>NC_088648.1:12213012-12884169 GCF_964019385.1 Sycon ciliatum | reverse complement strand
GAGCGAGGGCTGAGGTTCTAGAGGGAGTCCATTGCCCAGAGAGAGAGGGAAAGCGGGAGAGAGAGATGGGAGAGAGGGAGAAAGGGTAGAGAGAGAGGGAGAGAGGGAGGGAGAGAGGGAGAGAGAGAGCCTGAGAGATAGAGAGAGATAGATAGATAGAGAGAGAGATAGATAGATAGAGAGAGAGAGAGATAGATAGATAGATAGAGAGAGAGAGCGAGGGAGGGAGAGGGGGAGAGAGAGAGGGCAAGATCACTATTTGCATATAGAGCAGAATGAGCGCTGAGGTTCTGAGGTCCGTTGCTCAGGCCCAGCGGCTGTGGCGTACGTGTTTGTAGACTTTCTCCTTGCACCTTTGGGCAGCTTTGCGCTGGGGAGGAGTCGAGAGAAGCCATTATGGCAACTGGTTCCATTCCTCGATGGTTGTATAGGAGAAGGAGCGGCGAAGGATGACATTCGATGTTGTGGGAGCTATGTTGGAGACTTTCAATGATCTTAGTACGAGTTGAAGCGTCGATAATTATAATGTTGTATTGAGGGTACCACAGCTTCTTGTATCTTTAGTTCAAAGTCCTGTTACATTATATGTCTCGTTATAAGATACCTTTTTGATGGCCCAGAGAGTGTCACCTAACGAGGGAGGACCTGCAAAGCAACAAAATTAGCTCTACCGTCATCACCATGCATCAACGAAGTCAAACGTTTTCCAGAATCGATTTTCATGTCACTTTCGTCAGTCTGCTATCGTGACTGAAGTTATGGAATATGGTACTTTTTCTACTATGATTCATGCATGTTGCATGTTTGATACTATGATTCATGCATGTTTGATACTATGATTCATGCATGTTTGATACTATGATTCATGCATGTTTGATACTATGATTCATGCATGTTTGATACTATGATTCATGCATGTTTGATAATTATGATTCATGCATGTTTGATACTATGATTCATGCATGTTTGATACTTTCGCAATACGTTCATAAAGAAGATGAACAGTATTCGAGGAATTGCCAAACATACATGTAAGCGTTTTGCAAGGTTCTATCAATTCCCTGCTTTTCAAGCTGACGCTGTCAATCAGTGTTCGACCATTACTAGTAGTAGTCGCCAAAGCCTAGTTCGTCCCCCGATTTGGGCTATTTCGAACTCCCCTAGTGCCTCATCTGAAATCGGAGAGAAATCATGGGCTTCAAAGCCCTCAATATCTGATGTATGCTCTAGCCCCTCGTCCTTTCTAATAGGCGAGCAGGATTCGTTCGCTCCAAGTCCCTGTTTCTTGACTGAAGTGGCGCGACATCGTACACAAGCCCACGAAGTAGTTAGCTAGATTTCTTTCCTACTCTATGACATAACATGTTGTGGCCGACAGCATTTTCACGACTTTTCTTCTGACTGTGAAGCTCTCCCGCTACCGGTTTTGCGGTGTGCCATCGAGAGTAAAATAATAGCAAACCATGGCTGTTTGGTACTTGCATAGAGTGAACATGCAAACTGTGGACGAGAGCCAATGATGCAATGATTGATTTCCGAATGTTTCGAGGAATTCCTACCCCGGGCAGGGAGACCTACGTGTACATGTACATGTACATGTGCCTCGAGTCGAGTGAATGTACAACTACATGTCTCAGGCAGGACAATAATTATTGACAATGTCCACTTTGTAGTGCTACCGTGATGTGTTTCGTAAAACATGGTTGTAGTTTGTTAGATGATGTACTGTACTTTATCATTGGTTCGGCGGTCCTCGGTCTTTTACTCGGCCTATATTCCCCATATTGACCACCTACTAGTACTCTGTCAATAACATATCAGTATCTCTACTTCTACTACTTCGTCCATCTTGACTCAAGCTGTCAATGAAACATTTTAATTGTATAGTTTTTGCTGATTTGTGTGCACATACATGTACATGAAGGCCACTTTTAAGATTAAGATTGCTGTGAGGATGTATGGCTGTAGTGCATGTGTAGGTTCGGAGTATCACCAGCAAACTAGCAACGTACGAATGTTAGGGATATCTCAACGTGCAAGGCGTGCAGCACGGTAAACACTTGTGCTGTTTGCCAATGCACGGCGGGAATAGAACCGACGACGCCACAGTGCTCACCATCACCATCAGAATTTGCGAGAATAATTAATTATTTGCTGGCTCACTATAAATAATGTGAATTGCTTGTTCATTACAAAGCGCCATAGAAGTATGACAATCATGTACTTCAAGAAGTTAAGTACTACTATTGGCGGATGTCTTCTCCTTATCAAGCTTGCCTGCTCATGGCCACATGACTCTGTTCTGACGGCACGAGAGCACCATGAATTGATGGATATCAACCTAGACTAAAACCTATCAGTCCTAACGAAGCAATTCTTAGGTAATTTCAGGTTTCGATCACCTCCTGCCACTTGCCAGCTGTGTAGTGATATCGCCTCGGCTCCTGTCTGTTACAAGCACACACGCATACACACAAACACACGCGCATATATACACACATAAACACAAACACACACACACACACACACACACACACACACACACACACACACACACACACACACACACACAAGTAATTAGCGCACAGGCAACTGCAAAGCCCAATAAGTGCGCCTGGCAGACTGGTCCACGTTGACGAAGAGTCTCGAACACCTGTTCTCACCTTCACTTCCTCTCAGGAACGTTATCATTGGAATCCTTGGAACAAGTCATTTCCTAAGCGAAAGACGGCGCGGCAAAGTGAGAACAACAAGAGTGATGTCTACACTGTCATGTAAGAGAAGAAGATACGGTACCACAGGATACGGATAGACTACATGTACCGTACTCGTAGTTGTACACTATTCATGTCTCGTTGTTTATCCTCGCGGCAAGTACTGTTTTGCAGGTGATGATGGAGATTTGCATTGGTGTTGTTCGTCTTCTCGCTCGCTTCAAGTAGAAATGGAAGTCGATGTTCGTCAATGCATCGACCAAAGTCAGCCAGGAGTGAATTGTCCTGTTCCTAACATGTTCAAACTGTCACCTACACCGGGATGCTCAACACTCTCTCACACAGTGACACCGTCAGTGATCGACTAGCTTCGGGCAAGGTGCACATTAGAATAATAATTGTAGATGTAAGTGTAGGATGTGTTCGCCGTCTCGGCTGTCCGTGTGTGACACAACTATCAATCTGGTAGTCATTCCAGATTCACCCCCGGTTTCACCAGTGCCAAGTGATGGATGGACAAGTCTCGGCGTCGTTATTGTCTTTCTAGGACGGAAGGACGTAATCGTTGGTGATTAATATCCGACCAGTTGAATAACATCTTGCCAATGACTTGGCCCCGCAGCATGTCGACAATATTCAGGGATACATCATTGTACATCTACATCCACATGTAGCTGTACTACATAATGCTGTAGATTTTCATTGAACATGTCCCTTGTATTAAATTGTGCAGCCGGCATCGTGAGGCGCGCGCCAATCCAGAAACTGCTTCACAATTCGAACAAGCAATTCGAGACAGCTTTCAGTTTTCATGCTGCGTGCGCTGAACAAGCAGTTCCGCGCCTTGTTGATAGCCCCGGGGTCGCAACTTACTGATCCGTTCGCCAGTGTCACGAGCTGGAAGGCGGGCAGTGGAAATAATTGCTGCATCATGCTATGAGTATGACGGTCATTATCAGTTCTTGCTACAGTATAGTATTGAGCTGCATTGTGAATGTCACGACCTGCTGACCGCGTGTCCATACTGGCCGGACACAGCAATTCAATGTTCCATGCACAGTAGATCTACCTCATGGGGCTACCGACCTGATCATGAAAACAGGGCACGGACTGATCAGGCATTGTTGAAGCAATGGTAGAGGTGGAGTAATTGAGCAGTCTTTCTCTTCAGCTATAGGTTCGGCATAAATGTAATGTGGTAGTTTCTGACGGACTATTAGAAAACTGGTAATACGACGACATTGCACTAATGACAAAATAAATAAATAAAAATAAAATAATGTGATTATGAGTGTGAACTTACTTGGTGTAGGTTTCTTGCACTTACAAATTAGTTCTCATTGCGGTGTGCTTCCAGGTAGCGTTGGGCACAAACCGGATCTAATCGTGTATACTTGAACCCATCAGTCTACCCTAGCCTCTCGATGCACAGTACTCAAAGACTTGTTTTAAGTCAAACCTCTCTCAGTCGTGTCTAGTTATGAAAGAAGGAGTACTGACACAGTTATAACTCACTGTAGTGAATACTGTACCCTGACTAGGATGGGATTGTGGGAAAGTCACTATTGTACAGGTACATGTAGACTCAAATGCAAGTACATGTACATGTAGGTTGGTGGAAATCAAGCAGTGTTACTAATGTCTTTATCTCGGTTCTCACTATGGCCTGACACAATGAGAGAAAGAGAGATGTTCTTGTTAGAGATCAGAATACAATCACATGTATGTGCCATGCACTAAGATAATGGTATTGGTCTTTTAATGAAGCTGTTAGGAAGAAGAAGAAGCCGGTAGCATGATGACACAGTAGGAGCATGCGTTGTAATACTCGGCTGTGTGTGTGTGGATGTGTGTGTGTGTGCGTTTGTGTGTGTGTGTGTGTGGGGGGGGGGGGTTGTACATGTATGTGTGTGCGTGTGTGCGAGCGAGAGAGCGAGCGCGAGAATGTGCGTACGTATGGGTTGAAACATTGTCTCGAAGAGTTTATCAGTGCAATGCATTCACACCTACGGCATTTTCCATTGTAATGGGCGGTAATCTACGGGTGGAGCATAATGCGGTTGCAGAGTGACGGCCTCGTTCCACTGTCTACCAGATACAGGTACATGTACAGGTATTGTAGACATGCCGGACTAAGTAGTTGTCACGAAGAGCTTGGTTGAACCGTGTCCATTCTAGCTCTAAGTCTAACATCATTGGTTTTACACAAGCACATGCATGCACCAGCAAATTATGGGAGTCAGAGTGTATCAAAAAGCAGTAGCCTAGCTTCCAGGATGTGAATATCATACCGATCATCGCGATGTCTTCAGACACTGGCTCTACAACTAAATCATATGACTGTACGCATACACTTCAAGTTCATGTTGTTGGTTGACATGAACAAAAACAAGGTTTATCTAATATGTACATACTTTTCATGTAGATTATGTACATTGTGAAAGCGCGGCTTCAGAGAGGACATGTGTACGTATACATGTACGTATGCATGTACGTATACAATAATACCGGCGGCAGTTGTACACATACTAGTAATCATTGTCCGAAGGAAGTGTGGTACCAGTACGGAAACTGGTATAGCGAGCGGATCGTGTACATGTACATGTATGTGAATGAATGAGGATGAATGAGTCGTGAAGTATCGTGAAGTATTGTACAATTATGTACCTCCGTACATGTACATTATACGTATTGAACTACTGTACTATTCCACTCGACAAAGGAAACAAAATTAATAATAATTGGTGCAGACAAATGCGAGTAGGGCAGGTAAACGTACGTTTCAAACTTACTTTCAATCGACCAGACCTCATGCGTAAAGACGATTGCCTCTGGACACTTTGCAATATTACTTTATCTCACACGGTGGTACTTGAGTTCGACATGAACTAGCCCAACACACAAGTGCCGGTCTTATTTCAACCAGAGTGGCGCATACTAGTACGAGTACTAGTAGTGCGTGCGGTCGACGATCGTGTCGTTTGCATTCAGTTTTAGTTTTCGAACGGTTGGTGTTGACCAGGTTCAGGTAGTAGTAGTAGTAGTGGGCTACCCACTTGTGCTGGAGCCGGAGCCTGTCCGAATAGAAGCTCACACTCGTACTCAGTCTCAGAGCGGCGTGGCGATGTGACGTCAGCACATCAAGCAGCGACAAGAGCATCGTGATACATACACACAATCATGTAGAAAATGTAGTTAGGATGTCTGTCGTCTACACTGTCTCTTCCATTGCATTGGACATGTACATGTAATCTAAAAGGCATAATCTTGGCAATGACGGCTGATTACTTTCCGCCATGCCTAACTCTTCCCAGAGAGGAGTAATGATCCTTGACCGAAGTTCAAGTGCAGGAACATGATCAGCTGATTACCAAGTGCTACTGTTGGTGAAGCAATAACCACACACTAGCGAGACGAGCACATCCTACTCCGTTCTTTTGTAGGGCTGTCTAATGAGTGTTTCACACGAAACTCCGAGTAATGGCGGAAAAAGATTGTTTGCTTCATTGCTGTGTGAACATTGTAGTCCTTCTTCCTAGGACTATGCACATGTACAATGTACGTAATGTCGTTGCTCATGCGCTGGTGCTGTGCCTTGTTGCACGGGTCTAAAGTCTAGAGAGGGTTGCTTATCACTACCGGTAGTTATTTTCACTGATCACACCAACATGTGTACAGTCATGTGGATGTATGCCAATAAACCCAATCCAGCATCTTCTGACTCACATTATCTGATTATGTTAGTCATAAAAAGGTACATGTGTCAGTACGTGAAAATGCACGTCTAGATGGACTCAACAGTCACAGCATCTACTAATATAAAAAGTCTGTAGTCATTCAGTGCAGTGTGGCTTGTCTTGACAATGAGTCAGATACGTGTTCACACGGTGACTTCATGTGCACCAACTAACGACATGGCGTCCTTTCATGCGGTTTACCGCACGGATTTATGAAGTCGGACATATTCCGATTTATTTGCATCAATCGCACAAAATTAGGTACATTTCTCTTGTAAACCCTGTCAGTTTGAGAATTTAGACAAACACCGAACAAATTCAGGGCTCACAGTCCAATACAAAAGCGTGGAGTCGCGCACGGCTTTGCGCGGATGTCACGTGATGACAACTGACCAATCACAGGCCTCTATTCTCCTCTATTCTCAAATCTTTGATCTAGTCCACTACATCGGCCCTGATGTCCACGAAGCTGGGATTCGCTGTGCTGGTTCAAAACCCCCAAACTCAGTGATCTACCGCAGCGTTTCACCATTTTCCCTCCAGCTTTCCGGCACGGATTAGCCAAAGTCTGGCCGTTTTGGCTTCGATTTCGGCACAGCAATCGGAAAAGTGATCGGTAAATGTCTGGAGAATTCCACGCTGAAAAAAATAAGCCATAGATGATCAAAATCCGCCATGAATGAGATGCAGTGGACATTTTTGAGTGAGTGCCACTCAGCGCGCAGAACGCCAAAAGTGCAAAAGCAGCACCAGATCAAACAACAAGAAAAACGCATGCATGCAGCTCGGAACAGCAACGCGCGCCGTCCAACAGAAAATCATTGCGCACAGATTTTTCAGTGTTCTCTCCTCAGTTCGCCCGCGGAGTTGGTTGCTGTGCTTTCGTTCTCGCTGGAGTTCTTGTGGCAGCGCATTTCGCCATCATGGAGGAACTGGTACCTCAACTAACGCCTGGCGGATTTGCTGGTCCCGTTCGCCTCCATCCGATCAGCAGCTCCGTGTGGTATGTTCTCGGCGTTACCTGCCTGGCGAGCTCTGACTCGTTTGTTTGTCTTCTTACCTGTGGAACATCGCGATCGCTCATTGTAGCATCAGCATTTGGTCGAACAGCGGCTACATGACATGAATTTCCTGGGACTAGCACAGGTTGCCTTCTCCTTCGCTGGACCAATTCTACAAGGCACAGTGAAAGGCAAGTCGTTGCCGAGGGCTGGCAGTAACTGTTCAGTGTTGCAGTGCAATTCCCAGTGCAAATAATAAAGCAAACTATTTCCACTGGAGTATGCACGATCGTAAAAGCACAAGATCGAGACGAACGGAAACGAGAATGGTTTGACACTGCATGCCAAGAGAAGCGAGGAAAGGACAGGTCCGACCAAAATATCGCGAACATCGGCTCTACAAGACAAGAACAGGCTACAACTCAAGCCAAGGTTCTTTCTCTTCTTTGTTCTGTTGGGATGCGTAGGATGTACACGATCTGTGCTCCCGTCGGGTCACGCGACTCACGTGCACCAAACCCGCCCTCGCACGACGCTTTTGTCGATCCTGCATACCGACTGTGAGCCCTGAAATTTTAGCCGCGACGAGGATCGGGAGAAATCCATCATAATTATTTTTACATAGCTACTACCATCACGTCGACCGAGTGAAGATCGAAATGATAATGGAGTGGAGAGAAGAAGACCTGAACTAGAGTGCTTGAGAGACTATGTAGTGTCACATGAGAATTGCTTCGTTAGGAAGGCTCTCCTTTTGAATGGAGAAGCCCAACGTCGCTGATCTGCATCGCCGTTTTCAAGCGCTGATCTGCAGTAGGAATGTTTTTGTAAATTATTCGTAGTTGTGGACGTGGATGGATTCAGCGCTCTGTTCTCTCAGCAAGCCTACTCAGTCCAACACGAAGGACTTCCATGAGCGAAACAACGTGCTCCTCGAGCAAGTGCAGCTCGGGGTAATATGGCCAATGCCACGGGAGACCACCTCGTGCCTGCATAAGGCCAAGAATTGATGGCAAGAAATCTTTGATGAGCGCCTTCGACTTCAAGGACGCAATTGTATATCTCCTCAGCAGTAACTGCAGCGCTCTTGCTGAAAATATCACTGCCAGCAGGCACTAGGCATGATTTAGTGAAGAGCTACTTGTACTAGCGATTGGAGATTTGGTGTTGGCATATCTGCTCCATCATGGTAACTGGTGCGTTTGTCAAGGCAGTGCAGTTTCTGCTGCTGTTTCACAAGCCATATGCGCAGTGAGTAGGAATTTGTTGTATGATAGCTGAGGATCACCAGCCTTCATGGACAAACCTATGTTGGGACTCAGTGGTTGCTGAACAGTGCACACCTAAATCTCTCAGCAAGCTCTCTTGCTCAGCTGGTGACGAACACTATATACCCGCTGCTTTGGGCTTGCAGCCCCGTCTCCCGACCGTAGACCGATCGAAAGGCTGTCACGGTCCTGTGACCATCGGCGTACAGTTGACACTGATGGGGCATCGGATAAAGTGCTGGCGTCAGTAATTCTCTTGTATACCTGGAATCTACATCTACAGCTGGTTTCGACTTCCAGCCATCCTCCGTTAGTTATGCTTGTGACTATCATGCCAGCAAGTCGATCAGCAGCATCACCTCGCATCTTTGATGGTGAGGCCTGCAAAACGTCACCGACCAGTGACGATGCTCAAATAGGGCACCCTACCAGAGCTGGCGCAGTGTATGGTGCAGTCTTTCATGAATCCATAAACTATGCTGTTCGGCTGCTGTAGCTCTGACGCTTGCGTGTGTGCCTTACATTAAGGGCAGCGGGCCGTCTGCTCTAGCCATTTGCCAATGCATGCACGGCTGAACGTCTACCAGCAAGCTGCAAACACTTCTCTCTCTACCTGTGACATAGTGGACATTGTGCGTGTGTTATTGCATTCCTATATGAACTGTTCTGGATGCAGAGATTTACCCACTAAACCCTAGAGAAATATGAATAAATACTTTACTACTATAACTAAACTTGGTATGCGGGTGTGACGTGCTGCTGCTCATCAGATTCGGTCCATGCGACGCTCGTGTTTTTAGTTTTGTTATTTTGTCTTCCTTTTTTGAATTCGTAAACCAAACAGACTAAACTATCCAGTGATCAGGTACTGGTGTGGTGGGGCAAGGTTTTGTTGGTGATGCTGCTGTCAGTGGTGGCGGCGTGCATGTGCTCGTGCTTGCGGGCGATGGCCCGCGTTTTCTCCCATGCTGCAAGTTTGTCTTGCGTTTGTGTTTTGCATTTGGACTTCCTGCCAGGCTTGGAAGACTTGCATTTCAAACAGTTTGTCCCACTGTGTGGCTCCCAGTCTTTGAACGGTGTACATCCACCTCTGGAGCTCCAGAGAATGTTGGGCCCCTGGCAGTAGCAGTGCATTCCATGGCCAATTTGCAAGTGTGGCAAAAAAGTTCAGGGTGTATTTGGTTTCATCCACATCAAGTTGAGATGAAACACTGCCAAAATGGATTGAGTATGATCTGCCACACGATACTTCGTCCGTCCACTCCTTGACGCGAATTTCTCCCCTCCAATACGACAACACGACGACAGGAAGCTAACATGAGCCTCCATTTCTGAACAAAATAACGTCTCTAACATGGCCACGAAAAGCTACAGTTATGCACGTCAAGCTTAGGAATACACGAAATCGAAAGGCTAGGACATCGAGGTATACTAGAAAATTGTCTGCGAGGCGGAGAAAATTCGCTGACGAGGTTGGTGAGCCCTTGAAATCGAGCGACGATCCAAAAATAATTGCACCCACGTCGAGAAAGAAACCATGCGTAGCGCGTGGGTAACCCAAAAAGATCGCTCGAGCGGCGGCACAGTCGAAGGCAAGGCCAGTCCAAGCTCTAAACTCTATCGAATGACCTGGCAAACACCCGTGGTTTCGGTTGACCTTGCCCGTTTGAGATGGAAGTCGAGCGAAATTGCAAACATACAACTAGGCCAGGTCGCGTAAAAAATGAAAAATATTAAAATTTGGCCGCCATATTTAATGAACGCCCGTCGCATGCATGGGACAGCCGTGTTCAGTGATCCATGTGAAAATAATTGCAATGCTGTAGTGTAGTGTAGATACAATTGTACTCTAATCAGCTATCACTAGTACCCGGCGATATCGCAACCGAACGTCAAACATCGCAGACAGTGCAACAAACATGGCCTTGTCTGCACGCTAGCACAAAATTGTAATTTATACGCAACTACATACACATACATGGTATCCGCTGACTTTCAGAGCGCTGCAGTGGGTCTTGTCGTGGTTTGTTGTCATTAGGGGCGTGCCCTAGGCATATTGTGTTGTCTGCATCGCTTGAGCGCGAAAAGCGAGGCACGCCACCTCACGGAGTCACGATCTAGATTTCATACTCACTACTGTACAGCTACCTAACAGTTACTGCACTAACGCTTTCCAGTCTAAAGTATAAGGCACTGTGGGCCTGCCTTGATTGCTTATCTTGGGGGTCGTCTCGTTTACATTTTGTTATCTTTGCAGCTGTCAGCAATGATCTGACTTGCCCAGAACCTGTCCGAGAGGTTACTTCACGGTTCAGCTCTGCCCTGCGATGCTCATAATAATTATTATCCATACCATCACCCATGGACCAGAGCCGTGGTGAGTAGAGAGTGGCCGCCAGAAATACAGTACCGGTACAGACCAGTACAGGTCGTCTGAGAGACCCACATCAGTTACATAAACAAGCTACAAACAACAACCCCATTATGCCATGGCCATGGGGGATATGGCATAACAATCATACAAAAAAGCCTGCTCACTGTCACACTCAGTCATACTGCATGCAATGGTTTTACAAGCTAATGTTCACTTTCACTATGTTGCTCCGGGTGCCGGCATGAGTCATAATCATATCAGTGGCTGAGTCACAAGCGAACAATGCTCACACACGGAAGCTATACGGCTGGATGCTGTCAGCACCAATAATAATTATTATTGTGACTATTGTCACATTATTGAAAATGCAACAAGACCTTTAGTATTCTGCAGAAAGGCAAGATACTGCTAGCTGCTAGTACTAGTACTAGTAGTATACATGTAGATGATACCTGAGGCTGAAGTCTCGAAGCAACTATTGCCGATTTTGAGTCACACGCTCGAAGATCGGTTCTGATGGAGCTCCGGAGGGCGATTTTGCAGTAAAAAACAAGATTGTGTAGTAATTGTGACTGCGTACTGCAGACTCAGTGCAGCTGGACATCTATACATCGGGCATATCGCGCATGTTTTTGGACAGCTTCGTTCACGAGTGAGTGAACTACTGACATGTCTGTGTGTGCTGGTGATGGTGCGTGCTTTGTATCTTCATCACTGCACTGGGCACATGCACAGACTAGGCTAGGCATGTCGGAAGGCAGCTCGCTTCAGTGAGTGACCACTGACCAGGTGACTTGAATCGTGGATTTGACAGCACCAATCAGCAGCGAAAACGATAGGTAAGCTAGCTGAGGTTCGAAGTGATGGCAGTGATGTGATTTGCCAGCAGCCGTCCGTTGCATGCAGCTTTTTCCGGTGAGAAAATTGTAGCGAAACGGACAACCTAGTACCTGTGCATTACGGTCTTGGACGGCGACCGGTTGAAGACATCTACTACTAGTACTTAGTAGTACTAAAATTATCATGACATTGTCGTGTGGCACAGCTACAGACGTGCGAGCTAAAATCTACTAAATGTCACACACGACTAGCGTTGACCTCCTGAACGGGAGTCGGGAGAGCCGCCGCATCACCGCCCCGGCAACGGCTACCGAAATCCCGAAGTTTTGAAGACATAAAATATAACAATCATTCCAGTTTACGACCCATCAGTCTTGATAGTGCAGTCGTGATAGCTGTTTTTGCCTTTTTACGAGTTATAAACGCTATACGTTTCTGGTTCGGTTTGGGACTTCTGACGTTCTGTCCGTAGGTTCTCTGCTCACTAGCATCATTTCTACTCAGTCTACTCGTAGATCTGCTGCACACGAGCTATCGCCCTGATCTGAGCTGACGCCAGGGCATGGCTAGCGGCTGTCACTCACTTGCACATTTTGCCAGTCTTTTCCATGAGGCATGAGTCGTAGACTGGGTGACATGCCATGGGAGAAGAGTAAAAGTCAAGTGGACTAGTGCTTGTACTTGTAAGTTGTAGGTCTAGTCAGTAGTCGTACTGTAAGAAACGGTGCGCAGCTACGTAGCCTAGCCAAGCGTGTGCAGCTAGCTCAACGACAACTTTACGTGGCAAAAATACTGTCTTGATCATCATCATTCTCTGATTCTCAAGTCAAGGTTGATCTCGTGCACTGGTTATGACTTGAGTTGAGCTAGGTTGACAGCCAACTGTTCCAGATAATGTCCGCAGCTATCGACCGCTGCACTGAATGACCGAACTGAGAGTTTGTTGGGACTTTGTAATGAAGTCGAGCCCAACTGCTCCTTGCTTCAAATTTCAATAGACTCCTGGGCTGGGCTCTCTGCTTGGCATTCTGGTCGCTCTTCACCGCGGGGGCGCGTGCCGTAAATCTACTTTCTGGGCCACGAGCAAGAAGCAAGTGACCCCTGATTTGCGCTCGGATCGTGAAAAAGCCTGCCTCGCAGCAGTTGGCAGCGGTAACTGCGCGGCGATCTATGCAGTGTCACTGCGTGATAAACCATCGAATTACGGTCGAGGAGGACGGCACAGGAAGGAAGAGCGACTTCCTGAACTCGGAGTTGTGTGCGTGCTGCGACGGCGAAAGTCCTCAGCTACGCTGTGTGCCAGGTACATGTACAGCGTTGTTCTGCGCAACACGCTACTCGCAGGACGATCCAAGCTCACAGCTCCTGTTTCTCCTGTCGTGCTAGCAGCGTTGCCAGCCGTGGCACGACGAACAACAGCAGCAGCAGCAGCGTCGACACAAACTGTGCCTGTGGCAGTGGATGCAGTTGCCTGTTGGAAGCGTTTGTGAATCCCTGCTCGACCGGCCTCCACACCGGTTCTTGTTCAAAGGCCGGCCTGACTGTGGAAGAAAGTCAGCACGCTGTGCCAGGCATCTCAATAGCATTTTCGCTCTCTCTCTCGTGCACGCACGGCCACACAGCGCTGTAGCTGTGTCGAGTCGAGGTTCAGTAACGCACAAACTCATTGCAGTCAGCGTTGCATCGCTGCGCAGTGCAGTACAGCGTGCTGTCACACGCACATAATTCCCTGTTCTCAAGCAGCAGCTACAAGACCTCAGCCAGAAGCTGCAGTGACAGTAGCAGAAGTGGTCAAGATCAGTGCAAAATCTGAATGCTCCAGGAGGATGTTATGCCGGGTGGATGGTTAGGACTGTGAACAAGCTTGTAACTCCAGGCCGTTGGTCCTGCTGCTCGGGTCGACTATAAATTCCCGTTGGATGAGAGTGTCTTTCCCAGAAACGCTCTCGACACATCGCCGAGGCTATGGCAAGTGGCGGTGGTGCTGGAGCTGGCGGTACTGGCAACGGCAGCAACACTCCACGACACCCAGCAGCAGCAGCGCCGGGGCAGTTCGGCATAAAGCCCGACGAGGTTGTGCGCGGCTTCATACGCCGTGCCAACCACAGCGGCAGCAGCTTCAACCTCAGTCCAATTCGTCGGCGTCGTGCCCACTCAACCAGTAGTTCGTCCGCAGTGAGTCACAGTGGAAGCTTAGGCTTTGTGGACAGTGTATGGGCAGTGCAGAACACGCCAACGTCTCCGTTGCATAATTTAAGCGGCTTGCAGAGCCAGTATGGCTTTCGTTCCAGTCCTGTGGCCCCCATTCGCAGGAAACAATCTCTGGGCGATTCAGCAACTGGCTACACGAGTAATAGCCTTGCTCTTGCTGCAGCTGCCGGCAGTGCGGGTTTCAGCGGTGCCTCCTCGTCGTCTCTATCCTCACAAACTCCCTCTCATGCCGGTGTGAGGAGCACGTCGAGCATGCCAGTTGGTACATCCCATTCACCGTCTTTACATCATCACCACCACCACCGCCAACACCAGCACCAGCACGTACCAGCACACCAGACAATGTCGGCGCCATTCCCTCTCTCGTCACAGCTGCAAGCTACGAATTTGGCAGGCAGCACAGATGAGTATGGCGACACCATCCCACAGGTGAGAAGCCATAGAAGGAATAGTGTCGGGAAGTTGATTCCGCTGTGCGCTGCTACTGCTGCTGCTGCTATGGACACACGGCATGGCATGGCTGGCATGGCTGGCGTGGCTGGCGTGACTGGTGACATTGACAGTACACACGTGTCGTCCACTAATGTGTCCATGTCAACATCGACTGCTGCAGCCTCAGCTAGTTCCTCAGCTTCGGCCTCAGCGTCAGCCTCGGCTAGAACCTTGCATACTCAAATGTCAGTGGATGATGGGTATGAGGCAAGCAGTGAGCATATGGCCATGGCCACCGCAACTCGACCCAAGACCAAGCCCGACAAGGACAAGGACGCCAAGAAGTCGGGAAAGTGGAAGGACACGCTGAAGCGCCGCAAGGCCAAGCATGATGCCAAGCGCCGAGATGACGGTGGACTATCGGACATAGCGGCCAGTGCCGCTCCGTCGCAATGCACTACCCCTGTGCCGATAGCGGAGGATGATGCAGATATCGGCGGTGATGAGCCACCAGTTGCGCGTAAGGTAAGCCTCCGTAAGAAGTTTGAGCCATATGACCATGTGTTTTGTTATGAAATTTACATGGTCACGATAACATTACAGCAAGTGAGTGTTGTGTCCTGTTTTGGAAGTATTTGTTGAAAGCCACAGCAGGCCCTGGGCAATCTTAACAAATCATTCGTATTTGAGTGCGTTGATTATATGCCCCGAGCGCATACTGTAAAATCACTTGTTGTGCAATGGAGGTGTAGGTGGATACCAATTACAGTTAGTTGTTCATTGCTTTGACAGAGAGCTGTTTTGTACTTGAGAATGGCAATCGTGGTTGCATTCAATGATTGCATACACTCTACTCCACTGCACTTGCACTCAGCTGTTTCACACTAAGCGGAGCTGTACACCTAGGGTCACATTGGTATAGATGCCGGTAGTGTATGATGTGTCGGAACACAACACCCCCTCCTCCTCCCCCCCCCCCCCCCCCCCCATCCACGCACATATACCCATCCTCCCGTTCTGTGCCGATTAATTGCACGCTCCTGCCGGTCGTTGGGTCGGCTGCACATGTATATATATATATACAGAAGGTTGTTTTACGAGGTGACGAGGCAATTGCTGGCAGCACGGTGATTGCCCTGATAGATTCAGTTCAGCAAGATGGACTGGCACCATCATGGTGTTTGGTGTGGTGCCTCGTGCACGGTCGTCTGTCACAGAGCAGACGAAAATGAGTGCCCGCCTCCTACATGTATATGTTATAAGCGGAACGTTTAGTGAACAGTACTGGGAGTTCTGGGAGTTGATTTTCATCTACATGTACTCTAGCGGGCAGACACGCGTATTTTGAGTTCAGTTATTGAGCGTGGGCCTCCTTATAGTGGATTAAGTTGACAGGCAATCAAGGTTAGCCAATCTATAGGCAAATCTAGGCATGTTGTTGGTGTGTTGTGCTTGCTCCATGGACAATCAGTAGAGTTTCCATCTCGGCATCTGTCCATCCATACACATGTCTCTATCTTCCCATAGAATGATATGTCATGTGGTGTTCGCACACACATTTGTGGGCGTAAGCATCCCTGGCCTCAAGCGACTGTACCTTGTTCGAGTCCTGGTGGTAACAGTCAATTTTTCTTCTTCAGACTTTTCCCTTTTCAACTCCCTTAACTAATGACTATAATTGTAACTTATAAAATAGACCTTTTGTGACTTTTAAAACCAAACTAGAAAAAGCCTAAAATTACAACTGGAGTTTCACCAAAATTTAATTACCTCAATTCCCCAAGTGTGTGTGTGTGTGGGGAGGGGGGGGGGGGGGGGGGACGTATAACCTTGATCGATTTATGATGTGTAGTACAATAAAACAGTAGGTATGTCAAGGTGTGATCTACTTGCTGAACGTACTGTTGCTGCTTGCGTGAACAGATTTCCAATGGAACATCACAGTCCCCGACTTCAGACCGAGAGGATGGAAAGCGGAAAGGTTTCTTACATGGTTTCTTGCCGAGGCCCAATTTTTTCCGCCACCCGTCTCGTGAAGCTACTGGCAACCTTTCTGATGGTAAGATTCTGGTGTTGGTGTCTGGAATTTCTTTTGCCAATATCACAGTGTAGTGTACGGACGCATTTCTGTGGTTCTCCCTTTGTGTGTAGGTGTGTGTGTGTGTGTGTGCGTGTGTGTGTGTGTGTGTGTGTGTGCGTGCGTGCATGTGGTGTGGTGTGCTGATGAGGGGTGTCATCGCTTGGCAATCTGTACGTTTTGCAATCCATGTTTCTTGGGGTCAATAGCTGGAAAATTGTAAATTGATGTTGATTGTGTTGTGTTGAAAACATCTTGCTACACGTACAAAGCAGTTAATGTTAGTCGATTAAATCCACCGTAGGCGGTCTGTCAGTTTGTCTAGCAATCGAGTGGGTGCACCTGCGGTCGATAGATAGTCCGCTGCACTCACTTGAATGCCCTGGTCTCTTCACACCAGAGTGCTTTTGAATTACACAACTCTTCAAAATGCCCATATGCTCTGTCTGCACCCTTTCTTACCCTCCCTCCCTCCCCCTTCTGTCTCTCTCTCTCTCTCCCTCTCTCTCTCTCTCTCTCTCTCTCTCTCTCTCTCTCTCTCTCTCTCTCTCTCTCTCTCTCTCTCTCTCTCTCTCTCTCTCTCTCTCTCTCTCTCCCTCTCTCTTCGCTCCGTCTATTTGTTGCTGGCCTCTGCTACAGGTGCTCACAGCGACACGACGAAGAAGAAGAAAAAGCGTGGCGTTCGCAAGAAGAAAGGTCACACGCGAAATCGCTCCGAAGATCTCAATAACAACAACAACAACAATGAGCCTAGCGCTTTGTTTTCTGGAAGCAGGGGTGCTGAAGGTGGTCCGCAAGCTGAGAGAAGGTCTGGTGCACCGCACGGCACTGGTCGTACAGGTTAGTTTAAGTCACTGGATGACATTAGTCATTTGTGCGTCCCATTACTACACGGCGACGGCTGGCAGTGTGAATGTGGTAGTTTTCTCTTCTAAATGGATAGGAACTGCGCTGGGCGATCCTATGGTGTGCCAGTACCAAATGCCAGGGAAGTAATTAGTTCATAAAGCCCGTGCTGCGTACAGTGTTATCAGTATTAGCAAAAGGACATGCTTATTTCAGCTGGCATCATTGCCAGTTGAAACGTGTTTACGTGCTTCACCGATGTAGACATGGTGTACACAGATGCTGGAAAACATTACCTTTGCTGACTGTCATCGATGTAGACATGGTGTACACAGATGCTGGAAAACATTACCTTTGCTGACTGTCATCGATGTAGACATGGTGTACACAGATGCTGGAAAACATTACCTTTGCTGACTGTCATCGATGTAGACATGGTGTACACAGATGCTGGAAAACATTACCTTTGCTGACTGTCATCGATGTAGACATGGTGTACACAGATGCTGGAAAACATTACCTTTGCTGACTGTCATCGATGTAGACATGGTGTACACAGATGCTGGAAAACATTACCTTTGCTGACTGTCTTTGTACACACGCCGACAGCTCTGGGTGCTGACACCTTGCCAAAAGAGGGTGTTGACTCATCCTTCCTGTACTAGTGTACGTGTTGGAGGGTTGTGTGCTGTTGACTCATTCTTCCTGTACATGTTGGAGGCCTGTCACTGTCAGTGTGGCATTGCCTTGCTGGATCTGTTGGCTTCCACTGAGGCCTGTCACTAGTGTCAGTGTGGCATGGACGTTGCCCTGTTAGGTGTGTGCCTTCCACCTGCCTCACTGGCCCTCAGCGGTACACAGTGAACACATCCTGTGTTCCACCTGGGGTGCTATGCCCCGCATTGTGTGCAACGGCCTCACTGAGCAGCTGCTGTTCCTATTGTGTGTGTGTGTGGGGGGGTATGTGTACGTGTGTGTGTGTGTGTGTGTGTGTGTGTGTGTGTGTGTGTGTGTGTGTGTGTGACTGTGCGTGTGTGTGTGTGTGGGGGGGAGGGGGGGGGCTGTGTGTGTATTTGTTGGGGGGGGGGGGGGGGGTGTTCAGGCGAAGGTGCCTGTTTGAACCACTGTGGAGAACACTGAAATCCGTTGAGAAGTCGAGCAGCCACAGGGTGCTGGCCTTACAGCCGCAGATACTGTCCTGGTTGAAGCTTGGAGAGAAGGGAGATGTGTGTTCAGGGTTTCAGTATAGAATTGTAACTTGGCACATGTATTGTAGGCCCAGAGTCCCAGCTTCCAACACTTGTCCCAGGTGCCAGCTGAAGTGAGTGACACTGATCTTTGTTGGCTCATTGACCACTGTCAACTGGGCACTGCACATGCGGCGTGACTGACACTGTCAATTGGCACACTGTCTGTGTCACACACACTCATGTATTGTTAGTCTTTGTGTGTAAGTCTTGTAGGGCCTGGGGGTACATCATGGGGTATGTGTTTATGCCTGAACTAGCAATGGTGCTCAATCACCCTTGACCAAGACTTGGTAGTGTAGCCAGTGGCTTTGTATAGCTACTGTACAATGTACAGCGTAGTATGACACTGTTGTACTTAACTTTTGAATGCTGGTTATAGTGTGACAGCTAACTAATCATCTTGATGATAGTGACTGATGGCTAATTGAATATTATCTTCATAATTATTATCTTTGTATGCCTCACTACATTTGGCATGTGAGAGTTGCAAGAGAGAGAGAGAGAGAGAGAGAGAGAGAGAGAGAGAGAGAGAGAGAGAGAGAGAGAGAGAGAGAGAGAGAGAGAGAGAGAGAGAGAGAGAGAGAGAGAGAGAGAGAGAGAGAGAGAAGAGAGAGAGAGGGGGGTGTTCTGGTGTGTAAGAAGGTCATTGACCTGATTTGTTGCTTGGTAATAAATCAGTTTATGAAGCGCTATCCCAACCAGTAACCATACGATATGTTCCATAGTTTAACTGGTTTGAGGGAAAGAGACAAACGGGAAAAGTCTGAAGAAAACATTGACTGTCACCACCAGGACTCGAACCAGGGACCCTCGTTTGTAGCCAGCTATGCTCTAACCACTGAGCTATGGTGTAGTCATCCCAGCAGAGACCGTTCAACATTTTTCCATAGTGTTCCGTATCATTTTTTTCTGTGGACACTTGGGCGGGGGGGGGGGGGGGGGGGGGGGTAGGGGGAGAGGACTGCATAGATCATCATGCTACCAAAGTGACTAGGCAATGTGCTGCTGGTTTGTGGCAAACTGGGTCAGAGGGCTAAAGCAACACGGTACTGTTGGTCGCCGACGGACTCGGCGGGGGGGGGGGGGGGGGGGGGGGGGGGGGTCAACCTTGTAGTCTGGACCGTTGTCATTTTCATGTACTGCAGTCTATGCACAGTTGAGTTGCCATGTATGCCGTATTGGTATGCTATGCTTGGTGAAGTTATAGACTGTTTGTTCTTCTGCTCTCTGTTCTTCGGCGCCCGGCAGTACTGCACAGCCCATAGTTCCTGCGATGACAGTGATTGATTGCTGCAATGTCCTTGTTGAGTTACAGGCTGATCTAACAACATGTACTAACTGAGTACAGTAGAACCTGTCAAGGCGATCCGTGACTCAGATGAGACCACCAGAGGCACCACATCCGTAGAGGACCGGTAGTAGTACAGCTAGGATGCTATTTCCAGTCAAATGACCCTGGATAAGACGACCACATGTACCAGAGGACCACCTTTGCAGGGTCCCCTGAGCGGTCGGCTTACATAGGTTTTACAGTACAAGTACATGCATGCAGTGCAACTTGTCGAAGACACCTGGCTCAAGGGACCTTCAAAACGTTGCCTCTGTTACCAGGTGGCCTCCTTATCCAGGGTCATTTGACTGGATGTAGCATGCCTTGGTCCGGATTGCATCTGTCTTTTGGGACAGGTGGTCGCCTTATCCGAGTGGTCGCCTTCTTATCCGAGTGGTCGCCTTATGGCCTTATCCGAGTGGTTGCCTTGACAGATTTTTACTGTCCCGGCAGTTGTATTCACACAGCTGATCATGTCCCAGCTACACCGTCCCATTGGTTTGCCGCAGGAGTACAACGTGACAACGCAGGCTGTCTTATGCTTATGGGATGTGTTCTGTACAACCCTTTTGCTTCCTAGAATCCTGGTACTACAATGAATACATGTCTGGCAATGTGTAAACTCCTTGCAGGGAAGGGGAGGGGGTGGTGGAGTTTATGTGTGAATCCACTAAAGTTGGTGTACATTATGATGTAGTGCGGTTATGATGGTGTAGTGTAGATGCTATTGTTCTACATGATCTAATCGAGGCTGTCGGCTTGATTGCATCTCCACTCCAATTGGGCAAGGTGTTGTAATGGTATCAAAATGGGCGCTTGCCTTTACACCAGGCGATTCGTTAACACCTTGTTAGGTTCTTGTTAACAGTGGGCAGGCATACAAGATAGCTTCTAGCTCGTTTGTGACTGCGACCTTACCACTTGCTTGCTTTGCGGATTCCCTCAACTTGCAGCATGTGGAGTAGTTGATACTTGCTGGTCCTCCAATACCTTGATTGGTGGATCTGCTAGATAGCGAATGGCCTTCACAAGCCGGCAATTACTTGCTGAAACTAATTACTTGTCAGCCACTCAAGGAAGATCCCTCTGCGTAGGGCATGGTGTTTGGGCGGTTTGTAGTCAGTCTGATTGTGCGTATCAGTGACTGTTGCATGGTGCCCAAACCACACTTCAGTACATTGCAATTAAGATTCACATGCATGTAACCACTTGTAGTAGCAACATATGATGTCTTGCTGTTACTCGTACTCATTAATCCAGTGGAACACATCCAGTTAAAACCTCTGCACTCCCAACTTGCATGCATCTTGCAATCGTTAGTCGTCAACCTGCAAACCATGCCATAAAATCATACATACGATTTTACCATGACTGCCCTGTGTGTGTTTTGTGTGTGCGGTCTGTGTCTTATCGTAGCGTCGGCTAGTTCGTCAGCTGCATGTGCATCAGCTGCCTCACCGACCTTGGCCTCCGCCACTGCTTCTGCTGCTGCTGTGGGTGACTGTGGCGGCGGTGGCAGTAGCAGTGATGAAGCGGCAACCGTTCTTGCCAGTGCCGGAGGAGAATTTGAAGGAGCACCTGTGCCACGTAAGACCTCAACTAGTTAGTTAGAGAATTGATGTGTTAATTTATCCAGTGATTTGATAACAGTGGCACAGAGCCCCTATTTGTTCTCGCAATGGCGACTGACGCCAATAAGAGATGAGAGAACTGTAGTGATAAGGGGAGAAGGAACAATACCCTATGACTGGTTCATTAAAGAACAACCATGCTAGAAAATCACCAATATTTTA
Source organism: Sycon ciliatum (assembly GCF_964019385.1). Taxonomy (NCBI): domain Eukaryota; kingdom Metazoa; phylum Porifera; class Calcarea; order Leucosolenida; family Sycettidae; genus Sycon; species Sycon ciliatum. The sequence continues at coordinate 12,862,296 of NC_088648.1, read as the reverse complement.
CTTCGAAGTATAACCATGCCAGGTTGAAAGCTATAATTTAGGAACACCAGTGCGTGTTTTGATATACCATTGCACACTCAGTGTATGTGCAGTATGAAGGTACCCGTACGAGTACAGGTTGTTAGGGAAAGGCGCATGATAGGCGCATTACTAGCCTGCCAGTACGAGTGCAGATTGCTACGGAAAGGTGCATGATAGGCGCGTTACTAGCCTGAAGCAGAGATCCCTGTTTGGCATCCAATGTTGCTGTGCTTGGTTTGCCTGGCTCAGGTGATGGTTCTTTACTTGACTATAGTCACTGTATATTTGTGATGTGACACTGACTCACATGGTCATGTTCTGGCCTATTTATGCTCTGATTGGGGTAGGGGTGGACTGTATATGTTTGCGCTAACTCGTGTGCAAGGGTATAGTGTTAAAATCTGAAACTGCATGGTACTTGTACGTGTGTGTGTGTGTGTGTGTGTGTGTGTGTGTGGTTTGTGCGCACATGTATGCATGCGTGTGTGTGTGTGTGTGTGTGTGTGTGTGTGTGGTACATGGTGTGTGTGTGTGTATGTGTATGTGTGTGTTTGTAAATGCTTCCATCGCGCGTGCCCAGTCATTCCAGGCCCGGACTCAGCTGTGAGCAGTCTGCGCGACGACCTGTCCCAAGACCTACTCCTGGACGGTAGCTACCCTACACCGGGTCCCTCTAACCCAGCCACACCGGGCGCCGTAGCCCGGCACCGTAACAGTGGGTCTTCGCTGGCGGCAAGTGCCACTAGCGGCGGAGTGGATAGCAGTCAGTTGAGAAGAAGAAGTCGTCCGTACTCGAGCGATGTGGACACTGGCGAGGCATCGTTTGACATCATTGCCGATTCTGATAACATCAGTGTGGCATCGGAGCCAGCCGGTCTGTACAGGAGCCACCGTCCTCGGGTGTCCTCGGGCGACAGGCCAAGAGCTGATCAGGAGGCTGTTGACAACGTCATCGATAAACTGACAGGTAATGATCAATGCATGGGCTTGTGCCATCCATTTTCACAGGTGCATAGCAACGTGTGAGTGCACTGTGGATACATCTGGGCAATGATATGGGGTTGGGGGGGGGGGGGGGGTACACTTCTCTGGATATCAAAGTATTTTATGTACTTTGAATTGTTTTATGGGGGGGGGGGGGGGGATTCTGAAAGTTCAATTTGACTGACCATCTTCCGAGCTGTGGAATTTATGTATTTCTTGGTGAACCCCTGCTTATATCGCGTGTGAATTGTTTCTCAAAATGAGGAGTTGAAATGCAACGTTACTGCTAACAGATATCAGACGCTGGAACATCGCCCTAATTTCAGCGGTCTCCAGGCTACATGATCATCATGATATTGCACCCTGTGGCTGAACCAGTTTTGCTGTGATCTAAGCATGGGTTTCCCGTATAGGAACAGGCATGGCCATTTCGTCAAGAGGACATTGGGTTCAGATTGCAGTTTATGTGGAGTTGCACACACACACACATACACACACATACACACACACACACACACACACACACACACACACACACACACACACACACACACACACCAGCGCCCGCCCGCATACACAGTCTGGGATGTATGTAGTCCTCGTAGTATCCCCTGACATATACTGTAACGCACATGCTATGTACCTACATGTGCTTTTATATGTATATGTGTGTGTGTGCGTGTGCGTGTGCGTGTGTGTGTGTGTGTGTGTGTGTGTGTGTGTGTGTGTGCGTGTGTGTGTGTGTTTGCGTTTGTGTTTCCGTGTGCGTGTGCATGTGAGTGTTCGCATTTTGTCTGTGTATGTTTGCTTTGGTGGTTTGTTTGTGACCATGCTATTATTGCGGTACGTGCAGACTTATCAGAGCGTATTGAGCAGGAGCACAAGCACAAGATCAATAACATCGTGCAGCAGCTGATGAACACTGGGGACTATCGTACGTACAATGACTACGCGCGGTACGCACTCGAGCTACTCAGCAGCATTGATACCAACGACGGAGAGTTCAACATGATGATACTGCTGGTCATGACCAGCCAGGTGAGTTCTGCGCCACACGTTTATGTGCCTAGGCTGGTAGTGTATTATTCCAGGGTGCGATAGAGCTCACAGCCATTGAACAATATGTAGCTGTATGAAGGAAATTATTTCCGTCAAATACAATATCGTCTACGGAAGTGTCCTCGCAGTGGTGATGGTTGTTTGCAGGAGGTTCTAGTCGGCTTAAGAGCGCAGTGTAATGGTGGAGGTGACTCAACATAGGCTGGTAGTGGACACTCTTACTCCTGCCTCGGCACCATGCCGTCCCCGCATTTGAGGCCGTGTTTGCACGACAGCTCACGGACATTTTTCCGTTTTCGATCTCGTATTTCTTCATGCGTGCCTCTCCGTTTTGGTGCGTTCACAAGATCGGAGATGATCCGCGCTGCATCTCTGTTTGTATCGTTTTTGTGCGGCTACACGTGCGTGAAGGATCCGCGGCAGTTTATCATGTGACTCCAGTGTTGTCATGGAACACCAGCCACAGTCAATAAATAGTTGACAACACTTCTGACAACATCATTCCTCACATGACGAACATTTTATCGGATTCTTCGCGATCCGTGTGGACGGGCTAAGCGATACAAATGTTACGGTAACGCGGCCCAGCACACCGTTTCGACTGTTCACACATCCCAATATAAGCCGCAGAAGATTTCTGTTTTCAAATTCTTCCACTTTGGCCAGTGTTTTGGATTTCTTCCGTGTTGGTGCACAACTTTTCCGCGGTGTTCCACGTATGTAAACGAACCATGCATGCGGAAGTTTTTTTGTTGTGTTTTCATCCTCAGTGTTGCTGTTTAAATGCAGCGTCATATGATCTTGCTGCTGCGTGTGTGCATATGGTTGTGTGTGTATGTGTGTGTGTGTATATGTGTGTGTGTATGTGTGCATGTGTATGTGTATGTTTGTACGTACATATGTGCACGTGCTCGTGTGTGCGTCTCTGTACCTGCAGGAGAGTGTGTACTAGTACTGGCATAAATATCTTGTTGGCATTCTGGCATGTGCTTTTTCTGCAGCTGGTGACTTCGTTACCAGATAACCTGCGTCACCTTGCAGTGGAGATTGAGAGGAATAGCAGCTTGCTTCTGGAGAAGCACTTTGCCGAATTCTTCTATGCCGGAACGGAAAAAGCCCTTGTAAGTACTGTACAAGCAGAAATATTCGTCTGGAATTTAATTTCGTCTTTTTCGTCCAACAAGCCGCTGGACTAAATTATATGCCGGACTAATGTTGATTTGTCCAGCTTTTCAATCCACTCTTATGATCCATGGACGAAATTTACAACCGGACGAACTCTCTTTCTTTGGAGTTGGACGAAATTATTGACCGACGAAATTTTCTGCCTCTACAGTAACTTGATTATTGGCATGACTCAGATGTATACCATATGTGTCCTCTTTACCCTCTCAACATGCAGAGTGTATAATCATGTACTTACTGCACAGTGACCACTGCCCCACGGAGGGCATAACATAATATTATGTGTTCAGTGGGCAACGCATTATACCTGATAACTTTTGGTTCGATCAAAACTATGCAAGCCCTCGTAAATTCTTGATTCTCATGATCATAATGTAGATTGAAGAGACTACTTTCAACCTGCGATAGAAATAATGTAAACACTGATTTCCTATCAACAATCAACAGGTCGTGCTGACCAGCACAAACTAAGGCTTCCCATTCAACTTTACCCTCCACCAGTATAACCAGTTACGTCCATACCATGTGCCGCTGACCTGCACATTGATTATTCGTGTTGATATTTATTTATTTGTGACTTTTGAACGCTGCACAGTTTGTACGAGTACTTGTGCTTGTAGTTTTATGCAGTGCATGTAGACAGCTTTGCTTGGATGTGTGCGTATTGCACAGTTGTCGCTTGTACTACGGGATTTGGAGTACGTGTTAGCATACACGTGGGAACGCTACGCACTTTTCATGCGACCTCCTTTCCTTGATTCTGTACTTGCCCTTCATGCACGTGTCGCTGGCATACGCGATACAGGCCGGGTTTGTGTATTGGCTTTAAAACATGTGGCTCTTGTTTTTCAGTTTAGTTGTTCTTTGGTTGCTCCGCAAGTTGTTGTTTTGGATTGGAGGCAAAGATGGCTTTCCCTTTCAGTAATATAATGTAATGTAACTATAACTGATAGTATTATGTTGAGTGTTGGGCTGCGTTGGGACCCCGAAACCAATACCATGCACCTTACGTACAATTCCCCCAAGTCCGATGTTCATGGTATAAGCCACGGAAAATTCACTTGGAATACTTTTTTCCGCACTGCACAGCCATGCAATACTTTCCACATTTACTCTCTTGGCGCACCCTGCTGCCATGGAAACAAGGCTTTTAGAATCGGCACTACGGCACTCAGCGAGGCAGAGAGAAATAGATTTGAACTTGTTGCACTGAACAAGAGTAAAATGGCAAACGAGAACGAGCAGTATCTTGGGTATCTATGACATGGTAGCAGACCTGGGACTATGCAAGGCGCAGGCGCAGGCACTTACTCCCTTACTCACTTACTCACTCACTCACTTTCTCTCCGTCTCTCTCTCTCTCTCTCTGTCTGTCTCCCTCTGTCTCTACCTCAATCTCACGCACTCATCTACTCTCTCCTACCCACTCTCTCACTCACTCTCTCTCACTCACACACACGCACTTACGCACGCACGCACGCACACACACACAAACTCTCTCCCTCTGTCTATCTACCTCTTCATGTTCTATGATGTAAGTTTGGTTGAAGTCCTCGGTCAGCTGACAATTCTCTGCGTTTCCTGTACAATGTACATTCTGATTTGTGCATAGGCCTTCCTTCGTCGATGCTCTCTACGTCGTCGTGGTAACAGCACAGGTGAAGTCCGCTCATTGTCCAGTCAGAGCCAGCTCAGCAGTACTTCAAGCACCACAGCTATGGCCAGTGCTGCTGCCGCTGCACAGGCTGCACCTGCGCACCCAGCCAGCCCTCTGGCATCGCTTGAGCCAGCCACTGGTGGAACGCCGACGCTGCGCCTGCGAGGCGAAACGCGGGGTCAGTCGGCGAGAGAGTCGCGGCTACAGCGACAGCTCCGTCAGCAGCAGGTTGTACCGTCTCCACGGTTACGCCAGGCTTCTTCCGCTCCGCGCCTCGACAGTCATCTAGCGCCACAAGAGTATTCTGGAAATCTGGAAGAAGAGGATTGAGACTGATTGAGGTACATTGTGCTATGCTGACTTCTGGCCATGTGCAAGCACCCTTTCCATTTTTGCCTTATCGTCACGAGCAGATTTCATTCAGGACATTTGTAGTCGGATATCATGAATAATCCCGAACAGGTCAGCAGCAGGCAATACCCTGCAAGAAGATGAGCCGCGCAGGCAGCAATAGTCAGTAATCTGTGTTGGCACTGTGAGCGGTGTTGCACACCTGTCTTGACCGCTGTTCTCATTGCATTATGTTCTCGCACCACACCTACATATACATTGTTTGAATCTGAGTCGATCTTCTTCATTGTTGAGCATTTGAGCTGCGCAGCTTACCTCCGACTCATCCAGAGTTTAACATGTGAAGATCAGCTCTCAATCTTGTACTGGCAGATTGTAAAAACACCCAGAGATTTCTTGCCCGCTGCTCTATACATCTGGAGCAGTAGGAGATGCATCACACGTCTTTATGCGAGTGCCCACTGCTGTACTCGACATTGACACTTCTTGAGTCTGTGATTTGATCTGTTGAGTCCTCATGTCCAGTATATTACGTGTTTGTAGTCCCTTTATGTCACTCGGAAAGTGTTTCTTGAAGACCCAGTGCAGTGTTTATCATCATGTAGGTGTTCTTATTGTCTGTGTGCCGATTACGTTTCGCTAACTTAATTTTTCTCAGGAAATTTTCCCTTTCCCTATCGCAATTTCTGCACACCGTGTCTTCGGATATAGAAACCTCATCTACTTTCCCTTTATCTGCTATAAGAATGGCTCCTCTGTTCGACATGGCCGCAGTATCCGAACATTTCATACTCACATCTAAACTATTTTCTATCCTTATATCTTCTGAATTTATTTGCTCTTCATTCAGATGGTAACTTTTAAAACTGGAATCTTCATTTTTTTAAAGTAGTCGATAGAGAACATAGTTTTGCGTTTCTATTTTGATGTGTTCATATTTCAAGTCGGGTAACTTAAGATCCAGTGGCTTGCTTGTGTGAGAATAGGAAAGAGGGCAGTGGGAGTGCTTTGAATTATTTGTGCCAGCCTACAGCGATGTATCATGCAATATACGTCTATTATACAGTCCTGCTCAGTGAAATCCACTCGCATCACTCAAGTAGTTTGCGCCTTGCACCATTTCGCAGCCCAGCGTTCGCAGGTCTAGGGTTGCGCAACGCCCGGCGGGTGCTTCAGTGATGCGACTGGATTTCATTGAGCAACACTGTAATTTTATCGTATGATACACCACCTCCAAGCACTTCGTCCAAGTTGCGACACATTTCTTCTCTCTCTCTCTTTCTCTCTCTCTCTCTCTCTCTCTCTCTCTCTCTCTCTCTCTCTCTCTCTCCTCCCTCCCTCCCTCCCTCCCTCCCTCCCTCCCTCCCTCCCTCCCTCCCTCCCTCCCTCCCTCCCTCCCTCCCTCCCTCCCTCCCTCCCTCCCTCCCTCCCTCCTCTCTCTCTCTCTCTCTCTCTCTCTCTCTCTCTCTCTCTCTCTCTCTCTCTCTCTCTCTCTCTCTCTCTCTCTCTCTCTCTCTCTCTCTCTCTCTCTCTCTCTCTCTCGTCTCTCGTCTCTCGTCTCTCGTCTCTCTCTCGTCTGTGCGTGTCTCTCTCTCTCACGTCTGTCTCTCTCTCTCTCTCTCTCAAAAAATCTCAACAATAGGTACATGTGTGGGCAGAAGAATGGGAAAGGACGGGACATGGCACCTGTGCAAGAGGAATACATTTAGAGGAAGAACTGAATAGAAGGCCGGGTGTACAATACATCGTGAAGGTGTGCAAGAATACCAGAAGACAACTGTTAAAAGGGGCATTAGGATGTATGTTCAGCTGTTAGTGTTATGTGATAGTATGTGAAGAATAATAAAAGGGCGGTTGAAAGTGAAATGCATCAAAAGGTCTACAGACTTTACTAGCTAAGGTCAACCTAGTGTGTGGGAACATGAATAAAGTGCGGAGTATAGTATAATTTTGTAGTGCATGCAAAAGAAGGTAGAATGTGCGGCTGGTGTTACAAGTCATGTGCATGTCATACAATGTATGCATTCATATCCTAACAGCATGCTGATACTTGCTAATACCGAAAAAAAAAACAAAAAAAACAAAGAAGACCGAGCTCGAGGGACTCGATAAAAAAGTAAATAATTAGTTACAGCGGCAGCTGACACTCAGCAGCAGCCAACGAGGCTGAGAACAACCACCTTTGTAGTAAGTAAGGTTGCTTTGCTTATGTACATCATGCATACAAAACACAATTTGCCATGGTGTAGGATTGGAACTAGCCCTTTCCCAAAGATGCCATAATTTTTCGCAACTTATGCTTTTCGCAACCGTGCCAAAACAAGTGCTAGTTGCTGAAATCGCATCCATATTTTCAGAAAAAGCTCAAAAGTTGCTAATATCGCAACCTAAAATTGGAGAGTTCTTGTTCAAAAACCTACAAGAAAGGGAGCAGGAATAGCAGAAGTGCAGCGACAGCAAACTCGTTACGTAGATCTACACCCCTTCCTGCTGTGAACCACCACTTAACATAGTGCCAGTAGCCTGTTGCATGTATCCTACATGTACATCTACATTAATCCAGTGCAAGGAAAAGAGAGTGCACACTAAGTTATCATAACTACCGTTGATCTACTGGTTCTCTGAAATCAGTCTGAAGGCAGGCGAGAAATGAGCGAGTACGAGTGTGCATTTGTCCGACATGTAGTCGGTGAGTCGGTGACTTGACTTTTTAACCCCATGTCATGGGGCCAATTACGCCAAGGTTGCGGAAAAGTTGCGAAATAGTTCGCGAAAATGAAGAAAGTTGCGAAAGTTGCGATTTTTCCTGAACAACGAAAAGTTGCGAAAAAAGTGGCGAGCATCTTTGGGAAAGGGCTACAGTCAACTTCGCTAATGACGACTGCGGATACAACGACAATTCGCGAATAACGACAGAATTTCCATGCCCAGAGCAAAGTCACATCCAACTGTAATACATATAATGGGACTTCGGGTATAACGACACTTCGCAAATAAGGACACTTTTCTGATGCCCCGCCGAGTGTCGTTATACGCGAAGTTGACTGTAATTGGAACACAACTTGCACACTAAAAACAATTGCATGAATAAAGGTATAATTTGGTAAGGAATGAGGACCCTACTCAAAAACAGCATAGTTTATAATACTAAAGGGAAGTTAAGGCAAAAATTAAAATTTCACCAGTTGTAGTCTTCGGGGTGCTCAGTCGAATGGTCTTGGTCCGAGAAAGCTGAGACGCTCCCTTCCTACTTGAATCCCAATCGAACTCGCGCACTTCCACCGAAACTGGGTGACTGCGCCCTACTAGATGGGGGTTTGTATGCAAAATGTCACTAAAAGCGCCATGTTGTTCTTATAAAAGCACGGATGACCGCGATTGGCCCATATGTTGTAGTCTTTTGGACGCTGAGTCGACTGGTTTCGGTCGAAAAGGCTGCGATGCAGCGTTCCTCCTTTATTCCCAATCGAACATGGTTGAACAAGCGGTCACGTGCTCCAGCGTACACCAGTCACCTGGTCACCGTGCCTGCAGGGTACAACTTACTAGCCTGTTTGACCTTTTTTGGGTGCACTCCTGTAACTCGAGTTGAACTCGAGTTGAACCTTAGTGTGAAAGTTGTCGCCTGCTGGCGTGGTGACCAGGTGATTTGGGCACCCAGGAGCACGTGACCGCTTGTTCAACCACGTTCGATTGGGAATAAGGGCCGAACGCTGCATCGCAGCCTTTTCGGACCAAAACCAGTCGACTCAGCGTCCAAAAGACTACAACATATGTGCCAATCGCGGTCATCCGTGCTTTTATAAGAAAGAAATGGCGCTTTTAGTGACATTTTGCATACAAATCCCCATCTAGTAGGGCGCAGTCACCCAGTTTCGGTGGAAGTGCGCGAGTTCGATTGGGATTCAAGTAGGAAGGGAGCGTCTCAGCTTTCTCGGACCAAGACCATTCGACTCAGCACCCCGAAGACTACAACTGGTGAAAATTTGATTTTTGCCTTAACTTCCCCTTTAATTATGCGCAGTGAGTACTGAAATAGAAGGAGAAAGGCGTACACCACTGCCATAATACACTCTATTTGCTATGAGTATGAGAAGTGACATTTTGTCACCTAGCAATGTCAACCCTGTGATTACATCACTGGACACCGTAACCATGGGAACAGCTGACCCCGTGCCCGACCATTGCAAGGGCGCGCAAGGCATTGACCGGGCGATGATACGCTGAGCGCGCTCCTCTAATTTTCAGTCTTATGCACATGATGGCTGCGCGAAGAAGTGAAACACAAGCAAAGGAAAAGAGACAAAAATCTCAGGTACGCCATCGCCTGCGCGTAGGGCGTACATGTATGCTGCGCCAGCATGCCACGTACATGTACATGACTGTACAAGTAGACGCTTGAGAAATCGCGTACACTTAGAGGATGCACTGCTAGCAGTTGTGAAGACGAGCGGGGTGATAGTATTTCCACGGTCAACACGAGGCTGAGGACCCATTCCAATTTTATTTTGTTTTGCCCGTACAAGAGGCCCCATTTCATCCGTAAAAATAAATAGATAAATACAGTCAACTTTGCTAATAACGACTGCAGATATAACGACAATTCGCGAATAACGACAGAATGTCCATGCCAGGAGCAAAGTTCCATCCAACTGTAATACGGTACATATAATGAGACTTCGGGTATAACGACACTTCACGAATAAGGACACTTTTTTTGATGCCCCGCCGAATGTCGTTATAAGCGAAGTTGACTGTAAGTACAACAAAATGTTACTCGAGTATCCCCATACCAAGGTGTCCATGCATCCTAGAGATCAACCTGGAAAAGGGAAAACATTACTTCTATAAATTTATTAGTCGACTTCTTTTGTACTTCAGTAAAAAGATTATTAATTTTCCTTGCCAGATTAGTTTGAGTTACCTTTGAAAATTATCATTTTCAACTGTCTTCGTAATCGTCATACTCGTCCAACCGATGTCACCCTCACCCTGCGAATAATCAGCTGATCTCTCCCGTAGCTCCACCTCTCCTTCCATCATGACCGAACATCAACTATACCTCAATTTTTTTTAAAATTATTAGAGTAATATCCAAAGCCTGTACAGTCATGGCTGCTAAAATCCAGAGGACATGACTTCGTAACATCCATAATTACATGTACGCGGAGTTTTGCGGACTACCCGTCACTATCTCGTCCGACCCAGGATACCTGATAAAGGCTGATTCACTCCGGCATCTTCTGGCTGCTACATGAACTGTATCACTGTGAGAAAGAACTTTGAAGAAGACGAGCTCGAGCATGCAATAATGTATCGCCATGATTTCTACCCTGCTTTTCATTGAAAACACAGTCACTATCTGCATGACCTCCAAACTAGGCCCCCGTGTAATAATGCCGGCATTCTTTTGAGCATTTTCGGTACAATCCGTGAACCCAGCACTTTGGGTTCGTGATGCAGCATTTTGGGGGAAACGGAGCACTTGGCCGTTGTGTATCAAAATAATTGAGAGAAGAAAAACTTCCCAAACAAGAACGTCACTTCCGCATTCCGTCGGTTAGCTTCTTGTTGAGTAGATTACAAAAAAGTGAGCATTTTCCGAGTATTTTCGGCAAGGTTTGTTGCGCAAGGAGGGGGCTAATCTTCTCGCAGAAAAGGGGGAAAAGGGGAGAAAAAGGGGGAAAAAGAGGGGGAAAACAAGAGCGGGAAATTGAAAAAGAGGGGGTAAAGAATGGCGGGAAAAGGAAAAAGAGGGGGAAAAGGATGGCGGGAAGCATCCACCGTTTGAATGTGCATACATCTAAAGTGAGGCTATTTCCAGGCTCTGCACAAGTACACGTCCACCACGGCCTCTCGCAGCCTCCTCCTCTTCCTCCCCCCCCCCCATCACACACAATGTGCCGATTATCCTAATGTCAACTATCCAAATGATTAATTATCCAAAATATTTGCTTGCATTTAATTGAGGGGCAGAAGATGAGTTTCAAGTTGTTGATTTTCGTCGCTTGGGGCACCATTGAAGCGATTCACAAGATGTATTACAACAGGTTTGAGTCAAAATGTGTAATAATAGTGTCATTAATTTAGAGGAGCATGAGTGCAACTAGTTCCTGTTTCACTGCTGAAGAGAACGAAAATGATGAAAACATGCTGGAATATGCATGATTTAGATAGATGTGTGACTGCTCTCTTATCCGAACATTCTTCTCATCTGAACCCTCTGGAGACAGCCCGCGTCCCGAGGGGTGGGGATAATTGGCACTCTCCTGTACATCAAATTCTATTCTTAAATTATATACATATTGTAGAGCTCTTTCTGCTGCCGGGAATGAGAAAACACATCCCAGGTAAGGATACGCCCCTCAAGGAAACACAGCTGGTGGATTCCAACAGTCAGGGGCGTCACACACGGTACGGTCACTACGGTATTGACCGTACCACTTTTTGCCCCAGATACCCGTGAGTCAACAAAATACACTGATTTGGGATCTAAAATTCCAAAATTTTCGGCTCAGCCACCACTCCCCCACGAGTCAATTGTACTTCAGATGGCTGACCGTACCACACTTACATGTAAATACCTTCCGACGCCCCTGACAGTAGTATGAAACTCATACACAATCAATTAGAAATACTTTGGAGAATAAACCTTTGTTGGTGAAACAAAGTTGGGCGAGAGTATGATGTTCAAGTAAAATAATACTAAAGTGCCGTAACGTGAAGAAAGGAACGTAGCGCACAAGTTAATGAAGATAAATTCACATACAGAACACAATATGCCCAGATGTGGAAGTCTAAATTAAGTCAAGATTAGCAGAATATACACACATGCAAACACACACACACAGACAAGCGTGTGCACACAAACGCAAACACACACACATATGCACACACACACACACACACACACACACACACACACACACACACACACACACACACTGTTGGCTGCTATAATGCGATGGCAGCCTAGACAGAGGAAACAAAGTTTACACAAACAAATTCCTACTCTTTCTCTTTCTTTGTCTTCTTCTTCTTCCTCCTATTCAATTCAAGGCAGGCTCTTCTATTTTATTTGCTTCGGCCAACCTCGTTTTGGGATCTGGCCCACTTTATTGGGGCAGTACAGGTACCCTGAACCTGAGAGTGTCCTTCTGATGTCATCGCTCTCCTACATTTTCTGCACGTCTATATTATTCTTTCTACGAGGACAGCAGAAGGACAGAAACAAAGAGTGCTGGCAACTGAAATCCGACCCCCTTGCCGGCGGGCCGCCCCGGCAACGGGGTCGGATTTCAGTTGCCAGCACTGTACTCTTGGTAGCACTACACAGTCTTGTTGAAAGATTTACCCTGGGGAATCCCCCTCAGTAAAGTGAAACTTTCTGTTTCATTCGAAGCGGCGCTAAGGCCGATTCCACACTACACCAAATCCTGCCTAAAAAGCCATTTTTCAGGCACTTTTCAGGCAAGTTGCCATGGTGATCACTTTGAGAAAAGCGCGAAAGTGAAAAGTGCTTGTTGTCTACAAAGCAACACCAGCACCCTCTTTCAAGGCAACTTTTTACCTTTTCAGGACACTTTTCTGACTTTTCTTCAGCCTTTCGATTTTTTCCGAATGTGTTCCCTGTCGTATCTTTCAGTCGTGGTGAGTTGTGAGCTGTCAACAATGCCTAGAGGGTCATGTTTAGCCAGGAGCTTGAGGGCAAGCTGATCGAGCTTTGGAGCGGATATTTGAGGCGACCTCCGGCCGGTACAGTTCGCAGGAGCTACGCCGGAGGAGATCGCCATCAAGCTGAATTTGTTTGCTGAACAGCTCCGGGAGGAGGCAATACACTGCGTCGATCGTCCATTCCAAAATCGACAACATGAAAACGAAGGCGAAAGGACTGTACGAGACATACACAACGAAAACTGCCACCGGAATGCCTGTTGGCGAGGTTGACAAATATTCGACCTATGATCTGGAATCCGCCTACACAGCGCGCGCTAGCGTGGTCAAATTTCAAGATTGGGCACGCGAAAATGGGTGATATTCGAGGATTTGGCCCAACAAAGAGCCTCTCCACTACCGCCGTTGCTAGATCAAGCACAGGAAAGCCTCACAGTCTAACCAGTAACCTTCAAAGCAAAGTCCCGTGATCGACACTTGTAGGTGTGAATGCAGCTTCACTTTATAAGCCACTTTATGCCTTCAAGGCAAAGCCACTTTCGGCGTAGTGTGGAATCGGCCTAATATAAGCGTACGTTTCGAATGAAACCGAAAGTTTCACGCTACTGAGGGGGATTCCCCAGGGTATTCGGGCGCGTGAAAGTAGTTTTGTGTGGGGCACGTGCCAGTGGCGGTCGCTGGTCTAGATCATGCATAATAATTATATATCACGGCTGTTTTGCTGCAGTCACCTAACGAGAGGTTCTGCTACACGGAACTACGTACCAAACTCCGTGTCAACTGCAGTGAAGTTTGACACGGATTTTTCGTACGTTGCACCGGTTCTGCTGTACGTAGCATGCAACCATGCACGAACACCCCGCCATATGTACTCTGTACGCTCACTTTCGGGTGGTAGTCAACGTTTCTTTCAGATGATTCCTCGAACGTGTGATTAGTTTCACTGTGCCTTACAATTGCAGAGGGAATTATATTCATCACAGGCTGAGCAAGAAACCGATCGGGATGGCGGCAGCTGGTATTGTGGATGTTCAACGTACGGGAAAAAAAAAGAAAAAAAGTCGTACGATCTCCCCGCAGGAGAGTGAGGCATCTTCTGGAGCTGTTTATCACCCCGAATTACAACATTCGGCAACAGATCTAAGATCGGAAAAACCCTCCTCAGAAGACTCCAGAGATGCCTGTCTTTCCACGGGAATGCGCCGGCGAGGCCCAGGCCGATCCGAAGCTGATGAACAACACTACACTGATGATGGACACCGCACACAAGGCATGAGAAGCCGGCCAGGTAGTCCGCCTGTGATACTCACTCATGTTCAGGATCGGCAACGGACTGCTGTGGACCTATCGCTCGTAGACCCAGGTGCTCGAAGTCCGTACACGTTTACAGTGTGTGTTTGCCGAGCTGAAACTCACACTAGCAATGATCACTTGCCAGAATCCTGCTCGTGGATGGAAGGTATCTTGTCCAAGTTTGTTTTGAGGCCAGGCTCGATTGAACCAGGCCATCTTTCGATCCGATCTGTTTCTCTGGAGTTCGCTCATTTTTCATATCAAAATTTGGTGTCGCAGAGGGTACTCTAAGTCCGTACTGATCAGAGGTGACTCGAAATACACACATATTTCTGCTAATTGCTAACTTGCAATCCCTCGGTTACGACGAAAGCACCGAAGGGATATGTTTGGCATGTGCCTCCACCGGTATTTCTTGCAAAAGCGTAGTTTGTTGCCGAAATGCAAGCTGTTTTTAGTCGGCTCAGAGAAGAAGCAGCTGCGCTGTGAAAACCGCGGGAAAACAGTGGTGGAGATGCCAGGAGTGTCAACCTTTCTGCAAGGATTGGTGGTTCTCTGTAAATTCTTCTCCTCTGGCCATTGTCAGCTCTAAGCTGGCTCTTGATGATTGAGTGAAGGTCTGTTTGACGCTGTGTCCGTTCGAAATCGGTCTTGGCAAAGTTGATTTTTGCATGAAATGTAACCCAATTTGTATTTCGTATGGACACTCGAAAACCCACTCCCGTGGTATGGGACTTCTGCTGATCGCAGATCCCTGAAAATTGGTACGCGAGGAGAACATACCACACTGTCCCCTCCATAAAATATTTGAGTCGAATACAATAACAGAACATGAAATTATGGGCGTACGAACTTAGGATACCATGTACGGACTTCGAGCACCTGGGTCTACTACTCGTGATATATGCCATTCTCATCACCGCTCTGGCCGCTTTTCTCGGCTATTCGCTCTATCAATCTGTGGTGGAGCTCAGTCAATGTGTGGTGGAGAAGGGGCAAAGTGCAGAATGTTGCGCCTGGGGGAAATATATGGAAAGCACTCTTCGGGACACTCAACGCAGATTGAAGGAGTCGTTATCTCAGTGGGGAGTATTTCGTTGGCTATCAGCAATCGTAGATCGTATCTCGCAATCTTTCCGGCGGCGCATCCCAGCAGGAGCTACTCCTAAGTTCTTTGATCAATATCCACTGTTGGAGGAGGCGAGATTTGAGATCATCAATCCTGAACTGAGCTGAGACAGAATAGTCTGAGAGGCGATCATGCAATAGCACACACTCGCACACACACACACACACACACACACACACACACACACACACACACACACACACACACACACACACACACACACACACACACACACACTCTCTCTCTCTCTCTCTCTCTCTCACACACACACACACACACACACACACACACACACACACACACACACACACACACACACACACTCGCACAAACACTCGCACAAACACTCTCTCTCTCTCTCTCTCACACACACACACACACACACACACACACACACACACACACACACACACACACACACACACACACACACACACACACACACATACACGCACACACAAGTTCGCACGCACCATACACACTAGCACACACACTTCTACGCACACACACACACCCGTACACACACACACACACACGTACACAAAAAAAGGAGCCAAGCCACCACGAGAGTGAAACCACCTCCTGCATGCACCACACTGCACAGCACCACGCTGATCCCGGATAGGGAGACTTCGCTCTGCGATACACTTGTGCCTTGCTTTGTCACGTCGCCGGCAAAACGAACGATGGCAGATAAGACAGTCCACCCGTTGAGATTGGTCATGGGAAGGACTGCTGAGGCCCAGCACAACGGCAGACACCCACCAGGCAGACCGATCCTGAGCAATCCCATACCAGGCCATATATTCAATGCCGATGTGTGAAGTGCCAAACACACACACACACACACACACACACACACACACACACACACACACACCTCAGACCTCAGACATGCCCATCGCGGGAGCGATGATAGCGAACAGCTATGTTAGACATAGCAACTTGTGCTGGGATTACACCATTCAACAGCTTGCAAGGCTGATGAATTCACCGCCACTATTTTTAGCCTGGTATCCACCATACAGCTGTTTGAAGTGACTTTTTCTGGCCAGTGAATCCCATTTTTTCATTTTTCCATTTTTTCTTTTTTTCTTTTTTTTCTTTCTTTTCCTACACACACCACACCACATACTCCGGCATACACTGGCTGTTGGTAACCACCCAGGAGAATGAAAGAAAAGTCAGGAAGAGTCTGAGAAAGAGAAGAAAGACGTGTGTGACCATAATCGTCAGGAATCGAACCCGCAACCTATCGAACCCGCAACCTATCGATTGGAAATCGCTGCACATACCACTGCACCATATGGGACACACACACACACACACACACACACACACACACACACACACACACACACACACACACACATTTTAGTCAGTCCTCCATTCACACCAGGCTCTGCTCTCACCTTCCAGAAGATAGCACATTACTTTCCCTAGAATAACTTCACTCCACATTGTTTTTCTACTGTTCTTCATTTTGCTAATTCGAACTATTTTCGATGCTGGACGGTATCTGCTTTCATGACCAAAAACCATCATTCAGTGCTTGAGCACCGCTGTCCCTGGTTCGAGTCCTGGTGGTGGCAGTGAATTGTAAAAATTTAATATGTTTCTTCAGACTCGGAGGGAGTTGTGGTTGCTCGTGAGAGTGCTCAATACACCAAGGTGCAGAGCCTAGTACACACACTTGAGAGGGACGAAAAGCGTTTCTTCTGTAACTCTGAGTTTCACGGTTTTAACCGATCATCAGACAGCAACTTGACTACAATTTTCAGAAGATGAGATTGATATAGGCTGCAAGCTTGGATCATAGCGCGAATGGATGTTCCGGGCTGATAGTGTAATTGTAAAAATGCGTGAGTTGGTTGATGGGGTGCAAAAATACACTTTAGGCCTAGGCTCATGAAACCACATGTTCTTCTGAGGGAGGCAAGAAGAAGGACAATGGGGTAATTATGAGCAGCACCTCACCTGCGACTGCGAGTGGTGAGAAGGTTATGTGACGGGCCGTCTACGCTTGTTATGGCAGTTGAGGGCAGGGAGTAGTAACTTACTACTTCGTTTTTGAGAGCAAGATGGTCAGTGGAGCCGCAGATTCAGCAGGTCTTTGGCAGCACCGTACCGGTATACCGTCCGTAGACCCACATCCTCGAATCAAGGACCCAACAAAAAGTGGGTCGCGAGTGTTTCAAAAACCGTTTACCGGGTAGAGCTGAAATTTGGCATACCATTAGCGGGCCGTATCCCCGGGCGTATGTTGATGGTGTTTGTGAACACTAAAGTCTAAACGAAATCGGAATACGTTTAGGTACCAGGCTGGTTCTGTTTTGGTACTCTGTCTCTCATTCGAGCACCCGGGTCTACGACTCCCTGCTCCAAACCCTTTACCATGCAGACCACCAGGACTGATCAGGTGCATGCATGATTGTACACACTTGACTTGTGTAGCCTACCTAAGCCCTTATCATGATTATACTACTGTTGTGGACATGGAAATGCGGTCGCACGTCTAGCGGCCGCAGGTTGCTGGCCATGCAGCCGTGGATAAGCGGTACACACATGCATTTTTATGCGCTACAGCGCGCCAGTCGCATCGGATCAACGTGTCCTGCACGCAGCGTTCTGTACGCGCTGACGGCGCGGGTCCCGGTCAGTCGACCGGATTTCCATGTCCACGACAGTACTACATGTACATGTAGAACTGTGGTACAATCATGATGACTGTAGAGTGTAGTTATGCTCCGAAAGGATGCCAAATAGTAGTGAGGTTTTGCATTCCGAAATTCGGCAAAAAGATTCGGCACGCGGGAGCGAGGTCGAAAATGCACACGAAGATTCGGCGTGTTTAAGTTTGTTCGGAAAAGCTCACTTTGCCGAAAATATTTTTCGGATGCATTAATTTTTCTTGTAGAAGAGCGCTAGCGCATGATTTCTTCAAAGAGGTTTCTTATCTCGGCATCGCTTGGCAGGCGTCTTTGGCGACATAGCATCGTCAGCTACCTCTGATTGCTCCTCTCCACTGCCTGTTGTTGTTGTTGTTGTTGTTGTTGTTGTTGTTGTTGTTGTTGTTGTTGTTGTTGTTGTTGTTGTTGTTGTTGTTGTTGTTGTTGTTGTTGTTGTTGTTGTTGTTGTTGTTGTTGTTGTTGTTGTTGTTGTTGTTGTTGTTGTTGTTGTTGTTGTTGTTGTTGTTGTTGTTGTTGTTGTTGTTGTTGTTGTTGTTGTTGTTGTTGTTGTTGTTGTTGTTGTTGTTGTTGTTGTTGTTGTTGTTGTTGTTGTTGTTGTTGTTGTTGTTGTTGTTGTTGTTGTTGTTGTTGTTGTTGTTGTTGTTGTTGTTGTTGTTGTTGTTGTTGTTGTTGTTGTTGTTGTTGTTGTTGTTGTTGTTGTTGTTGTTGCTGTTGCTGTTGCTGTTGCTGTTGCTGTTGCTGTTGCTGTTGCTGTTGCTGTTGCTGTTGCTGTTGCTGTTGCTGTTGCTGTTGCTGTTGCTGTTGCTGTTGCTGTTGCTGTTGCTGTTGCTGTTGCTGTTGCTGTTGCTGTTGCTGTTGCTGTTGCTGTTGCTGTTGCTGTTGCTGTTGCTGTTGCTGTTGCTGTTGCTGTTGCTGTTGCTGTTGCTGTTGCTGTTGCTGTTGCTGTTGCTGTTGCTGTTGCTGTTGCTGTTGCTGTTGCTGTTGCTGTTGCTGTTGCTGTTGCTGTTGCTGTTGCTGTTGCTGTTGCTGTTGCTGTTGCTGTTGCTGTTGCTGTTGCTGTTGCTGTTGCTGTTGCTGTTGCTGTTGCTGTTGCTGTTGCTGTTGCTGTTGCTGTTGCTGTTGCTGTTGCTGTTGCTGTTGCTGTTGCTGTTGCTGTTGCTGTTGCTGTTGCTGTTGCTGTTGCTGTTGCTGTTGCTGTTGCTGTTGCTGTTGCTGTTGCTGTTGCTGTTGCTGTTGCTGTTGCTGTTGCTGTTGCTGTTGCTGTTGCTGTTGCTGTTGCTGTTGCTGTTGCTGTTGCTGTTGCTGTTGCTGTTGCTGTTGCTGTTGCTGTTGCTGTTGCTGTTGCTGTTGCTGTTGCTGTTGCTGTTGCTGTTGCTGTTGCTGTTGCTGTTGCTGTTGCTGTTGCTGTTGCTGTTGCTGTTGCTGTTGCTGTTGCTGTTGCTGTTGCTGTTGCTGTTGCTGTTGCTGTTGCTGTTGCTGTTGCTGTTGCTGTTGCTGTTGCTGTTGCTGTTGCTGTTGCTGTTGCTGTTGCTGTTGCTGTTGCTGTTGCTGTTGCTGTTGCTGTTGCTGTTGCTGTTGCTGTTGCTGTTGCTGTTGCTGTTGCTGTTGCTGTTGCTGTTGCTGTTGCTGTTGCTGTTGCTGTTGCTGTTGCTGTTGCTGTTGCTGTTGCTGTTGCTGTTGCTGTTGCTGTTGCTGTTGCTGTTGCTGTTGCTGTTGCTGTTGCTGTTGCTGTTGCTGTTGCTGTTGCTGTTGCTGTTGCTGTTGCTGTTGCTGTTGCTGTTGCTGTTGCTGTTGCTGTTGCTGTTGCTGTTGCTGTTGCTGTTGCTGTTGCTGTTGCTGTTGCTGTTGCTGTTGCTGTTGCTGTTGCTGTTGCTGTTGCTGTTGCTGTTGCTGTTGCTGTTGCTGTTGCTGTTGCTGTTGCTGTTGCTGTTGCTGTTGCTGTTGCTGTTGCTGTTGCTGTTGCTGTTGCTGTTGCTGTTGCTGTTGCTGTTGCTGTTGCTGTTGCTGTTGCTGTTGCTGTTGCTGTTGCTGTTGCTGTTGCTGTTGCTGTTGCTGTTGCTGTTGCTGTTGCTGTTGCTGTTGCTGTTGCTGTTGCTGTTGCTGTTGCTGTTGCTGTTGCTGTGGCTGTGGCTGTGGCTGTGGTTGTGGTTGTTGTTGTTGTTGTTGTTGTTGTTGTTGTTGTTGTTGTTGTTGTTTCAAATCTTTATTCTCACGATAGCCAGTGGTCATTAAGAGATAATAGTGTAAGAAAGGAGAAAGAGTGAGGAAGAAATGGGTGGGCAGGGCCTAGGGGTTAATGACTACTTACATTCGTAAGTGTACGGGCAGGGGTGGTCGCCACACGAGCATACTACAGAGTTGTGTACTTAAGTGTACGGGCAGGGGTGGTCGCTACACGAGCATACAGAGTTGTGCAACAGCAGGGATATCTCGGATTTGAAGGGAGTACGAGAAGGGATTTCGCGAAGCTGGGTGGGCAGGCAATTAAAGTAATGAAGGGCCTTGTACAGGGGAGAATGGAGACAGCGGTCAGTCCGCGGAGTTGGCAAGTGCCAAGTACGAGAGCGACGTAAATTATACGAAGGTTGCACGTTGCTAGCAGTATGCAGCGAGAGTATATGTGGTGGGGCATAATTGTGGCGCAAAGAATGCGCGAAGAGTATTATGTTTAACTTTAAAGCGTAAAAATAATGTTGGCCATTTGATGCGATGCAAAAGGTGGGAGTGTTCTAAGTGTGTGTAAAGGGGAAGGTGGAGACATATTCTGGCGGCTTTCCGCTGGAGTCGTTCTAGCCTGTCAAGGGAAGTGTGTGACAACGGTGTGAGAGCATTGCTCGCATATGAGAATATAGGTAGTATGTATGTCTGATAGATGTGAGATAAAGAATCACTGGTGAGTGTAGACCTTAGTCTAAAAAGAATATTGAAAGATTTGAGTGATTTTTTGACTATGTATTCAACATGCTCCGTCTAACGGAGGTCATGCTGAAAGATTATTCCGAGGTGTTTGTGTTTTTGTGCTACGGTAAGCGGACTATTCCTGAGGGTGATCTGGGGTAGGTGTTCAGGGGGGCGGTTATTGTGGTAGAACGGGAGGATGACTGTTTTCTTTGTGTTAACCAGCAGGTGCCATCTTTGTTGTTGTTGTTGTTGTTGTTGTTTCAAATCTTTATTCTCACGATAGCCAGTGGCCAATAAGAGATAATAGTGTAAGAAAGGAGAAAGAGTGAGGAAGAATTGGGTGGGCAGGCGCAGGGGTTAATGACTACTTAAGTGTACGGGCAGGGGTGGTCGCCACACGAGCCCACAGAGTTGTGTACCTAAGTGTACGGGCAGGGGTGGTCGCTACACGAGCATACAGAGTTGTGCAAGAGTAGGGATATCTCGGATTTGAAGGGAGTACGAGAAGGGATTTCGCGAAGCTGGGCGGGCAAACAATTAAAGTAGTGAAGGGCCTTGTACAGGGGAGAATGGAGACAGCGGTCAGTCCGCGAAGTTGGCAAGTGCCAAGTACGAGAGCGACGTAAATTATACGAAGGTTGCACGTTGCTAGCAGTATGCAGCGAGAGTATATGTGGTGGGGCATAATTATGGCGCAGAGAATGCGCGAAGAGTATGTGTTTAACTTTAAAGCGTGAAAATAATGTTGGCCATTTGATGCGATGCAAAAGGTGGGAGTGTTCTAAGTGTGTGTAAAGGGGAAGGTGGAGACATATTCTGGCGGCTTTCCGCTGGAGTCGTTCTAGCCTGTCAAGGGAAGTGTATGACAACGGTGTGAGCGCATTGCTCGCATATGAGAATATAGGTAGTATTTATGTCTGATAGATGTGAGATAAAGAATCACTGGTGAGTGTAGACCTTAGTCTAAAAAGAATATTGAAAGACTTGAGTGATTTTTTAACTATGTATTCAACATGCTCTGTCCAACGGAGGTCATGCTGAAAGATTATTCCGAGGTGTTTGTGTTTTTGTGCTACGGTAAGCGGACTATTCCTTTGGGTGATCTGGGGTAGCTGTTCAGGGGGGCGGTTATTGTGGTAGAACGGGAGGATGACTGTTTTCTTTGTGTTAACCAGCAGGTGCCATCTTTGAAGCCAGTCTCCAGCTGCTGTGACACTCTGTTGTAGGTTTCGGTTGTTGTTGTTGTTGTTGTTGTTGTTGTTGTTGTTGTTGTTGTTGTTGTTGTTGTTGTTGTTGTTGTTGTTGTTGTTGTTGTTGTTGTTGTTGTTGTTGTTGTTGTTGTTGTTGTTTCTCTATTTTACTTCACCATATCTACTCTCTTTCCCCTGGAGTGTCCTCATCGTCATCTGTGTGGCTGAAAAGACTATGGCGACACGCATAAAATTTGACTTGGCCATGGAGTAGCTCTTTCCCAAAGATGCTCGCCACTTGTTTCGCAACTTTTTGTTGCTTTGGAAGAAATCCCAACTTTCGCAACTTTCTTCGTTTTCACAAACTACTTCGCATCTTTTCCGCAACTGTTTGCTGAGAAGTGCCTTGGAGCAAGTTGGAGGAGACCATTGAAATGTGCGTGATGTTCCACTTCAACAAGAAGCGCTGAAACGTTGCATATAATCATCATTACAAGTGTACTTCTCATGTGGCAGCACTGAGCATGCCGCTATGTCATGAATGCTGTGCAAAGGTTCAACAAAAAAGGACAAGGACTCATTCCAAGTCTGCTCAGTTGTTTCACGCTGTGGACATTATGCATTCATATGTACTTCAAAGTACGATGTGACTTTACTCAGGCAGTTGTGTTTTCCATTTCCGCTCCTTTATTGGTTTTTTTTTGGCATCATCATTATGCACAGGAACTCGCTCATTTTGAGTTGCGATACAAGCAACTATTGTGCTTTTTCTGAAAATATGGATGCGATTTCACAACTTTCACTTGTTTTGGCATGGTTGCGAAAAACATAAGTTGCGAAATATTTTGGCATCTTTGGGAAAGGACTACCATGGAGTTGGTTTTTCTGAGGCGACTGAGGAGGCAGGCTTGGCCCTCGACTCTTTGGGCGATCAAAGTTCGTTGGAATCAGCAAGAAAAGGAGCACGGGACAGGACGTTGCTGATGCTGTGGCTCACGAAATGAAAACACATCATTTTCGACTTGCAAAACAAACGTTGGTGCGAAAGTTCGACATTTTGATGTTCGACAAATGACCGAAGAACGCTGTATCGAAATTCGGAATGCAAAACCTCACTACCGTATTATCTCTAATATAAGCACGGTCCTTTATTTTTTCAATGTACCTCCGCCCCGTGCTATTAATGGAGACGTTCCTTTATTGGAGACTGTTCCATTATTATTTCAACCTCATTCAGAGGCATGTTGCCATGCCAAATTCATGTCAGACACACACATTTCAGGGTTTTTTTCGCCGGTACAGATAATGAATTTACACAGTGTGCTTATAATGGAGACTGAGCACTTAAATCTTTATTTTTTGAATGCCGCCCCAAGGTGTTCTATTATTGGAGAAGTGCTATTATTGGAGACTGTGCTTATATTAGAGATAATACGGTAGTTATGCTCCAAATTTTCAACCACCAAATTATGCCAATAATTATGCCGGCATAATCCGCCGATGCCTACTGACTGGTATGGTCTCGTCTGGTCAAAAGAATAATCTACCAGTAGATATAGTACTAGCAGTAGATCTACTCTGACTTCTGAGGCTGTGGGAGAGTGGGCGCGCGCATGCACGTGTGTACAAGTATGTGCGTAGGGGGTGGGAGGGGCCTGTAAAGCCGCCGGCCTTGGCGCTAAAGTAAAACGCTAAAACTCCCCAGATCCGGACGTCCCTGATCTGGGCACGTCCGCCTAGTACCGGTCACCTTTCTGACCCATCTATGATCTACATCTAGAGTTATAAAATGACTTTTCAACGAAAAATGGCCCTTTAAAGCTTTACCAGTCATAAATCTTGGTCCTTTTCTTTTCTATAAAATCTTTTCTTGTAATTGTATGCAGTAAGTAGATGTAGATGACCATGATGACTGTAAGGTCTGAGTTACCATTGGTTACGGGTAGTGCTCGTCCCTGCCCGGGTCTGGGGAGTTTTACTGTACATGGCTAGCGCACACCTACACATTTTTTTTTTTTTTTTTTTTTTTTTTTAAATGTTTATTTGAATTCGGATAGCTCAACAGTACAGAAGTACAACTACAAAGAGTACCGAATAGAAGGCCCCGAGAACGGGAAACCAAAAAAAAAACAAAAAAACAAAAAAAGCAACATCAAGTTACTGATTATGCACATTGCTTGAAAGCAAATCACAACAATGATTAAGAGTTAAGCTGTCTTTTAGCCAAGTAGCCAATTTGACGCGGAAATCTGCGATAGTAGTGCAGGACTTCAGGTCGTCTGGTAAATAATTCCAAACAAGAGCCGATTTACTTGAAAAGGACAGAAAGCCAGACATAGATCTATAGCGATTGATACTCATGTTATGAGTTGTAGAGCCGCGAGTAGTTCGGGTAGACGTACAGATGGGAAAGAGGGACTGCAAGCAAACAGCCGGCTTAATACAGTAACAGTGGAAAATGAATACAAGGAACAAAAATACTGATCGATATTGGAAAGAGGAAACATTGAGGTGGTGAAGAAGTGGCGTGATATTAGCTTGGGGTGATGCGCCACAAGCAACTCGTACAGCGCGCCGGTGGAGTGAGGCTAGCTTGTTTCTATTTTTAGCGGATATAAACGAAAGGTATACAGGGAGAGCATATTCTAGATCAGGCTGAATAACACCGACAACGAAAGTACGGCGGGCAAACAGGTTCATCTGGCGGAAAGATCGACGCAGTACACCGATCTTCCGTGAGGCTTTCCGGACGACATTGTTAATGTGTTGGTCAAAAGACAGCTTATTGTCAACAACGACTCCTAAGCATCTGGTGCTTTCCACTTCCCCTAGCGTAACATTTGACAAGGTGATTTGCAGTTGTTGCCTTTGTTGTTGTTGCTGACTCCCTGTGGCACGTTTGGGATGGATTTGCATGACAACGGTTTTGTCATAATATGTGTACTGGAATGATCGTAGATTCCGCTAGGACCCGCAGGGTCCGACGTGGAATCGGGGTTACACGACTCCTGTCCTGAGGAGTGAAGGCGAAGAATGTGACAGTAGCGCACACCTACACATGTGTACAGCCTACTGGAATGATTGTACAAATTCAATGTCATATATAACCAGATAACTGTTTGCATTGGTGACCAGGGCCAGGGATCGGGAGTAGTCATGAAAGATCGCCAAAAGTCCGCAAAACTGCCAAAAGCCCAACTCCCTGCGCTGCGCTTTGCTTTGGCGCCATAAATAATGCCACGCCATGGCTTTGCTTGCAGCTAGCTGCTCTGTTCGCTGTCAAGGTAACTGGTTCCGAACATGGCGTCGGAACAAAACCTGAAAAATCAGAAAGTGCGCGCGAGCTACATGCACTGCAGCTGCAGCGCTAGCGCTGGAGCTTGTGCCAACTAGTTGTGGCGTTGCGCATATCTGTGCATGGACGATGGAGTTGTCATGTTTTGTGTGCAGTCGAATGTTGCATGATGACTAGTCGACTGTCAATGTATGCTAATTCAGCTGAGTTTTTCGCCATCGAGGACTTGTCGACGGGTTGCGGTATACCTGGGTTGCTGTTGTCGGACTAGAAGTGAGATGTATAGCCGTATGACGGGGAATGCATTTGATACAATGGTTACTCGGTGAAAAACATGGCCTGGAGCAAGGCTAGCGTTGTCGTAAATTAATTATTTCGACATTCTGGGAAATTGCAACCAATCAGCAGCTCCAACCACCCTAGTGTCACGGTGGCGTATATCGCTTTTTTTGTATGCCATGCTCGTGTCATCCGATATATTGTGGATACGGAACAGTGATTTTACATGCTAGCGACTGGTGCATGGACGCTGGGAAGAAGGTCACTGTTTCCATTGGATTGGTAGGTCTAGTTGCTCCGAGAAGCCATGCTACTGTTTGTCCTGTGTATGCTGTGTATGCTGTGTATGCTGTGTATGCTGTGTATGCTGTGTATGCTGTGTATGCTGTGTATGCTGTGTATGCTGTGTGTGCTGTGTATGCTGTGTATGCTGTGTATGCTGTGTATGCTGTGTATGCTGTGTATGCTGTGTATGCTGTGTATGCTGTGTGTGCTGTGTGTGCTGTGTGTGCTGTGTGTGCTGTGTATGCTGTGTGTGCTGTGTGTGCTGTGTGTGCTGTGTGTGCTGTGTGTGCTGTGTGTGCTGTGTGTGCTGTGTGTGCTGTGTGTGCTGTGTGTGCTGTGTGTGCTGTGTGTGCTGTGTGTGCTGTGTATGCTGTGTGTGCTGTGTGTGCTGTGTATGCTGTGTGTGCTGTGTATGCTGTGTATGCTGTGTATGCTGTGTGTGCTGTGTGTGCTGTGTATGCTGTGTATGCTGTGTGTGCTGTGTGTGCTGTGTATGCTGTGTATGCTGTGTGTGCTGTGTGTACTGTGTGTGCTGTGTGTGCTGTGTGTGCTGTGTGTGCTGTGTGTGCTGTGTGTGCTGTGTGTACTGTGTGTGCTGTGTGTGCTGTGTGTGCTGTGTATGCTGTGTATGCTGTGTATGCTGTGTGTGCTGTGTATGCTGTGTGTGCTGTGTGTGCTGTGTGTGCTGTGTATGCTGTGTGTGCTGTGTGTGCTGTGTATGCTGTGTATGCTGTGTATGCTGTGTATGCTGTGTATGCTGTGTATGCTGTGTATGCTGAGTGTGCTGTGTATGCTGTGTATGCTGTGTATGCTGTGTGTGCTGTGTGTGCTGTGTATGCTGTGTGTGCTGTGTGTGCTGTGTGTGCTGTGTGTGCTGTGTGTGCTGTGTGTGCTGTGTGTGCTGTGTGTGCTGTGTATGCTGTGTGTGCTGTGTGTGCTGTGTATGCTGTGTGTGCTGTGTATGCTGTGTATGCTGTGTATGCTGTGTATGCTGTGTGTGCTGTGTATGCTGTGTATGCTGTGTATGTTGGGTATGTTAGGTATGCTGGGCAAGCTAGATATTTAAAGGGGAAGTTAAGGCAAAAATTAAAATTTCACCAGATGTAGTCTTCGGGGTGCTGAGTCGAATGGTCTTGGTCCGAGAAAGCTGAGACGCTCCCTTCCTACTTGAATCCCAATCGAACTCGCGCACTTCCACCGAAACTGGGTGACTGCGCCCTACTAGATGGGGATTTGTATGCAAAATGTCACTAAAAGCGCCATTTCGTTCTTATAAAAGCACGGATGACCGCGATTGGCCCATATGTTGTAGTCTTTTGGACGCTGAGTCGACTGGTTTGGGTCCGAAAAGGCTGCGATGCAGCGTTCCTCCTTTATTCCCAATTGAACATGGTTGAACAAGTGGTCACGTGCTCCTGCGTACACCAGTCACCTGGTCACCGTGCCTGCAGGGTACAACTTACTAGCCTGTTTGACCTTTTTTGGGTGCAGTCCTGTCACTCGAGTTGAACTCGAGTTGAACCTTGGTGTGAAAGTTGTCGCCTGCTGGCATGGTGACCAGGTGATTTGGGCACCCATGAGCACGTGACCGCTTGTTCAACCATGTTCGATTGGGAATAAAGGCGGAACGCTGCATCGCAGCCTTTTCGGACCAAAACCAATCGACTCAGCGTCCAAAAGCCTACCACATATGGGCCAATCGCGGTCATCCGTGCTTTTATAAGAACGAAATGGCGCTTTTAGTGACATTTTGCATACAAATCCCCATCTAGTAGGGCACAGTCACCTAGTTTCGGTGGAAGTGCGCGAGTTCGATTGGGATTCAAGTAGGAAGGGAGCGTCTCAGCTTTCTCGGACCAAGACCATTCGACTCAGCACCCCGAAGACTACAACTGGTGAAATTTTAATTTTTGCCTTAACTTCCCCTTTAAAGGGAAGTTAAGCCTAAAATCAAATTTTCACCAGTTGTAGTCTTCGGGGTGCTCAGTCGAATGGTCTTGTTCCGAGGAAGCTGAGACCCTCCCTTCCTCCTTTATTCCCAATCGAACTCGCGCACTTCCACCGAACCTGGGTGACTGCGCCCTACTAGATGGGGATTTGTACGGAAAATGTCACTAAAAGCGCCATTTCGTTCTTATAAAAGCCCGGATGACCGCGATTGGCCCGTATGTTGTAGTCTTTTGGACGCTGAGTCGACTGGTTTTGGTCCGAAAAGGCTGCGATGTAGCGTTCGGCCCTTATTCCCAATCGAACATGTCTGAACAAGCGGTCACGTGCTCGTGCGTACACCAGTCACCTGGTCACCGTGCATGCAGGCTACAACTTACAGCATGTTTGGCAAACTTTGGGCGAGTTTCTGTCACTCGAGTTGAATCTTTGAACCAGGGGCTCGTAAAAGCGCAGGAGAGGACACGGCACACATTCCCAGAAAACATCTTGGACTCGCGCTGCCGGACAACGGTGTTGCGAGGCCAGGAAATTATTATTTCGAGAATAGTGATGTCTTCTTGAAATACTAATTGGGACATTCTCCGATTTCTCTTAGAGAACGGAGACGATTGCTCCGTCGAGTCTTCTTATCTCTGTTTTCATCCTCAATTCTTCCAGCTGCCTCACTCATTCTACTGCAAAAGCCATATGTACAGTACGGATCGGCTATAGCGTTGGTGTTTGATTTTCGTGAAAATATCACTATAGGCGATATATTACTATAGGCGATATGCATACTTAGGTATGCCTGACAAATGCGTGTATGGTGTCATTCGAATCAGTGCAGCGAGCAGAAGCGTGCTGTGCATGTGACTGTGCAATACGCGCCGGGCAGAGCTACTTCCTGCGGAAGCAAAAACTTCGTGACTTTTTGACATGAGTTTTCAAGGAATGTGTTCTTTTGGAAGAGAAACACTTCAACACATTCAATCGACATATCAACAATATCTACAGGATCAATTAGTGGGAGTAGAGTCTCAGTCTGGGTCGCCATCGCTCGACTCATCACCGCTGAAACCGTTCCAAGTGGCAGGTCGATCGACGCGTGATGTCGTATGTCACGGAGAAGCTTCTCCGCGTCCCTGATCGTCTTCGCTGTTACCTGAATGCCTTCTCCAACATCTCGGCGGAGACCACGGTAGCGCTTCAGCGCTGGTACTCATTACTGCCTCCAATCTCGCTCGAGGATGCCCCGAAACAACAAGCACAGCCAACGCCAAACATTTCAAATTTTCTCCGAGGGATATCATAGTCGTACCAGCGCTTCCTGGCTGCCGCGATCAGATCTCGCCATGTACGATGTATACTTTTTTATGATCATCACTATAGCCGATGAAAAATGTATGCAGTAAGATCATTTTGACACAGAAATCGTATCATTATAGCCGATATATTACTATAGCCGATTATTACTATAGCCGATCCGACATGTATAGAAAGGGGTGGTTTACGAAAATGAATTTGAGAATACGATCACTATAAGAGGTATATTACTATAGCCGACAACCCTATAGCCGATCCGCACTGTATAACGAAGTGCTAACTCTAACGAGTTAACGAGGAGAAATCTGTCGTTAAAATAGAAATCGTTATACAGAAATCGATACAGATACTATCCTGGTGAGCGCTGAGAATGAGTGAAAATCGTTATCTTTGGTACACGTAAACTAGTCAATTTTAGGAAATCGTTATATGCGCCTCATTAGAATAATGGCTTTTACAGTATCTCATAAATTTTATCGAAGTTGATCAATTCTGAGACGATGGAAATGCAAGATAAATGCCTAACTCTACTTCAGTTCTATTTGAGTTGGGGTGAACGAAATGAGATTCGTGGAACATGAAGCCACTTCCCGTGTAAGCCACTGGTCGTATCATACAGCCCATATTCCATTGCAGGTGGTGGGCGAAAGTTCTTGTGGAGATCCGCCGAGCTTCCTCGTACTCGTGGAGTTGAATTTGCGGCAGAAATTGCACTGAAATTGCAGTCAAATGGTTGTGAATTAAACGAGATTTGTGGAAAATGAAACCACTTCCCGTGTAAGCCGCTGGTCGTATCATACAGCCCATATTCCATTGCAGGTGGTGGGCGAAAGTTCTTGTGGAGATCCGCTGAGCTTCCTCGTACTCGTGGAGTTGAATTTGCGGCAGAAATTGCACTGAAATTGCAGTCAAATAGTTGTGAATGAAACGAGATTTGTGGAAAATGAAGCGACTTCCCGTGTAAGCCGCTGGTCGTATCATACAGCCCATATTCCATTGCAGGTGGTAGGCGAAAGGTCTTGTGGAGATCCGCTGAGCTTTCTCGTAATCGTGGAGTTGAATTTGTGTCAGAAATTGCACTGAAATTGCAGTCAAGTGGACTTCTGTGCGTGCTGAGGCTGAGCCTCCAGATCGGCCAGAAAAGTACTCTGTGAGTCTAAAGCCCGATTCACAATACAACTTTTTGCGACGCGACACGCGATTTGCAACAGTTGCGACAAGAAACTGCCCGTCGCGAGCTGCCGCAAGCTGTCGCAATGCACCTGTCGCAGAAATTGAAGAAAGTTCAACTTTTGCGACATGCGACACGCGACATACACAAATGGAGTACAGTTTCGACCCTGGGTGCACGTGCGGTGCACGTGCATAGTACTACTTGTGCATGAGGATGTCGCAAACATGAAGAATATTGTGAACCGTGTGTCGCTGTCGCAGCTCGTCGTATGTATCGCAAGTCGCATGTCACGTCGCAGAAAGTTGTATTGTGAATCGGCCTTAACCGAAGTCTCGGCGAGTGTACAAAAGGTAAGTCTATCAGTTGTACTTCATAACGGAAGTGTGCACAAAACGTGCATGCATGCGCGCGCGCGCACACACACACACACACAAACACTGTACAAACACACACAAACACTGTACAAACACACACAAACAGTGTACAAACATACACAATAAGCTCATGTGCTCATACACACACACACATGCATGCACGCACGCACGCACGCGCGCGCGCGCACACGCACGCACGCACGCACGCACGCACGCACGCACGCACGCACGCACGCACGCACGCACGCACGCACGCACGCACGCACGCACGCACGCACGCACGCACGCACGCACGCACGCACGCACGCACGCACGCACGCACGCACGCACACACACACACACACGCACACACACGCACACACACACACACGCACACACACAGAGCACGCACACACACAGAGCACGCACGCACGCACGCACGCACACACACACTCTCTCTAAAACATGACCCAGCTGTAATGTCAATGGTCGCATTGGTTTGATTTTCGGTTTGCTTGTAGGGCGCTGGCACCCACATTCAGTGACCCAGAAAATTTGGCACTGCTGTGAATAGTTTAGTCGCAAAGTGAAGATTCACGGGTAAAAAGCCCCAAATTGTCAGATAGGTTATTATTCAGCTTTCAGCAGCCCTGGGCGAGTTCTTTGGAGAATTGTGACTGTTTTCTTTGGCGCTCCTGTCAATGTCCAGCTACACAACGAGATGAGGGTGGTCATTGTCATTTTTTGAGCTGCGAACGGGCATAAAGGTGAGAAAATGTCGGATTTTGACCATTTGTGCTCACCTTTGAATTTCAACGTACCTCTGTATAACATGACCAAGCTGTAATGTCAATGTTCGCATTGGTTTGATTTTTGGTTTGTTTGTAGGGCGCTGGCACCCACATTCAGTGACCCAGAAAATTTTGCACTGCTGTGAATAGTTTAGTCGCAAAGTGAAGATTCACGGGTAAAATGCCCCAAACTTTGAGATAGGCTATTATTCAGCTTTCAGCAACCCTGGGTGAGTTCTTTGGAGAATTGTGACTGTTTTTCTTGGTGCTCTTGTCAATGTCCAGCTACACAACGAGATGAGGGTGGTCATTGTCATTTTCTGAGCTGCGAACGGGCTTAAAGGTAAGAAAATGTGGGATTATGACCATTTGTGCTGACCTTTGAATTTCAACGTACCTCTCTATAACATGACGAAGCTGTAATGTCAATGGTCGCATTGATTTGATTTTTGGTTTGCTTGTAGGGCGCTGGCACCCACATTCAGTGACCTAGAAAATTTGGCACTGCTGTGAATATTTTTTTCGCAAAGTGAAGATTCACGGGTAAAAAGCCCCAAACTGTCAGATAGGTTATTACTCAGATTTCAGCAGCCCTGGGCGAGTTCTTTGCAGAAATGTGACTGTTTTTCTTGGTGCCCTTGCCAATGTCCAGCTACACAACGAGATGAGGATGGTCATTGTCATTTTCTGAGCTGCGAACGGGCATAACGGTGAGAAAATGTCGGATTTTGACCATTTGTGCTCACCTTTGAATTTGAACATACCTCTCTATAACATGACCAACCTGTAATGTCAGTGGTCGCATTGGTTTGATTTTTGCTTGGCTTGTAGGACGCTGGCACCCACATTCAGTGACCCAGAAAATTTGGCTCTGCTGTGAATAGTTTAGTCGCAAAAGTGAAGATTCACGGGTAAAAAGCCCCAAACTGTCAGATAGGTTATTTTTGAGCTTTCAGCAGCCCTGGGCGGGTTCTTTAGAGAAATGTAGCTGTTTTTCTTGGTGGACTTGTCTATGTCCAGCTACACAAGGAGATGATGATGGTCATTGTCTGTTTCTGAGCTGCAAACGGGCAGAAAGGTGAGACAATGTGTGATTTTGACCATTTGTGCTGACCTTTGAATTTCAATGTACCTCTCTATAACATGACCCAGCTGTAATGTCATTGGTCGCATTGATTTTATTTTTGGTTTGCTTATAGGGCACTGGCACTCATATACAGTGACCCAGAAAATTTGACACTGCTGTGAATAGTTTAGTCGCAAAGTGAAGATTCACGGGTAAAAAGCCCCAAACTGTCAGATAGGTTATTTTTGAGCTTTCAGCAGCCCTGGGCGAGTTCTTTAGAGAAATGTGGCTGTTTTTCTTGGTGGACTTGTCTATGTCCAGCTACACAAGGATATGAGGATGGTCATATTCGTTTTCTGAGCTGCGAACGGGCAGAAAGGTGAGAAAATGTGGGATTTTGACCATTTGTGCTGACCTTTGAATTTCAATGTAGGTCTCTATAACGTGACCCAGCTGCATTGTCAATGGTCGCATTGATTTGATTTTTGGTTTGCTTGTAGGGCGCTGGCACCCGCATTCAGTGACCCAGAAAATTTGACACTGCTGTGAATAGTTTAGTCGCAGAGTGAAGATTCACGGGTAAAAAGCCCCAAACTGTCAGATAGGTTATTTTTGAGCTTTCAGCAGCCCTGGGCGGGTTCTTTAGAGAAATGTAGCTGTTTTTCTTGGTGGACTTGTCTATGTCCAGCTACACAAGGAGATGATGATGGTCATTGTCTGTTTCTGAGCTGCGAACGGGCAGAAAGGTGAGACAATGTGGGATTTTGACCATTTGTGCTGACCTTTGAATTTAAATGTACCTCTCTATAACATGACCCAGCTGTAATGTCATTGGTCGCATTGATTTGATTTTTGGTTTGCTTGTAGGGCACTGGCACCCATATGCAGTGACCCAGAAAATTTGACACTGCTGTGAATAGTTTAGTCGCAAAGTGAAGATTCACGGGTAAAAAGCCCCAAACTGTCAGATAGGTTATTTTTGAGCTTTCAGCAGCCCTGGGCGAGTTCTTTAGAGAAATGTGGCTGTTTTTCTTGGTGGACTTGTCTATGTACAGCTACACAAGGAGATGAGGATGGTCATATTCGTTTTCTGAGCTGCGAACG
This sequence comes from Sycon ciliatum, assembly GCF_964019385.1. Taxonomy (NCBI): domain Eukaryota; kingdom Metazoa; phylum Porifera; class Calcarea; order Leucosolenida; family Sycettidae; genus Sycon; species Sycon ciliatum. Next base: position 12,828,563 of record NC_088648.1, on the reverse strand, counting down.
GGCAGAAAGGTGAGAAAATGTGGGATTTTGACCATTTGTGCTGACCTTTGAATTTCAATGTAGATCTCTAAAACGTGACCCAGCTGCATTGTCAATGGTCGCATTGATTTGATTTTTGGTTTGCTTGGAGGGCGCTGGCACCCACATTCAGTGACCTAGAAAATTTGGCACTGCTGTGAATAGTTTAGTCGCAAAGTGAAGATTCACGGGTAAAAAGCCCCAAAGTGTCAGATAGGTTATTTTTGAGCTTTCAGCAGCCCTGGGCGGGTTCTTTAGAGAAATGTAGCTGTCTTTCTTGGTGGACTTGTCTATGTCCAGCTACATAAGCAGATGATGATGGTCATTGTCTGTTTCTGAGCTGCAAACGGGCAGAAAAATGAGACAATGTGGGATTTTGACCATTTGTGCTGACCTTTGAATTTCAATGTACCTCTCTATAACATGACCCAGCTGTAATGTCATTGGTCGCATTGACTTGATTTTTGGTTTGCTTGTAGGGCGCTGGCACCCATATGCAGTGACCCAGAAAATTTGACACTGCTGTGAATAGTTTAGTCGCAAAGTGAAGATTCACTGGTAAAAAGCCCCAAACTGTCAGATAGGTTATTTTTGAGCTTTCAGCAGCCCTGGGCGAGTTCTTTAGAGAAATGTGGCTGTTTTTCTTGGTGGACTTGTCTATGTCCAGCTACACAAGGAGATGAGGATGGTCATATTCGTTTTCTGAGCTGCGAACGGGCAGAAAGGTGAGACAATGTGGGATTTTGACCATTTGTGCTGACCTTTGAATTTCAATGTACCTCTCTATAACATGACCCAGCTGTAATGTCATTGGTCGCATTGACTTGATTTTTGGTTTGCTTGTAGGGCACTGGCACTCATATACAGTGACCCAGAAAATTTGGCACTGCTGTGAATAGTTTAGTCGCAAAGTGAAGATTCACGGGTAAAAAGCCCCAAACTGTCAGATAGGTTATTTTTGAGCTTTCAGCAGCCCTGGGCGGGTTCTTTAGAGAAATGTAGCTGTTTTTCTTGGTGGACTTGTCTATGTCCAGCTACACAAGGAGATGATGATGGTCATTGTCTCTTTCTGAGCTGCGAACGGGCAGAGAGGTGAGACAATGTGGGATTTTGACCATTTGTGCTGACCTTTGAATTTAAATGTACCTCTCTATAACATAACCCAGCTGCATTGTCAATGATCGCATTGATTTGATTTTTGGTTTGCTTGTAGGGCGCTGGCACCCATATGCAGTGACCCAGAAAAGTTGACACTGCTGTGAATAGTTTAGTCGCAAAGTGAAGATTCACGGGTAAAAAGCCCCAAACTGTCAGATAGGTTATTTTTGAGCTTTCAGCAGCCCTGGGCGAATTCTTTAGAGAAATGTGGCTGTTTTTCTTGGTGGACTTGTCTATGTCCAGCTACAAAAGGAGATGAGGATGGCCATATTCGTTTTCTGAGCTGCGAACGGGCAGAAAGGTGAGAGAATGTGGGATTTTGACCATTTGTGCTGACCTTTGAATTTCAATGTAGGTCTCTATAACGTGACCGAGCTGCATTGTCAATGGTTCAATTGATTTGATTTTTGGTTTGCTTGGAGGGCGCTGGCACCCACATTCAGTGACCTAGAGAATTTGACACTGCTGGGAATAGTTTAGTCGCAAAGTGAAGATTCACGGGTATAAAGCCCCAAACTGTCAGATAGGTTATTTTTGAGCTTTCAGCAGCCCTGGGCAGGTTCTTTTGAGAAATGTAGCTGTTTTTCTTGGTGGACTTGTCTATGTCCAGCTACACAAGGAGATGATGATGGTCATTGTCTGTTTCTGAGCTGCGAACGTGCAGAAAGGTGAGACAATGTGGGATTTTGACCATTTGTGCTGACCTTTGAATTTCAATGTACCTCTCTATAACATGACCCAGCTGTAATGTCATTGGTCGCATTGATTTGATTTTTGGTTTGCTTGTAGGGCGCTGGCACCCATATGCAGTGACCCAGAAAATTTGACACTGCTGTGAATAGTTTAGTCGCAAAGTGAAGATTCACGGGTAAAAAGCCCCAAACTGTCAGATAGGTTATTTTTGAGCTTTCAGCAGCCCTGGGCGGGTTCTTTAGAGAAATGTAGCTGTTTTTCTTGGTGGACTTGTCTATGTCGAGCTACACAAGGAGATGATGATGGTCATTGTCTGTTTCTGAGCTGCGAACGGGCAGAAAGGTGAGACAATGTGGGATTTTGGCCATTTGTGCTGACCTTTGAATTTCAATGTACCTCTCTATAACATGACCCAGCTGTAATGTCATTGGTCGCATTGATTTGATTTTTGGTTTGCTTGTAGGGCGCTGGCACCCATATGCAGTGACCCAGAAAATTTGACACTGCTGTGAATAGTTTAGTTGCAAAGTGAAGATTCACGGGTAAAAAGCCCCAAACTGTCAGATAGGTTATTTTTGAGCTTTCAGCAGCCCTGGGCGAGTTCTTTAGAGAAATGTGGCTGTTTTTCTTGGTGGACTTGTCTATGTCCAGCTACACAAGGAGATGAGGATGGTCATATTCGTTTTCTGAGCTGCGAACGGGCAGAAAGGTGAGAGAATGTGGGATTTTGACCATTTGTGCCGACCTCTGAATTTCAATGTACCTCTCTATAACATGACCCAGCTGTAATGTCATTGGTCGCATTGACTTGATTTTTGGTTTGCTTGTAGGGCGCTGGCACCCATATGCAGTGACCCAGAAAATTTGACACTGCTGTGAATAGTTTAGTCGCAAAGTGAAGATTCACGGGTAAAAAGCCCTAAACTGTCAGATAGGTTATTTTTGAGCTTTCAGCAGCCCTGGGCGAGTTCTTTAGAGAAATGTGGCTGTTTTTCTTGGTGGACTTGTCTATGTCCAGCTACACAAGGAGATGAGGATGCTCATATTCGTTTTCTGAGCTGCGAACGGGCAGAAAGGTGAGAAAATGTGGGATTTTGACCATTTGTGCTGACCTTTGAATTTCAATGTAGGTCTCTATAACGTGACCCAGCTGCATTGTCAATGGTTGCATTGATTTGATTTTTGGTTTGCTTGGAGGGCGCTGGCACCCACATTCAGTGACCTAGAAAATTTGACACTGCTGTGAATAGTTTAGTCGCAAAGTGAAGATTCACGGGTAAAAAGCCCCAAACTGTCAGATAGGTTATTTTTGAGCTATCAGCAGCCCTGGGCGGGTTCTTTAGAGAAATGTAGCTGTTTTTCTTGGTGGACTTGTCTATGTCCAGCTACACAAGGAGATGATGATGGTCATTGTCTGTTTCTGAGCTGCGAACGTGCAGAAAGGTGAGACAATGTGGGATTTTGACCATTTGTGCTGACCTTTGACTTTCAATGTACCTCTCTATAACATGACCCAGCTTTAATGTCATTGGTCGCATTGATTTGATTTTTGGTTTGCTTGTAGGGCGCTGGCACCCATATGCAGTGACCGAGAAAATTTGACACTGCTGTGAATAGTTTAGTCGCAAAGTGAAGATTCACGGGTAAAAAGCCCCAAACTGTCAGATAGGTTATTTTCAGCTTTCAGCAGCCCTGGGCGAGTTCTTTAGAGAAATGTGGCTGTTTTTCTTGGTGGACTTGTCTATGTCCAGCTACACAAGGAGATGAGGATGGTCATATTCGTTTTCTGAGCTGCGTACGGGCAGAAAGGTGAGACAATGTGGGATTTTGACCATTTGTGCTGACCTTTGAATTTCAATGTAGGTCTCTATAACATGACCCAGCTGTAATGTCATTGGTCGCATTGACTTGATTTTTGGTTTGCTTGTAGGGCGCTGGCACCCATATGCAGTGACCCAGAAAATATGACACTGCTGTGAATAGTTTAGTTGCAAAGTGAAGATTCACGGGTAAAAAGCCCCCAACTGTCAGATAGGTTATTTTTGAGCTTTCAGCAGCCCTGGGCGAGTTCTTTAGAGAAATGTGGCTGTTTTTCTTGGTGGAATTGTCTATGTCCAGCTACACAAGGAGATGAGGATGGTCATATTCGTTTTCTGAGCTGCGAACGGGCAGAAAGGTGAGAGAATGTGGGATTTTGACCATTTGTGCTGACCTTTGAATTTCAATGTAGGTCTCTTTAACGTGACCCAGCTGCATTGTCAATGGTCGCATTGATTTGATTTTTGGTTTGCTTGGAGGGCGCTGGCACCCACATTCAGTGGCCTAAAAAATTTGACACTGCTGTGAATAGTTTAGTCGCAAAGTGAAGATTCACGGGTAAAAAGCCCCAAACTGTCAGATAGGTTATTTTTGAGCTTTCAGCAGCTCTGGGCGGGTTCTTTAGAGAAATGTAGCTGTTTTTCTTGGTGGACTTGTCTATGTCCAGCTACACAAGGAGATGATGATTGTCATTGTCTCTTTCTGAGCTGCGAATGGGCAGAGAGGTGAGACAATGTGGGATTTTGACCATTTGTGCTGACCTTTGAATTTCAATGTACTGTAGTATCCCTGCCCGACCAATACGGAAGCAGTACGGAACTAATACGGAGCTTGCCTGATGTATATTTAGTGTATCTCCGTATGTAAGCGAACGTCGTCTGCTGCATAAAAGCGGCTGCGCATTTCTGTTTTGATGAAGATTAGATTCCTAGTAGATTAGATTAGATAGCAATGAAAGCTAACTCGAGGAAGAGAGATTTTGATAATAACGAGCTATTCAACCTCCAGGTGAGCACCGGAGAGAAAGTCAGTTATTTTGCCGTTCCTTCTTTCATTAATAATTATATCTCAGGTGTGTACCTGAAAGTAGAATAAAAGTAATTCTTGTTAATTGCACCGCGCCTACCACTCGGCTACCCATTACATTGGTGGCAGCGGTGTAGTTTTAAATAAAACAACGTGATTCGACCCCAGACTCCGATGGCTCAACCCGCTACAGCTCCCTGCGACAAATCAAGATGAGAATCATGTTTCTTGCCTTCCTGGGCTTGGCCCTGCTTATTAGCTTGCAGCACAGTCAGGGTACTAGCGTGGATCACCCTTCTCTCCGCACCGCACACACTGGAGACTTCGATGGCGATTCCAAGCGACCCGCTACCTACATGTATAATACCCGTGGTGATGGCGAAGCTGATGCAGACGACAACAGGCAGTCTGCTGCCCAAGACAAGGAGGGTAGTCCCCAAGACCAGCAGCGTTTGATTTTCGCCGGCACGCAGTCGGAAGCAGGAGCCCACTCTTCATTTGGTACTTCGCCTCCGTGGTGGAATGCAGATTTTCGTCAACACTCTTCCTGGCTAGACCATCACTCTTTACGTCACGCAAAGCGATGCTATCGACAATGTGAAGACCACGATTCAAGACGAGGAGGGAGGTCATTTGTCTGACGCCGAGCTAGCCGCTCTGGGTGACCGGCTCAACCAAGATGAAGATAAAACCTGGCTTGCTCTCCGCTGTAGCTCCAGCCGCCGCCGTGGTTACTAACGCTGATTCCAGGTATGGCATTTTCTTTCCTGTCTTCCTTCAGTCTCCCTGTTCTCTTCAGTCTTCCTTTATGCGAGTGTGTGAATCCAGTTTAGTTTGGTAGGCGTCTGATCATGGTGAGCCACGGTTTACCCAGCTAACGTGGGACAATGTGTGTGACAACGCCCCTTATAGTTATAGTGTATTCAGTTCGGTTTTTGAACTGCGATGTTCCTGGCGGGTTGTGCCAGCGTTGTGCAGCAAGAGTGCTGTAGTTTTTCAGGTCCTATTTGGAGGACAGTTCTTTCCCCTTTTGACCCCGTGAGATGGTGTGAACCTGGTGTGCTTTTACTTCTACTTTATGATTTGTTATCAGTTCATTTCTTCTGTCTACTCTAAACGTTATCATTTCCGATATAATTTGCCATCTTCCGGTTGACGCTGTGTTCGTAACTCTTCACTAATTTTTTGAAAACCACGAGGGCGTGATAATCTGTAGGAAGGGAGGGTGTAGTATCCCTGCCCGACCAATACGGAAGCAGTACGGAACTAATACGGAGCTTGCCTGATGTATATTTAGTGTATCTCCGTATGTAAGCGTACGTCGTCTGCTGCATAAAAGCGGCTGCGCATTTCTGTTTTGATGAAGATTAGATTACTAGTAGATTAGATTAGATAGCAATGAAAGCTAACTCGAGGGAGAGAGATTTTGATAATAACGAGCTATTCAACCTCCAGGTGAGCACCGGAGAGAAAGTCAGTTATTTTGCTGTTTCTTCTTTCATTAATAATTATATCTCAGGTGTGTACCTCAAAGTAGAATAAAAGTAATTCTTGTTAATTGCACCGCGCCTACCACTCGGCTACCCATTACAGTACCTCTCTATAACATAACCCAGCTGTAATGTCATTGGTCGCATTGATTTGATTTTTGGTTTGCTTGTAGGGCGCCGGCACCCAAATGCAGTGACCCAGAAAATTTGACACTGCTGTGAATAGTTTAGTCGCAGAGTGAAGATTCACGGGTAAAAAGCCCCAAACTGTCAGATAGGTTATTTTTGAGCTTTCAGCAGCCCTGGGCGAGTTCTTTAGAGAAATGTGGCTGTTTTTCTTGGTGGACTTGTCTATGTCCAGCTACACAAGAAGATGAGGATGGTCATTGTCCGTTTCTGAGCTGCGAACGGGCAGAAAGGTGAGACAATGTGGGATTTTGACCATTTGTGCTGACCTTTGAATTTCAATGTAGGTCTCTATAACGTGACCCAGCTGCATTGTCAATGGTCGCATTGATTTGATTTTTGGTTTGCTTGGAGGGCGCTGGCACCCACATTCAGTGGCCTAGAAAATTTGACACTGCTGTGAATAGTTTAGTCGCAAAGTGAAGATTCACGGGTAAAAAGCCCCAAACTGTCAGATAGGTTATTTTTGAGCTTTCAGCAGCCCTGGGCGAGTTCTTTAGAGAAATGTAGCTGTTTTTCTTGGTGGACTTGTCTATGTCCAGCTACACAAGGAGATGATGATGGCCATTGTCTGTTTCTGAGCTGCGAACGGGCAGAAAGGTGAGAAAATGTCGGATTTTGACCATTTGTGCTGACCTTTGAATTTCAATGTAGGTCTCTATAACGTGACCCAGCTGCATTGTCAATGGTCGCATTGATTTGATTTTTGGTTTGCTTGTAGGGCACTGGCATCCACATTCAGTGACCTAGAAAATTTGGCACTGCTGTGAATAGTTTAGTCGCAGAGTGAAGATTCACGGGTAAAAAGCCCCAAACTGTCAGATAGGTTATTTTTGAGCTTTCAGCAGCCCTGGGCGGGTTCTTTAGAGAAATGTAGCTGTTTTTCTTGGTGGACTTGTCTATGTCCAGCTACACAAGGAGATGATGATGGTCATTGTCTGTTTCTGAGCTGCGAACGGGCAGAAAGGTGAGACAATGTGGGATTTTGACCATTTGTGCTGACCTTTGAATTTCAATGTACCTCTCTATAACATGACCCAGCTGTAATGTCATTGGTCGCATTGACTTGATTTTTGGTTTGCTTGTAGGGCGCTGGCACCCATATGCCGTGACCCAGAAAATTTGACACTGCTGTGAATAGTGTAGTCGCAAAGTGAAGATTCACGGGTAAAAAGCCCCAAACTGTCAGATAGGTTATTTTTGAGCTTTCAGCAGCCCTGGGCGAGTTCTTTAGAGAAATGTGGCTGTTTTTCTTGGTGGACTTGTCTATGTCCAGCTACACAAGGAGATGAGGATGGTCATATTCGTTTTCTGAACTGCGAACGGGCAGAAAGGTGAGACAATGTAGGATTTTGATCATTTGTGCTGACCGTTGAATTTCAATGTACCTCTCTATAACATGACCCAGCTGTAATGTCATTGGTCGCATTGACTTGATTTTTGGTTTGCTTGTAGGGCGCTGGCACCCATCTGCAGTGACCCAGAAAATTTGACACTGCTGTGAATAGTTTAGTCGCAAAGTGAAGATTCACGGGTAAAAAGCCCCAAACTGTCAGATAGGTTATTTTTCAGCTTTCAGCAGCCCTGGGCAAGTTCTTTAGAGAAATGTGGCTGTTTTTCTTGTTGGACTTGTCTATGTCCAGCTACACAAGGATATGAGGATGGTCATATTCGTTTTCTGAGCTGCGAACGGGCAGAAAGGTGAAAAAATTTCGGATTTTGACCATTTGTGCTGACCTTTGAATTTCAATGTAGGTCTCTATAACGTGACCCAGCTGCATTGTCAATGGTCGCATTGATTTGATTTTTGGTTTGCTTGTAGGGCGCTGGCACCCACATTCAGTGACCGAGAAAATTTGGCACTGCTGTGAATAGTTTAGTCGCAAAGTGAAGATTCACGGGTAAAAGCCCCAAACTGTCAGATAGGTTATTTTTGAGCTTTCAGCAGCCCTGGGCGAATTCTTTAGAGAAATGTGGCTGTTTTTCTTGGTGGACTTGTCTATGTCCAGCTACAAAAGGAGATGAGGATGGCCATTTTCGTTTTCTGAGCTGCGAACGGGCAGAAAGGTGAGACAATGTGGGATTTTGACCATTTGTGCTGACCTTTGAATTTCAATGTAGGTCTCTATAACGTGACCCAGCTGCATTGTCAATGATCGCATTGGTTTGATTTTTGGTTTGCTTGTAGGGCGCTGGCACCCACATTCAGTGACCTAGAAAATTTGACACTGCTGTGAATAGTTTAGTCGCAAAGTGAAGATTCACGGGTAAAAAGCCCCAAACTGTCAGATAGGTTATTTTTGAGCTTTCAGTAGCCCTGGGCGGGTTCTTTAGAGAAATGTAGCTGTTTTTCTTGGTGGACTTGTCTATGTCCAGCTACACAAGGAGATGATGATGGTCATTGTCTGTTTCTGAGCTGCGAACGGGCAGAAAGGTGAGACAATGTGGGATTTTGACCATTCGTGCTGACCTTTGAATTTCAATGTACCTCTCTATAACATGACCCAGCTGTAATGTCATTGGACGCATTGATTTGATTTTTGGTTTGCTTGTAGGGCGCTGGCACCCATATGCAGTGACCCAGAAAATTTGACACTGCTGTGAATAGTTTAGTCGCAAAGTGAAGATTCACGGGTAAAAAGCCCCAAACTGTCAGATAGGTTATTTTTGAGCTTTCAGTAGCCCTGGGCGGGTTCTTTAGAGAAATGTAGCTGTTTTTCTTGGTGGACTTGTCTATGTCCAGCTACACAAGGAGATGATGATGGTCATTGTCTGTTTCTGAGCTGCGAACGGGCAGAAAGGTGAGACAATGTGGGATTTTGACCATTCGTGCTGACCTTTGAATTTCAATGTACCTCTCTATAACATGACCCAGCTGTAATGTCATTGGACGCATTGATTTGATTTTTGGTTTGCTTGTAGGGCGCTGGCACCCATATGCAGTGACCCAGAAAATTTGACACTGCTGTGAATAGTTTAGTCGCAAAGTGAAGATTCACGGGTAAAAAGCCCCAAACTGTCAGATAGGTTATTTTTGAGCTTTCAGCAGCCCTGGGCGGGTTCTTTAGAGAAATGTAGCTGTTTTTCTTGGTGGACTTGTCTATGTACAGCTACACAAGGAGATGAGGATGGTCATATTCGTTTTCTGAGCTGCGAACCGGCAGAAAGGTGAGAAAATGTGGGATTTTGACCATTTGTGCTGACCTTTGAATTTCAATGTAGGTCTCTATAACGTGAACCAGCTGCATTGTCAATGGTCGCATTGATTTGATTTTTGGTTTGCTTGGAGGGCGCTGGCACCCACATTCAGTGACCTAGAAAATTTGACACTGCTGTGAATAGATTAGTCGCAAAGTGAAGATTCACGGGTAAAAAGCCCCAAAGTGTCAGATAGGTTATTTTTGAGCTTTCAGCAGCCCTGGGTGGGTTCTTTAGAGAAATGTAGCTGTTTTTCTTGGTGGACTTGTCTATGTCCAGCTACATAAGCAGATGATGATGGTCATTGTCTGTTTCTGAGCTGCGAACGGGCAGAAAGGTGAGACAATGTGGGATTTTGACCATTTGTGCTGACCTTTGAATTTCAATGTACCTCTCTATAACATGACCCAGCTGTAATGTCATTGGTCGCATTGACTTGATTTTTGGTTTGCTTGTAGGGCGCTGGCACCCATGTGCAGTGACCCAGAAAATTTGACACTGCTGTGAATAGTTTAGTCGCAAAGTGAAGATTCACGGGTAAAAAGCCCCAAACTGTCAGATAGGTTATTTTTGAGCTTTCAGCAGCCCTGGGCGAGTTCTGTAGAGAAATGTGGCTGTTTTTCTTGGTGGACTTGTCTATGTCCAGCTACACAAGGAGATGAGGATGGTCATATTCGTTTTCTGAGCTGCGAACGGGCAGAAAGGTGAGACAATGTGGGATTTTGACCATTTGTGCTGACCTTTGAATTTCAATGTACCTCTCTATAACATGACCCAGCTGTAATGTCATTGGTCGCATTGACTTGATTTTTGGTTTGCTTGTAGGGCCCTGGCACCCATATGCAGTGACCCAGAAAAGTTGACACTGCTGTGAATAGTTTAGTCGCAAAGTGAAGATTCACGGGTAAAAAGCCCCAAACTGTCAGATAGGTTATTTTTCAGCTTTCAGCAGCCCTGGGCGAGTTCTTTAGAGAAATGTGGCTGTTTTTCTTGGTGGACTTGTCTATGTCCAGCTACACAAGGAGATGAGGATGGTCATATTCGTTTTCTGAGGTGCGAACGGGCAGAAAGGTGATAAAATGTGGGATTTTGACCATTTGTGCTGACCTTTGAATTTCAATGTAGGTCTCTATAACGTGACCCAGCTGCATTGTCAATGGTCGCATTGATTTGATTTTTGGTTTGCTTGGAGGGGGCGCTGGCACCCACATTCAGTGGCCTAGAAAATTTGACACTGCTGTGAATAATTTAGTCGCAAAGTGAAGATTCACGGGTAAAAAGCCCCAAAGTGTCAGATAGGTTATTTTTGAGCTTTCAGCAGCCCTGGGCGGGTTCTTTAGAGAAATGTAGCTGTTTTTCTTGTTGGACTTGTCTATGTCCAGCTACACAAGGAGATGATGATGGTCATTGTCTCTTTCTGAGCTGCGAACGGGCAGAGAGGTGAGACAATGTGGGATTTTGACCGTTTGTGCTGACCTTTGAATTTCAATGTACCTCTCTATAACATAACCCAGCTGTAATGTCATTGGTCACATTGATTTGATTTTTGGTTTTCTTGTAGGGCGCTGGCACCCATATGCAGTGACCTAGAAAATTTGACACTGCTGTAAATAGTTTAGTCGCAAAGTGAAGATTCACGGGTAAAAAGCCCCAAACTGTCAGATAGGTTATTTTTCAGCTTTCAGCAGCCCTGGGCAAGTTCTTTAGAGAAATGTGGCTGTTTTTCTTGTTGGCCTTGTCTATGTCCAGCTACACAAGGATATGAGGATGGTCATATTCGTTTTCTGAGCTGCGAACGGGCAGAAAGGTGAGAAAATGTCGGATTTTGACCATTTATGCTGACCGTTGAATTTCAAATTAGGTCTCTATAACGTGACCCAGCTGCATTGTCAATGGTCGCATTGATTTGATTTTTGGTTTGCTTGTAGGGCGCTGGCACCCACATTCAGTGACCTAGAAAATTCGGCACTGCTGTGAATAGTTTAGTCGCAAAGTGAAGATTCACGGGTAAAAAGCCCCAAACTGTCAGATAGGTTATTTTTGAGCTTTCAGCAGCCCTGGGCGAATTCTTTAGAGAAATGTGGCTGTTTTTCTTGGTGGACTTGTCTATGTCCAGCTACAGAAGGAGATGAGGATGGCCATATTCGTTTTCTGAGCTGCGAACGGGCAGAAAGGTGAGACAATGTGGGATTTTGACCATTTGTGCTGACCTTTGAATTTCAATGTAGGTCTCTATAACGTTACCCAGCTGCATTGTCAATGATCGCATTGGTTTGATTTTTGGTTTGCTTGTAGTGTAGGGCGCTGGCACCCACATTCAGTGACCTAGAAAATTTGACACTGCTGTGAATAGTTTAGTCGCAAAGTGAAGATTCACGGGTAAAAAGCCCCAAACTGTCAGATAGGTTATTTTTGAGCTTTCAGCAGCCCTGGGCGGGTTCTTTAGAGAAATGTAGCTGTTTTTCTTGGTGGACTTGTCTATGTCCAGCTACACAAGGAGATGATGATGGCCATTGTCTGTTTCTGAGCTGCGAACGGGCAGAAAGGTGAGACAATGTGGGATTTTGACCATTTGTGCTGACCTTTGAATTTCAATGTACCTCTCTATAACATGACCCAGCTGTAATGTCATTGGTCGCATTGATTTGATTTTTGGTTTGCGTGTAGGGCGCTGGCACCCATATGCAGTGACCCAGAAAATTTGACACTGCCGTGAATAGTTTAGTCGCAAAGTGAAGATTCACGGGTAAAAAGCCCCAAACTGTCAGATAGGTTATTTTTGAGCTTTCAGCAGCCCTGGGCGGGTTCTTTAGAGAAATGTAGCTGTTTTTCTTGGTGGACTTGTCTATGTCCAGCTACACAAGGAGATGATGATGGTCATTGTCTGTTTCTGAGCTGCGAACGGGCAGAAAGGTGAGACAATGTGGGATTTTGACCATTTGTGCTGACCTTTGAATTTCAATGTACCTCTCTATAACATGACCCAGCTGTAATGTCATTGGTCGCATTGATTTGATTTTTGGTTTGCTTGTAGGGCACTGGCACCCATATGCAGTGACCCAGAAAATTTGACACTGCTGTGAATAGTTTAGTCGCAAAGTGAAGATTCACGGGTAAAAAGCCCCAAACTGTCAGATAGGTTATTTTTGAGCTTTCAGCAGCCCTGGGTGAGTTCTTTAGAGAAATGTGGCTGTTTTTCTTGGTGGACTTGTCTATGTACAGCTACACAAGGAGATGAGGATGGTCATATTCGTTTTCTGAGCTGCGAACGGGCAGAAAGGTGAGAAAATGTGGGATTTTGACCATTTGTGCTGACCTTTGAATTTCAATGTAGGTCTCTATAACGTGAACCAGCTGCATTGTCAATGGTCGCATTGATTTGATTTTTGGTTTGCTCGGAGGGCGCTGGCACCCACATTCAGTGACCCAGAAAATTTGACACTGCTGTGAATAGTTTAGTCGCAAAGTGAAGATTCACGGGTAAAAAGCCCCAAACTGTCAGATAGGTTATTTTTGAGCTTTCAGCAGCCCTGGGCGGGTTCTTTAGAGAAATGTAGCTGTTTTTCTTTGTGGACTTGTCTATGTCCAGCTACATAAGCAGATGATGATGGTCATTGTCTGTTTCTGAGCTGCGAACGGGCAGAAAGGTGAGACAATGTGGGATTTTGACCATTTGTGCTGACCTTTGAATTTCAATGTACCTCTCTATAACATGACCCAGCTGTAAAGTCATTGGTCGCATTGACTTGATTTTTGGTCTGCTTGTAGGGTGCTGGCACCCATATGCAGTGACCCAGAAAATTTGACACTGCTGTGAATAGTTTAGTTGCAAAGTGAAGATTCACGGGTAAAAAGCCCCAAACTGTCAGATAGGTTATTTTTGAGCTTTCAGCAGCCCTGGGCGAGTTCTTTAGAGAAATGTGGCTGTTTTTCTTGGTGGACTTGTCTATGTCCAGCTACACAAGGAGATGAGGATGGTCATATTCGTTTTCTGAGCTGCGAACGGGCAGAAAGGTGAGACAATGTGGGATTTTGACCATTTGTGCTGACCTTTGAATTTCAATGTACCTCTCTATAACATGACCCAGCTGTAATGTCATTGGTCGCATTGACTTGATTTTTGGTTTGCTTGTAGGGCGCTGGCACCCATATGCAGTGACCCAGAAAAGTTGACACTGCTGCGAATAGTTTAGTCGCAAAGTGAAGATTCACGGGTAAAAAGCCCCAAACTGTCAGATAGGTTATTTTTGAGCTTTCAGCAGCCCTGGGCGAGTTCTTTAGAGAAATGTGGCTGTTTTTCTTGGTGGACTTGTCTATGTCCAGCTACACAAGGATATGAGGATGGTCATATTCGTTTTCTGAGCTGCGAACGGGCAGAAAGGTGAGAAAATGTGGGATTTTGACCATATGTGCTGACCTTTGAATTTCAAATTAGGTCTCTATAACGTGACCCAGCTGCATTGTCAATGGTCGCATTGATTTGATTTTTGGGTTGCTTGGAGGGCGCTGGCACCCACATTCAGTGACCTAGAAAATTTGACACTGCTGTGAATAGTTTAGTCGCAAAGTGAAGATTCACGGGTAAAAAGCCCCAAACTGTCAGATAGGTTATTTTTGAGCTTTCAGCAGCCCTGGGCGGGTTCTTTAGAGAAATGTAGCTGTTTTTCTTGGTGGACTTGTCTATGTCCAGCTACATAAGCAGATGATGATGGTCATTGTCTGTTTCTGAGCTGCGAACGGGCAGAAAGGTGAGACAATGTGGGATTTTGACCATTTGTGCTGACCTTTGAATTTCAATGTACCTCTCTATAACATGACCCAGCTGTAATGTCATTGGTCGCATTGACTTGATTTTTGGTCTGCTTGTAGGGCGCTGGCACACATATGCAGTGACCCAGAAAATTTGACACTGCTGTGAATAGTTTAGTTGCAAAGTGAAGATTCACGGGTAAAAAGCCCCAAACTGTCAGATAGGTTATTTTTGAGCTTTCAGCAGCCCTGGGCGAGTTCTTTAGAGAAATGTGGCTGTTTTTCTTGGTGGACTTGTCTATGTCCAGCTACACAAGGAGATGAGGATGGTCATATTCGTTTTCTGAGCTGCGAACGGGCAGAAAGGTGAGACAATGTGGGATTTTGACCATTTGTGCTGACCTTTGAATTTCAATGTACCTCTCTATAACATGACCCAGCTGTAATGTCATTGGTCGCATTGACTTGATTTTTGGTTTGCTTGTAGGGCGCTGGCACCCATATGAAGTGACCCAGAAAAGTTGACACTGCTGCGAATAGTTTAGTCGCAAAGTGAAGATTCATTGGTAAAAAGCCCCAAACTGTCAGATAGGTTATTTTTGAGCTTTCAGCAGCCCTGGGCGGGTTCTTTAGAGAAATGTAGCTGTTTTTCTTGGTGGACTTGTCTATGTCCAGCTACACAAGGATATGAGGATGGTCATATTCGTTTTCTGAGCTGCGAACGGGCAGAAAGGTGAGAAAATGTGGGATTTTGACCATTTGTGCTGACCTTTGAATTTCAATGTAGGTCTCTATAACGTGACCCAGCTGCATTGTCAATGGTCGCATTGATTTGATTTTTGGTTTGCTTGTAGGGCGCTGGCACCCACATTCAGTGACCCAGAAAATTTGGCACTGCTGTGAATAGTTTAGTCGCAAAGTGAATATTCACGGGTAAAAAGCCCCAAAGTGTCAGATAGGTTATTTTTGAGCTTTCAGCAGCCCTGGGCGAATTCTTTAGAGAAATGTGGCTGTTTTTCTTGGTGGACTTGTCTATGTCCAGCTACAGAAGGAGATGAGGATGGCCATATTCGTTTTCTGAGCTGCGAACGGGCAGAAAGGTGAGACAATGTGGGATTTTGACCATTTGTGCTGACCTTTGAATTTCAATGTAGGTCACTACAACGTGACCCAGCTGCATTGTCAATGATCGCATTGGTTTGATTTTTGGTTTGCTTGTAGGGCGCTGGCACCCACATTCAGTGACCTAGAAAATTTGGCACTGCTGTGAATAGTTTAGTCGCAAAGTGAAGATTCACGGGTAAAAAGCCCCAAACTGTCAGATAGGTTATTTTTGAGCTTTCAGCAGCCCTGGGCGGGTTCTTTAGAGAAATGTAGCTGTTTTTCTTGGTGGACTTGTCTATGTCCAGCTACACAAGGAGATGATGATGGCCATTGTCTGTTTCTGAGCTGCGAACGGGCAGAAAGGTGAGACAATGTGGGATTTTGACCATTTGTGCTGACCTTTGAATTTCAATGTACCTCTCTATAACATGACCCAGCTGTAATGTCATTGGTCGCATTGATTTGATTTTTGGTTTGCTTGTAGGGCACTGGCACCCATATGCAGTGACCCAGAAAATTTGACACTGCTGTGAATAGTTTAGTCGCAAAGTGAAGATTCACGGGTAAAAAGCCCCAAACTGTCAGATAGGTTATTTTTGAGCTTTCAGCAGCCCTGGGTGAGTTCTTTAGAGAAATGTGGCTGTTTTTCTTGGTGGACTTGTCTATGTACAGCTACACAAGGAGATGAGGATGGTCATATTCGTTTTCTGAGCTGCGAACGGGCAGAAAGGTGAGACAATGTGGGATTTTGACCATTTGTGCTGACCTTTGAATTTCAATGTACCTCTCTATAACATGACCCAGCTGTAATGTCATTGGTCGCATTGACTTGATTTTTGGTTTGCTTGTAGGGCGCTGGCACCCATATGCAGTGACCCAGAAAATTTGACACTGCTGTGAATAGTTTAGTCGCAAAGTGAAGATTCACGGGTAAAAAGCCCCAAACTGTCAGATAGGTTATTTTTGAGCTTTCAGCAGCCCTGGGCGGGTTCTTTAGAGAAATGTAGCTGTTTTTCTTGGTGGACTTGTCTATGTCCAGCTACACAAGGAGATGATGATGGTCATTGTCTCTTTCTGAGCTGCGAACGGGCAGAGAGGTGAGACAATGTGGGATTTTGACCATTTGTGCTGACCTTTGAATTTAAATGTACCTCTCTATAACATAACCCAGCTGCATTGTCAATGATCGCATTGATTTGATTTTTGGTTTGCTTGTAGGGCGCTGGCACCCATATGCAGTGACCCAGAAAAGTTGACACTGCTGTGAATAGTTTAGTCGCAAAGTGAAGATTCACGGGTAAAAAGCCCCAAACTGTCAGATAGGTTATTTTTGAGCTTTCAGCAGCCCTGGGCGAATTCTTTAGAGAAATGTGGCTGTTTTTCTTGGTGGACTTGTCTATGTCCAGCTACAAAAGGAGATGAGGATGGCCATATTCGTTTTCTGAGCTGCGAACGGGCAGAAAGGTGAGAGAATGTGGGATTTTGACCATTTGTGCTGACCTTTGAATTTCAATGTAGGTCTCTATAACGTGACCCAGCTGCATTGTCAATGATCGCATTGATTTGATTTTTGGTTTGCTTGTAGGGCGCTGGCACCCATATGCAGTGACCCAGAAAATTTGACACTGCTGTGAATAGTTTAGTCGCAAAGTGAAGATTCACGGGTAAAAAGCCCCAAAGTGTCAGATAGGTTATTTTTGAGCTTTCAGCAGCCCTGGGCGGGTTCTTTAGAGAAATGAAGCTGTTTTTCTTGGTGGACTTGTCTATGTCCAGCTACACAAGGAGATGATGATGGTCATTGTCTGTTTCTGAGCTGCGAACGGGCAGAAAGGTGAGAAAATGTGGGATTTTGACCATTTGTGCTGACCTTTGAATTTCAATGTAGGTCTCTATAACGTGACCCAGCTGCATTGTCAATGGTTCAATTGATTTGATTTTTGGTTTGCTTGGAGGGCGCTGGCACCCACATTCAGTGACCTAGAGAATTTGACACTGCTGGGAATAGTTTAGTCGCAAAGTGAAGATTCACGGGTAAAAAGCCCCAAACTGTCAGATAGGTTATTTTTGAGCTTTCAGCAGCCCTGGGCGGGTTCTTTTGAGAAATGTAGCTGTTTTTCTTGGTGGACTTGTCTATGTCCAGCTACACAAGGAGATGATGATGGTCATTGTCTGTTTCTGAGCTGCGAACGTGCAGAAAGGTGAGACAATGTGGGATTTTGACCATTTGTGCTGACCTTTGACTTTCAATGTACCTCTCTATAACATGACCCAGCTTTAATGTCATTGGTCGCATTGATTTGATTTTTGGTTTGCTTGTAGGGCGCTGGCACCCATATGCAGTGACCCAGAAAATTTGACACTGCTGTGAATAGTTTAGTCGCAAAGTGAAGATTCACGGGTAAAAAGCCCCAAACTGTCAGATAGGTTATTTTCAGCTTTCAGCAGCCCTGGGCGAGTTCTTTAGAGAAATGTGGCTGTTTTTCTTGGTGGACTTGTCTATGTCCAGCTACACAAGGAGATGAGGATGGTCATATTCGTTTTCTGAGCTGCGTACGGGCAGAAAGGTGAGACAATGTGGGATTTTGACCATTTGTGCTGACCTTTGAATTTCAATGTAGGTCTCTATAACATGACCCAGCTGTAATGTCATTGGTCGCATTGACTTGATTTTTGGTTTGCTTGTAGGGCGCTGGCACCCATATGCAGTGACCCAGAAAATATGACACTGCTGTGAATAGTTTAGTTGCAAAGTGAAGATTCACGGGTAAAAAGCCCCCAACTGTCAGATAGGTTATTTTTGAGCTTTCAGCAGCCCTGGGCGAGTTCTTTAGAGAAATGTGGCTGTTTTTCTTGGTGGAATTGTCTATGTCCAGCTACACAAGGAGATTAGGATGGTCATATTCGTTTTCTGAGCTGCGAACGGGCAGAAAGGTGAGAGAATGTGGGATTTTGACCATTTGTGCTGACCTTTGAATTTCAATGTAGGTCTCTTTAACGTGACCCAGCTGCATTGTCAATGGTCGCATTGATTTGATTTTTGGTTTGCTTGGAGGGCGCTGGCACCCACATTCAGTGGCCTAAAAAATTTGACACTGCTGTGAATAGTTTAGTCGCAAAGTGAAGATTCACGGGTAAAAAGCCCCAAACTGTCAGATAGGTTATTTTTGAGCTTTCAGCAGCTCTGGGCGGGTTCTTTAGAGAAATGTAGCTGTTTTTCTTGGTGGACTTGTCTATGTCCAGCTACACAAGGAGATGATGATTGTCATTGTCTCTTTCTGAGCTGCGAATGGGCAGAGAGGTGAGACAATGTGGGATTTTGACCATTTGTGCTGACCTTTGAATTTCAATGTACTGTAGTATCCCTGCCCGACCAATACGGAAGCAGTACGGAACTAATACGGAGCTTGCCTGATGTATATTTAGTGTATCTCCGTATGTAAGCGAACGTCGTCTGCTGCATAAAAGCGGCTGCGCATTTCTGTTTTGATGAAGATTAGATTCCTAGTAGATTAGATTAGATAGCAATGAAAGCTAACTCGAGGAAGAGAGATTTTGATAATAACGAGCTATTCAACCTCCAGGTGAGCACCGGAGAGAAAGTCAGTTATTTTGCCGTTCCTTCTTTCATTAATAATTATATCTCAGGTGTGTACCTGAAAGTAGAATAAAAGTAATTCTTGTTAATTGCACCGCGCCTACCACTCGGCTACCCATTACATTGGTGGCAGCGGTGTAGTTTTAAATAAAACAACGTGATTCGACCCCAGACTCCGATGGCTCAACCCGCTACAGCTCCCTGCGACAAATCAAGATGAGAATCATGTTTCTTGCCTTCCTGGGCTTGGCCCTGCTTATTAGCTTGCAGCACAGTCAGGGTACTAGCGTGGATCACCCTTCTCTCCGCACCGCACACACTGGAGACTTCGATGGCGATTCCAAGCGACCCGCTACCTACATGTATAATACCCGTGGTGATGGCGAAGCTGATGCAGACGACAACAGGCAGTCTGCTGCCCAAGACAAGGAGGGTAGTCCCCAAGACCAGCAGCGTTTGATTTTCGCCGGCACGCAGTCGGAAGCAGGAGCCCACTCTTCATTTGGTACTTCGCCTCCGTGGTGGAATGCAGATTTTCGTCAACACTCTTCCTGGCTAGACCATCACTCTTTACGTCACGCAAAGCGATGCTATCGACAATGTGAAGACCACGATTCAAGACGAGGAGGGAGGTCATTTGTCTGACGCCGAGCTAGCCGCTCTGGGTGACCGGCTCAACCAAGATGAAGATAAAACCTGGCTTGCTCTCCGCTGTAGCTCCAGCCGCCGCCGTGGTTACTAACGCTGATTCCAGGTATGGCATTTTCTTTCCTGTCTTCCTTCAGTCTCCCTGTTCTCTTCAGTCTTCCTTTATGCGAGTGTGTGAATCCAGTTTAGTTTGGTAGGCGTCTGATCATGGTGAGCCACGGTTTACCCAGCTAACGTGGGACAATGTGTGTGACAACGCCCCTTATAGTTATAGTGTATTCAGTTCGGTTTTTGAACTGCGATGTTCCTGGCGGGTTGTGCCAGCGTTGTGCAGCAAGAGTGCTGTAGTTTTTCAGGTCCTATTTGGAGGACAGTTCTTTCCCCTTTTGACCCCGTGAGATGGTGTGAACCTGGTGTGCTTTTACTTCTACTTTATGATTTGTTATCAGTTCATTTCTTCTGTCTACTCTAAACGTTATCATTTCCGATATAATTTGCCATCTTCCGGTTGACGCTGTGTTCGTAACTCTTCACTAATTTTTTGAAAACCACGAGGGCGTGATAATCTGTAGGAAGGGAGGGTGTAGTATCCCTGCCCGACCAATACGGAAGCAGTACGGAACTAATACGGAGCTTGCCTGATGTATATTTAGTGTATCTCCGTATGTAAGCGTACGTCGTCTGCTGCATAAAAGCGGCTGCGCATTTCTGTTTTGATGAAGATTAGATTACTAGTAGATTAGATTAGATAGCAATGAAAGCTAACTCGAGGGAGAGAGATTTTGATAATAACGAGCTATTCAACCTCCAGGTGAGCACCGGAGAGAAAGTCAGTTATTTTGCTGTTTCTTCTTTCATTAATAATTATATCTCAGGTGTGTACCTCAAAGTAGAATAAAAGTAATTCTTGTTAATTGCACCGCGCCTACCACTCGGCTACCCATTACAGTACCTCTCTATAACATAACCCAGCTGTAATGTCATTGGTCGCATTGATTTGATTTTTGGTTTGCTTGTAGGGCGCCGGCACCCAAATGCAGTGACCCAGAAAATTTGACACTGCTGTGAATAGTTTAGTCGCAGAGTGAAGATTCACGGGTAAAAAGCCCCAAACTGTCAGATAGGTTATTTTTGAGCTTTCAGCAGCCCTGGGCGAGTTCTTTAGAGAAATGTGGCTGTTTTTCTTGGTGGACTTGTCTATGTCCAGCTACACAAGAAGATGAGGATGGTCATTGTCCGTTTCTGAGCTGCGAACGGGCAGAAAGGTGAGACAATGTGGGATTTTGACCATTTGTGCTGACCTTTGAATTTCAATGTAGGTCTCTATAACGTGACCCAGCTGCATTGTCAAAGGTCGCATTGATTTGATTTTTGGTTTGCTTGGAGGGCGCTGGCACCCACATTCAGTGGCCTAGAAAATTTGACACTGCTGTGAATAGTTTAGTCGCAAAGTGAAGATTCACGGGTAAAAAGCCCCAAACTGTCAGATAGGTTATTTTTGAGCTTTCAGCAGCCCTGGGCGAGTTCTTTAGAGAAATGTAGCTGTTTTTCTTGGTGGACTTGTCTATGTCCAGCTACACAAGGAGATGATGATGGCCATTGTCTGTTTCTGAGCTGCGAACGGGCAGAAAGGTGAGAAAATGTCGGATTTTGACCATTTGTGCTGACCTTTGAATTTCAATGTAGGTCTCTATAACGTGACCCAGCTGCATTGTCAATGGTCGCATTGATTTGATTTTTGGTTTGCTTGTAGGGCACTGGCATCCACATTCAGTGACCTAGAAAATTTGGCACTGCTGTGAATAGTTTAGTCGCAGAGTGAAGATTCACGGGTAAAAAGCCCCAAACTGTCAGATAGGTTATTTTTGAGCTTTCAGCAGCCCTGGGCGGGTTCTTTAGAGAAATGTAGCTGTTTTTCTTGGTGGACTTGTCTATGTCCAGCTACACAAGGAGATGATGATGGTCATTGTCTGTTTCTGAGCTGCGAACGGGCAGAAAGGTGAGACAATGTGGGATTTTGACCATTTGTGCTGACCTTTGAATTTCAATGTACCTCTCTATAACATGACCCAGCTGTAATGTCATTGGT
The DNA here is from genome assembly GCF_964019385.1 of Sycon ciliatum. Taxonomy (NCBI): domain Eukaryota; kingdom Metazoa; phylum Porifera; class Calcarea; order Leucosolenida; family Sycettidae; genus Sycon; species Sycon ciliatum. The sequence continues at coordinate 12,806,791 of NC_088648.1, read as the reverse complement.
CGCATTGACTTGATTTTTGGTTTGCTTGTAGGGCGCTGGCACCCATATGCCGTGACCCAGAAAATTTGACACTGCTGTGAATAGTGTAGTCGCAAAGTGAAGATTCACGGGTAAAAAGCCCCAAACTGTCAGATAGGTTATTTTTGAGCTTTCAGCAGCCCTGGGCGAGTTCTTTAGAGAAATGTGGCTGTTTTTCTTGGTGGACTTGTCTATGTCCAGCTACACAAGGAGATGAGGATGGTCATATTCGTTTTCTGAACTGCGAACGGGCAGAAAGGTGAGACAATGTAGGATTTTGATCATTTGTGCTGACCGTTGAATTTCAATGTACCTCTCTATAACATGACCCAGCTGTAATGTCATTGGTCGCATTGACTTGATTTTTGGTTTGCTTGTAGGGCGCTGGCACCCATCTGCAGTGACCCAGAAAATTTGACACTGCTGTGAATAGTTTAGTCGCAAAGTGAAGATTCACGGGTAAAAAGCCCCAAACTGTCAGATAGGTTATTTTTCAGCTTTCAGCAGCCCTGGGCAAGTTCTTTAGAGAAATGTGGCTGTTTTTCTTGTTGGACTTGTCTATGTCCAGCTACACAAGGATATGAGGATGGTCATATTCGTTTTCTGAGCTGCGAACGGGCAGAAAGGTGAAAAAATTTCGGATTTTGACCATTTGTGCTGACCTTTGAATTTCAATGTAGGTCTCTATAACGTGACCCAGCTGCATTGTCAATGGTCGCATTGATTTGATTTTTGGTTTGCTTGTAGGGCGCTGGCACCCACATTCAGTGACCGAGAAAATTTGGCACTGCTGTGAATAGTTTAGTCGCAAAGTGAAGATTCACGGGTAAAAGCCCCAAACTGTCAGATAGGTTATTTTTGAGCTTTCAGCAGCCCTGGGCGAATTCTTTAGAGAAATGTGGCTGTTTTTCTTGGTGGACTTGTCTATGTCCAGCTACAAAAGGAGATGAGGATGGCCATTTTCGTTTTCTGAGCTGCGAACGGGCAGAAAGGTGAGACAATGTGGGATTTTGACCATTTGTGCTGACCTTTGAATTTCAATGTAGGTCTCTATAACGTGACCCAGCTGCATTGTCAATGATCGCATTGGTTTGATTTTTGGTTTGCTTGTAGGGCGCTGGCACCCACATTCAGTGACCTAGAAAATTTGACACTGCTGTGAATAGTTTAGTCGCAAAGTGAAGATTCACGGGTAAAAAGCCCCAAACTGTCAGATAGGTTATTTTTGAGCTTTCAGTAGCCCTGGGCGGGTTCTTTAGAGAAATGTAGCTGTTTTTCTTGGTGGACTTGTCTATGTCCAGCTACACAAGGAGATGATGATGGTCATTGTCTGTTTCTGAGCTGCGAACGGGCAGAAAGGTGAGACAATGTGGGATTTTGACCATTCGTGCTGACCTTTGAATTTCAATGTACCTCTCTATAACATGACCCAGCTGTAATGTCATTGGACGCATTGATTTGATTTTTGGTTTGCTTGTAGGGCGCTGGCACCCATATGCAGTGACCCAGAAAATTTGACACTGCTGTGAATAGTTTAGTCGCAAAGTGAAGATTCACGGGTAAAAAGCCCCAAACTGTCAGATAGGTTATTTTTGAGCTTTCAGTAGCCCTGGGCGGGTTCTTTAGAGAAATGTAGCTGTTTTTCTTGGTGGACTTGTCTATGTCCAGCTACACAAGGAGATGATGATGGTCATTGTCTGTTTCTGAGCTGCGAACGGGCAGAAAGGTGAGACAATGTGGGATTTTGACCATTCGTGCTGACCTTTGAATTTCAATGTACCTCTCTATAACATGACCCAGCTGTAATGTCATTGGACGCATTGATTTGATTTTTGGTTTGCTTGTAGGGCGCTGGCACCCATATGCAGTGACCCAGAAAATTTGACACTGCTGTGAATAGTTTAGTCGCAAAGTGAAGATTCACGGGTAAAAAGCCCCAAACTGTCAGATAGGTTATTTTTGAGCTTTCAGCAGCCCTGGGCGGGTTCTTTAGAGAAATGTAGCTGTTTTTCTTGGTGGACTTGTCTATGTACAGCTACACAAGGAGATGAGGATGGTCATATTCGTTTTCTGAGCTGCGAACCGGCAGAAAGGTGAGAAAATGTGGGATTTTGACCATTTGTGCTGACCTTTGAATTTCAATGTAGGTCTCTATAACGTGAACCAGCTGCATTGTCAATGGTCGCATTGATTTGATTTTTGGTTTGCTTGGAGGGCGCTGGCACCCACATTCAGTGACCTAGAAAATTTGACACTGCTGTGAATAGATTAGTCGCAAAGTGAAGATTCACGGGTAAAAAGCCCCAAAGTGTCAGATAGGTTATTTTTGAGCTTTCAGCAGCCCTGGGTGGGTTCTTTAGAGAAATGTAGCTGTTTTTCTTGGTGGACTTGTCTATGTCCAGCTACATAAGCAGATGATGATGGTCATTGTCTGTTTCTGAGCTGCGAACGGGCAGAAAGGTGAGACAATGTGGGATTTTGACCATTTGTGCTGACCTTTGAATTTCAATGTACCTCTCTATAACATGACCCAGCTGTAATGTCATTGGTCGCATTGACTTGATTTTTGGTTTGCTTGTAGGGCGCTGGCACCCATGTGCAGTGACCCAGAAAATTTGACACTGCTGTGAATAGTTTAGTCGCAAAGTGAAGATTCACGGGTAAAAAGCCCCAAACTGTCAGATAGGTTATTTTTGAGCTTTCAGCAGCCCTGGGCGAGTTCTGTAGAGAAATGTGGCTGTTTTTCTTGGTGGACTTGTCTATGTCCAGCTACACAAGGAGATGAGGATGGTCATATTCGTTTTCTGAGCTGCGAACGGGCAGAAAGGTGAGACAATGTGGGATTTTGACCATTTGTGCTGACCTTTGAATTTCAATGTACCTCTCTATAACATGACCCAGCTGTAATGTCATTGGTCGCATTGACTTGATTTTTGGTTTGCTTGTAGGGCCCTGGCACCCATATGCAGTGACCCAGAAAAGTTGACACTGCTGTGAATAGTTTAGTCGCAAAGTGAAGATTCACGGGTAAAAAGCCCCAAACTGTCAGATAGGTTATTTTTCAGCTTTCAGCAGCCCTGGGCGAGTTGTTTAGAGAAATGTGGCTGTTTTTCTTGGTGGACTTGTCTATGTCCAGCTACACAAGGAGATGAGGATGGTCATATTCGTTTTCTGAGGTGCGAACGGGCAGAAAGGTGATAAAATGTGGGATTTTGACCATTTGTGCTGACCTTTGAATTTCAATGTAGGTCTCTATAACGTGACCCAGCTGCATTGTCAATGGTCGCATTGATTTGATTTTTGGTTTGCTTGGAGGGGGCGCTGGCACCCACATTCAGTGGCCTAGAAAATTTGACACTGCTGTGAATAATTTAGTCGCAAAGTGAAGATTCACGGGTAAAAAGCCCCAAAGTGTCAGATAGGTTATTTTTGAGCTTTCAGCAGCCCTGGGCGGGTTCTTTAGAGAAATGTAGCTGTTTTTCTTGTTGGACTTGTCTATGTCCAGCTACACAAGGAGATGATGATGGTCATTGTCTCTTTCTGAGCTGCGAACGGGCAGAGAGGTGAGACAATGTGGGATTTTGACCGTTTGTGCTGACCTTTGAATTTCAATGTACCTCTCTATAACATAACCCAGCTGTAATGTCATTGGTCACATTGATTTGATTTTTGGTTTTCTTGTAGGGCGCTGGCACCCATATGCAGTGACCTAGAAAATTTGACACTGCTGTAAATAGTTTAGTCGCAAAGTGAAGATTCACGGGTAAAAAGCCCCAAACTGTCAGATAGGTTATTTTTCAGCTTTCAGCAGCCCTGGGCAAGTTCTTTAGAGAAATGTGGCTGTTTTTCTTGTTGGCCTTGTCTATGTCCAGCTACACAAGGATATGAGGATGGTCATATTCGTTTTCTGAGCTGCGAACGGGCAGAAAGGTGAGAAAATGTCGGATTTTGACCATTTATGCTGACCGTTGAATTTCAAATTAGGTCTCTATAACGTGACCCAGCTGCATTGTCAATGGTCGCATTGATTTGATTTTTGGTTTGCTTGTAGGGCGCTGGCACCCACATTCAGTGACCTAGAAAATTCGGCACTGCTGTGAATAGTTTAGTCGCAAAGTGAAGATTCACGGGTAAAAAGCCCCAAACTGTCAGATAGGTTATTTTTGAGCTTTCAGCAGCCCTGGGCGAATTCTTTAGAGAAATGTGGCTGTTTTTCTTGGTGGACTTGTCTATGTCCAGCTACAGAAGGAGATGAGGATGGCCATATTCGTTTTCTGAGCTGCGAACGGGCAGAAAGGTGAGACAATGTGGGATTTTGACCATTTGTGCTGACCTTTGAATTTCAATGTAGGTCTCTATAACGTTACCCAGCTGCATTGTCAATGATCGCATTGGTTTGATTTTTGGTTTGCTTGTAGTGTAGGGCGCTGGCACCCACATTCAGTGACCTAGAAAATTTGACACTGCTGTGAATAGTTTAGTCGCAAAGTGAAGATTCACGGGTAAAAAGCCCCAAACTGTCAGATAGGTTATTTTTGAGCTTTCAGCAGCCCTGGGCGGGTTCTTTAGAGAAATGTAGCTGTTTTTCTTGGTGGACTTGTCTATGTCCAGCTACACAAGGAGATGATGATGGCCATTGTCTGTTTCTGAGCTGCGAACGGGCAGAAAGGTGAGACAATGTGGGATTTTGACCATTTGTGCTGACCTTTGAATTTCAATGTACCTCTCTATAACATGACCCAGCTGTAATGTCATTGGTCGCATTGATTTGATTTTTGGTTTGCGTGTAGGGCGCTGGCACCCATATGCAGTGACCCAGAAAATTTGACACTGCCGTGAATAGTTTAGTCGCAAAGTGAAGATTCACGGGTAAAAAGCCCCAAACTGTCAGATAGGTTATTTTTGAGCTTTCAGCAGCCCTGGGCGAATTCTTTAGAGAAATGTGGCTGTTTTTCTTGGTGGACTTGTCTATGTCCAGCTACAAAAGGAGATGAGGATGGCCATTTTCGTTTTCTGAGCTGCGAACGGGCAGAAAGGTGAGACAATGTGGGATTTTGACCATTTGTGCTGACCTTTGAATTTCAATGTAGGTCTCTATAACGTGACCCAGCTGCATTGTCAATGATCGCATTGGTTTGATTTTTGGTTTGCTTGTAGGGCGCTGGCACCCACATTCAGTGACCTAGAAAATTTGACACTGCTGTGAATAGTTTAGTCGCAAAGTGAAGATTCACGGGTAAAAAGCCCCAAACTGTCAGATAGGTTATTTTTGAGCTTTCAGTAGCCCTGGGCGGGTTCTTTAGAGAAATGTAGCTGTTTTTCTTGGTGGACTTGTCTATGTCCAGCTACACAAGGAGATGATGATGGTCATTGTCTGTTTCTGAGCTGCGAACGGGCAGAAAGGTGAGACAATGTGGGATTTTGACCATTCGTGCTGACCTTTGAATTTCAATGTACCTCTCTATAACATAACCCAGCTGTAATGTCATTGGTCACATTGATTTGATTTTTGGTTTTCTTGTAGGGCGCTGGCACCCATATGCAGTGACCTAGAAAATTTGACACTGCTGTAAATAGTTTAGTCGCAAAGTGAAGATTCACGGGTAAAAAGCCCCAAACTGTCAGATAGGTTATTTTTCAGCTTTCAGCAGCCCTGGGCAAGTTCTTTAGAGAAATGTGGCTGTTTTTCTTGTTGGCCTTGTCTATGTCCAGCTACACAAGGATATGAGGATGGTCATATTCGTTTTCTGAGCTGCGAACGGGCAGAAAGGTGAGAAAATGTCGGATTTTGACCATTTATGCTGACCGTTGAATTTCAAATTAGGTCTCTATAACGTGACCCAGCTGCATTGTCAATGGTCGCATTGATTTGATTTTTGGTTTGCTTGTAGGGCGCTGGCACCCACATTCAGTGACCTAGAAAATTCGGCACTGCTGTGAATAGTTTAGTCGCAAAGTGAAGATTCACGGGTAAAAAGCCCCAAACTGTCAGATAGGTTATTTTTGAGCTTTCAGCAGCCCTGGGCGAATTCTTTAGAGAAATGTGGCTGTTTTTCTTGGTGGACTTGTCTATGTCCAGCTACAGAAGGAGATGAGGATGGCCATATTCGTTTTCTGAGCTGCGAACGGGCAGAAAGGTGAGACAATGTGGGATTTTGACCATTTGTGCTGACCTTTGAATTTCAATGTAGGTCTCTATAACGTTACCCAGCTGCATTGTCAATGATCGCATTGGTTTGATTTTTGGTTTGCTTGTAGTGTAGGGCGCTGGCACCCACATTCAGTGACCTAGAAAATTTGACACTGCTGTGAATAGTTTAGTCGCAAAGTGAAGATTCACGGGTAAAAAGCCCCAAACTGTCAGATAGGTTATTTTTGAGCTTTCAGCAGCCCTGGGCGGGTTCTTTAGAGAAATGTAGCTGTTTTTCTTGGTGGACTTGTCTATGTCCAGCTACACAAGGAGATGATGATGGCCATTGTCTGTTTCTGAGCTGCGAACGGGCAGAAAGGTGAGACAATGTGGGATTTTGACCATTTGTGCTGACCTTTGAATTTCAATGTACCTCTCTATAACATGACCCAGCTGTAATGTCATTGGTCGCATTGATTTGATTTTTGGTTTGCGTGTAGGGCGCTGGCACCCATATGCAGTGACCCAGAAAATTTGACACTGCCGTGAATAGTTTAGTCGCAAAGTGAAGATTCACGGGTAAAAAGCCCCAAACTGTCAGATAGGTTATTTTTGAGCTTTCAGCAGCCCTGGGCGAATTCTTTAGAGAAATGTGGCTGTTTTTCTTGGTGGACTTGTCTATGTCCAGCTACAAAAGGAGATGAGGATGGCCATTTTCGTTTTCTGAGCTGCGAACGGGCAGAAAGGTGAGACAATGTGGGATTTTGACCATTTGTGCTGACCTTTGAATTTCAATGTAGGTCTCTATAACGTGACCCAGCTGCATTGTCAATGATCGCATTGGTTTGATTTTTGGTTTGCTTGTAGGGCGCTGGCACCCACATTCAGTGACCTAGAAAATTTGACACTGCTGTGAATAGTTTAGTCGCAAAGTGAAGATTCACGGGTAAAAAGCCCCAAACTGTCAGATAGGTTATTTTTGAGCTTTCAGTAGCCCTGGGCGGGTTCTTTAGAGAAATGTAGCTGTTTTTCTTGGTGGACTTGTCTATGTCCAGCTACACAAGGAGATGATGATGGTCATTGTCTGTTTCTGAGCTGCGAACGGGCAGAAAGGTGAGACAATGTGGGATTTTGACCATTCGTGCTGACCTTTGAATTTCAATGTACCTCTCTATAACATGACCCAGCTGTAATGTCATTGGACGCATTGATTTGATTTTTGGTTTGCTTGTAGGGCGCTGGCACCCATATGCAGTGACCCAGAAAATTTGACACTGCTGTGAATAGTTTAGTCGCAAAGTGAAGATTCACGGGTAAAAAGCCCCAAACTGTCAGATAGGTTATTTTTGAGCTTTCAGTAGCCCTGGGCGGGTTCTTTAGAGAAATGTAGCTGTTTTTCTTGGTGGACTTGTCTATGTCCAGCTACACAAGGAGATGATGATGGTCATTGTCTGTTTCTGAGCTGCGAACGGGCAGAAAGGTGAGACAATGTGGGATTTTGACCATTCGTGCTGACCTTTGAATTTCAATGTACCTCTCTATAACATGACCCAGCTGTAATGTCATTGGACGCATTGATTTGATTTTTGGTTTGCTTGTAGGGCGCTGGCACCCATATGCAGTGACCCAGAAAATTTGACACTGCTGTGAATAGTTTAGTCGCAAAGTGAAGATTCACGGGTAAAAAGCCCCAAACTGTCAGATAGGTTATTTTTGAGCTTTCAGCAGCCCTGGGCGGGTTCTTTAGAGAAATGTAGCTGTTTTTCTTGGTGGACTTGTCTATGTACAGCTACACAAGGAGATGAGGATGGTCATATTCGTTTTCTGAGCTGCGAACCGGCAGAAAGGTGAGAAAATGTGGGATTTTGACCATTTGTGCTGACCTTTGAATTTCAATGTAGGTCTCTATAACGTGAACCAGCTGCATTGTCAATGGTCGCATTGATTTGATTTTTGGTTTGCTTGGAGGGCGCTGGCACCCACATTCAGTGACCTAGAAAATTTGACACTGCTGTGAATAGATTAGTCGCAAAGTGAAGATTCACGGGTAAAAAGCCCCAAAGTGTCAGATAGGTTATTTTTGAGCTTTCAGCAGCCCTGGGTGGGTTCTTTAGAGAAATGTAGCTGTTTTTCTTGGTGGACTTGTCTATGTCCAGCTACATAAGCAGATGATGATGGTCATTGTCTGTTTCTGAGCTGCGAACGGGCAGAAAGGTGAGACAATGTGGGATTTTGACCATTTGTGCTGACCTTTGAATTTCAATGTACCTCTCTATAACATGACCCAGCTGTAATGTCATTGGTCGCATTGACTTGATTTTTGGTTTGCTTGTAGGGCGCTGGCACCCATGTGCAGTGACCCAGAAAATTTGACACTGCTGTGAATAGTTTAGTCGCAAAGTGAAGATTCACGGGTAAAAAGCCCCAAACTGTCAGATAGGTTATTTTTGAGCTTTCAGCAGCCCTGGGCGAGTTCTGTAGAGAAATGTGGCTGTTTTTCTTGGTGGACTTGTCTATGTCCAGCTACACAAGGAGATGAGGATGGTCATATTCGTTTTCTGAGCTGCGAACGGGCAGAAAGGTGAGACAATGTGGGATTTTGACCATTTGTGCTGACCTTTGAATTTCAATGTACCTCTCTATAACATGACCCAGCTGTAATGTCATTGGTCGCATTGACTTGATTTTTGGTTTGCTTGTAGGGCCCTGGCACCCATATGCAGTGACCCAGAAAAGTTGACACTGCTGTGAATAGTTTAGTCGCAAAGTGAAGATTCACGGGTAAAAAGCCCCAAACTGTCAGATAGGTTATTTTTCAGCTTTCAGCAGCCCTGGGCGAGTTCTTTAGAGAAATGTGGCTGTTTTTCTTGGTGGACTTGTCTATGTCCAGCTACACAAGGAGATGAGGATGGTCATATTCGTTTTCTGAGGTGCGAACGGGCAGAAAGGTGATAAAATGTGGGATTTTGACCATTTGTGCTGACCTTTGAATTTCAATGTAGGTCTCTATAACGTGACCCAGCTGCATTGTCAATGGTCGCATTGATTTGATTTTTGGTTTGCTTGGAGGGGGCGCTGGCACCCACATTCAGTGGCCTAGAAAATTTGACACTGCTGTGAATAATTTAGTCGCAAAGTGAAGATTCACGGGTAAAAAGCCCCAAAGTGTCAGATAGGTTATTTTTGAGCTTTCAGCAGCCCTGGGCGGGTTCTTTAGAGAAATGTAGCTGTTTTTCTTGTTGGACTTGTCTATGTCCAGCTACACAAGGAGATGATGATGGTCATTGTCTCTTTCTGAGCTGCGAACGGGCAGAGAGGTGAGACAATGTGGGATTTTGACCGTTTGTGCTGACCTTTGAATTTCAATGTACCTCTCTATAACATAACCCAGCTGTAATGTCATTGGTCACATTGATTTGATTTTTGGTTTTCTTGTAGGGCGCTGGCACCCATATGCAGTGACCTAGAAAATTTGACACTGCTGTAAATAGTTTAGTCGCAAAGTGAAGATTCACGGGTAAAAAGCCCCAAACTGGCAGATAGGTTATTTTTCAGCTTTCAGCAGCCCTGGGCAAGTTCTTTAGAGAAATGTGGCTGTTTTTCTTGTTGGTCTTGTCTATGTCCAGCTACACAAGGATATGAGGATGGTCATATTCGTTTTCTGAGCTGCGAACGGGCAGAAAGGTGAGAAAATGTCGGATTTTGACCATTTATGCTGACCGTTGAATTTCAAATTAGGTCTCTATAACGTGACCCAGCTGCATTGTCAATGGTCGCATTGATTTGATTTTTGGTTTGCTTGTAGGGCGCTGGCACCCACATTCAGTGACCTAGAAAATTCGGCACTGCTGTGAATAGTTTAGTCGCAAAGTGAATATTCACGGGTAAAAAGCCCCAAAGTGTCAGATAGGTTATTTTTGAGCTTTCAGCAGCCCTGGGCGAATTCTTTAGAGAAATGTGGCTGTTTTTCTTGGTGGACTTGTCTATGTCCAGCTACAGAAGGAGATGAGGATGGCCATATTCGTTTTCTGAGCTGCGAACGGGCAGAAAGGTGAGACAATGTGGGATTTTGACCATTTGTGCTGACCTTTGAATTTCAATGTAGGTCTCTATAACGTTACCCAGCTGCATTGTCAATGATCGCATTGGTTTGATTTTTGGTTTGCTTGTAGTGTAGGGCGCTGGCACCCACATTCAGTGACCTAGAAAATTTGACACTGCTGTGAATAGTTTAGTCGCAAAGTGAAGATTCACGGGTAAAAAGCCCCAAACTGTCAGATAGGTTATTTTTGAGCTTTCAGCAGCCCTGGGCGGGTTCTTTAGAGAAATGTAGCTGTTTTTCTTGGTGGACTTGTCTATGTCCAGCTACACAAGGAGATGATGATGGCCATTGTCTGTTTCTGAGCTGCGAACGGGCAGAAAGGTGAGACAATGTGGGATTTTGACCATTTGTGCTGACCTTTGAATTTCAATGTACCTCTCTATAACATGACCCAGCTGTAATGTCATTGGTCGCATTGATTTGATTTTTGGTTTGCGTGTAGGGCGCTGGCACCCATATGCAGTGACCCAGAAAATTTGACACTGCCGTGAATAGTTTAGTCGCAAAGTGAAGATTCACGGGTAAAAAGCCCCAAACTGTCAGATAGGTTATTTTTGAGCTTTCAGCAGCCCTGGGCGGGTTCTTTAGAGAAATGTAGCTGTTTTTCTTGGTGGACTTGTCTATGTCCAGCTACACAAGGAGATGATGATGGTCATTGTCTGTTTCTGAGCTGCGAACGGGCAGAAAGGTGAGACAATGTGGGATTTTGACCATTTGTGCTGACCTTTGAATTTCAATGTACCTCTCTATAACATGACCCAGCTGTAATGTCATTGGTCGCATTGATTTAATTTTTGGTTTGCTTGTAGGGCACTGGCACCCATATGCAGTGACCCAGAAAATTTGACACTGCTGTGAATAGTTTAGTCGCAAAGTGAAGATTCACGGGTAAAAAGCCCCAAACTGTCAGATAGGTTATTTTTGAGCTTTCAGCAGCCCTGGGTGAGTTCTTTAGAGAAATGTGGCTGTTTTTCTTGGTGGACTTGTCTATGTACAGCTACACAAGGAGATGAGGATGGTCATATTCGTTTTCTGAGCTGCGAACGGGCAGAAAGGTGAGAAAATGTGGGATTTTGACCATTTGTGCTGACCTTTGAATTTCAATGTAGGTCTCTATAACGTGAACCAGCTGCATTGTCAATGGTCGCATTGATTTGATTTTTGGTTTGCTCGGAGGGCGCTGGCACCCACATTCAGTGACCCAGAAAATTTGACACTGCTGTGAATAGTTTAGTCGCAAAGTGAAGATTCACGGGTAAAAAGCCCCAAACTGTCAGATAGGTTATTTTTGAGCTTTCAGCAGCCCTGGGCGGGTTCTTTAGAGAAATGTAGCTGTTTTTCTTTGTGGACTTGTCTATGTCCAGCTACATAAGCAGATGATGATGGTCATTGTCTGTTTCTGAGCTGCGAACGGGCAGAAAGGTGAGACAATGTGGGATTTTGACCATTTGTGCTGACCTTTGAATTTCAATGTACCTCTCTATAACATGACCCAGCTGTAAAGTCATTGGTCGCATTGACTTGATTTTTGGTCTGCTTGTAGGACGCTGGCACACATATGCAGTGACCCAGAAAATTTGACACTGCTGTGAATAGTTTAGTTGCAAAGTGAAGATTCACGGGTAAAAAGCCCCAAACTGTCAGATAGGTTATTTTTGAGCTTTCAGCAGCCCTGGGCGAGTTCTTTAGAGAAATGTGGCTGTTTTTCTTGGTGGACTTGTCTATGTCCAGCTACACAAGGAGATGAGGATGGTCATATTCGTTTTCTGAGCTGCGAACGGGCAGAAAGGTGAGACAATGTGGGATTTTGACCATTTGTGCTGACCTTTGAATTTCAATGTACCTCTCTATAACATGACCCAGCTGTAATGTCATTGGTCGCATTGACTTGATTTTTGGTTTGCTTGTAGGGCGCTGGCACCCATATGCAGTGACCCAGAAAAGTTGACACTGCTGTGAATAGTTTAGTCGCAAAGTGAAGATTCACGGGTAAAAAGCCCCAAACTGTCAGATAGGTTATTTTTGAGCTTTCAGCAGCCCTGGGCGAGTTCTTTAGAGAAATGTGGCTGTTTTTCTTGGTGGACTTGTCTATGTCCAGCTACACAAGGATATGAGGATGGTCATATTCGTTTTCTGAGCTGCGAACGGGCAGAAAGGTGAGAAAATGTGGGATTTTGACCATATGTGCTGACCTTTGAATTTCAAATTAGGTCTCTATAACGTGACCCAGCTGCATTGTCAATGGTCGCATTGATTTGATTTTTGGGTTGCTTGGAGGGCGCTGGCACCCACATTCAGTGACCTAGAAAATTTGACACTGCTGTGAATAGTTTAGTCGCAAAGTGAAGATTCACGGGTAAAAAGCCCCAAACTGTCAGATAGGTTATTTTTGAGCTTTCAGCAGCCCTGGGCGGGTTCTTTAGAGAAATGTAGCTGTTTTTCTTGGTGGACTTGTCTATGTCCAGCTACATAAGCAGATGATGATGGTCATTGTCTGTTTCTGAGCTGCGAACGGGCAGAAAGGTGAGACAATGTGGGATTTTGACCATTTGTGCTGACCTTTGAATTTCAATGTACCTCTCTATAACATGACCCAGCTGTAATGTCATTGGTCGCATTGACTTGATTTTTGGTCTGCTTGTAGGGCGCTGGCACACATATGCAGTGACCCAGAAAATTTGACACTGCTGTGAATAGTTTAGTCGCAAAGTGAAGATTCACGGGTAAAAAGCCCCAAACTGTCAGATAGGTTATTTTTGAGCTTTCAGCAGCCCTGGGCGAGTTCTTTAGAGAAATGTGGCTGTTTTTCTTGGTGGACTTGTCTATGTCCAGCTACACAAGGAGATGAGGATGGTCATATTCGTTTTCTGAGCTGCGAACGGGCAGAAAGGTGAGACAATGTGGGATTTTGACCATTTGTGCTGACCTTTGAATTTCAATGTACCTCTCTATAACATGACCCAGCTGTAATGTCATTGGTCGCATTGACTTGATTTTTGGTTTGCTTGTAGGGCGCTGGCACCCATATGAAGTGACCCAGAAAAGTTGACACTGCTGCGAATAGTTTAGTCGCAAAGTGAAGATTCACGGGTAAAAAGCCCCAAACTGTCAGATACGTTATTTTTGAGCTTTCAGCAGCCCTGGGCGAGTTCTTTAGAGAAATGTGGCTGTTTTTCTTGGTGGACTTGTCTATGTCCAGCTACACAAGGATATGAGGATGGTCATATTCGTTTTCTGAGCTGCGAACGGGCAGAAAGGTGAGAAAATGTGGGATTTTGACCATTTGTGCTGACCTTTGAATTTCAATGTAGGTCTCTATAACGTGACCCAGCTGCATTGTCAATGGTCGCATTGATTTGATTTTTGGTTTGCTTGTAGGGCGCTGGCACCCACATTCAGTGACCCAGAAAATTTGGCACTGCTGTGAATAGTTTAGTCGCAAAGTGAATATTCACGGGTAAAAAGCCCCAAAGTGTCAGATAGGTTATTTTTGAGCTTTCAGCAGCCCTGGGCGAATTCTTTAGAGAAATGTGGCTGTTTTTCTTGGTGGACTTGTCTATGTCCAGCTACAGAAGGAGATGAGGATGGCCATATTCGTTTTCTGAGCTGCGAACGGGCAGAAAGGTGAGACAATGTGGGATTTTGACCATTTGTGCTGACCTTTGAATTTCAATGTAGGTCACTACAACGTGACCCAGCTGCATTGTCAATGATCGCATTGGTTTGATTTTTGGTTTGCTTGTAGGGCGCTGGCACCCACATTCAGTGACCTAGAAAATTTGGCACTGCTGTGAATAGTTTAGTCGCAAAGTGAAGATTCACGGGTAAAAAGCCCCAAACTGTCAGATAGGTTATTTTTGAGCTTTCAGCAGCCCTGGGCGGGTTCTTTAGAGAAATGTAGCTGTTTTTCTTGGTGGACTTGTCTATGTCCAGCTACACAAGGAGATGATGATGGCCATTGTCTGTTTCTGAGCTGCGAACGGGCAGAAAGGTGAGACAATGTGGGATTTTGACCATTTGTGCTGACCTTTGAATTTCAATGTACCTCTCTATAACATGACCCAGCTGTAATGTCATTGGTCGCATTGATTTGATTTTTGGTTTGCGTGTAGGGCGCTGGCACCCATATGCAGTGACCCAGAAAATTTGACACTGCCGTGAATAGTTTAGTCGCAAAGTGAAGATTCACGGGTAAAAAGCCCCAAACTGTCAGATAGGTTATTTTTGAGCTTTCAGCAGCCCTGGGCGGGTTCTTTAGAGAAATGTAGCTGTTTTTCTTGGTGGACTTGTCTATGTCCAGCTACACAAGGAGATGATGATGGTCATTGTCTGTTTCTGAGCTGCGAACGGGCAGAAAGGTGAGACAATGTGGGATTTTGACCATTTGTGCTGACCTTTGAATTTCAATGTACCTCTCTATAACATGACCCAGCTGTAATGTCATTGGTCGCATTGATTTGATTTTTGGTTTGCTTGTAGGGCACTGGCACCCATATGCAGTGACCCAGAAAATTTGACACTGCTGTGAATAGTTTAGTCGCAAAGTGAAGATTCACGGGTAAAAAGCCCCAAACTGTCAGATAGGTTATTTTTGAGCTTTCAGCAGCCCTGGGTGAGTTCTTTAGAGAAATGTGGCTGTTTTTCTTGGTGGACTTGTCTATGTACAGCTACACAAGGAGATGAGGATGGTCATATTCGTTTTCTGAGCTGCGAACGGGCAGAAAGGTGAGAAAATGTGGGATTTTGACCATTTGTGCTGACCTTTGAATTTCAATGTAGGTCTCTATAACGTGAACCAGCTGCATTGTCAATGGTCGCATTGATTTGATTTTTGGTTTGCTCGGAGGGCGCTGGCACCCACATTCAGTGACCCAGAAAATTTGACACTGCTGTGAATAGTTTAGTCGCAAAGTGAAGATTCACGGGTAAAAAGCCCCAAACTGTCAGATAGGTTATTTTTGAGCTTTCAGCAGCCCTGGGCGGGTTCTTTAGAGAAATGTAGCTGTTTTTCTTTGTGGACTTGTCTATGTCCAGCTACATAAGCAGATGATGATGGTCATTGTCTGTTTCTGAGCTGCGAACGGGCAGAAAGGTGAGACAATGTGGGATTTTGACCATTTGTGCTGACCTTTGAATTTCAATGTACCTCTCTATAACATGACCCAGCTGTAAAGTCATTGGTCGCATTGACTTGATTTTTGGTCTGCTTGTAGGACGCTGGCACACATATGCAGTGACCCAGAAAATTTGACACTGCTGTGAATAGTTTAGTTGCAAAGTGAAGATTCACGGGTAAAAAGCCCCAAACTGTCAGATAGGTTATTTTTGAGCTTTCAGCAGCCCTGGGCGAGTTCTTTAGAGAAATGTGGCTGTTTTTCTTGGTGGACTTGTCTATGTCCAGCTACACAAGGAGATGAGGATGGTCATATTCGTTTTCTGAGCTGCGAACGGGCAGAAAGGTGAGACAATGTGGGATTTTGACCATTTGTGCTGACCTTTGAATTTCAATGTACCTCTCTATAACATGACCCAGCTGTAATGTCATTGGTCGCATTGACTTGATTTTTGGTTTGCTTGTAGGGCGCTGGCACCCATATGCAGTGACCCAGAAAAGTTGACACTGCTGCGAATAGTTTAGTCGCAAAGTGAAGATTCACGGGTAAAAAGCCCCAAACTGTCAGATAGGTTATTTTTGAGCTTTCAGCAGCCCTGGGCGAGTTCTTTAGAGAAATGTGGCTGTTTTTCTTGGTGGACTTGTCTATGTCCAGCTACACAAGGATATGAGGATGGTCATATTCGTTTTCTGAGCTGCGAACGGGCAGAAAGGTGAGAAAATGTGGGATTTTGACCATATGTGCTGACCTTTGAATTTCAATGTAGGTCTCTATAACGTGACCCAGCTGCATTGTCAATGGTCGCATTGATTTGATTTTTGGGTTGCTTGGAGGGCGCTGGCACCCACATTCAGTGACCTAGAAAATTTGACACTGCTGTGAATAGTTTAGTCGCAAAGTGAAGATTCACGGGTAAAAAGCCCCAAACTGTCAGATAGGTTATTTTTGAGCTTTCAGCAGCCCTGGGCGGGTTCTCTAGAGAAATGTAGCTGTTTTTCTTGGTGGACTTGTCTATGTCCAGCTACATAAGCAGATGATGATGGTCATTGTCTGTTTCTGAGCTGCGAACGGGCAGAAAGGTGAGACAATGTGGGATTTTGACCATTTGTGCTGACCTTTGAATTTCAATGTACCTCTCTATAACATGACCCAGCTGTAATGTCATTGGTCGCATTGACTTGATTTTTGGTTTGCTTGTAGGGCGCTGGCACCCATATGAAGTGACCCAGAAAAGTTGACACTGCTGCGAATAGTTTATTCGCAAAGTGAAGATTCACGGGTAAAAAGCCCCAAACTGTCAGATAGGTTATTTTTGAGCTTTCAGCAGCCCTGGGCGAGTTCTTTAGAGAAATGTGGCTGTTTTTCTTGGTGGACTTGTCTATGTCCAGCTACACAAGGATATGAGGATGGTCATATTCGTTTTCTGAGCTGCGAACGGGCAGAAAGGTGAGAAAATGTGGGATTTTGACCATTTGTGCTGACCTTTGAATTTCAATGTAGGTCTCTATAACGTGACCCAGCTGCATTGTCAATGGTCGCATTGATTTGATTTTTGGTTTGCTTGTAGGGCGCTGGCACCCACATTCAGTGACCCAGAAAATTTGGCACTGCTGTGAATAGTTTAGTCGCAAAGTGAATATTCACGGGTAAAAAGCCCCAAAGTGTCAGATAGGTTATTTTTGAGCTTTCAGCAGCCCTGGGCGAATTCTTTAGAGAAATGTGGCTGTTTTTCTTGGTGGACTTGTCTATGTCCAGCTACAGAAGGAGATGAGGATGGCCATATTCGTTTTCTGAGCTGCGAACGGGCAGAAAGGTGAGACAATGTGGGATTTTGACCATTTGTGCTGACCTTTGAATTTCAATGTAGGTCACTACAACGTGACCCAGCTGCATTGTCAATGATCGCATTGGTTTGATTTTTGGTTTGCTTGTAGGGCGCTGGCACCCACATTCAGTGACCTAGAAAATTTGGCACTGCTGTGAATAGTTTAGTCGCAAAGTGAAGATTCACGGGTAAAAAGCCCCAAACTGTCAGATAGGTTATTTTTGAGCTTTCAGCAGCCCTGGGCGGGTTCTTTAGAGAAATGTAGCTGTTTTTCTTGGTGGACTTGTCTATGTCCAGCTACACAAGGAGATGATGATGGCCATTGTCTGTTTCTGAGCTGCGAACGGGCAGAAAGGTGAGACAATGTGGGATTTTGACCATTTGTGCTGACCTTTGAATTTCAATGTACCTCTCTATAACATGACCCAGCTGTAATGTCATTGGTCGCATTGATTTGATTTTTGGTTTGCGTGTAGGGCGCTGGCACCCATATGCAGTGACCCAGAAAATTTGACACTGCCGTGAATAGTTTAGTCGCAAAGTGAAGATTCACGGGTAAAAAGCCCCAAACTGTCAGATAGGTTATTTTTGAGCTTTCAGCAGCCCTGGGCGGGTTCTTTAGAGAAATGTAGCTGTTTTTCTTGGTGGACTTGTCTATGTCCAGCTACACAAGGAGATGATGATGGTCATTGTCTGTTTCTGAGCTGCGAACGGGCAGAAAGGTGAGACAATGTGGGATTTTGACCATTTGTGCTGACCTTTGAATTTCAATGTACCTCTCTATAACATGACCCAGCTGTAATGTCATTGGTCGCATTGATTTGATTTTTGGTTTGCTTGTAGGGCACTGGCACCCATATGCAGTGACCCAGAAAATTTGACACTGCTGTGAATAGTTTAGTCGCAAAGTGAAGATTCACGGGTAAAAAGCCCCAAACTGTCAGATAGGTTATTTTTGAGCTTTCAGCAGCCCTGGGTGAGTTCTTTAGAGAAATGTGGCTGTTTTTCTTGGTGGACTTGTCTATGTACAGCTACACAAGGAGATGAGGATGGTCATATTCGTTTTCTGAGCTGCGAACGGGCAGAAAGGTGAGAAAATGTGGGATTTTGACCATTTGTGCTGACCTTTGAATTTCAATGTAGGTCTCTATAACGTGAACCAGCTGCATTGTCAATGGTCGCATTGATTTGATTTTTGGTTTGCTCGGAGGGCGCTGGCACCCACATTCAGTGACCCAGAAAATTTGACACTGCTGTGAATAGTTTAGTCGCAAAGTGAAGATTCACGGGTAAAAAGCCCCAAACTGTCAGATAGGTTATTTTTGAGCTTTCAGCAGCCCTGGGCGGGTTCTTTAGAGAAATGTAGCTGTTTTTCTTTGTGGACTTGTCTATGTCCAGCTACATAAGCAGATGATGATGGTCATTGTCTGTTTCTGAGCTGCGAACGGGCAGAAAGGTGAGACAATGTGGGATTTTGACCATTTGTGCTGACCTTTGAATTTCAATGTACCTCTCTATAACATGACCCAGCTGTAAAGTCATTGGTCGCATTGACTTGATTTTTGGTCTGCTTGTAGGGCGCTGGCACACATATGCAGTGACCCAGAAAATTTGACACTGCTGTGAATAGTTTAGTTGCAAAGTGAAGATTCACGGGTAAAAAGCCCCAAACTGTCAGATAGGTTATTTTTGAGCTTTCAGCAGCCCTGGGCGAGTTCTTTAGAGAAATGTGGCTGTTTTTCTTGGTGGACTTGTCTATGTCCAGCTACACAAGGAGATGAGGATTGTCATATTCGTTTTCTGAGCTGCGAACGGGCAGAAAGGTGAGACAATGTGGGATTTTGACCATTTGTGCTGACCTTTGAATTTCAATGTACCTCTCTATAACATGACCCAGCTGTAATGTCATTGGTCGCATTGACTTGATTTTTGGTTTGCTTGTAGGGCGCTGGCACCCATATGCAGTGACCCAGAAAAGTTGACACTGCTGCGAATAGTTTAGTCGCAAAGTGAAGATTCACGGGTAAAAAGCCCCAAACTGTCAGATAGGTTATTTTTGAGCTTTCAGCAGCCCTGGGCGAGTTCTTTAGAGAAATGTGGCTGTTTTTCTTGGTGGACTTGTCTATGTCCAGCTACACAAGGATATGAGGATGGTCATATTCGTTTTCTGAGCTGCGAACGGGCAGAAAGGTGAGAAAATGTGGGATTTTGACCATATGTGCTGACCTTTGAATTTCAATGTAGGTCTCTATAACGTGACCCAGCTGCATTGTCAATGGTCGCATTGATTTGATTTTTGGGTTGCTTGGAGGGCGCTGGCACCCACATTCAGTGACCTAGAAAATTTGACACTGCTGTGAATAGTTTAGTCGCAAAGTGAAGATTCACGGGTAAAAAGCCCCAAACTGTCAGATAGGTTATTTTTGAGCTTTCAGCAGCCCTGGGCGGGTTCTCTAGAGAAATGTAGCTGTTTTTCTTGGTGGACTTGTCTATGTCCAGCTACATAAGCAGATGATGATGGTCATTGTCTGTTTCTGAGCTGCGAACGGGCAGAAAGGTGAGACAATGTGGGATTTTGACCATTTGTGCTGACCTTTGAATTTCAATGTACCTCTCTATAACATGACCCAGCTGTAATGTCATTGGTCGCATTGACTTGATTTTTGGTCTGCTTGTAGGGCGCTGGCACACATATGCAGTGACCCAGAAAATTTGACACTGCTGTGAATAGTTTAGTCGCAAAGTGAAGATTCACGGGTAAAAAGCCCCAAACTGTCAGATAGGTTATTTTTGAGCTTTCAGCAGCCCTGGGCGAGTTCTTTAGAGAAATGTGGCTGTTTTTCTTGGTGGACTTGTCTATGTCCAGCTACACAAGGAGATGAGGATGGTCATATTCGTTTTCTGAGCTGCGAACGGGCAGAAAGGTGAGACAATGTGGGATTTTGACCATTTGTGCTGACCTTTGAATTTCAATGTACCTCTCTATAACATGACCCAGCTGTAATGTCATTGGTCGCATTGACTTGATTTTTGGTTTGCTTGTAGGGCGCTGGCACCCATATGAAGTGACCCAGAAAAGTTGACACTGCTGCGAATAGTTTAATCGCAAAGTGAAGATTCACGGGTAAAAAGCCCCAAACTGTCAGATAGGTTATTTTTGAGCTTTCAGCAGCCCTGGGCGAGTTCTTTAGAGAAATGTGGCTGTTTTTCTTGGTGGACTTGTCTATGTCCAGCTACACAAGGATATGAGGATGGTCATATTCGTTTTCTGAGCTGCGAACGGGCAGAAAGGTGAGAAAATGTGGGATTTTGACCATTTGTGCTGACCTTTGAATTTCAATGTAGGTCTCTATAACGTGACCCAGCTGCATTGTCAATGGTCGCATTGATTTGATTTTTGGTTTGCTTGTAGGGCGCTGGCACCCACATTCAGTGACCCAGAAAATTTGGCACTGCTGTGAATAGTTTAGTCGCAAAGTGAATATTCACGGGTAAAAAGCCCCAAAGTGTCAGATAGGTTATTTTTGAGCTTTCAGCAGCCCTGGGCGAATTCTTTAGAGAAATGTGGCTGTTTTTCTTGGTGGACTTGTCTATGTCCAGCTACAGAAGGAGATGAGGATGGCCATATTCGTTTTCTGAGCTGCGAACGGGCAGAAAGGTGAGACAATGTGGGATTTTGACCATTTGTGCTGACCTTTGAATTTCAATGTAGGTCACTACAACGTGACCCAGCTGCATTGTCAATGATCGCATTGGTTTGATTTTTGGTTTGCTTGTAGGGCGCTGGCACCCACATTCAGTGACCTAGAAAATTTGACACTGCTGTGAATAGTTTAGTCGCAAAGTGAAGATTCACGGGTAAAAAGCCCCAAACTGTCAGATAGGTTATTTTTGAGCTTTCAGCAGCCTTGGGCGGGTTCTTTAGAGAAATGTAGCTGTTTTTCTTGGTGGACTTGTCTATGTCCAGCTACACAAGGAGAAGATGATGGCCATTGTCTGTTTCTGAGCTGCGAACGGGCAGAAAGGTGAGACAATGTGGGATTTTGACCATTTGTGCTGACCTTTGAATTTCAATGTACCTCTCTATAACATGACCCAGCTGTAATGTCATTGGTCGCATTGATTTGATTTTTGGTTTGCTTGTAGGGCGCTGGCACCCATATGCAGTGACCCAGAAAATTTGACACTGCTGTGAATAGTTTAGTCGCAAAGTGAAGATTCACGGGTAAAAAGCCCCAAACTGGCAGATAGGTAATTTTTGAGCTTTCACCAGCCCTGGGCGGGTTCTTTAGAGAAATGTAGCTGTTTTTCTTGGTGGACTTGTCTATGTCCAGCTACACAAGGAGATGATGATGGTCATTGTCTGTTTCTGAGCTGCGAACGGGCAGAAAGGTGAGACAATGTGGGATTTTGACCATTTGTGCTGACCTTTGAATTTCAATGTACCTCTCTATAACATGACCCAGCTGTAATGTCATTGGTCGCATTGATTTGATTTTTGGTTTGCTTGTAGGGCACTCGCACCCATATGCAGTGACCCAGAAAATTTGACACTGCTTTGAATAATTTAGTCGCAAAGTGAAGATTCACGGGTAAAAAGCCCCAAACTGTCAGATAGGTTATTTTTGAGCTTTCAGCAGCCCTGGGCGAGTTCTTTAGAGAAATGTGGCTGTTTTTCTTGGTGGACTTGTCTATGTACAGCTACAAAAGGAGATGAGGATGGTCATATTCGTTTTCTGAGCTGCGAACGGGCAGAAAGGTGAGAAAATGTGGGATTTTGCCCATTTGTGCTGACCTTTGAATTTCAATGTAGGTCTCTATAACGTGACCCAGCTGCATTGTCAATGGTCGCATTGATTTGATTTTTGGTTTGCTTGGAGGGCGCTGGCACCCACATTCAGTGACCCAGAAAATTTGACACTGCTGTGAATAGTTTAGTCGCAAAGTGAAGTTTCACGGGTAAAAAGCCCCAAAGTGTCAGATAGGTTATTTTTGAGCTTTCAGCAGCCCTGGGCGGGTTCTTTAGAGAAATGTAGCTGTTTTTCTTGGTGGACTTGTCTATGTCCAGCTACATAAGCAGATGATGATGGTCATTGTCTGTTTCTGAGCTGCGAACGGGCAGAAAGGTGAGACAATGTGGGATTTTGACCATTTGTGCTGACCTTTGAATTTCAATGTACCTCTCTATAACATGACCCAGCTGTAATGTCATTGGTCGCATTGACTTGATTTTTGGTTTGCTTGTAGGGCGCTGGCACCCATATGCAGTGACCCAGAAAATTTGACACTGCTGTGAATAGTTTAGTCGCAAAGTGAAGATTCACGGGTAAAAAGCCCCAAACTGTCAGATAGGTTATTTTTGAGCTTTCAGCAGCCCTGGGCGGGTTCTTTTGAGAAATGTAGCTGTTTTTCTTGTTGGACTTGTCTATGTCCAGCTACACAAGGAGATGATGATGGTCATTGTCTCTTTCTGAGCTGCGAACGGGCAGAGAGGTGAGACAATGTGGGATTTTGACCATTTGTGCTGACCTTTGAATTTCAATGTACCTCTCTATAACATAACCCAGCTGTAATGTCATTGGTCACATTGATTTGATTTTTGGTTTGCTTGTAGGGCGCTGGCACCCATATGCAGTGACCTAGAAAATTTGACACTGCTGTGAATAGTTTAGTCGCAAAGTGAAGATTCACGGGTAAAAAGCCCCAAACTGTCAGATAGGTTATTTTTCAGCTTTCAGCAGCCCTGGGCGAATTCTTTAGAGAAATGTGGCTGTTTTTCTTGGTGGACTTGTCTATGTCCAGCTACAAAAGGAGATGAGGATGGCCATATTCGTTTTCTGAGCTGCGAACGGGCAGAAAGGTGAGACAATGTGGGATTTTGACCATTTGTGCTGACCTTTGAAATTCAATGTAGGTCTCTATAACGTGACCCAGCTGCATTGTCAATGATCGCATTGATTTGATTTTTGGTTTGCTTGTAGGGCGCTGGCACCCATATGCAGTGACCCAGAAAAGTTGACACTGCTGTGAATAGTTTAGTCGCAAAGTGAAGATTCACGGGTAAAAAGCCCCAAACTGTCAGATAGGTTATTTTTGAGCTTTCAGCAGCCCTGGGCGGGTTCTTTAGAGAAATGTAGCTGTTTTTTTGGTGGACTTGTCTATGTCCAGCTACACAAGGATATGAGGATGGTCATATTCGTTTTCTGAGCTGCGAACGGGCAGAAAGGTGAAAAAATTTCGGATTTTGACCATTTGTGCTGACCTTTGAATTTCAATGTAGGTCTCTATAACGTGACCCAGCTGCATTGTCAATGGTCGCATTGATTTGATTTTTGGTTTGCTTGTAGGGCGCTGGCACCCACATTCAGTGACCCAGAAAATTTGGCACTGCTGTGAATAGTTTAGTCGCAAAGTGAAGATTCACGGGTAAAAAGCCCCAAACTGTCAGATAGGTTATTTTTCAGCTTTCAGCAGCCCTGGGCGAATTCTTTAGAGAAATGTGGCTGTTTTTCTTGGTGGACTTGTCTATGTCCAGCTACAAAAGGAGATTAGGATGGCCATATTCGTTTTCTGAGCTGCGAACGGGCAGAAAGGTGAGACAATGTGGGATTTTGACCATTTGTGCTGACCTTTGAATTTCAATGTAGGTCTCTATAACGTGACCCAGCTGCATTGTCAATGATCGCATTGATTTGATTTTTGGTTTGCTTGTAGGGCGCTGGCACCCATATGCAGTGACCCAGAAAATTTGACACTGCTGTGAATAGTTTAGTCGCAAAGTGAAGATTCACGGGTAAAAAGCCCCAAAGTGTCAGATAGGTTATTTTTGAGCTTTCAGCAGCCCTGGGCGGGTTCTTTAGAGAAATGTAGCTGTTTTTCTTGGTGGACTTGTCTATGTCCAGCTACACAAGGAGATGATGATGGTCATTGTCTGTTTCTGAGCTGCGAACGGGCAGAAAGGTGAGAAAATGTGGGATTTTGACCATTTGTGCTGACCTTTGAATTTCAATGTAGGTCTCTATAACGTGACCCAGCTGCATTGTCAATGGTTCAATTGATTTGATTTTTGGTTTGTTTGGAGGGCGCTGGCACCCACATTCAGTGACCTAGAGAATTTGACACTGCTGTGAATAGTTTAGTCGCAAAGTGAAGATTCACGGGTAAAAAGCATCAAACTGTCAGATAGGTTATTTTTGAGCTTTCAGCAGCCCTGGGCGGGTTCTTTAGAGAAATGTAGCTGTTTTTCTTGTTGGACTTGTCTATGTCCAGCTACACAAGGAGATGATGATGGTCATTGTCTGTTTCTGAGCTGCGAACGTGCAGAAAGGTGAGACAATGTGGGATTTTGACCATTTGTGCTGACCTTTGAATTTCAATGTACCTCTCTATAACATGACCCAGCTGTAATGTCATTGGTCGCATTGATTTTATTTTTGGTTTTCTTGTAGGGCGCTGGCACCCATATGCAGTGACCCAGAAAATTTGACACTGCTGTGAATAGTTTAGTCGCAAAGTGAAGATTCACGGGTAAAAAGCCCCAAACTGTCAGATAGGTTATTTTTGAGCTTTCAGCAGCCCTGGGCGGGTTCTTTAGAGAAATGTAGCTGTTTTTCTTGGTGGACTTGTCTATGTCGAGCTACACAAGGAGATGATGATGGTCATTGTCTGTTTCTGAGCTGCGAACGGGCAGAAAGGTGAGACAATGTGGGATTTTGGCCATTTGTGCTGACCTTTGAATTTCAATGTACCTCTCTATAACATGACCCAGCTGTAATGTCATTGGTCGCATTGATTTGATTTTTGGTTTGCTTGTAGGGCGCTGGCACCCATATGCAGTGACCCAGAAAATTTGACACTGCTGTGAATAGTTTAGTCGCAAAGTGAAGATTCACGGGTAAAAAGCCCCAAACTGGCAGATAGGTAATTTTTGAGCTTTCAGCAGCCCTGGGCGGGTTCTTTAGAGAAATGTAGCTGTTTTTCTTGGTGGACTTGTCTATGTCCAGCTACACAAGGAGATGATGATGGTCATTGTCTGTTTCTGAGCTGCGAACGGGCAGAAAGGTGAGACAATGTGGGATTTTGACCATTTGTGCTGACCTTTGAATTTCAATGTACCTCTCTATAACATGACCCAGCTGTAATGTCATTGGTCGCATTGATTTGATTTTTGGTTTGCTTGTAGGGCACTGGCACCCATATGCAGTGACCCAGAAAATTTGACACTGCTTTGAATAATTTAGTCGCAAAGTGAAGATTCACGGGTAAAAAGCCCCAAACTGTCAGATAGGTTATTTTTGAGCTTTCAGCAGCCCTGGGCGAGTTCTTTAGAGAAATGTGGCTGTTTTTCTTGGTGGACTTGTCTATGTACAGCTACAAAAGGAGATGAGGATGGTCATATTCGTTTTCTGAGCTGCGAACGGGCAGAAAGGTGAGAAAATGTGGGATTTTGACCATTTGTGCTGACCTTTGAATTTCAATGTAGGTCTCTATAACGTGACCCAGCTGCATTGTCAATGGTCGCATTGATTTGATTTTTGGTTTGCTTGGAGGGCGCTGGCACCCACATTCAGTGACCTAGAAAATTTGACACTGCTGTGAATAGTTTAGTCGCAAAGTGAAGATTCACGGGTAAAAAGCCCCAAAGTGTCAGATAGGTTATTTTTGAGCTTTCAGCAGCCCTGGGCGGGTTCTTTAGAGAAATGTAGCTGTTTTTCTTGGTGGACTTGTCTATGTCCAGCTACATAAGCAGATGATGATGGTCATTGTCTGTTTCTGAGCTGCGAACGGGCAGAAAGGTGAGACAATGTGGGATTTTGACCATTTGTGCTGACCTTTGAATTTCAATGTACCTCTCTATAACATGACCCAGCTGTAATGTCATTGGTCGCATTGACTTGATTTTTGGTTTGCTTGTAGGGCGCTGGCACCCATATGCAGTGACCCAGAAAATTTGACACTGCTGTGAATAGTTTAGTCGCAAAGTGAAGATTCACGGGTAAAAAGCCCCAAACTGTCAGATAGGTTATTTTTGAGCTTTCAGCAGCCCTGGGCGAGTTCTTTAGAGAAATGTGGCTGTTTTTCTTGGTGGACTTGTCTATGTCCAGCTACACAAGGAGATGAGGATGGTCATATTCGTTTTCTGAGCTGCGAACGGGCAGAAAGGTGAGACAATGTGGGATTTTGACCATTTGTGCCGACCTTTGAATTTCAATGTACCTCTCTATAACATGACCCAGCTGTAATGTCATTGGTCGCATTGACTTGATTTTTGGTTTGCTTGTAGGGCGCTGGCACCCATATGCAGTGACCCAGAAAATTTGACACTGCTGTGAATAGTTTAGTCGCAAAGTGAAGATTCACGGGTAAAAAGCCCCAAACTGTCAGATAGGTTATTTTTGAGCTTTCAGCAGCCCTGGGCGAGTTCTTTAGAGAAATGTGGCTGTTTTTCTTGGTGGACTTGTCTATGTCCAGCTACACAAGGAGATGAGGATGGTCATATTCGTTTTCTGAGCTGCGAACGGGCAGAAAGGTGAGACAATGTGGGATTTTGACCATTTGTGCTGACCTTTGAATTTCAATGTACCTCTCTATAACATGACCCAGCTGTAATGTCATTGGTCGCATTGACTTGATTTTTGGTTTGCTTGTAGGGCGCTGGCACCCATATGCAGTGACCCAGAAAATTTGACACTGCTGTGAATAGTTTAGTCGCAGAGTGAAGATTCACGGGTAAAAAGCCCCAAACTGTCAGATAGGTTATTTTTGAGCTTTCAGCAGCCCTGGGCGAGTTCTTTAGAGAAATGTGGCTGTTTTTCTTGGTGGACTTGTCTATGTCCAGCTACACAAGGAGATGAGGATGGTCATATTCGTTTTCTGAGCTGCGAACGGGCAAAAAGGTGAGACAATGTGGGATTTTGACCATTTGTGCTGACCTTTGAATTTCAATGTACCTCTCTATAACATGACCCAGCTGTAATGTCATTGGTCGCATTGACTTGATTTTTGGTTTGCTTGTAGGGTGCTGGCACCCATATGCAGTGACCCAGAAAAGTTGACACTGCTGTGAATAGTTTAGTCGCAAAGTGAAGATTCACGGGTAAAAAGCCCCAAAGTGTCAGATAGGTTATTTTTGAGCTTTCAGCAGCCCTGGGCGGGTTCTTTAGAGAAATGTAGCTGTTTTTCTTGTTGGACTTGTCTATGTCCAGCTACACAAGGAGATGATGATGGTCATTGTCTCTTTCTGAGCTGCGAACGGGCAGAGAGGTGAGACAATGTGGGATTTTGACCATTTGTGCTGACCTTTGAATTTCAATGTACCTCTCTATAACATAACCCAGCTGTAATGTCATTGGTCACATTGATTTGATTTTTGGTTTGCTTGGAGGGCGCTGGCACCCATATGCAGTGACCTAGAAAATTTGACACTGCTGTGAATAGTTTAGTCGCAAAGTGAAGATTCACGGGTAAAAAGCCCCAAACTGTCAGATAGGTTAATTTTCAGCTTTCAGCAGCCCTGGGCAAGTTCTTTAGAGAAATGTGGCTGTTTTTCTTGTTGGACTTGTCTATGTCCAGCTACACAAGGATATGAGGATGGTCATATTCGTTTTCTGAGCTGCGAACGGGCAGAAAGGTGAGAAAATGTCGGATTTTGACCATTTGTGCTGACCTTTGAATTTCAAATTAGGTCTCTATAACGTGACCCAGCTGCATTGTCAATGGTCGCATTGATTTGATTTTTGGTTTGCTTGGAGGGCGCTGGCACCCACATTCAGTGACCTAGAAAATTTGGCAAAGCTGTGAATAGTTTAGTCGCAAAGTGAAGATTCACTGGTAAAAAGCCCCAAACTGTCAGATAGGTTATTTTTGAGCTTTCAGCAGCCCTGGGCGAATTCTTTAGAGAAATGTGGCTGTTTTTCTTGGTGGACTTGTCTATGTCCAGCTACAGAAGGAGATGAGGATGGTCATATTCGTTTTCTGAGCTGCGAACGGGCAGAAAGGTGAGAAAATGTGGGATTTTGACCATTTGTGCTGACCTTTGAATTTCAATGTAGGTCTCTATAACGTGACCCAGCTGCATTGTCAATGGTCGCATTGATTTGATTTTTGGTTTGCTTGTAGGGCGCTGGCATCCACATTCAGTGACCCAGAAAATTTGACACTGCTGTGAATAGTTTAGTCGCAAAGTGAAGATTCACGGGTAAAAAGCCCCAAACTGTCAGATAGGTTATTTTTGAGCTTTCAGCAGCCTTGGGCGGGTTCTTTAGAGAAATGTAGCTGTTTTTCTTGGTGGACTTGTCTATGTCCAGCTACACAAGGAGATGATGATGGTCATTGTCTGTTTCTGAGCTGCGAACGGGCAGAAAGGTGAGACAATGTGGGATTTTGACCATTTGTGCTGACCTTTGAATTTCAATGTACCTCTCTATAACATGACCCAGCTGTAACGTCATTGGTCGAATTGATTTGATTTTTGGTTTGCTTGTAGGGCGCTGGCACCCATATGCAGTGACCCAGAAAATTTGACACTGCTGTGAATAATTTAGTCGCAAAGTGAAGATTCACGGGTAAAAAGCCCCAAACTGTCAGATAGGTTATTTTTGAGCTTTCAGCAGCTATGGGCGAGTTCTTTAGAGAAATGTAGCTGTTTTTCTTGGTGGACTTGTCTATGTCCAGCTACACAAGGAGATGAGGATGGTGATATTCGTTTTCTGAGCTACGAACGGGCAGAAAGGTGAGAAAGTGTCGGATTTTGACCATTTGTGCTGACCTTTGAATTTCAATGTAGGTCTCTATAACGTGACCCAGGTGCATTGTAAATGGTCGCATTGATTTGATTTTTTGTTTGCTAGTAGGGCGCTGGCACCCACATCCAGTGACCCTAAAAATTTGACACTGCTGTGAATAGTTT
The DNA here is from genome assembly GCF_964019385.1 of Sycon ciliatum. Classification (NCBI taxonomy): domain Eukaryota; kingdom Metazoa; phylum Porifera; class Calcarea; order Leucosolenida; family Sycettidae; genus Sycon; species Sycon ciliatum. The sequence continues at coordinate 12,777,694 of NC_088648.1, read as the reverse complement.
AGTCGCAAAGTGAAGATTCACGGGTAAAAAGCTCCAAACTGTCAGATAGGTTATTTTTCAGCTTTCAGCAGCCCTGGGCGAGTTCTTTAGAGAAATGTGGCTGTTTTTCTTGGTGGACTTGTCTATGTCCAGCTACACAAGGAGATGAGGATGGTCATATTCGTTTTCTGAGCGGCGAACGGGCAGAAAGGTGAGAAAATGTGGGATTTTGACCATTTGTGCTGACCTTTGAATTTCAATGTAGGTCTCTATAACGTGACCCAGGTGCATTGTCAATGGTCGCATTGATTTGATTTTTGGTTTGCTAGTAGGGCGCTGGCACCCACATTCAGTGACCCAGATAATTTGGCACTGCTGTGAATAGTTTAGTCGCAAAGTGAAGATTCACGGGTAAAAAGCCCCAAACTGTCAGGTAGGTTATTTTTGAGCTTTCAGCAGCCCTGGGCGGGTTCTTTAGAGAAATGTAGGTGTTTTTCTTCGTGGACTTGTCTATGTCCAGCTACGCAAGGAGATGAGGATGGTCATATTCGTTTTCTGTGCTGTGAACGGGCAGAAAGGTGAGACAATGTGGGATTTTGACCATTTGTGCTGACCTTTGAATTTCAATATACCTCTCTATAACATGACCCAGCTGTAATGTCATTGGTCGCATTGACTTGATTTTTGGTTTGCTTGTAGGGCGCTGGCACCCATATGCAGTGACCCAGGAAATTTGACACTGCTGTGAATAGTTTAGTCGCAAAGTGAAGATTCACGGGTAAAAAGCCCCAAACTGTCAGATAGGTTATTTTTGAGCTTTCAGCAGCCCTGGGCGAGTTCTTTAGAGAAATATGGCTGTTTTTCTTGGTGGACTTGTCTATGTCCAGCTACACAAGGAGATGAGGATGGTGATATTCGTTTTCTGAGCTACGAACGGGCAGAAAGGTGAGAAAGTGTCGGATTTTGACCATTTGTGCTGACCTTTGAATTTCAATGTACCTCTCTATAACATGACCCACCTGTAATGTCATTGGTCGCATTGACTTCATTTTTGGTTTGCTTGTAGGGCGCTGGCACCCATATGCAGTGACTCAGAAAATTTGACACTGCTGTGAATAGTTTAGTCGCAAAGTGAAGATTCACGGGTAAAAAGCCCCAAACTGTCAGATAGGTTATTTTTCAGCTTTCAGCAGCCTTGGGCAAGTTCTTTAGAGAAATGTGGCTGTTTTTCTTGGTGGACTTGTCTATGTCCAGCTACACAAGGAGATGAGGATAGTCATATTCGTTTTCTGAGGTGCGAACGGGCAGAAAGGTGAGAAAATGGCGGATTTTGACCATTTGTGCTGACCTTTGAATTTCAATGTAGGTCTCTATAACGTGACCCAGCTGCATTGTCAATGGTTGCATTGATTTAATTTTTGGTTTGCTTGGAGGGCGCTGGCACCCACATTCAGTGACCTAGAAAATTTGACACTGCTGTGAATAGTTTAGTCGCAAAGTGAAGATTCACGGGTAAAAAGCCCCAAACTGTCAGATAGGTTATTTTTGAGCTTTCAGCAGCCCTGGGCGGGTTCTTTAGAGAAATGTAGCTGTTTTTCTTGGTGGACTTGTCTATGTCCAGCTACACAAGGAGATGATGATGGTCATAGTCTGTTTCTGAGCTGCGAACGGGCAGAAAGGTGAGACAATGTGGGATTTTGACCATTTCTGCTGACCTTTGAATTTCAATATACCTCTCTATAACATGACCCAGCTGTAATGTCATTGGTCGCATTGACTTGATTTTAGGTTTGCTTGTAGGGCGCTGGCACCCATATGCAGTGACCCAGGAAATTTGACACTGCTGTGAATAGTTTAGTCGCAAAGTGAAGATTCACGGGTAAAAATACCCAAACTGTCAGATAGGTTATATTTGAGCTTTCAGCAGCCCTGGGCGAGTTCTTTAGAGAAATGTGGCTGTTTTTCTTGTTGGACTTGTCTATGTCCAGCTACACAAGAAAATGAGGATGGTCATATTCGTTTTCTGAGCTGCGAACGGGCAGAAAGGTGAGACAATGTGGGATTTTGACCATTTGTGCTGACCTTTGAATTTCAATGTACCTCTCTATAACATGACCCAGCTGTAATGTCATTGGTCGCATTGACTTGATTTTTGGTTTGCTTGTAGGGCGCTGGCACCCATATGCAGTGACCCAGAAAATTTGACACTGCTGTGAATAGTTTAGTCGCAAAGTGAAGATTCACGGGTAAAAAGCCCCAAACTGTCAGATAGGTTATTTTTGAGCTTTCACCAGCCCTGGGCGAGTTCTTTAGAGAAATGTAGCTGTTTTTCTTGGTGGACTTGTCTATGTCCAGCTACACAAGGAGTTAAGGATGTTCATTGTCATTTTCTGGGCTGCGAACGGGCAGAAAGGTGAGACAATGTGGGATTTTGACCATTTGTGCTGACCTTTGAATTTCAATGTACCTCTCTATAGCATGACCCAGCTGTAATGTCAGTGGTCGCATTGATTTGATTTTTGGTTTGCTTGTAGGACGCCGGCACCCATATGCAGTGACCTAGACAATTTGACACTGCTGTGAATAGTTTAGTCGCAAAGTGAAGATTCACGGGTAAAAAGCCCCAAACTGTCAGATGGGTTATTTTTCAGCTTTCAGCAGCCCTGGGCGAGTTCTTTAGAGAAATGTAGCTGTTTTTCTTGGTGGACTTGTCTATGTCCAGCTACACAAGAAGATGAGGATGGTCATTGCAAGTTTCTGAGCTGCGAACGGGCAGAAAGGTGAGACAATGTGGGATTTTGACCATTTGTGCTGACCTTTGAATTTCAATGTACCTCTCTATAACATGACCCAGCTGTAATGTCAGTGGTCGCATGGATTTGATTTTTGGTTTGCTTGTAGGGCGCTGGCACCCATATGCAGTGACCAAGAAAATTTGACACTGCTGTGAATAGTTTAGTCGCAAAGTGAAGATTCACGGGTAAAAAGCCCCAAACTGTCAGATAGGTTATTTTTGAGCTTTCAGCAGCCCTGGGCAAGTTCTTTAGAGAAATGTGGCTGTTTTTCTTGGTGGACTTGTCTATGTCCAGCTACACAAGGAGATGAGGTTGGTCACACTCGTTTTCTGAGCTGCAAACGGGCAGAAAGGTGAGAAAATGTGGGATTTTTACCATTTGTGCTGACCTTTGAATTTCAATGTAGGTCTCTATAACGTGACCCAGCTGCATTGTCAATAGTCGCATTGATTTGATTTTTGGTTTGCTTGTAGGGCGCTGGCACCCACATTCAGTGACCTAGGAAATTTGACACTGCTGTGAATAGTTTAGTCGCAAAATGAAGATTCACGGGTAAAAAGCCCCAAACTGTCAGATAGGTTATTTTTGAGCTTTCAGCAGCCCTGGGCGAGTTCTTTAGAGGAATGTGGCTGTTTTTCTTGGTGGACTTGTCTATGTCCAGCTACACAAGGAGATGAGGATGGTCATATTCGTTTTCTGAGCTGCGAACGGGCAGAATGGTGAGAAAATGTGGGATTTTGACCATTTGTGATGACCTTCGAATTTCAATGTAGGTCTCTATAACGTAACCTAGCTGCATTGTCAATGGTCGCATTGATTTGATTTTTGGTTTGCTTGTGGGACGCTGGCACCCACATTGAATCACCCCGAAAATTTGGCATTGCTGTGAATAGTGAAGATTCACGGGTAAAAAGCCCCAAACTGTCAGATAGGGTATTTTTCAGCTTTCAGCTGCCCTCGGCTAGTTCTTTAGAGAAATGTAGCTGTTTTTCTTGGTGGACTTGTCTATGTCCAACTACACAAGGAGATGAGGATGGTCATTGTCCGTTTCTGAGCTGCGAACGGGCAGAAAGGTGAGACAATGTGGGATTTTGACCATTTGTGCTGACCTTTGAATTTCAATGTACCTCTCTATAACATGACCCAGCTGTAATGTCAGTGGTCGCATTGATTTGATTTTTGGTTTGCTTGTATGGCGCCGGCAGCCATATGCAGTGACCAAGAAAATTTGACACTGCTGTGAATAGTTTAGTCGCAAAGTGAAGATTCACGGGTAAAAAGCCCCAAACTGTCAGATAGGTTATTTTTGAGCTTTCACCAGCCCTGGGCGGGTTCTTTAGAGAAATGTAGCTGTTTTTCTTGGTGGACTTGTCTATGTCCAGCTACACAAGGAGATGATGATGGTCATTGCCTGTTTCTGAGCTGCGAACGGGCAGAAAGGTGAGACAATGTGGGATTTTGACCATTTGTGCTGACCTTTGAATTTCAATGTACCTCTCTATAACATGACCCAGCTGTAATGTCATTGGTCGCATTGATTTGATTTTTGGTTTGCTTGTAGGGCGCTGGCACCCATATGCAGTGACCCACAAAATTTGACACTGCTGTGAATAGTTTAGTCGCAAAGTGAAGATTCACGGGTAAAAAGCCCCAAACTGTCAGATAGGTTATTTTTGAGCTTTCAGCAGCCCTGGGCGAGTTCTTTAGAGAAATGTAGCTGTTTTTCTTGGTGGACTTGTCTATGTTCAGCTACACAAGGAGATGATGATGGTCATTGTCTGTTTCTGAGCTACGAACGGGCAGAAAGGTGAGACAATGTGGGATTTTGACCATTTGTGCTGAAAATGTCGGATTTTGACCATTTGTGCTGACCTTTGAATTTCAATGTAGGTCTCTATAACGTGACCCAGCTGCATTGTCAATGGTCGCATTGATTTGATTTTTGGTTTGCTTGTAGGGCGCTGGCACCCACATTCAGTGACCAAGAAAATTTGGCATTGCTGTGAACAGTTTAGTCGCAAAGTTAAGATTCACGGGTAAAAAGCCCCAAACTGTCAGATAGGTTATTTTTGAGCTTTCAGCAGCCCTGGGCGAATTCTTTAGAGAAATGTGGCTGTTTTTCTTGGTGGAGTTGTCTATGTCCAGCTACAGAAGGAGATGAGGATGGCCATATTCGTTTTCTGAGCTGCGAACGGGCAAAGAGGTGAGACAATGTGGGATTTTGACCATTTGTGCTGACCTTTGAATTTCAATGTAGGTCTCTAAAACGTGACCCAGCTGCATTGTCAATGATCGCATTGGTTTGATTTTTGGTTTGCTTGTAGGGCCCTGGCACCCACATTCAGGGACCTAGAAAATTTGACACTGCTGTGAATAGTTTAGTCGCAAAGTGAAGATTCACGGGTAAAAAGCCCCAAACTGTCAGATAGGTTATTTTTCAGCTTTCAGCAGCCCTGGGCGAGTTCTTTAGAGAAATGTGGCTGTTTTTCTTGGTGGAGTTGTCTATGTCCAGCTACAGAAGGAGATGAGGATGGCCATATTCGTTTTCTGAGCTGCGAACGGGCAAAGAGGTGAGACAATGTGGGATTTTGACCATTTGTGCTGACCTTTGAATTTCAATGTAGGTCTCTAAAACGTGACCCAGCTGCATTGTCAATGATCGCATTGGTTTGATTTTTGGTTTGCTTGGAGGGCGCTGGAACCCACATTCAGTGACCTAGAAAATTTGACACTGCTGTGAATAGTTTAGTCGCAAAGTGAAGATTCACGGGTAAAAAGACCCAAACTGTCAGATAGGTTATTTTTGAGCTTTCAGCAGCCCTGGACGGGTTCTTTGGAGAAATGTAGCTGTTTTTCTTGGTGGACTTGTCTATGTCCAGCTACACAAGGAGATGATGATGGTCATTGTCTTTTTCTGAGCTGCGAACGGGCAGAAAGGTGAGAAAATGTGGGATTTTGACCATTTTTGCTGACCTTTGAATTTCAATGTAGGTCTCTATAACGTGACCCAGCTGCATTGTCAATGGTCGCATTGATTTGATTTTTGGTTTGCTTGGAGGGCGCTGGCACACACATTCCGTGACCTAGAAAATTTGACACTGCTGTGAATAGTTTAGTCGCAAAGTGAAGATTCACGGGGTAAAAGCCCCAAACTGTCAGATAGGTTATTTTTGAGCTTTCAGCAGCCCTGGGTGGGTTCTTTAGAGAAATGTAGCTGTTTTTCTTGGTGGACTTGTCTATGTCCAGCTACGCAAGGAGATGATGATGGTCATTGTCTCTTTCTGAGCTGCGAACGGGCAGAAAGGTGAGACAATGTGGGATTTTGACCATTTGTGCTGACCTTTGAATTTCAATGTACCTCTCTATAACATAACCCAGCTGTAATGTCATTGGTCACATTGATTTGATTTTTGGTTTGCTTGTAGGGCGCTGGCACCCATATGCAGTGACCCACAAAATTTGACACTGCTGTGAATAGTTTAGTCGCAAAGTGAAGATTCACGGGTAAAAAGCCCCAACCTGTCAGATAGGTTATTTTTGAGCTTTCAGAGGCCCTGGGCAAGTTCTTTAGAGAAATGTGGCTGTTTTTCTTGTTGGACTTGTCTATGTCCAGCTACACAAGGATATGAAGATGGTCATATTCGTTTTCTGAGCTGCGAACGGGCAGAAAGGTGAGAAAATGTGGGATTTTGACCATTTGTGCTGACCTTTGAATTTCAATGTAGGTCTCTATAACGTGACCCAGCTGCATTGTCAATGGTCGCATTGATTTGATTTTTGGTTTGCTTGTAGGGCGCTGGCACCCACATTCAGTGACCCAGAAAATTTGGCACTGCTGTGAATAGTTTAGTCGCAAAGTGAAGATTCACGGGTAAAAAGCCCCAAACTGTGAGATAGGTTATTTTTGAGCTTTCAGCAGCCCTGAGCGAATTCTTTAGAGAAATGTGGCTGCTTTTCTTGGTGGAGTTGTCTATGTCCAGCTACAGAAGGAGATGAGGATGGCCATATTCGTTTTCTGAGCTGCGAACGGGCAGAAAGGTGAGACAATGTGGGATTTTGACCATTTGTGCTGACCTTTGAATTGCAATGTAGGTCTCTATAACGTGCCCCAGCTGCATTGTCAATGATCGCATTGGTTTGATTTTTGGTTTGCTTGTAGTGTAGGGCGCTGGCACCCACATTCAGTGACCTAGAAAATTTGACACTGCTGTGAATAGTTTAGTCGCAAAGTGAAGATTCACGGGTAAAAAGCCCCAAAGTGTCAGATAGGTTATTTTTGAGCTTTCAGCAGCCCTGGGCGGGTTCTTTAGAGAAATGTAGCTGTTTTTCTTGGTGGACTTGTCTATGTCCAGCTACATAAGCAGATGATGATGGTCATTGTCTGTTTCTGAGCTGCGAACGGGCAGAAAAATGAGACAATGTGGGATTTTGACCATTTGTGCTGACCTTTGAATTTCAATGTACCTCTCTATAACATGACCCAGCTGTAATGTCATTGGTCGCATTGATTTGATTTTTGGTTTGCTTGTAGGGCGCTGGCACCCATATGCAGTGACCCAGAAAAGTTGACACTGCTGTGAATAGTTTAGTCGCAAAGTGAAGATTCACGGGTAAAAAGCCCCAAAGTGTCAGATAGGTTATTTTTGAGCTTTCAGCAGCCCTGGGCGGGTTCTTTAGAGAAATGCAGCTGTTTTTCTTGGTGGACTTGTCTATGTCCAGCTACACAAGGAGATGATGATGGTCATTGTCTGTTTCTGAGCTGCGAACGGGCAGAAAGGTGAGACAATGTGGGATTTTGACCATTTGTGCTGACCTTTGAATTTCAATGTACCTCTCTATAACATGACCCAGCTGTAATGTCATTGGTCGCATTGATTTTATTTTTGGTTTGCTTATAGGGCACTGGCACTCATATACAGTGACCCAGAAAATTTGACACTGCTGTGAATAGTTTAGTCGCAAAGTGAAGATTCACGGGTAAAAAGACCCAAAGTGTCAGATAGGTTATTTTTGAGCTTTCAGCAGCCCTGGGCGAGTTCTTTAGAGAAATGTGGCTGTTTTTCTTGGTGGACTTGTCTATGTCCAGCTACACAAGGATATGAGGATGGTCATATTCGTTTTCTGAGCTGCGAACGGGCAGAAAGGTGAAAAAATTTCGGATTTTGACCATTTGTGCTGACCTTTGAATTTCAATGTAGGTCTCTATAACGTGACCCAGCTGCATTGTCAATGGTCGCATTGATTTGATTTTTGGTTTGCTTGTAGGGCGCTGGCACCCACATTCAGTGACCCAGAAAATTTGGCACTGCTGTGAATATTTTAGTCGCAAAGTGAAGATTCACGGGTAAAAAGCCCCAAACTGTCAGATAGGTTATTTTTGAGCTTTCAGCAGCCCTGGGCGAATTCTTTAGAGAAATGTGGCTGTTTTTCTTGGTGGACTTGTCTATGTCCAGCTACAAAAGGAGATGAGGATGGCCATATTCGTTTTCTGAGCTGTGAACGGGCAGAAAGGTGAGACAATGTGGGATTTTGACCATTTGTGCTGACCTTTGAATTTCAATGTAGGTCTCTATAACGTGACCCAGCTGCATTGTCAATGATCGCATTGATTTGATTTTTGGTTTGCTTGTAGGGCGCTGGCACCCATATGCAGTGACCCAGAAAATTTGACACTGCTGTGAATAGTTTAGTCGCAAAGTGAAGATTCACGGGTAAAAAGCCCCAAACTGTCAGATAGGTTATTTTTGAGCTTTCAGCAGCCCTGGGCGGGTTCTTTAGAGAAATGTAGCTGTTTTTCTTGGTGGACTTGTCTATGTCGAGCTACACAAGGAGATGATGATGGTCATTGTCTGTTTCTGAGCTGCGAACGGGCAGAAAGGTGAGACAATGTGGGATTTTGGCCATTTGTGCTGACCTTTGAATTTCAATGTACCTCTCTATAACATGACCCAGCTGTAATGTCATTGGTCGCATTGATTTGATTTTTGGTTTGCTTGTAGGGCGCTGGCACCCATATGCAGTGACCCAGAAAATTTGACACTGCTGTGAATAGTTTAGTTGCAAAGTGAAGATTCACGGGTAAAAAGCCCCAAACTGTCAGATAGGTTATTTTTGAGCTTTCAGCAGCCCTGGGCGAGTTCTTTAGAGAAATGTGGCTGTTTTTCTTGGTGGACTTGTCTATGTCCAGCTACACAAGGAGATGATGATGGTCATTGTCTGTTTCTGAGCTGCGAACGGGCAGAAAGGTGAGAAAATGTGGGATTTTGACCATTTGTGCTGATCTTTGAATTTCAATGTAGGTCTCTATAACGTGACCCAGCTGCATTGTCAATGGTTCAATTGATTTGATTTTTGGTTTGCTTGGAGGGCGCTGGCACCCACATTCAGTGACCTAGAGAATTTGACACTGCTGTGAATAGTTTAGTCGCAAAGTGAAGATTCACGGGTAAAAAGCCCCAAACTGTCAGATAGGTTATTTTTGAGCTTTCAGCAGCCCTGGGCGGGTTCTTTAGAGAAATGTAGCTGTTTTTCTTGGTGGACTTGTCTATGTCCAGCTACACAAGGAGATGATGATGGTCATTGTCTGTTTCTGAGCTGCGAACGTGCAGAAAGGTGAGACAATGTGGGATTTTGACCATTTGTGCTGACAATTGAATTTCAATGTACCTCTCTATAACATGACCCAGCTGTAATGTCATTGGTCGCATTGATTTTATTTTTGGTTTGCTTTTAGGGCGCTGGCACCCATATGCAGTGACCCAGAAAATTTGACACTGCTGTGAATAGTTTAGTCGCAAAGTGAAGATTCACGGGTAAAAAGCCCCAAACTGTCAGATAGGTTATTTTTGAGCTTTCAGCAGCCCTGGGCGGGTTCTTTAGAGAAATGTAGCTGTTTTTCTTGGTGGACTTGTCTATGTCGAGCTACACAAGGAGATGATGATGGTCATTGTCTGTTTCTGAGCTGCGAACGGGCAGAAAGGTGAGACAATGTGGGATTTTGGCCATTTGTGCTGACCTTTGAATTTCAATGTACCTCTCTATAACATGACCCAGCTGTAATGTCATTGGTCGCATTGATTTGATTTTTGGTTTGCTTGTAGGGCGCTGGCACCCATATGCAGTGACCCAGAAAATTTGACACTGCTGTGAATAGTTTAGTTGCAAAGTGAAGATTCACGGGTAAAAAGCCCCAAACTGTCAGATAGGTTATTTTTCAGCTTTCAGCAGCCCTGGGCGAGTTCTTTAGAGAAATGTGGCTGTTTTTCTTGGTGGACTTGTCTATGTCCAGCTACACAAGGAGATGAGGATGGTCATATTCGTTTTCTGAGCTGCGAACGGGCAGAAAGGTGAGAAAGTGTGGGATTTTGACCATTTGTGCCGACCTCTGAATTTCAATGTACCTCTCTATAACATGACCCAGCTGTAATGTCATTGGTCGCATTGACTTGATTTTTGGTTTGCTTGTAGGGCGCTGGCACCCATATGCAGTGACCCAGAAAATTTGACACTGCTGTGAATAGTTTAGTCGCAAAGTGAAGATTCACGGGTAAAAAGCCCCAAACTGTCAGATAGGTTATTTTTGAGCTTTCAGCAGCCCTGGGCGAGTTCTTTAGAGAAATGTGGCTGTTTTTCTTGGTGGACTTGTCTATGTCCAGCTACACAAGGAGATGAGGATGCTCATATTCGTTTTCTGAGCTGCGAACGGGCAGAAAGGTGAGAAAATGTGGGATTTTGACCATTTGTGCTGACCTTTGATTTTCAATGTAGGTCTCTATAACGTGACCCAGCTGCATTGTCAATGGTTGCATTGATTTGATTTTTGGTTTGCTTGTAGGGCGCTGGCACCCACATTCAGTGACCTAGAAAATTTGACACTGCTGTGAATAGTTTAGTCGCAAAGTGAAGATTCACGGGTAAAAAGCCCCAAACTGTCAGATAGGTTATTTTTGAGCTTTCAGCAGCCCTGGGCGGGTTCTTTAGAGAAATGTAGCTGTTTTTCTTGGTGGACTTGTCTATGTCCAGCTACACAAGGAGATGGAGATGATGATGGTCATTGTCTGTTTCTGAGCTGCGAACATGCAGAAAGGTGAGACAATGTGGGATTATGACCATTTGTGCTGACCTTTGACTTTCAATGTACCTCTCTATAACATGACCCAGCTGTAATGTCATTGGTCGCATTGATTTGATTTTTGGTTTGCTTGTAGGGCGCTGGCACCCATATGCAGTGACCCAGAAAATTTGACACTGCTGTGAATAGTTTAGTCGCAAAGTGAAGATTCACGGGTAAAAAGCCCCAAACTGTCAGATAGGTTATTTTTGAGCTTTCAGCAGCCCTGGGCGAGTTCTTTAGAGAAATGTGGCTGTTTTTCTTGGTGGACTTGTCTATGTCCAGCTACACAAGGAGATGAGGATGGTCATATTCGTTTTCTGAGCTGCGAACGGGCAGAAAGGTGAGACAATGTGGGATTTTGACCATTTGTGCTGACCTTTGAATTTCAATGTAGGTCTCTATAACATGACCCAGCTGTAATGTCATTGGTCGCATTGACTTGATTTTTGGTTTGCTTGTAGGGCGCTGGCACCCATATGCAGTGACCCAGAAAATATGACACTGCTGTGAATAGTTTAGTTGCAAAGTGAAGATTCACGGGTAAAAAGCCCCCAACTGTCAGATAGGTTATTTTTGAGCTTTCAGCAGCCCTGGGCGAGTTCTTTAGAGAAATGTGGCTGTTTTTCTTGGTGGAATTGTCTATGTCCAGCTACACAAGGAGATGAGGATGGTCATATTCTTTTTCTGAGCTGCGAACGGGCAGAAAGGTGAGAGAATGTGGGATTTTGACCATTTGTGCTGACCTTTGAATTTCAATGTAGGTCTCTTTAACGTGACCCAGCTGCATTGTCAATGGTCGCATTGATTTGATTTTTGGTTTGCTTGGAGGGCGCTGGCACCCACATTCAGTGGCCTAAAAAATTTGACACTGCTGTGAATAGTTTAGTCGCAAAGTGAAGATTCACGGGTAAAAAGCCCCAAACTGTCAGATAGGTTATTTTTGAGCCTTCAGCAGCCCTGGGCGGGTTCTTTAGAGAAATGTAGCTGTTTTTCTTGGTGGACTTGTCTATGTCCAGCTACACAAGGAGATGATGATGGTCATTGTCTGTTTCTGAGCTGCGAACGGGCAGAAAAGTGAGACAATGTGGGATTTTGACCATTTGTGCTGACCTTTGAATTTCAATGTACCTCTCTATAACATGACCCAGCTGTAATGTCATTGGTCGCATTGATTTGATTTTTGGTTTGCTTGTAGGGCACTGGCACTCATATACAGGGACCCAGAAAATTTGACACTGCTGTGAATAGTTTAGTCGCAAAGTGAAGATTCACGGGTAAAAAGCCCCAAACTGTCAGATAGGTTTTTTTTGAGCTTTCAGCAGCCCTGGGCGAGTTCTTTAGAGAAATGTGGCTGTTTTTCTTGGTGGATTTGTCTATGTCCAGCTACACAAGGATATGAGGATGGTCATATTCGTGTTCTGAGCTGCGAACGGGCAGAAAGGTGAGAAAATGTGGGATTTTGACCATTTGTGCTGACCTTTGAATTTCAATGTAGGTCTCTATAACGTGACCCAGCTGCATTGTCAATGGTCGCATTGATTTGATTTTTGGTTTGCTTGTAGGGCGCTGGCATCCACATTCAGTGACCTAGAAAATTTGGCACTGCTGTGAATAGTTTAGTCGCAGAGTGAAGATTCACGGGTAAAAAGGCCCAAGCTGTCAGATAGGTTATTTTTGAGCTTTCAGCAGCCCTGGGCGGGTTCTTTAGAGAAATGTAGCTGTTTTTCTTGGTGGACTTGTCTATGTCCAGCTACACAAGGAGATAATGATGGTCATTGTCTGTTTCTGAGCTGCGAACGGGCAGAAAGGTGAGACAATGTGGGATTTTGACCATTTGTGCTGACCTTTGAATTGCAATGTACCTCTCTATAACATGACCCAGCTGTAATGTCATTGGACGCATTGATTTGATTTTTGGTTTGCTTGTAGGGCGCTGGCACCCATATGCAGTGACCCACAAAATTTGACACTGCTGTGAATAGTTTAGTCGCAAAGTGAAGATTCACGGGTAAAAAGCCCCAAAGTGTCAGATAGGTTATTTTTGAGCTTTCAGCAGCCCTGGGCGGGTTCTTTAGAGAAATGTAGCTGTTTTTCTTGGTGGACTTGTCTATGTCCAGCTACACAAGGAGATGATGATGGTCATTGTCTGTTTCTGAGCTGCGAACGGGCAGAAAGGTGAGAGAATGTGGGATTTTGACCATTTGTGCTGACCTTTGAATTTCAATGTAGGTCTCTTTAACGTGACCCAGCTGCATTGTCAATGGTCGCATTGATTTGATTTTTGGTTTGCTTGGAGGGCGCTGGCACCCACATTCAGTGGCCTAAAAAATTTGACACTGCTGTGAATAGTTTAGTCGCAAAGTGAAGATTCACGGGTAAAAAGCCCCAAACTGTCAGATAGGTTATTTTTGAGCCTTCAGCAGCCCTGGGCGGGTTCTTTAGAGAAATGTAGCTGTTTTTCTTGGTGGACTTGTCTATGTCCAGCTACACAAGGAGATGATGATGGTCATTGTCTGTTTCTGAGCTGCGAACGGGCAGAAAAGTGAGACAATGTGGGATTTTGACCATTTGTGCTGACCTTTGAATTTCAATGTACCTCTCTATAACATGACCCAGCTGTAATGTCATTGGTCGCATTGATTTGATTTTTGGTTTGCTTGTAGGGCACTGGCACTCATATACAGGGACCCAGAAAATTTGACACTGCTGTGAATAGTTTAGTCGCAAAGTGAAGATTCACGGGTAAAAAGCCCCAAACTGTCAGATAGGTTTTTTTTGAGCTTTCAGCAGCCCTGGGCGAGTTCTTTAGAGAAATGTGGCTGTTTTTCTTGGTGGATTTGTCTATGTCCAGCTACACAAGGATATGAGGATGGTCATATTCGTGTTCTGAGCTGCGAACGGGCAGAAAGGTGAGAAAATGTGGGATTTTGACCATTTGTGCTGACCTTTGAATTTCAATGTAGGTCTCTATAACGTGACCCAGCTGCATTGTCAATGGTCGCATTGATTTGATTTTTGGTTTGCTTGTAGGGCGCTGGCATCCACATTCAGTGACCTAGAAAATTTGGCACTGCTGTGAATAGTTTAGTCGCAGAGTGAAGATTCACGGGTAAAAAGGCCCAAGCTGTCAGATAGGTTATTTTTGAGCTTTCAGCAGCCCTGGGCGGGTTCTTTAGAGAAATGTAGCTGTTTTTCTTGGTGGACTTGTCTATGTCCAGCTACACAAGGAGATAATGATGGTCATTGTCTGTTTCTGAGCTGCGAACGGGCAGAAAGGTGAGACAATGTGGGATTTTGACCATTTGTGCTGACCTTTGAATTGCAATGTACCTCTCTATAACATGACCCAGCTGTAATGTCATTGGACGCATTGATTTGATTTTTGGTTTGCTTGTAGGGCGCTGGCACCCATATGCAGTGACCCACAAAATTTGACACTGCTGTGAATAGTTTAGTCGCAAAGTGAAGATTCACGGGTAAAAAGCCCCAAAGTGTCAGATAGGTTATTTTTGAGCTTTCAGCAGCCCGGGGCGGGTTCTTTAGAGAAATGTAGCTGTTTTTCTTGGTGGACTTGTCTATGTCCAGCTACACAAGGAGATGATGATGGTCATTGTCTGTTTCTGAGCTGCGAACGGGCAGAAAGGTGAGACAATGTGGGATTTTGACCATTTGTGCTGACCTTTGAATTTCAATGTACCTCTCTATAACATGACCCAGCTGTAATGTCATTGGTCGCATTGATTTGATTTTTGGTTTGCTTGTAGGGCACTGGCACCCATATGCAGTGACCCAGAAAATTTGACACTGCTGTGAATAGTTTAGTCGCAAAGTGAAGATTCACGGGTAAAAAGCCCCAAACTGTCAGATAGGTTATTTTTGAGCTTTCAGCAGCCCTGGGCGAGTTCTTTAGAGAAATGTAGCTGTTTTTCTTGGTGGACTTGTCTATGTCCAGCTACACAAGGAGATGATGATGGCCATTGTCTGTTTCTGAGCTGCGAACGGGCAGAAAGGTGAGAAAATGTGGGATTTTGACCATTTGTGGTGACCTTTGAATTTCAATGTAGGTCTCTATAACGTGACCCAGCTGCATTGTCAATGGTCGCATTGATTTGATTTTTGGTTTGCTTGTAGGGCACTGGCATCCACATTCAGTGACCTAGAAAATTTGGCACTGCTGTGAATAGTTTAGTCGCAGAGTGAAGATTCACGGGTAAAAAGCCCCAAACTGTCAGATAGGTTATTTTTGAGCTTTCAGCAGCCCTGGGCGGGTTCTTTAGAGAAATGTAGCTGTTTTTCTTGGTGGACTTGTCTATGTCCAGCTACAAAAGGAGATGATGATGGTCATTGTCTGTTTCTGAGCTGCGAACGGGCAGAAAGGTGAGACAATGTGGGATTTTGACCATTTGTGCTGACCTTTGAATTTCATTGTACCTCTCTATAACATGACCCAGCTGTAATGTCATTGGACGCATTGATTTGATTTTTGGTTTGCTTGTAGGGCGCTGGCACCCATATGCAGTGACCCAGAAAATTTCACACTGCTGTGAATAGTTTAGTCGCAAAGTGAAGATTCACGGGTAAAAAGCCCCAAAGTGTCAGATAGGTTATTTTTGAGCTTTCAGCAGCCCTGGGCGGGTTCTTTAGAGAAATGTAGCTGTTTTTCTTGGTGGACTTGTCTATGTCCAGCTACACAAGGAGATGATGATGGTCATTGTCTGTTTCTGAGCTGCGAACGGGCAGAAAGGTGAGACAATGTGGGATTTTGACCATTTGTGCTGACCTTTGAATTTCAATGTACCTCTCTATAACATGACCCAGCTGTAATGTCATTGGTCGCATTGATTTGATTTTTGGTTTGCTTGTAGGGCACTGGCACCCATATGCAGTGACCCAGAAAATTTGACACTGCTGTGAATAGTTTAGTCGCAAAGTGAAGATTCACGGGTAAAAAGCCCCAAACTGTCAGATAGGTTTATTTTTGAGCTTTCAGCAGCCCTGGGCGAGTTCTTTAGAGAAATGTGGCTGTTTTTCTTGGTGGACTTGTCTATGTACAGCTACACAAGGAGATGAGGATGGTCATATTCGTTTTCTGAGCTGCGAACGGGCAGAAAGGTGAGAAAATGTCGGATTTTGACCATTTGTGCTGACCTTTGAATTTCAATGTAGGTCTCTATAACGTGACCCAGCTGCATTGTCAATGGTCGCATTGATTTGATTTTTGGTTTGCTTGTAGGGCGCTGGCACCCACATTCAGTGACCTAGAAAATTTGACACTGCTGTGAATAGTTTAGTCGCAAAGTGAAGATTCACGGGTAAAAAGCCCCAAAGTGTCAGATAGGTTATTTTTGAGCTTTCAGCAGCCCTGGGCGGGTTCTTTAGAGAAATGTAGCTGTTTTTCTTGGTGGACTTGTCTATGTCCAGCTACATAAGCAGATGATGATGGTCATTGTCTGTTTCTGAGCTGCGAACATGCAGAAAGGTGAGACAATGTGGGATTTTGACCATTTGTGCTGACCTTTGAATTTCAATGTACCTCTCTATAACATGACCCAGCTGTAATGTCATTGGTCGCATTGACTTGATTTTTGGTTTGCTTGTAGGGCGCTGGCACCCATATGCAGTGACCCAGAAAATATGACACTGCTGTGAATAGTTTAGTTGCAAAGTGAGGATTCACGGGTAAAAAGCCCCCAACTGTCAGATAGGTTATTTTTGAGCTTTCACCAGCCCTGGGCGAGTTCTTTAGAGAAATGTGGCTGTTTTTCTTGGTGGAATTGTCTATGTCCAGCTACACAAGGAGATGAGGATGGTCATATTCGTTTTCTGAGCTGCGAACGGGCAGAAAGGTGAGAGAATGTGGGATTTTGACCATTTGTGCTGACCTTTGAATTTCAATGTAGGTCTCTTTAACGTGACCCAGCTGCATTGTCAATGGTCGCATTGATTTGATTTTTGGTTTGCTTGGAGGGCGCTGGCACCCACATTCAGTGGCCTAAAAAATTTGACACTGCTGTGAATAGTTTAGTCGCAAAGTGAAGATTCACGGGTAAAAAGCCCCAAACTGTCAGATAGGTTATTTTGAGCTTTCAGCAGCTCTGGGCGGGTTCTTTAGAGAAATGTAGCTGTTTTTCTTGGTGGACTTGTCTATGTCCAGCTACACAAGGAGATGATGATTGTCATTGTCTCTTTCTGAGCTGCGAATGGGCAGAGAGGTGAGACAATGTGGGATTTTGACCATTTGTGCTGACCTTTGAATTTCAACGTACTGTAGTATCCCTGCCCGACCAATACGGAAGCAGTACGGAACTAATACGGAGCTTGCCTGATGTATATTTAGTGTATCTCCGTATGTAAGCGTACGTCGTCTGCTGCATAAAAGCGGCTGCGCATTTCTGTTTTGATGAAGATTAGATTACTAGTAGATTAGATTAGATAGCAATGAAAGCTAACTCGAGGAAGAGAGATTTTGATAATAACGAGCTATTCAACCTCCAGGTGAGCACCGGAGAGAAAGTCAGTTATTTTGCCGTTCCTTCTTTCATTAATAATTATATCTCAGGTGTGTACCTGAAAGTAGAATAAAAGTAATTCTTGTTAATTGCACCGAGCCTACCACTCGGCTACCCATTACATTGGTGGCAGCGGTGTAGTTTTAAATAAAACAACGTGATTCGACCCCAGACTCCGATGGCTCAACCCGCTACAGCTCCCTGCGACAAATCAAGATGAGAATCATGTTTCTTGCCTTCCTGGGCTTGGCCCTGCTTATTAGCTTGCAGCACAGTCAGGGTACTAGCGTGGATCACCCTTCTCTCCGCACCGCACACACTGGAGACTTCGATGGCGATTCCAAGCGACCCGCTACCTACATGTATAATACCCGTGGTGATGGCGAAGCTGATGCAGACGACAACAGGCAGTCTGCTGCCCAAGACAAGGAGGGTAGTCCCCAAGACCAGCAGCGTTTGATTTTCGCCGGCACGCAGTCGGAAGCAGGAGCCCACTCTTCATTTGGTACTTCGCCTCCGTGGTGGAATGCAGATTTTCGTCAACACTCTTCCTGGCTAGACCATCACTCTTTACGTCACGCAAAGCGATGCTATCGACAATGTGAAGACCACGATTCAAGACGAGGAGGGAGGTCATTTGTCTGACGCCGAGCTAGCCGCTCTGGGTGACCGGCTCAACCAAGATGAAGATAAAACCTGGCTTGCTCTCCGCTGTAGCTCCAGCCGCCGCCGTGGTTACTAACGCTGATTCCAGGTATGGCATTTTCTTTCCTGTCTTCCTTCAGTCTCCCTGTTCTCTTCAGTCTTCCTTTATGCGAGTGTGTGAATCCAGTTTAGTTTGGTAGGCGTCTGATCATGGTGAGCCACGGTTTACCCAGCTAACGTGGGACAATGTGTGTGACAACGCCCCTTATAGTTATAGTGTATTCAGTTCGGTTTTTGAACTGCGATGTTCCTGGCGGGTTGTGCCAGCGTTGTGCAGCAAGAGTGCTGTAGTTTTTCAGGTCCTATTTGGAGGACAGTTCTTTCCCCTTTTGACCCCGTGAGATGGTGTGAACCTGGTGTGCTTTTACTTCTACTTTATGATTTGTTATCAGTTCATTTCTTCTGTCTACTCTAAACGTTATCATTTCCGATATAATTTGCCATCTTCCGGTTGACGCTGTGTTCGTAACTCTTCACTAATTTTTTGAAAACCACGAGGGCGTGATAATCTGTAGGAAGGGAGGGTGTAGTATCCCTGCCCGACCAATACGGAAGCAGTACGGAACTAATACGGAGCTTGCCTGATGTATATTTAGTGTATCTCCGTATGTAAGCGTACGTCGTCTGCTGCTTAAAAGCGGCTGCGCATTTCTGTTTTGATGAAGATTAGATTACTAGTAGATTAGATTAGATAGCAATGAAAGCTAACTCGAGGAAGAGAGATTTTGATAATAACGAGCTATTCAACCTCCAGGTGAGCACCGGAGAGAAAGTCAGTTATTTTGCCGTTTCTTCTTTCATTAATAATTATATCTCAGGTGTGTACCTCAAAGTAGAATAAAAGTAATTCTTGTTAATTGCACCGCGCCTACCACTCGGCTACCCATTACAGTACCTCTCTATAACATAACCCAGCTGTAATGTCATTGGTCGCATTGATTTGATTTTTGGTTTGCTTGTAGGGCGCCGGCACCCAAATGCAGTGGCCCAGAAAATTTGACACTGCTGTGAATAGTTTAGTCGCAGAGTGAAGATTCACGGGTAAAAAGCCCAAAACTGTCAGATAGGTTATTTTTGAGCTTTCAGCAGCCCTGGGCGAGTTCTTTAGAGAAATGTGGCTGTTTTTCTTGGTGGACTTGTCTATGTCCAGCTACACAAGGAGTTAAGGATGTTCATTGTCATTTTCTGGGCTGCGAACGGGCAGAAAGGTGAGACAATGTGGGATTTTGACCATTTGTGCTGACCTTTGAATTTCAATGTAGGTCTCTATAACATGACCCAGCTGTAATGTCATTGGTCGCATTGACTTGATTTTTGGTTTGCTTGTAGGGCGCTGGCACCCATATGCAGTGACCCAGAAAATATGACACTGCTGTGAATAGTTTAGTTGCAAAGTGAAGATTCACGGGTAAAAAGCCCCCAACTGTCAGATAGGTTATTTTTGAGCTTTCAGCAGCCCTGGGCGAGTTCTTTAGAGAAATGTGGCTGTTTTTCTTGGTGGAATTGTCTATGTCCAGCTACACAAGGAGATGAGGATGGTCATATTCTTTTTCTGAGCTGCGAACGGGCAGAAAGGTGAGAGAATGTGGGATTTTGACCATTTGTGCTGACCTTTGAATTTCAATGTAGGTCTCTTTAACGTGACCCAGCTGCATTGTCAATGGTCGCATTGATTTGATTTTTGGTTTGCTTGGAGGGCGCTGGCACCCACATTCAGTGGCCTAAAAAATTTGACACTGCTGTGAATAGTTTAGTCGCAAAGTGAAGATTCACGGGTAAAAAGCCCCAAACTGTCAGATAGGTTATTTTTGAGCCTTCAGCAGCCCTGGGCGGGTTCTTTAGAGAAATGTAGCTGTTTTTCTTGGTGGACTTGTCTATGTCCAGCTACACAAGGAGATGATGATGGTCATTGTCTGTTTCTGAGCTGCGAACGGGCAGAAAAGTGAGACAATGTGGGATTTTGACCATTTGTGCTGACCTTTGAATTTCAATGTACCTCTCTATAACATGACCCAGCTGTAATGTCATTGGTCGCATTGATTTGATTTTTGGTTTGCTTGTAGGGCACTGGCACTCATATACAGGGACCCAGAAAATTTGACACTGCTGTGAATAGTTTAGTCGCAAAGTGAAGATTCACGGGTAAAAAGCCCCAAACTGTCAGATAGGTTTTTTTTGAGCTTTCAGCAGCCCTGGGCGAGTTCTTTAGAGAAATGTGGCTGTTTTTCTTGGTGGATTTGTCTATGTCCAGCTACACAAGGATATGAGGATGGTCATATTCGTGTTCTGAGCTGCGAACGGGCAGAAAGGTGAGAAAATGTGGGATTTTGACCATTTGTGCTGACCTTTGAATTTCAATGTAGGTCTCTATAACGTGACCCAGCTGCATTGTCAATGGTCGCATTGATTTGATTTTTGGTTTGCTTGTAGGGCGCTGGCATCCACATTCAGTGACCTAGAAAATTTGGCACTGCTGTGAATAGTTTAGTCGCAGAGTGAAGATTCACGGGTAAAAAGGCCCAAGCTGTCAGATAGGTTATTTTTGAGCTTTCAGCAGCCCTGGGCGGGTTCTTTAGAGAAATGTAGCTGTTTTTCTTGGTGGACTTGTCTATGTCCAGCTACACAAGGAGATAATGATGGTCATTGTCTGTTTCTGAGCTGCGAACGGGCAGAAAGGTGAGACAATGTGGGATTTTGACCATTTGTGCTGACCTTTGAATTGCAATGTACCTCTCTATAACATGACCCAGCTGTAATGTCATTGGACGCATTGATTTGATTTTTGGTTTGCTTGTAGGGCGCTGGCACCCATATGCAGTGACCCACAAAATTTGACACTGCTGTGAATAGTTTAGTCGCAAAGTGAAGATTCACGGGTAAAAAGCCCCAAAGTGTCAGATAGGTTATTTTTGAGCTTTCAGCAGCCCTGGGCGGGTTCTTTAGAGAAATGTAGCTGTTTTTCTTGGTGGACTTGTCTATGTCCAGCTACACAAGGAGATGATGATGGTCATTGTCTGTTTCTGAGCTGCGAACGGGCAGAAAGGTGAGACAATGTGGGATTTTGACCATTTGTGCTGACCTTTGAATTTCAATGTAGGTCTCTTTAACGTGACCCAGCTGCATTGTCAATGGTCGCATTGATTTGATTTTTGGTTTGCTTGGAGGGCGCTGGCACCCACATTCAGTGGCCTAAAAAATTTGACACTGCTGTGAATAGTTTAGTCGCAAAGTGAAGATTCACGGGTAAAAAGCCCCAAACTGTCAGATAGGTTATTTTTGAGCCTTCAGCAGCCCTGGGCGGGTTCTTTAGAGAAATGTAGCTGTTTTTCTTGGTGGACTTGTCTATGTCCAGCTACACAAGGAGATGATGATGGTCATTGTCTGTTTCTGAGCTGCGAACGGGCAGAAAAGTGAGACAATGTGGGATTTTGACCATTTGTGCTGACCTTTGAATTTCAATGTACCTCTCTATAACATGACCCAGCTGTAATGTCATTGGTCGCATTGATTTGATTTTTGGTTTGCTTGTAGGGCACTGGCACTCATATACAGGGACCCAGAAAATTTGACACTGCTGTGAATAGTTTAGTCGCAAAGTGAAGATTCACGGGTAAAAAGCCCCAAACTGTCAGATAGGTTTTTTTTGAGCTTTCAGCAGCCCTGGGCGAGTTCTTTAGAGAAATGTGGCTGTTTTTCTTGGTGGATTTGTCTATGTCCAGCTACACAAGGATATGAGGATGGTCATATTCGTGTTCTGAGCTGCGAACGGGCAGAAAGGTGAGAAAATGTGGGATTTTGACCATTTGTGCTGACCTTTGAATTTCAATGTAGGTCTCTATAACGTGACCCAGCTGCATTGTCAATGGTCGCATTGATTTGATTTTTGGTTTGCTTGTAGGGCGCTGGCATCCACATTCAGTGACCTAGAAAATTTGGCACTGCTGTGAATAGTTTAGTCGCAGAGTGAAGATTCACGGGTAAAAAGGCCCAAGCTGTCAGATAGGTTATTTTTGAGCTTTCAGCAGCCCTGGGCGGGTTCTTTAGAGAAATGTAGCTGTTTTTCTTGGTGGACTTGTCTATGTCCAGCTACACAAGGAGATAATGATGGTCATTGTCTGTTTCTGAGCTGCGAACGGGCAGAAAGGTGAGACAATGTGGGATTTTGACCATTTGTGCTGACCTTTGAATTGCAATGTACCTCTCTATAACATGACCCAGCTGTAATGTCATTGGACGCATTGATTTGATTTTTGGTTTGCTTGTAGGGCGCTGGCACCCATATGCAGTGACCCACAAAATTTGACACTGCTGTGAATAGTTTAGTCGCAAAGTGAAGATTCACGGGTAAAAAGCCCCAAAGTGTCAGATAGGTTATTTTTGAGCTTTCAGCAGCCCTGGGCGGGTTCTTTAGAGAAATGTAGCTGTTTTTCTTGGTGGACTTGTCTATGTCCAGCTACACAAGGAGATGATGATGGTCATTGTCTGTTTCTGAGCTGCGAACGGGCAGAAAGGTGAGACAATGTGGGATTTTGACCATTTGTGCTGACCTTTGAATTTCAATGTACCTCTCTATAACATGACCCAGCTGTAATGTCATTGGTCGCATTGATTTGATTTTTGGTTTGCTTGTAGGGCACTGGCACCCATATGCAGTGACCCAGAAAATTTGACACTGCTGTGAATAGTTTAGTCGCAAAGTGAAGATTCACGGGTAAAAAGCCCCAAACTGTCAGATAGGTTATTTTTGAGCTTTCAGCAGCCCTGGGCGAGTTCTTTAGAGAAATGTAGCTGTTTTTCTTGGTGGACTTGTCTATGTCCAGCTACACAAGGAGATGATGATGGCCATTGTCTGTTTCTGAGCTGCGAACGGGCAGAAAGGTGAGAAAATGTGGGATTTTGACCATTTGTGGTGACCTTTGAATTTCAATGTAGGTCTCTATAACGTGACCCAGCTGCATTGTCAATGGTCGCATTGATTTGATTTTTGGTTTGCTTGTAGGGCACTGGCATCCACATTCAGTGACCTAGAAAATTTGGCACTGCTGTGAATAGTTTAGTCGCAGAGTGAAGATTCACGGGTAAAAAGCCCCAAACTGTCAGATAGGTTATTTTTGAGCTTTCAGCAGCCCTGGGCGGGTTCTTTAGAGAAATGTAGCTGTTTTTCTTGGTGGACTTGTCTATGTCCAGCTACAAAAGGAGATGATGATGGTCATTGTCTGTTTCTGAGCTGCGAACGGGCAGAAAGGTGAGACAATGTGGGATTTTGACCATTTGTGCTGACCTTTGAATTTCATTGTACCTCTCTATAACATGACCCAGCTGTAATGTCATTGGACGCATTGATTTGATTTTTGGTTTGCTTGTAGGGCGCTGGCACCCATATGCAGTGACCCAGAAAATTTCACACTGCTGTGAATAGTTTAGTCGCAAAGTGAAGATTCACGGGTAAAAAGCCCCAAAGTGTCAGATAGGTTATTTTTGAGCTTTCAGCAGCCCTGGGCGGGTTCTTTAGAGAAATGTAGCTGTTTTTCTTGGTGGACTTGTCTATGTCCAGCTACACAAGGAGATGATGATGGTCATTGTCTGTTTCTGAGCTGCGAACGGGCAGAAAGGTGAGACAATGTGGGATTTTGACCATTTGTGCTGACCTTTGAATTTCAATGTACCTCTCTATAACATGACCCAGCTGTAATGTCATTGGTCGCATTGATTTGATTTTTGGTTTGCTTGTAGGGCACTGGCACCCATATGCAGTGACCCAGAAAATTTGACACTGCTGTGAATAGTTTAGTCGCAAAGTGAAGATTCACGGGTAAAAAGCCCCAAACTGTCAGATAGGTTTATTTTTGAGCTTTCAGCAGCCCTGGGCGAGTTCTTTAGAGAAATGTGGCTGTTTTTCTTGGTGGACTTGTCTATGTACAGCTACACAAGGAGATGAGGATGGTCATATTCGTTTTCTGAGCTGCGAACGGGCAGAAAGGTGAGAAAATGTCGGATTTTGACCATTTGTGCTGACCTTTGAATTTCAATGTAGGTCTCTATAACGTGACCCAGCTGCATTGTCAATGGTCGCATTGATTTGATTTTTGGTTTGCTTGTAGGGCGCTGGCACCCACATTCAGTGACCTAGAAAATTTGACACTGCTGTGAATAGTTTAGTCGCAAAGTGAAGATTCACGGGTAAAAAGCCCCAAAGTGTCAGATAGGTTATTTTTGAGCTTTCAGCAGCCCTGGGCGGGTTCTTTAGAGAAATGTAGCTGTTTTTCTTGGTGGACTTGTCTATGTCCAGCTACATAAGCAGATGATGATGGTCATTGTCTGTTTCTGAGCTGCGAACATGCAGAAAGGTGAGACAATGTGGGATTTTGACCATTTGTGCTGACCTTTGAATTTCAATGTACCTCTCTATAACATGACCCAGCTGTAATGTCATTGGTCGCATTGACTTGATTTTTGGTTTGCTTGTAGGGCGCTGGCACCCATATGCAGTGACCCAGAAAATATGACACTGCTGTGAATAGTTTAGTTGCAAAGTGAGGATTCACGGGTAAAAAGCCCCCAACTGTCAGATAGGTTATTTTTGAGCTTTCACCAGCCCTGGGCGAGTTCTTTAGAGAAATGTGGCTGTTTTTCTTGGTGGAATTGTCTATGTCCAGCTACACAAGGAGATGAGGATGGTCATATTCGTTTTCTGAGCTGCGAACGGGCAGAAAGGTGAGAGAATGTGGGATTTTGACCATTTGTGCTGACCTTTGAATTTCAATGTAGGTCTCTTTAACGTGACCCAGCTGCATTGTCAATGGTCGCATTGATTTGATTTTTGGTTTGCTTGGAGGGCGCTGGCACCCACATTCAGTGGCCTAAAAAATTTGACACTGCTGTGAATAGTTTAGTCGCAAAGTGAAGATTCACGGGTAAAAAGCCCCAAACTGTCAGATAGGTTATTTTGAGCTTTCAGCAGCTCTGGGCGGGTTCTTTAGAGAAATGTAGCTGTTTTTCTTGGTGGACTTGTCTATGTCCAGCTACACAAGGAGATGATGATTGTCATTGTCTCTTTCTGAGCTGCGAATGGGCAGAGAGGTGAGACAATGTGGGATTTTGACCATTTGTGCTGACCTTTGAATTTCAACGTACTGTAGTATCCCTGCCCGACCAATACGGAAGCAGTACGGAACTAATACGGAGCTTGCCTGATGTATATTTAGTGTATCTCCGTATGTAAGCGTACGTCGTCTGCTGCATAAAAGCGGCTGCGCATTTCTGTTTTGATGAAGATTAGATTACTAGTAGATTAGATTAGATAGCAATGAAAGCTAACTCGAGGAAGAGAGATTTTGATAATAACGAGCTATTCAACCTCCAGGTGAGCACCGGAGAGAAAGTCAGTTATTTTGCCGTTCCTTCTTTCATTAATAATTATATCTCAGGTGTGTACCTGAAAGTAGAATAAAAGTAATTCTTGTTAATTGCACCGCGCCTACCACTCGGCTACCCATTACATTGGTGGCAGCGGTGTAGTTTTAAATAAAACAACGTGATTCGACCCCAGACTCCGATGGCTCAACCCGCTACAGCTCCCTGCGACAAATCAAGATGAGAATCATGTTTCTTGCCTTCCTGGGCTTGGCCCTGCTTATTAGCTTGCAGCACAGTCAGGGTACTAGCGTGGATCACCCTTCTCTCCGCACCGCACACACTGGAGACTTCGATGGCGATTCCAAGCGACCCGCTACCTACATGTATAATACCCGTGGTGATGGCGAAGCTGATGCAGACGACAACAGGCAGTCTGCTGCCCAAGACAAGGAGGGTAGTCCCCAAGACCAGCAGCGTTTGATTTTCGCCGGCACGCAGTCGGAAGCAGGAGCCCACTCTTCATTTGGTACTTCGCCTCCGTGGTGGAATGCAGATTTTCGTCAACACTCTTCCTGGCTAGACCATCACTCTTTACGTCACGCAAAGCGATGCTATCGACAATGTGAAGACCACGATTCAAGACGAGGAGGGAGGTCATTTGTCTGACGCCGAGCTAGCCGCTCTGGGTGACCGGCTCAACCAAGATGAAGATAAAACCTGGCTTGCTCTCCGCTGTAGCTCCAGCCGCCGCCGTGGTTACTAACGCTGATTCCAGGTATGGCATTTTCTTTCCTGTCTTCCTTCAGTCTCCCTGTTCTCTTCAGTCTTCCTTTATGCGAGTGTGTGAATCCAGTTTAGTTTGGTAGGCGTCTGATCATGGTGAGCCACGGTTTACCCAGCTAACGTGGGACAATGTGTGTGACAACGCCCCTTATAGTTATAGTGTATTCAGTTCGGTTTTTGAACTGCGATGTTCCTGGCGGGTTGTGCCAGCGTTGTGCAGCAAGAGTGCTGTAGTTTTTCAGGTCCTATTTGGAGGACAGTTCTTTCCCCTTTTGACCCCGTGAGATGGTGTGAACCTGGTGTGCTTTTACTTCTACTTTATGATTTGTTATCAGTTCATTTCTTCTGTCTACTCTAAACGTTATCATTTCCGATATAATTTGCCATCTTCCGGTTGACGCTGTGTTCGTAACTCTTCACTAATTTTTTGAAAACCACGAGGGCGTGATAATCTGTAGGAAGGGAGGGTGTAGTATCCCTGCCCGACCAATACGGAAGCAGTACGGAACTAATACGGAGCTTGCCTGATGTATATTTAGTGTATCTCCGTATGTAAGCGTACGTCGTCTGCTGCTTAAAAGCGGCTGCGCATTTCTGTTTTGATGAAGATTAGATTACTAGTAGATTAGATTAGATAGCAATGAAAGCTAACTCGAGGAAGAGAGATTTTGATAATAACGAGCTATTCAACCTCCAGGTGAGCACCGGAGAGAAAGTCAGTTATTTTGCCGTTTCTTCTTTCATTAATAATTATATCTCAGGTGTGTACCTCAAAGTAGAATAAAAGTAATTCTTGTTAATTGCATCGCGCCTACCACTCGGCTACCCATTACAGTACCTCTCTATAACATAACCCAGCTGTAATGTCATTGGTCGCATTGATTTGATTTTTGGTTTGCTTGTAGGGCGCCGGCACCCAAATGCAGTGGCCCAGAAAATTTGACACTGCTGTGAATAGTTTAGTCGCAGAGTGAAGATTCACGGGTAAAAAGCCCAAAACTGTCAGATAGGTTATTTTTGAGCTTTCAGCAGCCCTGGGCGAGTTCTTTAGAGAAATGTGGCTGTTTTTCTTGGTGGACTTGTCTATGTCCAGCTACACAAGAAGATGAGGATGGTCATTGTCCGTTTCTGAGCTGCGAACGGGCAGAAAGGTGAGACAATGTGGGATTTTGACCATTTGTGCTGACCTTTGAATTTCAATGTAGGTCTCTATAACGTGACCCAGCTGCATTGTCAATGGTCGCATTGATTTGATTTTTGGTTTGGTTGGAGGGCGCTGGCACCCACATTCAGTGGCCTAGAAAATTTGACACTGCTGTGAATAGTTTAGTCGCAAAGTGAAGATTCACGGGTAAAAAGCCCCAAACTGTCAGATAGGTTATTTTTGAGCTTTCAGCAGCCCTGGGCGGGTTCTTTAGAGAAATGTAGCTGTTTTTCTTGGTGGACTTGTCTATGTCCAGCTACACAAGGAGATGATGATGGTCATTGTCTGTTTCTGAGCTGCGAACGGGCAGAAAAGTGAGACAATGTGGGATTTTGACCATTTGTGCTGACCTTTGAATTTCAATGTACCTCTCTATAACATGACCCAGCTGTAATGTCATTGGTCGCATTGATTTGATTTTTGGTTTGCTTGTAGGGCACTGGCACTCATATACAGTGACCCAGAAAATTTGACACTGCTGTGAATAGTTTAGTCGCAAAGTGAAGATTCACGGGTAAAAAGCCCCAAACTGTCAGATAGGGTTTTTTGAGCTTTCAGCAGCCCTGGGCGGGTTCTTTAGAGAAATGTAGCTGTTTTTCTTGGTGGACTTGTCTATGTCCAGCTACACAAGGAGATGATGATGGTCATTGTCTGTTTCTGAGCTGCGAACGGGCAGAAAGGTGAGACAATGTGGGATTTTGACGATTTGTGCTGACCTTTGAATTTCAATGTACCTCTCTATAACATGACCCTGCTGTAATGTCATTGGTCGCATTGATTTGATTTTTGGTTTGCTTGTAGGGCACTGGCACTCATATACAGTGACCCAGAAAATTTGACACTGCTGTGAATAGTTTAGTCGCAAAGTGAAGATTCACGGGTAAAAAGCCCCAAAGTGTCAGATAGGTTATTTTTGAGCTTTCAGCAGCCCTGGGCGGGTTCTTTAGAGAAATGTAGCTGTTTTTCTTGGTGGACTTGTCTATGTCCAGCTACACAAGGAGATGATGATGGTCATTGTCTGTTTCTGAGCTGCGAACGGGCAGAAAGGTGAGACAATGTGGGATTTTGACCATTTGTGCTGACCTTTGAATTTAAATGTACCTCTCTATAACATGACCCAGCTGTAATGTCATTGGTCGCATTGATTTGATTTTTGGTTTGCTTGTAGGACACTGGCACCCATATGCAGTGACCCAGAAAATTTGACACTGCTGTGAATAGTTTAGTCGCAAAGTGAAGATTCACGGGTAAAAAGCCCCAAACTGTCAGATAGGTTATTTTTGAGCTTTCAGCAGCCCTGGGCGAGTTCTTTAGAGAAATGTGGCTGTTTTTCTTGGTGGACTTGTCTATGTACAGCTACACAAGGAGATGAGGATGGTCATATTCGGTTTCTGAGCTGCGAACGGGCAGAAAGGTGAGAAAATGTGGGATTTTGACCATTTGTGCTGACCTTTGAATTTCAATGTAGGTCTCTATAACGTGACCCAGCTGCATTGTCAATGGTCGCATTGATTTGATTTTTGGTTTGCTTGGAGGGCGCTGGCACCCACATTCAGTGACCTAGAAAATTTGACACTGCTGTGAATAGTTTAGTCGCAAAGTGAAGATTCACGGGTAAAAAGCCCCAAAGTGTCAGATAGGTTATTTTTGAGCTTTCAGCAGCTCTGGGCGGGTTCTTTAGAGAAATGTAGCTGTTTTTCTTGGTGGACTTGTCTATGTCCAGCTACATAAGCAGATGATGATGGTCATTGTCTGTTTCTGAGCTGCGAACGGGCAGAAAAATGAGACAATGTGGGATTTTGACCATTTGTGCTGACCTTTGAATTTCAATGTACCTCTCTATAACATGACCCAGCTGTAATGTCATTGGTCGCATTGACTTGATTTTTGGTTTGCTTGTAGGGCGCTGGCACCCATATGCAGTGACCCAGAAAATTTGACACTGCTGTGAATAGTTTAGTCGCAAAGTGAAGATTCACGGGTAAAAAGCCCCAAACTGTCAGATAGGTTATTTTTGAGCTTTCAGCAGCCCTGGGCGAGTTCTTTAGAGAAATGTGGCTGTTTTTCTTGGTGGACTTGTCTATGTCCAGCTACACAAGGAGATGAGGATGGTCATATTCGTTTTCTGAGCTGCGAACGGGCAGAAAGGTGAGACAATGTGGGATTTTGACCATTTGTGCTGACCTTTGAATTTCAATGTACCTCTCTATAACATGACCCAGCTGTAATGTCATTGGTCGCATTGACTTGATTTTTGGTTTGCTTGTAGGGCGCTGGCACCCATATGCAGTGACCCAGAAAATTTGACACTGCTGTGAATAGTTTAGTCGCAAAGTGAAGATTCACGGGTAAAAAGCCCCAAACTGTCAGATAGGTTATTTTTGAGCTTTCAGCAGCCCTGGGCGGGTTCTTTAGAGAAATGTAGCTGTTTTTCTTGTTGGACTTGTCTATGTCCAGCTACACAAGGAGATGATGATGGTCATTGTCTCTTTCTGAGCTGCGAACGGGCAGAGAGGTGAGACAATGTGGGATTTTGACCATTTGTGCTGACCTTTGAAATTCAATGTAGGTCTCTATAACGTGACCCAGCTGCATTGTCAATGATCGCATTGATTTGATTTTTGGTTTGCTTGTAGGGCGCTGGCACCCATATGCAGTGACCCAGAAAAGTTGACACTGCTGTGAATAGTTTAGTCGCAAAGTGAAGATTCACGGGTAAAAAGCCCCAAACTGTCAGATAGGTTATTTTTGAGCTTTCAGCAGCCCTGGGCGGGTTCTTTAGAGAAATGTAGCTGTTTTTCTTGGTGGACTTGTCTATGTCCAGCTACACAAGGATATGAGGATGGTCATATTCGTTTTCTGAGCTGCGAACGGGCAGAAAGGTGAAAAAATTTCGGATTTTGACCATTTGTGCTGACCTTTGAATTTCAATGTAGGTCTCTATAACGTTACCCAGCTGCATTGTCAATGGTCGCATTGATTTGATTTTTGGTTTGCTTGTAGGGCGCTGGCACCCACATTCAGTGACCCAGAAAATTTGGCACTGCTGTGAATAGTTTAGTCGCAAAGTGAAGATTCACGGGTAAAAAGCCCCAAACTGTCAGATAGGTTATTTTTGAGCTTTCAGCAGCCCTGGGCGAATTCTTTAGAGAAATGTGGCTGTTTTTCTTGGTGGACTTGTCTATGTCCAGCTACAAAAGGAGATGAGGATGGCCATATTCGTTTTCTGAGCTGCGAACGGGCAGAAAGGTGAGACAATGTGGGATTTTGACCATTTGTGCTGACCTTTGAATTTCAATGTAGGTCTCTATAACGTGACCCAGCTGCATTGTCAATGATCGCATTGATTTGATTTTTGGTTTGCTTGTAGGGCGCTGGCACCCATATGCAGTGACCCAGAAAATTTGACACTGCTGTGAATAGTTTAGTCGCAAAGTGAAGATTCACGGGTAAAAAGCCCCAAAGTGTCAGATAGGTTATTTTTGAGCTTTCAGCAGCCCTGGGCGGGTTCTTTAGAGAAATGTAGCTGTTTTTCTTGGTGGACTTGTCTATGTCGAGCTACACAAGGAGATGATGATGGTCATTGTCTGTTTCTGAGCTGCGAACGGGCAGAAAGGTGAGACAATGTGGGATTTTGGCCATTTGTGCTGACCTTTGAATTTCAATGTACCTCTCTATAACATGACCCAGCTGTAATGTCATTGGTCGCATTGATTTGATTTTTGGTTTGCTTGTAGGGCGCTGGCACCCATATGCAGTGACCCAGAAAATTTGACACTGCTGTGAATAGTTTAGTTGCAAAGTGAAGATTCACGGGTAAAAAGCCCCAAACTGTCAGATAGGTTATTTTTGAGCTTTCAGCAGCCCTGGGCGAGTTCTTTAGAGAAATGTGGCTGTTTTTCTTGGTGGACTTGTCTATGTCCAGCTACACAAGGAGATGATGATGGTCATTGTCTGTTTCTGAGCTGCGAACGGGCAGAAAGGTGAGAAAATGTGGGATTTTGACCATTTGTGCTGACCTTTGAATTTCAATGTAGGTCTCTATAACGTGACCCAGCTGCATTGTCAATGGTTCAATTGATTTGATTTTTGGTTTGCTTGGAGGGCGCTGGCACCCACATTCAGTGACCTAGAGAATTTGACACTGCTGTGAATAGTTTAGTCGCAAAGTGAAGATTCACGGGTAAAAAGCCCCAAACTGTCAGATAGGTTATTTTTGAGCTTTCAGCAGCCCTGGGCGGGTTCTTTAGAGAAATGTAGCTGTTTTTCTTGGTGGACTTGTCTATGTCCAGCTACACAAGGAGATGATGATGGTCATTGTCTGTTTCTGAGCTGCGAACGTGCAGAAAGGTGAGACAATGTGGGATTTTGACCATTTGTGCTGACAATTGAATTTCAATGTACCTCTCTATAACATGACCCAGCTGTAATGTCATTGGTCGCATTGATTTTATTTTTGGTTTGCTTGTAGGGCGCTGGCACCCATATGCAGTGACCCAGAAAATTTGACACTGCTGTGAATAGTTTAGTCGCAAAGTGAAGATTCACGGGTAAAAAGCCCCAAACTGTCAGATAGGTTATTTTTGAGCTTTCAGCAGCCCTGGGCGGGTTCTTTAGAGAAATGTAGCTCTTTTTCTTGGTGGACTTGTCTATGTCGAGCTACACAAGGAGATGATGATGGTCATTGTCTGTTTCTGAGCTGCGAACGGGCAGAAAAGTGAGACAATGTGGGATTTTGGCCATTTGTGCTGACCTTTGAATTTCAATGTACCTCTCTATAACATGACCCAGCTGTAATGTCATTGGTCGCATTGATTTGATTTTTGGTTTGCTTGTAGGGCGCTGGCACCCATATGCAGTGACCCAGAAAATTTGACACTGCTGTGAATAGTTTAGTTGCAAAGTGAAGATTCACGGGTAAAAAGCCCCAAACTGTCAGATAGGTTATTTTTCAGCTTTCAGCAGCCCTGGGCGAGTTCTTTAGAGAAATGTGGCTGTTTTTCTTGGTGGACTTGTCTATGTCCAGCTACACAAGGAGATGAGGATGGTCATATTCGTTTTCTGAGCTGCGAACGGGCAGAAAGGTGAGAAAATGTGGGATTTTGACCATTTGTGCCGACCTCTGAATTTCAATGTACCTCTCTATAACATGACCCAGCTGTAATGTCATTGGTCGCATTGACTTGATTTTTGGTTTGCTTGTAGGGCGCTGGCACCCATATGCAGTGACCCAGAAAATTTGACACTGCTGTGAATAGTTTAGTCGCAAAGTGAAGATTCACGGGTAAAAAGCCCCAAACTGTCAGATAGGTTATTTTTGAGCTTTCAGCAGCCCTGGGCGAGTTCTTTAGAGAAATGTGGCTGTTTTTCTTGGTGGACTTGTCTATGTCCAGCTACACAAGGAGATGAGGATGCTCATATTCGTTTTCTGAGCTGCGAACGGGCAGAAAGGTGAGAAAATGTGGGATTTTGACCATTTGTGCTGACCTTTGATTTTCAATGTAGGTCTCTATAACGTGACCCAGCTGCATTGTCAATGGTTGCATTGATTTGATTTTTGGTTTGCTTGGAGGGCGCTGGCACCCACATTCAGTGACCTAGAAAATTTGACACTGCTGTGAATAGTTTAGTCGCAAAGTGAAGATTCACGGGTAAAAAGCCCCAAACTGTCAGATAGGTTATTTTTGAGCTTTCAGCAGCCCTGGGCGGGTTCTTTAGAGAAATGTAGCTGTTTTTCTTGGTGGACTTGTCTATGTCCAGCTACACAAGGAGATGATGATGGTCATTGTCTGTTTCTGAGCTGCGAACGTGCAGAAAGGTGAGACAATGTGGGATTTTGACCATTTGTGCTGACCTTTGACTTTCAATGTACCTCTCTATAACATGACCCAGCTGTAATGTCATTGGTCGCATTGATTTGATTTTTGGTTTGCTTGTAGGGCGCTGGCACCCATATGCAGTGACCCAGAAAATTTGACACTGCTGTGAATAGTTTAGTCGCAAAGTGAAGATTCACGGGTAAAAAGCCCCAAACTGTCAGATAGGTTATTTTTGAGCTTTCAGCAGCCCTGGGCGAGTTCTTTAGAGAAATGTGGCTGTTTTTCTTGGTGGACTTGTCTATGTCCAGCTACACAAGGAGATGAGGATGGTCATATTCGTTTTCTGAGCTGCGAACGGGCAGAAAGGTGAGACAATGTGGGATTTTGACCATTTGTGCTGACCTTTGAATTTCAATGTAGGTCTCTATAACATGACCCAGCTGCATTGTCAATGGTCGCATTGATTTGATTTTTGGTTTGCTTGGAGGGCGCTGGCACCCATATGCAGTGACCCAGAAAATATGACACTGCTGTGAATAGTTTAGTTGCAAAGTGAAGATTCACGGGTAAAAAGCCCCAAACTGTCAGATAGGTTATTTTTGAGCTTTCAGCAGCCCTGGGCGAGTTCTTTAGAGAAATGTGGCTGTTTTTCTTGGTGGACTTGTCTATGTCCAGCTACACAAGGAGATGAGGATGCTCATATTCGTTTTCTGAGCTGCGAACGGGCAGAAAGGTGAGAAAATGTGGGATTTTGACCATTTGTGCTGACCTTTGATTTTCAATGTAGGTCTCTATAACGTGACCCAGCTGCATTGTCAATGGTTGCATTGATTTGATTTTTGGTTTGCTTGGAGGGCGCTGGCACCCACATTCAGTGACCTAGAAAATTTGACACTGCTGTGAATAGTTTAGTCGCAAAGTGAAGATTCACGGGTAAAAAGCCCCAAACTGTCAGATAGGTTATTTTTGAGCTTTCAGCAGCCCTGGGCGGGTTCTTTAGAGAAATGTAGCTGTTTTTCTTGGTGGACTTGTCTATGTCCAGCTACACAAGGAGATGATGATGGTCATTGTCTGTTTCTGAGCTGCGAACGTGCAGAAAGGTGAGACAATGTGGGATTTTGACCATTTGTGCTGACCTTTGACTTTCAATGTACCTCTCTATAACATGACCCAGCTGTAATGTCATTGGTCGCATTGATTTGATTTTTGGTTTGCTTGTAGGGCGCTGGCACCCATATGCAGTGACCCAGAAAATTTGACACTGCTGTGAATAGTTTAGTCGCAAAGTGAAGATTCACGGGTAAAAAGCCCCAAACTGTCAGATAGGTTATTTTTGAGCTTTCAGCAGCCCTGGGCGAGTTCTTTAGAGAAATGTAGCTGTTTTTCTTGGTGGACTTGTCTATGTCCAGCTACACAAGGAGATGAGGATGGTCATATTCGTTTTCTGAGCTGCGAACGGGCAGAAAGGTGAGACAATGTGGGATTTTGACCATTTGTGCTGACCTTTGAATTTCAATGTAGGTCTCTATAACATGACCCAGCTGCATTGTCAATGGTCGCATTGATTTGATTTTTGGTTTGCTTGGAGGGCGCTGGCACCCATATGCAGTGACCCAGAAAATATGACACTGCTGTGAATAGTTTAGTTGCAAAGTGAAGATTCACGGGTAAAAAGCCCCAAACTGTCAGATAGGTTATTTTTGAGCTTTCAGCAGCCCTGGGCGGGTTCTTTAGAGAAATGTAGCTGTTTTTCTTGGTGGACTTGTCTATGTCCAGCTACACAAGGAGATGATGATGGTCATTGTCTGTTTCTGAGCTGCGAACGGGCAGAAAGGTGAGACAATGTGGGATTTTGACCATTTGTGCTGACCTTTGAATTTCAATGTACCTCTCTATAACATGACCCAGCTGTAATGTCATTGGTCGCATTGATTTTATTTTTGGTTTGCTTGTAGGGCACTGGCACTCATATAC
The DNA here is from genome assembly GCF_964019385.1 of Sycon ciliatum. Classification (NCBI taxonomy): domain Eukaryota; kingdom Metazoa; phylum Porifera; class Calcarea; order Leucosolenida; family Sycettidae; genus Sycon; species Sycon ciliatum. The sequence goes on along the minus strand of NC_088648.1, from coordinate 12,742,457 downwards.
AGTGACCCAGAAAATTTGATACTGCTGTGAATAGTTTAGTCGCAAAGTGAAGATTCACGGGTAAAAAGCCCCAAACTGTCAGATAGGTTATTTTTGAGCTTTCAGCAGCCCTGGGCGGGTTCTTTAGAGAAATGTAGCTGTGTTTCTTGGTGGACTTGTCTATGTCCAGCTACACAAGGAGATGATGATGGTCATTGTCTGTTTCTGAGCTGCGAACGGGCAGAAAGGTGAGACAATGTGGGATTTTGACCATTTGTGCTGACCTTTGAATTTAAATGTACCTCTCTATAACATGACCCAGCTGTAATGTCATTGGTCGCATTGATTTGATTTTTGGTTTGCTTGTAGGGCACTGGCACCCATATGCAGTGACCCAGAAAATTTGACACTGCTGTGAATAGTTTAGTCGCAAAGTGAAGATTCACGGGTAAAAAGCCCCAAACTGTCAGATAGGTTATTTTTGAGCTTTCAGCAGCCCTGGGCGAGTTCTTTAGAGAAATGTGGCTGTTTTTCTTGGTGGACTTGTCTATGTACAGCTACACAAGGAGATGAGGATGGTCATATTCGTTTTCTGAGCTGCGAACGGGCAGAAAGGTGAGAAAATGTGGGATTTTGACCATTTGTGCTGACCTTTGAATTTCAATGTAGATCTCTAAAACGTGACCCAGCTGCATTGTCAATGGTCGCATTGATTTGATTTTTGGTTTGCTTGGAGGGCGCTGGCACCCACATTCAGTGACCTAGAAAATTTGGCACTGCTGTGAATAGTTTAGTCGCAAAGTGAAGATTCACGGGTAAAAAGCCCCAAAGTGTCAGATAGGTTATTTTTGAGCTTTCAGCAGCCCTGGGCGGGTTCTTTAGAGAAATGTAGCTGTCTTTCTTGGTGGACTTGTCTATGTCCAGCTACATAAGCAGATGATGATGGTCATTGTCTGTTTCTGAGCTGCGAACGGGCAGAAAAATGAGACAATGTGGGATTTTGACCATTTGTGCTGACCTTTGAATTTCAATGTACCTCTCTATAACATGACCCAGCTGTAATGTCATTGGTCGCATTGACTTGATTTTTGGTTTGCTTGTAGGGCGCTGGCACCCATATGCAGTGACCCAGAAAATTTGACACTGCTGTGAATAGTTTAGTCGCAAAGTGAAGATTCACTGGTAAAAAGCCCCAAACTGTCAGATAGGTTATTTTTGAGCTTTCAGCAGCCCTGGGCGAGTTCTTTAGAGAAATGTGGCTGTTTTTCTTGGTGGACTTGTCTATGTCCAGCTACACAAGGAGATGAGGATGGTCATATTCGTTTTCTGAGCTGCGAACGGGCAGAAAGGTGAGACAATGTGGGATTTTGACCATTTGTGCTGACCTTTGAATTTCAATGTACCTCTCTATAACATGACCCAGCTGTAATGTCATTGGTCGCATTGACTTGATTTTTGGTTTGCTTGTAGGGCGCTGGCACCCATATGCAGTGACCCAGAAAATTTGACACTGCTGTGAATAGTTTAGTCGCAAAGTGAAGATTCACGGGTAAAAAGCCCCAAACTGTCAGATAGGTTATTTTTGAGCTTTCAGCAGCCCTGGGCGGGTTCTTTAGAGAAATGTAGCTGTTTTTCTTGGTGGACTTGTCTATGTCCAGCTACACAAGGAGATGATGATGGTCATTGTCTCTTTCTGAGCTGCGAACGGGCAGAGAGGTGAGACAATGTGGGATTTTGACCATTTGTGCTGACCTTTGAATTTAAATGTACCTCTCTATAACATAACCCAGCTGCATTGTCAATGATCGCATTGATTTGATTTTTGGTTTGCTTGTAGGGCGCTGGCACCCATATGCAGTGACCCAGAAAAGTTGACACTGCTGTGAATAGTTTAGTCGCAAAGTGAAGATTCACGGGTAAAAAGCCCCAAACTGTCAGATAGGTTATTTTTGAGCTTTCAGCAGCCCTGGGCGAATTCTTTAGAGAAATGTGGCTGTTTTTCTTGGTGGACTTGTCTATGTCCAGCTACAAAAGGAGATGAGGATGGCCATATTCGTTTTCTGAGCTGCGAACGGGCAGAAAGGTGAGAGAATGTGGGATTTTGACCATTTGTGCTGACCTTTGAATTTCAATGTAGGTCTCTATAACGTGACCCAGCTGCATTGTCAATGATCGCATTGATTTGATTTTTGGTTTGCTTGTAGGGCGCTGGCACCCATATGCAGTGACCCAGAAAATTTGACACTGCTGTGAATAGTTTAGTCGCAAAGTGAAGATTCACGGGTAAAAAGCCCCAAAGTGTCAGATAGGTTATTTTTGAGCTTTCAGCAGCCCTGGGCGGGTTCTTTAGAGAAATGAAGCTGTTTTTCTTGGTGGACTTGTCTATGTCCAGCTACACAAGGAGATGATGATGGTCATTGTCTGTTTCTGAGCTGCGAACGAGCAGAAAGGTGAGAAAATGTGGGATTTTGACCATTTGTGCTGACCTTTGAATTTCAATGTAGGTCTCTATAACGTGACCCAGCTGCATTGTCAATGGTTCAATTGATTTGATTTTTGGTTTGCTTGGAGGGCGCTGGCACCCACATTCAGTGACCTAGAGAATTTGACACTGCTGGGAATAGTTTAGTCGCAAAGTGAAGATTCACGGGTAAAAAGCCCCAAACTGTCAGATAGGATATTTTTGAGCTTTCAGCAGCCCTGGGCGGGTTCTTTTGAGAAATGTAGCTGTTTTTCTTGGTGGACTTGTCTATGTCCAGCTACACAAGGAGATGATGATGGTCATTGTCTGTTTCTGAGCTGCGAACGTGCAGAAAGGTGAGACAATGTGGGATTTTGACCATTTGTGCTGACCTTTGAATTTCAATGTACCTCTCTATAACATGACCCAGCTGTAATGTCATTGGTCGCATTGATTTGATTTTTGGTTTGCTTGTAGGGCGCTGGCACCCATATGCAGTGACCCAGAAAATTTGACACTGCTGTGAATAGGTTAGTCGCAAAGTGAAGATTCACGGGTAAAAAGCCCCAAACTGTCAGATAGGTTATTTTTGAGCTTTCAGCAGCCCTGGGCGGGTTCTTTAGAGAAATGTAGCTGTTTTTCTTGGTGGACTTGTCTATGTCGAGCTACACAAGGAGATGATGATGGTCATTGTCTGTTTCTGAGCTGCGAACGGGCAGAAAGGTGAGACAATGTGGGATTTTGGCCATTTGTGCTGACCTTTGAATTTCAATGTACCTCTCTATAACATGACCCAGCTGTAATGTCATTGGTCGCATTGATTTGATTTTTGGTTTGCTTGTAGGGCGCTGGCACCCATATGCAGTGACCCAGAAAATTTGACACTGCTGTGAATAGTTTAGTTGCAAAGTGAAGATTCACGGGTAAAAAGCCCCAAACTGTCAGATAGGTTATTTTTGAGCTTTCAGCAGCCCTGGGCGAGTTCTTTAGAGAAATGTGGCTGTTTTTCTTGGTGGACTTGTCTATGTCCAGCTACACAAGGAGATGAGGATGGTCATATTCGTTTTCTGAGCTGCGAACGGGCAGAAAGGTGAGAGAATGTGGGATTTTGACCATTTGTGCCGACCTCTGAATTTCAATGTACCTCTCTATAACATGACCCAGCTGTAATGTCATTGGTCGCATTGACTTGATTTTTGGTTTGCTTGTAGGGCGCTGGCACCCATATGCAGTGACCGAGAAAATTTGACACTGCTGTGAATAGTTTAGTCGCAAAGTGAAGATTCACGGGTAAAAAGCCCCAAACTGTCAGATAGGTTATTTTTGAGCTTTCAGCAGCCCTGGGCGAGTTCTTTAGAGAAATGTGGCTGTTTTTCTTGGTGGACTTGTCTATGTCCAGCTACACAAGGAGATGAGGATGCTCATATTCGTTTTCTGAGCTGCGAACGGGCAGAAAGGTGAGAAAATGTGGGATTTTGACCATTTGTGCTGACCTTTGAATTTCAATGTAGGTCTCTATAACGTGACCCAGCTGCATTGTCAATGGTTGCATTGATTTGATTTTTGGTTTGCTTGGAGGGCGCTGGCACCCACATTCAGTGACCTAGAAAATTTGACACTGCTGTGAATAGTTTAGTCGCAAAGTGAAGATTCACGGGTAAAAAGCCCCAAACTGTCAGATAGGTTATTTTTGAGCTTTCAGCAGCCCTGGGCGGGTTCTTTAGAGAAATGTAGCTGTTTTTCTTGGTGGACTTGTCTATGTCCAGCTACACAAGGAGATGATGATGGTCATTGTCTGTTTCTGAGCTGCGAACGTGCAGAAAGGTGAGACAATGTGGGATTTTGACCATTTGTGCTGACCTTTGACTTTCAATGTACCTCTCTATAACATGACCCAGCTTTAATGTCATTGGTCGCATTGATTTGATTGTTGGTTTGCTTGTAGGGCGCTGGCACCCATATGCAGTGACCCAGAAAATTTGACACTGCTGTGAATAGTTTAGTCGCAAAGTGAAGATTCACGGGTAAAAAGCCCCAAACTGTCAGATAGGTTATTTTCAGCTTTCAGCAGCCCTGGGCGAGTTCTTTAGAGAAATGTGGCTGTTTTTCTTGGTGGACTTGTCTATGTCCAGCTACACAAGGAGATGAGGATGGTCATATTCGTTTTCTGAGCTGCGTACGGGCAGAAAGGTGAGACAATGTGGGATTTTGACCATTTGTGCTGACCTTTGAATTTCAATGTAGGTCTCTATAACATGACCCAGCTGTAATGTCATTGGTCGCATTGACTTGATTTTTGGTTTGCTTGTAGGGCGCTGGCACCCATATGCAGTGACCCAGAAAATATGACACTGCTGTGAATAGTTTAGTTGCAAAGTGAAGATTCACGGGTAAAAAGCCCCCAACTGTCAGATAGGTTATTTTTGAGCTTTCAGCAGCCCTGGGCGAGTTCTTTAGAGAAATGTGGCTGTTTTTCTTGGTGGAATTGTCTATGTCCAGCTACACAAGGAGATGAGGATGGTCATATTCGTTTTCTGAGCTGCGAACGGGCAGAAAGGTGAGAGAATGTGGGATTTTGACCATTTGTGCTGACCTTTGAATTTCAATGTAGGTCTCTTTAACGTGACCCAGCTGCATTGTCAATGGTCGCATTGATTTGATTTTTGGTTTGCTTGGAGGGCGCTGGCACCCACATTCAGTGGCCTAAAAAATTTGACACTGCTGTGAATAGTTTAGTCGCAATGTGAAGATTCACGGGTAAAAAGCCCCAAACTGTCAGATAGGTTATTTTTGAGCTTTCAGCAGCTCTGGGCGGGTTCTTTAGAGAAATGTAGCTGTTTTTCTTGGTGGACTTGTCTATGTCCAGCTACACAAGGAGATGATGATTGTCATTGTCTCTTTCTGAGCTGCGAATGGGCAGAGAGGTGAGACAATGTGGGATTTTGACCATTTGTGCTGACCTTTGAATTTCAACGTACTGTAGTATCCCTGCCCGACCAATACGGAAGCAGTACGGAACTAATACGGAGCTTGCCTGATGTATATTTAGTGTATCTCCGTATGTAAGCGTACGTCGTCTGCTGCATAAAAGCGGCTGCGCATTTCTGTTTTGATGAAGATTAGATTACTAGTAGATTAGATTAGATAGCAATGAAAGCTAACTCGAGGAAGAGAGATTTTGATAATAACGAGCTATTCAACCTCCAGGTGAGCACCGGAGAGAAAGTCAGTTATTTTGCCGTTCCTTCTTTCATTAATAATTATATCTCAGGTGTGTACCTGAAAGTAGAATAAAAGTAATTCTTGTTAATTGCACCGCGCCTACCACTCGGCTACCCATTACATTGGTGGCAGCGGTGTAGTTTTAAATAAAACAACGTGATTCGACCCCAGACTCCGATGGCTCAACCCGCTACAGCTCCCTGCGACAAATCAAGATGAGAATCATGTTTCTTGCCTTCCTGGGCTTGGCCCTGCTTATTAGCTTGCAGCACAGTCAGGGTACTAGCGTGGATCACCCTTCTCTCCGCACCGCACACACTGGAGACTTCGATGGCGATTCCAAGCGACCCGCTACCTACATGTATAATACCCGTGGTGATGGCGAAGCTGATGCAGACGACAACAGGCAGTCTGCTGCCCAAGACAAGGAGGGTAGTCCCCAAGACCAGCAGCGTTTGATTTTCGCCGGCACGCAGTCGGAAGCAGGAGCCCACTCTTCATTTGGTACTTCGCCTCCGTGGTGGAATGCAGATTTTCGTCAACACTCTTCCTGGCTAGACCATCACTCTTTACGTCACGCAAAGCGATGCTATCGACAATGTGAAGACCACGATTCAAGACGAGGAGGGAGGTCATTTGTCTGACGCCGAGCTAGCCGCTCTGGGTGACCGGCTCAACCAAGATGAAGATAAAACCTGGCTTGCTCTCCGCTGTAGCTCCAGCCGCCGCCGTGGTTACTAACGCTGATTCCAGGTATGGCATTTTCTTTCCTGTCTTCCTTCAGTCTCCCTGTTCTCTTCAGTCTTCCTTTATGCGAGTGTGTGAATCCAGTTTAGTTTGGTAGGCGTCTGATCATGGTGAGCCACGGTTTACCCAGCTAACGTGGGACAATGTGTGTGACAACGCCCCTTATAGTTATAGTGTATTCAGTTCGGTTTTTGAACTGCGATGTTCCTGGCGGGTTGTGCCAGCGTTGTGCAGCAAGAGTGCTGTAGTTTTTCAGGTCCTATTTGGAGGACAGTTCTTTCCCCTTTTGACCCCGTGAGATGGTGTGAACCTGGTGTGCTTTTACTTCTACTTTATGATTTGTTATCAGTTCATTTCTTCTGTCTACTCTAAACGTTATCATTTCCGATATAATTTGCCATCTTCCGGTTGACGCTGTGTTCGTAACTCTTCACTAATTTTTTGAAAACCACGAGGGCGTGATAATCTGTAGGAAGGGAGGGTGTAGTATCCCTGCCCGACCAATACGGAAGCAGTACGGAACTAATACGGAGCTTGCCTGATGTATATTTAGTGTATCTCCGTATGTAAGCGTACGTCGTCTGCTGCATAAAAGCGGCTGCGCATTTCTGTTTTGATGAAGATTAGATTACTAGTAGATTAGATTAGATAGCAATGAAAGCTAACTCGAGGGAGAGAGATTTTGATAATAACGAGCTATTCAACCTCCAGGTGAGCACCGGAGAGAAAGTCAGTTATTTTGCTGTTTCTTCTTTCATTAATAATTATATCTCAGGTGTGTACCTCAAAGTAGAATAAAAGTAATTCTTGTTAATTGCACCGCGCCTACCACTCGGCTACCCATTACAGTACCTCTCTATAACATAACCCAGCTGTAATGTCATTGGTCGCATTGATTTGATTTTTGGTTTGCTTGTAGGGCGCCGGCACCCAAATGCAGTGACCCAGAAAATTTGACACTGCTGTGAATAGTTTAGTCGCAGAGTGAAGATTCACGGGTAAAAAGCCCCAAACTGTCAGATAGGTTATTTTTGAGCTTTCAGCAGCCCTGGGCGAGTTCTTTAGAGAAATGTGGCTGTTTTTCTTGGTGGACTTGTCTATGTCCAGCTACACAAGAAGATGAGGATGGTCATTGTCCGTTTCTGAGCTGCGAACGGGCAGAAAGGTGAGACAATGTGGGATTTTGACCATTTGTGCTGACCTTTGAATTTCAATGTAGGTCTCTATAACGTGACCCAGCTGCATTGTCAATGGTCGCATTGATTTGATTTTTGGTTTGCTTGGAGGGCGCTGGCACCCACATTCAGTGGCCTAGAAAATTTGACACTGCTGTGAATAGTTTAGTCGCAAAGTGAAGATTCACGGGTAAAAAGCCCCAAACTGTCAGATAGGTTATTTTTGAGCTTTCAGCAGCCCTGGGCGAGTTCTTTAGAGAAATGTAGCTGTTTTTCTTGGTGGACTTGTCTATGTCCAGCTACACAAGGAGATGATGATGGCCATTGTCTGTTTCTGAGCTGCGAACGGGCAGAAAGGTGAGAAAATGTCGGATTTTGACCATTTGTGCTGACCTTTGAATTTCAATGTAGGTCTCTATAACGTGACCCAGCTGCATTGTCAATGGTCGCATTGATTTGATTTTTGGTTTGCTTGTAGGGCACTGGCATCCACATTCAGTGACCTAGAAAATTTGGCACTGCTGTGAATAGTTTAGTCGCAGAGTGAAGATTCACGGGTAAAAAGCCCCAAACTGTCAGATAGGTTATTTTTGAGCTTTCAGCAGCCCTGGGCGGGTTCTTTAGAGAAATGTAGCTGTTTTTCTTGGTGGACTTGTCTATGTCCAGCTACACAAGGAGATGATGATGGTAATTGTCTGTTTCTGAGCTGCGAACGGGCAGAAAGGTGAGAAAATGTGGGATTTTGACCATTTGTGCTGACCTTTGAATTTCAATGTACCTCTCTATAACATGACCCAGCTGTAATGTCATTGGTCGCATTGACTTGATTTTTGGTTTGCTTGTAGGGCGCTGGCACCCATATGCCGTGACCCAGAAAATTTGACACTGCTGTGAATAGTGTAGTCGCAAAGTGAAGATTCACGGGTAAAAAGCCCCAAACTGTCAGATAGGTTATTTTTGAGCTTTCAGCAGCCCTGGGCGAGTTCTTTAGAGAAATGTGGCTGTTTTTCTTGGTGGACTTGTCTATGTCCAGCTACACAAGGAGATGAGGATGGTCATATTCGTTTTCTGAACTGCGAACGGGCAGAAAGGTGAGACAATGTAGGATTTTGATCATTTGTGCTGACCGTTGAATTTCAATGTACCTCTCTATAACATGACCCAGCTGTAATGTCATTGGTCGCATTGACTTGATTTTTGGTTTGCTTGTAGGGCGCTGGCACCCATCTGCAGTGACCCAGAAAATTTGACACTGCTGTGAATAGTTTAGTCGCAAAGTGAAGATTCACGGGTAAAAAGCCCCAAACTGTCAGATAGGTTATTTTTCAGCTTTCAGCAGCCCTGGGCAAGTTCTTTAGAGAAATGTGGCTGTTTTTCTTGTTGGACTTGTCTATGTCCAGCTACACAAGGATATGAGGATGGTCATATTCGTTTTCTGAGCTGCGAACGGGCAGAAAGGTGAAAAAATTTCGGATTTTGACCATTTGTGCTGACCTTTGAATTTCAATGTAGGTCTCTATAACGTGACCCAGCTGCATTGTCAATGGTCGCATTGATTTGATTTTTGGTTTGCTTGTAGGGCGCTGGCACCCACATTCAGTGACCGAGAAAATTTGGCACTGCTGTGAATAGTTTAGTCGCAAAGTGAAGATTCACGGGTAAAAGCCCCAAACTGTCAGATAGGTTATTTTTGAGCTTTCAGCAGCCCTGGGCGAATTCTTTAGAGAAATGTGGCTGTTTTTCTTGGTGGACTTGTCTATGTCCAGCTACAAAAGGAGATGAGGATGGCCATTTTCGTTTTCTGAGCTGCGAACGGGCAGAAAGGTGAGACAATGTGGGATTTTGACCATTCGTGCTGACCTTTGAATTTCAATGTACCTCTCTATAACATGACCCAGCTGTAATGTCATTGGACGCATTGATTTGATTTTTGGTTTGCTTGTAGGGCGCTGGCACCCATATGCAGTGACCCAGAAAATTTGACACTGCTGTGAATAGTTTAGTCGCAAAGTGAAGATTCACGGGTAAAAAGCCCCAAACTGTCAGATAGGTTATTTTTGAGCTTTCAGTAGCCCTGGGCGGGTTCTTTAGAGAAATGTAGCTGTTTTTCTTGGTGGACTTGTCTATGTCCAGCTACACAAGGAGATGATGATGGTCATTGTCTGTTTCTGAGCTGCGAACGGGCAGAAAGGTGAGACAATGTGGGATTTTGACCATTCGTGCTGACCTTTGAATTTCAATGTACCTCTCTATAACATGACCCAGCTGTAATGTCATTGGACGCATTGATTTGATTTTTGGTTTGCTTGTAGGGCGCTGGCACCCATATGCAGTGACCCAGAAAATTTGACACTGCTGTGAATAGTTTAGTCGCAAAGTGAAGATTCACGGGTAAAAAGCCCCAAACTGTCAGATAGGTTATTTTTGAGCTTTCAGCAGCCCTGGGCGGGTTCTTTAGAGAAATGTAGCTGTTTTTCTTGGTGGACTTGTCTATGTACAGCTACACAAGGAGATGAGGATGGTCATATTCGTTTTCTGAGCTGCGAACCGGCAGAAAGGTGAGAAAATGTGGGATTTTGACCATTTGTGCTGACCTTTGAATTTCAATGTAGGTCTCTATAACGTGAACCAGCTGCATTGTCAATGGTCGCATTGATTTGATTTTTGGTTTGCTTGGAGGGCGCTGGCACCCACATTCAGTGACCTAGAAAATTTGACACTGCTGTGAATAGATTAGTCGCAAAGTGAAGATTCACGGGTAAAAAGCCCCAAAGTGTCAGATAGGTTATTTTTGAGCTTTCAGCAGCCCTGGGTGGGTTCTTTAGAGAAATGTAGCTGTTTTTCTTGGTGGACTTGTCTATGTCCAGCTACATAAGCAGATGATGATGGTCATTGTCTGTTTCTGAGCTGCGAACGGGCAGAAAGGTGAGACAATGTGGGATTTTGACCATTTGTGCTGACCTTTGAATTTCAATGTACCTCTCTATAACATGACCCAGCTGTAATGTCATTGGTCGCATTGACTTGATTTTTGGTTTGCTTGTAGGGCGCTGGCACCCATATGCAGTGACCCAGAAAATTTGACACTGCTGTGAATAGTTTAGTCGCAAAGTGAAGATTCACGGGTAAAACGCCCCAAACTGTCAGATAGGTTATTTTTGAGCTCTCACCAGCCCTGGGCGAGTTCTTTAGAGAAATGTGGCTCTTTTTCTTGGTGGACTTGTCTATGTCCAGCTACACAAGGAGATGAGGATGGTCATATTCGTTTTCTGAGCTGCGAACGGGCAGAAAGGTGAGAAAATGTGGGATTTTGACCATTTGTGCTGACCTTTGAATTTCAATGTAGGTCTCTATAACGTGACCCAGCTGCATTGTCAATGGTCGCGTTGATTTGATTTTTGGTTTGCTTGGAGGGCGCTGGCACCCAAATTCAGTGGCCTAGAAAATTTGACACTGCTGTGAATAGTTTAGTCGCAAAGTGAAGATTCACGGGTAAAAAGCCCCAAAGTGTCAGATAGGTTATTTTTGAGCTTTTAGCAGCCCTGGGCGGGTTCTTTAGAGGAATGTAGCTGTTTTTCTTGGTGGACTTGTCTATGTCCAGCTACACAAGGAGATGATGATGGTCATTGTCTGTTTCTGAGCTGCGAACGGGCAGAAAGGTGAGACAATGTGGGATTTTGACCATTTGTGCTGACCTTTGAATTTCAATGTACCTCTCTATAACATGACCCAGCTGTAATGTCATTGGTCGCATTGATTTGATTTTTGGTTTGCTTGTAGGGCACTGGCACCCATATGCAGTGACCCAGAAAATTTGACACTGCTGTGAATAGTTTAGTCGCAAAGTGAAGATTCACGGGTAAAAAGCCCCAAACTGTCAGATAGGTTATTTTTGAGCTTTCAGCAGCCCTGGGCGAGTTCTGTAGAGAAATGTGGCTGTTTTTCTTGGTGGACTTGTCTATGTCCAGCTACACAAGGAGATGAGGATGGTCATATTCGTTTTCTGAGCTGCGAACGGGCAGAAAGGTGAGACAATGTGGGATTTTGACCATTTGTGCTGACCTTTGAATTTCAATGTACCTCTCTATAACATGACCCAGCTGTAATGTCATTGGTCGCATTGACTTGATTTTTGGTTTGCTTGTAGGGCCCTGGCACCCATATGCAGTGACCCAGAAAAGTTGACACTGCTGTGAATAGTTTAGTCGCAAAGTGAAGATTCACGGGTAAAAAGCCCCAAACTGTCAGATAGGTTATTTTTCAGCTTTCAGCAGCCCTGGGCCAGTTCTTTAGAGAAATGTGGCTGTTTTTCTTGGTGGACTTGTCTATGTCCAGCTACACAAGGAGATGAGGATGGTCATATTCGTTTTCTGAGGTGCGAACGGGCCGAAAGGTGATAAAATGTGGGATTTTGACCATTTGTGCTGACCTTTGAATTTCAATGTAGGTCTCTATAACGTGACCCAGCTGCATTGTCAATGGTCGCATTGATTTGATTTTTGGTTTGCTTGGAGGGGGCGCTGGCACCCACATTCAGTGGCCTAGAAAATTTGACACTGCTGTGAATAATTTAGTCGCAAAGTGAAGATTCACGGGTAAAAAGCCCCAAAGTGTCAGATAGGTTATTTTTGAGCTTTCAGCAGCCCTGGGCGGGTTCTTTAGAGAAATGTAGCTGTTTTTCTTGTTGGACTTGTCTATGTCCAGCTACACAAGGAGATGATGATGGTCATTGTCTCTTTCTGAGCTGCGAACGGGCAGAGAGGTGAGACAATGTGGGATTTTGACCGTTTGTGCTGACCTTTGAATTTCAATGTACCTCTCTATAACATAACCCAGCTGTAATGTCATTGGTCACATTGATTTGATTTTTGGTTTGCTTGTAGGGCGCTGGCACCCATATGCAGTGACCTAGAAAATTTGACACTGCTGTAAATAGTTTAGTCGCAAAGTGAAGATTCACGGGTAAAAAGCCCCAAACTGTCAGATAGGTTATTTTTCAGCTTTCAGCAGCCCTGGGCAAGTTCTTTAGAGAAATGTGGCTGTTTTTCTTGTTGGCCTTGTCTATGTCCAGCTACACAAGGATATGAGGATGGTCATATTCGTTTTCTGAGCTGCGAACGGGCAGAAAGGTGAGAAAATGTCGGATTTTGACCATTTATGCTGACCGTTGAATTTCAAATTAGGTCTCTATAACGTGACCCAGCTGCATTGTCAATGGTCGCATTGATTTGATTTTTGGTTTGCTTGTAGGGCGCTGGCACCCACATTCAGTGACCTAGAAAATTCGGCACTGCTGTGAATAGTTTAGTCGCAAAGTGAAGATTCACGGGTAAAAAGCCCCAAACTGTCAGATAGGTTATTTTTGAGCTTTCAGCAGCCCTGGGCGAATTCTTTAGAGAAATGTGGCTGTTTTTCTTGGTGGACTTGTCTATGTCCAGCTACAGAAGGAGATGAGGATGGCCATATTCGTTTTCTGAGCTGCGAACGGGCAGAAAGGTGAGACAATGTGGGATTTTGACCATTTGTGCTGACCTTTGAATTTCAATGTAGGTCTCTATAACGTTACCCAGCTGCATTGTCAATGATCGCATTGGTTTGATTTTTGGTTTGCTTGTAGTGTAGGGCGCTGGCACCCACATTCAGTGACCTAGAAAATTTGACACTGCTGTGAATAGTTTAGTCGCAAAGTGAAGATTCACGGGTAAAAAGCCCCAAACTGTCAGATAGGTTATTTTTGAGCTTTCAGCAGCCCTGGGCGGGTTCTTTAGAGAAATGTAGCTGTTTTTCTTGGTGGACTTGTCTATGTCCAGCTACACAAGGAGATGATGATGGCCATTGTCTGTTTCTGAGCTGCGAACGGGCAGAAAGGTGAGACAATGTGGGATTTTGACCATTTGTGCTGACCTTTGAATTTCAATGTACCTCTCTATAACATGACCCAGCTGTAATGTCATTGGTCGCATTGATTTGATTTTTGGTTTGCTTGTAGGGCACTGGCACCCATATGCAGTGACCCAGAAAATTTGACACTGCTGTGAATAGTTTAGTCGCAAAGTGAAGATTCACGGGTAAAAAGCCCCAAACTGTCAGATAGGTTATTTTTGAGCTTTCAGCAGCCCTGGGTGAGTTCTTTAGAGAAATGTGGCTGTTTTTCTTGGTGGACTTGTCTATGTACAGCTACACAAGGAGATGAGGATGGTCATATTCGTTTTCTGAGCTGCGAACGGGTAGAAAGGTGAGAAAATGTGGGATTTTGACCATTTGTGCTGACCTTTGAATTTCAATGTAGGTCTCTATAACGTGAACCAGCTGCATTGTCAATGGTCGCATTGATTTGATTTTTGGTTTGCTCGGAGGGCGCTGGCACCCACATTCAGTGACCCAGAAAATTTGACACTGCTGTGAATAGTTTAGTCGCAAAGTGAAGATTCACGGGTAAAAAGCCCCAAACTGTCAGATAGGTTATTTTTGAGCTTTCAGCAGCCCTGGGCGGGTTCTTTAGAGAAATGTAGCTGTTTTTCTTTGTGGACTTGTCTATGTCCAGCTACATAAGCAGATGATGATGGTCATTGTCTGTTTCTGAGCTGCGAACGGGCAGAAAGGTGAGACAATGTTGGATTTTGACCATTTGTGCTGACCTTTGAATTTCAATGTACCTCTCTATAACATGACCCAGCTGTAAAGTCATTGGTCGCATTGACTTGATTTTTGGTCTGCTTGTAGGACGCTGGCACACATATGCAGTGACCCAGAAAATTTGACACTGCTGTGAATAGTTTAGTTGCAAAGTGAAGATTCACGGGTAAAAAGCCCCAAACTGTCAGATAGGTTATTTTTGAGCTTTCAGCAGCCCTGGGCGAGTTCTTTAGAGAAATGTGGCTGTTTTTCTTGGTGGACTTGTCTATGTCCAGCTACACAAGGAGATGAGGATGGTCATATTCGTTTTCTGAGCTGCGAACGGGCAGAAAGGTGAGACAATGTGGGATTTTGACCATTTGTGCTGACCTTTGAATTTCAATGTACCTCTCGATAACATGACCCAGCTGTAATGTCATTGGTCGCATTGACTTGATTTTTGGTTTGCTTGTAGGGCGCTGGCACCCATATGCAGTGACCCAGAAAAGTTGACACTGCTGCGAATAGTTTAGTCGCAAAGTGAAGATTCACGGGTAAAAAGCCCCAAACTGTCAGATAGGTTATTTTTGAGCTTTCAGCAGCCCTGGGCGAGTTCTTTAGAGAAATGTGGCTGTTTTTCTTGGTGGACTTGTCTATGTCCAGCTACACAAGGATATGAGGATGGTCATATTCGTTTTCTGAGCTGCGAACGGGCAGAAAGGTGAGAAAATGTGGGATTTTGACCATATGTGCTGACCTTTGAATTTCAATGTAGGTCTCTATAACGTGACCCAGCTGCATTGTCAATGGTCGCATTGATTTGATTTTTGGGTTGCTTGGAGGGCGCTGGCACCCACATTCAGTGACCTAGAAAATTTGACACTGCTGTGAATAGTTTAGTCGCAAAGTGAAGATTCACGGGTAAAAAGCCCCAAACTGTCAGATAGGTTATTTTTGAGCTTTCAGCAGCCCTGGGCGGGTTCTTTAGAGAAATGTAGCTGTTTTTCTTGGTGGACTTGTCTATGTCCAGCTACATAAGCAGATGATGATGGTCATTGTCTGTTTCTGAGCTGCGAACGGGCAGAAAGGTGAGACAATGTGGGATTTTGACCATTTGTGCTGACCTTTGAATTTCAATGTACCTCTCTATAACATGACCCAGCTGTAATGTCATTGGTCGCATTGACTTGATTTTTGGTCTGCTTGTAGGGCGCTGGCACACATATGCAGTGACCCAGAAAATTTGACACTGCTGTGAATAGTTTAGTCGCAAAGTGAAGATTCACGGGTAAAAAGCCCCAAACTGTCAGATAGGTTATTTTTGAGCTTTCAGCAGCCCTGGGCGAGTTCTTTAGAGAAATGTGGCTGTTTTTCTTGGTGGACTTGTCTATGTCCAGCTACACAAGGAGATGAGGATGGTCATATTCGTTTTCTGAGCTGCGAACGGGCAGAAAGGTGAGACAATGTGGGATTTTGACCATTTGTGCTGACCTTTGAATTTCAATGTACCTCTCTATAACATGACCCAGCTGTAATGTCATTGGTCGCATTGACTTGATTTTTGGTTTGCTTGTAGGGCGCTGGCACCCATATGAAGTGACTCAGAAAAGTTGACACTGCTGCGAATAGTTTAGTCGCAAAGTGAAGATTCACGGGTAAAAAGCCCCAAACTGTCAGATAGGTTATTTTTGAGCTTTCAGCAGCCCTGGGCGAGTTCTTTAGAGAAATGTGGCTGTTTTTCTTGGTGGACTTGTCTATGTCCAGCTACACAAGGATATGAGGATGGTCATATTCGTTTTCTGAGCTGCGAACGGGCAGAAAGGTGAGAAAATGTGGGATTTTGACCATTTGTGCTGACCTTTGAATTTCAATGTAGGTCTCTATAACGTGACCCAGCTGCATTGTCAATGGTCGCATTGATTTGATTTTTGGTTTGCTTGTAGGGCGCTGGCACCCACATTCAGTGACCCAGAAAATTTGGCACTGCTGTGAATAGTTTAGTCGCAAAGTGAATATTCACGGGTAAAAAGCCCCAAAGTGTCAGATAGGTTATTTTTGAGCTTTCAGCAGCCCTGGGCGAATTCTTTAGAGAAATGTGGCTGTTTTTCTTGGTGGACTTGTCTATGTCCAGCTACAGAAGGAGATGAGGATGGCCATATTCGTTTTCTGAGCTGCGAACGGGCAGAAAGGTGAGACAATGTGGGATTTTGACCATTTGTGCTGACCTTTGAATTTCAATGTAGGTCACTACAACGTGACCCAGCTGCATTGTCAATGATCGCATTGGTTTGATTTTTGGTTTGCTTGTAGGGCGCTGGCACCCACATTCAGTGACCTAGAAAATTTGACACTGCTGTGAATAGTTTAGTCGCAAAGTGAAGATTCACGGGTAAAAAGCCGCAAACTGTCAGATAGGTTATTTTTGAGCTTTCAGCAGCCTTGGGCGGGTTCTTTAGAGAAATGTAGCTGTTTTTCTTGGTGGACTTGTCTATGTCCAGCTACACAAGGAGAAGATGATGGCCATTGTCTGTTTCTGAGCTGCGAACGGGCAGAAAGGTGAGACAATGTGGGATTTTGACCATTTGTGCTGACCTTTGAATTTCAATGTACCTCTATAACATGACCCAGCTGTAATGTCATTGGTCGCATTGATTTGATTTTTGGTTTGCTTGTAGGGCACTCGCACCCATATGCAGTGACCCAGAAAATTTGACACTGCTTTGAATAATTTAGTCGCAAAGTGAAGATTCACGGGTAAAAAGCCCCAAACTGTCAGATAGGTTATTTTTGAGCTTTCAGCAGCCCTGGGCGAGTTCTTTAGAGAAATGTGGCTGTTTTTCTTGGTGGACTTGTCTATGTACAGCTACAAAAGGAGATGAGGATGGTCATATTCGTTTTCTGAGCTGCGAACGGGCAGAAAGGTGAGAAAATGTGGGATTTTGACCATTTGTGCTGACCTTTGAATTTCAATGTAGGTCTCTATAACGTGACCCAGCTGCATTGTCAATGGTCGCATTGATTTTATTTTTGGTTTGCTTGGAGGGCGCTGGCACCCACATTCAGTGACCTAGAAAATTTGACACTGCTGTGAATAGTTTAGTCGCAAAGTGAAGTTTCACGGGTAAAAAGCCCCAAAGTGTCAGATAGGTTATTTTTGAGCTTTCAGCAGCCCTGGGCGGGTTCTTTAGAGAAATGTAGCTGTTTTTCTTGGTGGACTTGTCTATGTCCAGCTACATAAGCAGATGATGATGGTCATTGTCTGTTTCTGAGCTGCGAACGGGCAGAAAGGTGAGACAATGTGGGATTTTGACCATTTGTGCTGACCTTTGAATTTCAATGTACCTCTCTATAACATAACCCAGCTGTAATGTCATTGGTCACATTGATTTGATTTTTGGTTTGCTTGTAGGGCGCTGGCACCCATATGCAGTGACCTAGAAAATTTGACACTGCTGTGAATAGTTTAGTCGCAAAGTGAAGATTCACGGGTAAAAAGCCCCAAACTGTCAGATAGGTTATTTTTCAGCTTTCAGCAGCCCTGGGCGAATTCTTTAGAGAAATGTGGCTGTTTTTCTTGGTGGACTTGTATATGTCCAGCTACAAAAGGAGATGAGGATGGCCATATTCGTTTTCTGAGCTGCGAACGGGCAGAAAGGTGAGACAATGTGGGATTTTGACCATTTGTGCTGACCTTTGAAATTCAATGTAGGTCTCTATAACGTGACCCAGCTGCATTGTCAATGATCGCATTGATTTGATTTTTGGTTTGCTTGTAGGGCGCTGGCACCCATATGCAGTGACCCAGAAAAGTTGACACTGCTGTGAATAGTTTAGTCGCAAAGTGAAGATTCACGGGTAAAAAGCCCCAAACTGTCAGATAGGTTATTTTTGAGCTTTCAGCAGCCCTGGGCGGGTTCTTTAGAGAAATGTAGCTGTTTTTTTGGTGGACTTGTCTATGTCCAGCTACACAAGGATATGAGGATGGTCATATTCGTTTTCTGAGCTGCGAACGGGCAGAAAGGTGAAAAAATTTCGGATTTTGACCATTTGTGCTGACCTTTGAATTTCAATGTAGGTCTCTATAACGTGACCCAGCTGCATTGTCAATGGTCGCATTGATTTGATTTTTGGTTTGCTTGTAGGGCGCTGGCACCCACATTCAGTGACCCAGAAAATTTGGCACTGCTGTGAATAGTTTAGTCGCAAAGTGAAGATTCACGGGTAAAAAGCCCCAAACTGTCAGATAGG
This sequence comes from Sycon ciliatum, assembly GCF_964019385.1. NCBI lineage: Eukaryota > Metazoa > Porifera > Calcarea > Leucosolenida > Sycettidae > Sycon > Sycon ciliatum. Next base: position 12,724,010 of record NC_088648.1, on the reverse strand, counting down.
TTATTTTTGAGCTTTCAGCAGCCCTGGGCGAATTCTTTAGAGAAATGTGGCTGTTTTTCTTGGTGGACTTGTCTATGTCCAGCTACAAAAGGAGATTAGGATGGCCATATTCGTTTTCTGAGCTGCGAACGGGCAGAAAGGTGAGACAATGTGGGATTTTGACCATTTGTGCTGACCTTTGAAGTTCAATGTAGGTCTCTATAACGTGACCCAGCTGCATTGTCAATGATCGCATTGATTTGATTTTTGGTTTGCTTGTAGGGCGCTGGCACCCATATGCAGTGACCCAGAAAATTTGACACTGCTGTGAATAGTTTAGTCGCAAAGTGAAGATTCACGGGTAAAAAGCCCCAAACTGTCAGATAGGTTATTTTTGAGCTTTCAGCAGCCCTGGGCGGGTTCTTTATAGAAATGTAGCTGTTTTTCTTGGTGGACTTGTCTATGTCCAGCTACACAAGGAGATGATGATGGTCATTGTCTGTTTCTGAGCTGCGAACGGGCAGAAAGGTGAGAAAATGTGGGATTTTGACCATTTGTGCTGACCTTTGAATTTCAATGTAGGTCTCTATAACGTGACCCAGCTGCATTGTCAATGGTTCAATTGATTTGATTTTTGGTTTGTTTGGAGGGCGCTGGCACCCACATTCAGTGACCTAGAGAATTTGACACTGCTGTGAATAGTTTAGTCGCAAAGTGAAGATTCACGGGTAAAAAGCCCCAAACTGTCAGATAGGTTATTTTTGAGCTTTCAGCAGCCCTGGGCGGGTTCTTTAGAGAAATGTAGCTGTTTTTCTTGTTGGACTTGTCTATGTCCAGCTACACAAGGAGATGATGATGGTCATTGTCTGTTTCTGAGCTGCGAACGTGCAGAAAGGTGAGACAATGTGGGATTTTGACCATTTGTGCTGACCTTTGAATTTCAATGTACCTCTCTATAACATGACCCAGCTGTAATGTCATTGGTCGCATTGATTTTATTTTTGGTTTTCTTGTAGGGCGCTGGCACCCATATGCAGTGACCCAGAAAATTTGACACTGCTGTGAATAGTTTAGTCGCAAAGTGAAGATTCACGGGTAAAAAGCCCCAAACTGTCAGATAGGTTATTTTTGAGCTTTCAGCAGCCCTGGGCGGGTTCTTTAGAGAAATGTAGCTGTTTTTCTTGGTGGACTTGTCTATGTCGAGCTACACAAGGAGATGATGATGGTCATTGTCTGTTTCTGAGCTGCGAACGGGCAGAAAGGTGAGACAATGTGGGATTTTGGCCATTTGTGCTGACCTTTGAATTTCAATGTACCTCTCTATAACATGACCCAGCTGTAATGTCATTGGTCGCATTGATTTGATTTTTGGTTTGCTTGTAGGGCGCTGGCACCCATATGCAGTGACCCAGAAAATTTGACACTGCTATGAATAGTTTAGTCGCAAAGTGAAGATTCACGGGTAAAAAGCCCCAAACTGGCAGATAGGTAATTTTTGAGCTTTCAGCAGCCCTGGGCGGGTTCTTTAGAGAAATGTAGCTGTTTTTCTTGGTGGACTTGTCTATGTCCAGCTACACAAGGAGATGATGATGGTCATTGTCTGTTTCTGAGCTGCGAACGGGCAGAAAGGTGAGACAATGTGGGATTTTGACCATTTGTGCTGACCTTTGAATTTCAATGTACCTCTCTATAACATGACCCAGCTGTAATGTCATTGGTCGCATTGATTTGATTTTTGGTTTGCTTGTAGGGCACTGGCACCCATATGCAGTGACCCAGAAAATTTGACACTGCTTTGAATAATTTAGTCGCAAAGTGAAGATTCACGGGTAAAAAGCCCCAAACTGTCAGATAGGTTATTTTTGAGCTTTCAGCAGCCCTGGGCGAGTTCTTTAGAGAAATGTGGCTGTTTTTCTTGGTGGACTTGTCTATGTACAGCTACAAAAGGAGATGAGGATGGTCATATTCGTTTTCTGAGCTGCGAACGGGCAGAAAGGTGAGAAAATGTGGGATTTTGACCATTTGTGCTGACCTTTGAATTTCAATGTAGGTCTCTATAACGTGACCCAGCTGCATTGTCAATGGTCGCATTGATTTGATTTTTGGTTTGCTTGGAGGGCGCTGGCACCCACATTCAGTGACCTAGAAAATTTGACACTGCTGTGAATAGTTTAGTCGCAAAGTGAAGATTCACGGGTAAAAAGCCCCAAAGTGTCAGATAGGTTATTTTTGAGCTTTCAGCAGCCCTGGGCGGGTTCTTTAGAGAAATGTAGCTGTTTTTCTTGGTGGACTTGTCTATGTCCAGCTACATAAGCAGATGATGATGGTCATTGTCTGTTTCTGAGCTGCGAACGGGCAGAAAGGTGAGACAATGTGGGATTTTGACCATTTGTGCTGACCTTTGAATTTCAATGTACCTCTCTATAACATGACCCAGCTGTAATGTCATTGGTCGCATTGACTTGATTTTTGGTTTGCTTGTAGGGCGCTGGCACCCATATGCAGTGACCCAGAAAATTTGACACTGCTGTGAATAGTTTAGTCGCAAAGTGAAGATTCACGGGTAAAAAGCCCCAAACTGTCAGATAGGTTATTTTTGAGCTTTCAGCAGCCCTGGGCGAGTTCTTTAGAGAAATGTGGCTGTTTTTCTTGGTGGACTTGTCTATGTCCAGCTACACAAGGAGATGAGGATGGTCATATTCGTTTTCTGAGCTGCGAACGGGCAGAAAGGTGAGACAATGTGGGATTTTGACCATTTGTGCTGACCTTTGAATTTCAATGTACCTCTCTATAACATGACCCAGCTGTAATGTCATTGGTCGCATTGACTTGATTTTTGGTTTGCTTGTAGGGCGCTGGCACCCATATGCAGTGACCCAGAAAATTTGACACTGCTGTGAATAGTTTAGTCGCAAAGTGAAGATTCACGGGTAAAAAGCCCCAAACTGTCAGATAGGTTATTTTTGAGCTTTCAGCAGCCCTGGGCGAGTTCTTTAGAGAAATGTGGCTGTTTTTCTTGGTGGACTTGTCTATGTCCAGCTACACAAGGAGATGAGGATGGTCATATTCGTTTTCTGAGCTGCGAACGGGCAAAAAGGTGAGACAATGTGGGATTTTGACCATTTGTGCTGACCTTTGAATTTCAATGTACCTCTCTATAACATGACCCAGCTGTAATGTCATTGGTCGCATTGACTTGATTTTTGGTTTGCTTGTAGGGTGCTGGCACCCATATGCAGTGACCCAGAAAAGTTGACACTGCTGTGAATAGTTTAGTCGCAAAGTGAAGATTCACGGGTAAAAAGCCCCAAAGTGTCAGATAGGTTATTTTTGAGCTTTCAGCAGCCCTGGGCGGGTTCTTTAGAGAAATGTAGCTGTTTTTCTTGTTGGACTTGTCTATGTCCAGCTACACAAGGAGATGATGATGGTCATTGTCTCTTTCTGAGCTGCGAACGGGCAGAGAGGTGAGACAATGTGGGATTTTGACCATTTGTGCTGACCTTTGAATTTCAATGTACCTCTCTATAACATAACCCAGCTGTAATGTCATTGGTCACATTGATTTGATTTTTGGTTTGCTTGGAGGGCGCTGGCACCCATATGCAGTGACCTAGAAAATTTGACACTGCTGTGAATAGTTTAGTCGCAAAGTGAAGATTCACGGGTAAAAAGCCCCAAACTGTCAGATAGGTTAATTTTCAGCTTTCAGCAGCCCTGGGCAAGTTCTTTAGAGAAACGTGGCTGTTTTTCTTGTTGGACTTGTCTATGTCCAGCTACACAAGGATATGAGGATGGTCATATTCGTTTTCTGAGCTGCGAACGGGCAGAAAGGTGAGAAAATGTCGGATTTTGACCATTTGTGCTGACCTTTGAATTTCAAATTAGGTCTCTATAACGTGACCCAGCTGCATTGTCAATGGTCGCATTGATTTGATTTTTGGTTTGCTTGTAGGGCGCTGGCACCCACATTCAGTGACCTAGAAAATTTGGCAATGCTGTGAATAGTTTAGTCGCAAAGTGAAGATTCACTGGTAAAAAGCCCCAAACTGTCAGATAGGTTATTTTTGAGCTTTCAGCAGCCCTGGGCGAATTCTTTAGAGAAATGTGGCTGTTTTTCTTGGTGGACTTGTCTATGTCCAGCTACAGAAGGAGATGAGGATGGTCATATTCGTTTTCTGAGCTGCGAACGGGCAGAAAGGTGAGAAAATGTGGGATTTTGACCATTTGTGCTGACCTTTGAATTTCAATGTAGGTCTCTATAACGTGACCCAGCTGCATTGTCAATGGTCGCATTGATTTGATTTTTGGTTTGCTTGTAGGGCGCTGGCATCCACATTCAGTGACCCAGAAAATTTGACACTGCTGTGAATAGTTTAGTCGCAAAGTGAAGATTCACGGGTAAAAAGCCCCAAACTGTCAGATAGGTTATTTTTGAGCTTTCAGCAGCCTTGGGCGGGTTCTTTAGAGAAATGTAGCTGTTTTTCTTGGTGGACTTGTCTATGTCCAGCTACACAAGGAGATGATGATGGTCATTGTCTGTTTCTGAGCTGCGAACGGGCAGAAAGGTGAGACAATGTGGGATTTTGACCATTTGTGCTGACCTTTGAATTTCAATGTACCTCTCTATAACATGACCCAGCTGTAATGTCATTGGTCGAATTGATTTGATTTATGGTTTGCTTGTAGGGCGCTGGCACCCATATGCAGTGACCCAGAAAATTTGACACTGCTGTGAATAATTTAGTCGCAAAGTGAAGATTCACGGGTAAAAAGCCCCAAACTGTCAGATAGGTTATTTTTGAGCTTTCAGCAGCTATGGGCGAGTTCTTTAGAGAAATGTAGCTGTTTTTCTTGGTGGACTTGTCTATGTCCAGCTACACAAGGAGATGAGGATGGTCATATTCGTTTTCTGAGCTACGAACGGGCAGAAAGGTGAGAAAGTGTCGGATTTTGACCATTTGTGCTGACCTTTGAATTTCAATGTAGGTCTCTATAACGTGACCCAGGTGCATTGTAAATGGTCGCATTGATTTGATTTTTTGTTTGCTAGTAGGGCGCTGGCACCCACATCCAGTGACCCTAAAAATTTGACACTGCTGTGAATAGTTTAGTCGCAAAGTGAAGATTCACGGGTAAAAAGCTCCAAACTGTCAGATAGGTTATTTTTCAGCTTTCAGCAGCCCTGGGCGAGTTCTTTAGAGAAATGTGGCTGTTTTTCTTGGTGGACTTGTCTATGTCCAGCTACAGAAGGAGATGAGGATGGCCATATTCGTTTTCTGAGCTGCGAACGGGCAGAAAGGTGAGAAAATGTGGGATTTTGATCATTTGTGCTGACCTTTGAATTTCAATGTAGGTCTCTATAACGTGACCCAGGTGCATTGTCAATGGTCGCATTGATTTGATTTTTGGTTTGCTAGTAGGGCGCTGGCACCCACATTCAGTGACCCAGATAATTTGGCACTGCTGTGAATAGTTTAGTCGCAAAGTGAAGATTCACGGGTAAAAAGCCCCAAACTGTCAGGTAGGTTATTTTTGAGCTTTCAGCAGCCCTGGGCGGGTTCTTTAGAGAAATGTAGGTGTTTTTCTTGGTGGACTTGTCTATGTCCAGCTACGCAAGGAGATGAGGATGGTCATATTCGTTTTCTGTGCTGTGAACGGGCAGAAAGGTGAGACAATGTGGGATTTTGACCATTTGTGCTGACCTTTGAATTTCAATATACCTCTCTATAACATGACCCAGCTGTAATGTCATTGGTCGCATTGACTTGATTTTTGGTTTGCTTGTAGGGCGCTGGCACCCATATGCAGTGACCCAGGAAATTTGACACTGCTGTGAATAGTTTAGTCGCAAAGTGAAGATTCACGGGTAAAAAGCCCCAAACTGTCAGATAGGTTATTTTTGAGCTTTCAGCAGCCCTGGGCGAGTTCTTTAGAGAAATATGGCTGTTTTTCTTGGTGGACTTGTCTATGTCCAGCTACACAAGGAGATGAGGATGGTGATATTCGTTTTCTGAGCTACGAACGGGCAGAAAGGTGAGAAAGTGTCGGATTTTGACCATTTGTGCTGACCTTTGAATTTCAATGTACCTCTCTGTAACATGACCCACCTGTAATGTCATTGGTCGCATTGACTTCATTTTTGGTTTGCTTGTAGGGCGCTGGCACCCATATGCAGTGACTCAGAAAATTTGACACTGCTGTGAATAGTTTAGTCGCAAAGTGAAGATTCACGGGTAAAAAGCCCCAAACTGTCAGATAGGTTATTTTTCAGCTTTCAGCAGCCTTGGGCAAGTTCTTTAGAGAAATGTGGCTGTTTTTCTTGGTGGACTTGTCTATGTCCAGCTACACAAGGAGATGATGATGGTCATTGTCTCTTTCTGAGCTGCGAACGGGCAGAGAGGTGAGACAATGTGGGATTTTGACCATTTGTGCTGACCTTTGAATTTCAATGTACCTCTCTATAACATAACCCAGCTGTAATGTCATTGGTCACATTGATTTGATTTTTGGTTTGCTTGGAGGGCGCTGGCACCCATATGCAGTGACCTAGAAAATTTGACACTGCTGTGAATAGTTTAGTCGCAAAGTGAAGATTCACGGGTAAAAAGCCCCAAACTGTCAGATAGGTTAATTTTCAGCTTTCAGCAGCCCTGGGCAAGTTCTTTAGAGAAATGTGGCTGTTTTTCTTGTTGGACTTGTCTATGTCCAGCTACACAAGGATATGAGGATGGTCATATTCGTTTTCTGAGCTGCGAACGGGCAGAAAGGTGAGAAAATGTCGGATTTTGACCATTTGTGCTGACCTTTGAATTTCAAATTAGGTCTCTATAACGTGACCCAGCTGCATTGTCAATGGTCGCATTGATTTGATTTTTGGTTTGCTTGTAGGGCGCTGGCACCCACATTCAGTGACCTAGAAAATTTGGCAATGCTGTGAATAGTTTAGTCGCAAAGTGAAGATTCACTGGTAAAAAGCCCCAAACTGTCAGATAGGTTATTTTTGAGCTTTCAGCAGCCCTGGGCGAATTCTTTAGAGAAATGTGGCTGTTTTTCTTGGTGGACTTGTCTATGTCCAGCTACAGAAGGAGATGAGGATGGTCATATTCGTTTTCTGAGCTGCGAACGGGCAGAAAGGTGAGAAAATGTGGGATTTTGACCATTTGTGCTGACCTTTGAATTTCAATGTAGGTCTCTATAACGTGACCCAGCTGCATTGTCAATGGTCGCATTGATTTGATTTTTGGTTTGCTTGTAGGGCGCTGGCATCCACATTCAGTGACCCAGAAAATTTGACACTGCTGTGAATAGTTTAGTCGCAAAGTGAAGATTCACGGGTAAAAAGCCCCAAACTGTCAGATAGGTTATTTTTGAGCTTTCAGCAGCCTTGGGCGGGTTCTTTAGAGAAATGTAGCTGTTTTTCTTGGTGGACTTGTCTATGTCCAGCTACACAAGGAGATGATGATGGTCATTGTCTGTTTCTGAGCTGCGAACGGGCAGAAAGGTGAGACAATGTGGGATTTTGACCATTTGTGCTGACCTTTGAATTTCAATGTACCTCTCTATAACATGACCCAGCTGTAATGTCATTGGTCGAATTGATTTGATTTTTGGTTTGCTTGTAGGGCGCTGGCACCCATATGCAGTGACCCAGAAAATTTGACACTGCTGTGAATAATTTAGTCGCAAAGTGAAGATTCACGGGTAAAAAGCCCCAAACTGTCAGATAGGTTATTTTTGAGCTTTCAGCAGCTATGGGCGAGTTCTTTAGAGAAATGTAGCTGTTTTTCTTGGTGGACTTGTCTATGTCCAGCTACACAAGGAGATGAGGATGGTCATATTCGTTTTCTGAGCTACGAACGGGCAGAAAGGTGAGAAAGTGTCGGATTTTGACCATTTGTGCTGACCTTTGAATTTCAATGTAGGTCTCTATAACGTGACCCAGGTGCATTGTAAATGGTCGCATTGATTTGATTTTTTGTTTGCTAGTAGGGCGCTGGCACCCACATCCAGTGACCCTAAAAATTTGACACTGCTGTGAATAGTTTAGTCGCAAAGTGAAGATTCACGGGTAAAAAGCTCCAAACTGTCAGATAGGTTATTTTTCAGCTTTCAGCAGCCCTGGGCGAGTTCTTTAGAGAAATGTGGCTGTTTTTCTTGGTGGACTTGTCTATGTCCAGCTACACAAGGAGATGAGGATGGTCATATTCGTTTTCTGAGCTGCGAACGGGCAGAAAGGTGAGAAAATGTGGGATTTTGACCATTTGTGCTGACCTTTGAATTTCAATGTAGGTCTCTATAACGTGACCCAGGTGCATTGTCAATGGTCGCATTGATTTGATTTTTGGTTTGCTAGTAGGGCGCTGGCACCCACATTCAGTGACCCAGATAATTTGGCACTGCTATGAATAGTTTAGTCGCAAAGTGAAGATTCACGGGTAAAAAGCCCCAAACTGTCAGGTAGGTTATTTTTGAGCTTTCAGCAGCCCTGGGCGGGTTCTTTAGAGAAATGTAGGTGTTTTTCTTGGTGGACTTGTCTATGTCCAGCTACGCAAGGAGATGAGGATGGTCATATTCGTTTTCTGTGCTGTGAACGGGCAGAAAGGTGAGACAATGTGGGATTTTGACCATTTGTGCTGACCTTTGAATTTCAATATACCTCTCTATGACATGACCCAGCTGTAATGTCATTGGTCGCATTGACTTGATTTTTGGTTTGCTTGTAGGGCGCTGGCACCCATATGCAGTGACCCAGGAAATTTGACACTGCTGTGAATAGTTTAGTCGCAAAGTGAAGATTCACGGGTAAAAAGCCCCAAACTGTCAGATAGGTTATTTTTGAGCTTTCAGCAGCCCTGGGCGAGTTCTTTAGAGAAATATGGCTGTTTTTCTTGGTGGACTTGTCTATGTCCAGCTACACAAGGAGATGAGGATGGTGATATTCGTTTTCTGAGCTACGAACGGGCAGAAAGGTGAGAAAGTGTCGGATTTTGACCATTTGTGCTGACCTTTGAATTTCAATGTACCTCTCTATAACATGACCCACCTGTAATGTCATTGGTCGCATTGACTTCATTTTTGGTTTGCTTGTAGGGCGCTGGCACCCATATGCAGTGACTCAGAAAATTTGACACTGCTGTGAATAGTTTAGTCGCAAAGTGAAGATTCACGGGTAAAAAGCCCCAAACTGTCAGATAGGTTATTTTTCAGCTTTCAGCAGCCTTGGGCAAGTTCTTTAGAGAAATGTGGCTGTTTTTCTTGGTGGACTTGTCTATGTCCAGCTACACAAGGAGATGAGGATAGTCATATTCGTTTTCTGAGGTGCGAACGGGCAGAAAGGTGAGAAAATGGCGGATTTTGACCATTTGTGCTCACCTTTGAATTTCAATGTAGGTCTCTATAACGTGACCCAGCTGCATTGTCAATGGTTGCATTGATTTAATTTTTGGTTTGCTTGGAGGGCGCTGGCACCCACATTCAGTGACCTAGAAAATTTGACACTGCTGTGAATAGTTTAGTCGCAAAGTGAAGATTCACGGGTAAAAAGCCCCAAACTGTCAGATAGGTTATTTTTGAGCTTTCAGCAGCCCTGGGCGGGTTCTTTAGAGAAATGTAGCTGTTTTTCTTGGTGGACTTGTCTATGTCCAGCTACACAAGGAGATGATGATGGTCATAGTCTGTTTCTGAGCTGCGAACGGGCAGAAAGGTGAGACAATGTGGGATTTTGACCATTTCTGCTGACCTTTGAATTTCAATATACCTCTCTATAACATGACCCAGCTGTAATGTCATTGGTCGCATTGACTTGATTTTAGGTTTGCTTGTAGGGCGCTGGCACCCATATGCAGTGACCCAGGAAATTTGACACTGCTGTGAATAGTTTAGTCGCAAAGTGAAGATTCACGGGTAAAAATACCCAAACTGTCAGATAGGTTATATTTGAGCTTTCAGCAGCCCTGGGCGAGTTCTTTAGAGAAATGTGGCTGTTTTTCTTGTTGGACTTGTCTATGTCCAGCTACACAAGAAGATGAGGATGGTCATATTCGTTTTCTGAGCTGCGAACGGGCAGAAAGGTGAGACAATGTGGGATTTTGACCATTTGTGCTGACCTTTGAATTTCAATGTACCTCTCTATAACATGACCCAGCTGTAATGTCATTGGTCGCATTGACTTGATTTTTGGTTTGCTTGTAGGGCGCTGGCACCCATATGCAGTGACCCAGGAAATTTGACACTGCTGTGAATAGTTTAGTCGCAAAGTGAAGATTCACGGGTAAAAAGCCCCAAACTGTCAGATAGGTTATTTTTGAGCTTTCAGCAGCCCTGGGCGAGTTCTTTAGAGAAATATGGCTGTTTTTCTTGGTGGACTTGTCTATGTCCAGCTACACAAGGAGATGAGGATGGTGATATTCGTTTTCTGAGCTACGAACGGGCAGAAAGGTGAGAAAGTGTCGGATTTTGACCATTTGTGCTGACCTTTGAATTTCAATGTACCTCTCTATAACATGACCCACCTGTAATGTCATTGGTCGCATTGACTTCATTTTTGGTTTGCTTGTAGGGCGCTGGCACCCATATGCAGTGACTCAGAAAATTTGACACTGCTGTGAATAGTTTAGTCGCAAAGTGAAGATTCACGGGTAAAAAGCCCCAAACTGTCAGATAGGTTATTTTTCAGCTTTCAGCAGCCTTGGGCAAGTTCTTTAGAGAAATGTGGCTGTTTTTCTTGGTGGACTTGTCTATGTCCAGCTACACAAGGAGATGAGGATAGTCATATTCGTTTTCTGAGGTGCGAACGGGCAGAAAGGTGAGAAAATGGCGGATTTTGACCATTTGTGCTGACCTTTGAATTTCAATGTAGGTCTCTATAACGTGACCCAGCTGCATTGTCAATGGTTGCATTGATTTAATTTTTGGTTTGCTTGGAGGGCGCTGGCACCCACATTCAGTGACCTAGAAAATTTGACACTGCTGTGAATAGTTTAGTCGCAAAGTGAAGATTCACGGGTAAAAAGCCCCAAACTGTCAGATAGGTTATTTTTGAGCTTTCAGCAGCCCTGGGCGGGTTCTTTAGAGAAATGTAGCTGTTTTTCTTGGTGGACTTGTCTATGTCCAGCTACACAAGGAGATGATGATGGTCATAGTCTGTTTCTGAGCTGCGAACGGGCAGAAAGGTGAGACAATGTGGGATTTTGACCATTTCTGCTGACCTTTGAATTTCAATATACCTCTCTATAACATGACCCAGCTGTAATGTCATTGGTCGCATTGACTTGATTTTAGGTTTGCTTGTAGGGCGCTGGCACCCATATGCAGTGACCCAGGAAATTTGACACTGCTGTGAATAGTTTAGTCGCAAAGTGAAGATTCACGGGTAAAAATACCCAAACTGTCAGATAGGTTATATTTGAGCTTTCAGCAGCCCTGGGCGAGTTCTTTAGAGAAATGTGGCTGTTTTTCTTGTTGGACTTGTCTATGTCCAGCTACACAAGAAGATGAGGATGGTCATATTCGTTTTCTGAGCTGCGAACGGGCAGAAAGGTGAGACAATGTGGGATTTTGACCATTTGTGCTGACCTTTGAATTTCAATGTACCTCTCTATAACATGACCCAGCTGTAATGTCATTGGTCGCATTGACTTGATTTTTGGTTTGCTTGTAGGGCGCTGGCACCCATATGCAGTGACCCAGAAAATTTGACACTGCTGTGAATAGTTTAGTCGCAAAGTGAAGATTCACGGGTAAAAAGCCCCAAACTGTCAGATAGGTTATTTTTGAGCTTTCAGCAGCCCTGGGCGAGTTCTTTAGAGAAATGTGGCTCTTTTTCTTGGTGGACTTGTCTATGTCCAGCTACACAAGGAGATGAGGATGGTCATATTCGTTTTCTGAGCTGCGAACGGGCAGAAAGGTGAGAAAATGTGGGATTTTGACCATTTGTGCTGACCTTTGAATTTCAATGTAGGTCTCTATAACGTGACCCAGCTGCATTGTCAATGGTCGCATTGATTTGATTTTTGGTTTGCTTGGAGGGCGCTGGCACCCAAATTCAGTGGCCTAGAAAATTTGACACTGCTGTGAATAGTTTAGTCGCAAAGTGAAGATTCACGGGTAAAAAGCCCCAAAGTGTCAGATAGGTTATTTTTGAGCTTTTAGCAGCCCTGGGCGGGTTCTTTAGAGGAATGTAGCTGTTTTTCTTGGTGGACTTGTCTATGTCCAGCTACACAAGGAGATGATGATGGTCATTGTCTGTTTCTGAGCTGCGAACGGGCAGAGAGGTGAGACAATGTGGGATTTTGACCATTTGTGCTGACCTTTGAATTTCAATGTACCTCTCTATAACATAACCCAGCTGGAATGTCATTGGTCACATTGATTTGATTTTTGGTTTGCTTGTAGGGGGCTGGCACCCATATGCAGTGACCCAGAAAATTTGACACTGCTGTGAATAGTTTAGTCGCAAAGTGTAGATTCACGGGTAAAAAGCCCCAAACTGTCAGATAGGTTATTTTTCAGCTTTCAGAGGCCCTGGGCAAGTTCTTTAGAGAAATGTGGCTGTTTTTCTTGTTGGACTTGTCTATGTCCAGCTTCACAAGGAGATGAGGATGGTCATATTCGTTTTCTGAGCTGCGAACGGGCAGAAAGGTGAGACAATGTGGGATTTTGACCATTTGTGCTGACCTTTGAATTTCAATGTACCTCTCTATAACATGACCCAGCTGTAATGTCATTGGTCGCATTGATTTGATTTTTGGTTTGCTTGTAGGGCGCCGGCACCCATATGCAGTGACCCAGAAAATTTGACACTGCTGTGAATAGTTTAGTCGCAAAGTGAAGATTCACGGGTAAAAAACCCCAAACTGTCAGATAGGTTATTTTTCAGCTTTCAGCAGCCCTGGGCGAGTTCTTTAGAGAAATGTGGCTGTTTTTCTTGGTGGACTTGTCTATGTCCAGCTACACAAGGAGATGAGGATGGTCATTGTCCGTTTCTGAGCTGCGAACGGGCAGAAAGGTGAGAAAATGTCGGATTTTGACCATTTGTGCTGACCTTTGAATTTCAATGTAGGTCTCTATAACGTGACCCAGCTGCATTGTCAATAGTCGCATTGATTTGATTTTTGGTTTGCTTGTAGGGCGCTGGCACCCACATTCAGTGACCTAGGAAATTTGACACTGCTGTGAATAGTTTAGTCGCAAAATGAAGATTCACGGGTAAAAAGCCCCAAACTGTCAGATAGGTTATTTTTGAGCTTTCAGCAGCCCTGGGCGAGTTCTTTAGAGGAATGTGGCTGTTTTTCTTGGTGGACTTGTCTATGTCCAGCTACACAAGGAGATGAGGATGGTCATATTCGTTTTCTGAGCTGCGAACGGGCAGAATGGTGAGAAAATGTGGGATTTTGACCATTTGTGATGACCTTCGAATTTCAATGTAGGTCTCTATAACGTAACCCAGCTGCATTGTCAATGGTCGCATTGATTTGATTTTTGGTTTGCTTGTGGGACGCTGGCACCCACATTGAATCACCCCGAAAATTTGGCATTGCTGTGAATAGTGAAGATTCACGGGTAAAAAGCCCCAAACTGTCAGATAGGGTATTTTTCAGCTTTCAGCTGCCCTCGGCGGGTTCTTTAGAGAAATGTAGCTGTTTTTCTTGGTGGACTTGTCTATGTCCAACTACACAAGGAGATGAGGATGGTCATTGTCCGTTTCTGAGCTGCGAACGGGCAGAAAGGTGAGACAATGTGGGATTTTGACCATTTGTGCTGACCTTTGAATTTCAATGTACCTCTCTATAACATGACCCAGCTGTAATGTCATTGGTCGCATTGATTTGATTTTTGGTTTGCTTGTATGGCGCCGGCAGCCATATGCAGTGACCAAGAAAATTTGACACTGCTGTGAATAGTTTAGTCGCAAAGTGAAGATTCACGGGTAAAAAGCCCCAAACTGTCAGATAGGTTATTTTTGAGCTTTCACCAGCCCTGGGCGGGTTCTTTAGAGAAATGTAGCTGTTTTTCTTGGTGGACTTGTCTATGTCCAGCTACACAAGGAGATGATGATGGTCATTGCCTGGTTCTGAGCTGCGAACGGGCAGAAAGGTGAGACAATGTGGGATTTTGACCATTTGTGCTGACCTTTGAATTTCAATGTATCTCTCTATAACATGACCCAGCTGTAATGTCATTGGTCGCATTGATTTGATTTTTGGTTTGCTTGTAGGGCGCTGGCACCCATATGCAGTGACCCACAAAATTTGACACTGCTGTGAATAGTTTAGTCGCAAAGTGAAGATTCACGGGTAAAAAGCCCCAAACTGTCAGATAGGTTATTTTTGAGCTTTCAGCAGCCCTGGGCGAGTTCTTTAGAGAAATGTAGCTGTTTTTCTTGGTGGACTTGTCTATGTTCAGCTACACAAGGAGATGATGATGGTCATTGTCTGTTTCTGAGCTACGAACGGGCAGAAAGGTGAGACAATGTGGGATTTTGACCATTTGTGCTGAAAATGTCGGATTTTGACCATTTGTGCTGACCTTTGAATTTCAATGTAGGTCTCTATAACGTGACCCAGCTGCATTGTCAATGGTCGCATTGATTTGATTTTTGGTTTGCTTGTAGGGCGCTGGCACCCACATTCAGTGACCAAGAAAATTTGGCATTGCTGTGAACAGTTTAGTCGCAAAGTTAAGATTCACGGGTAAAAAGCCCCAAACTGTCAGATAGGTTATTTTTGAGCTTTCAGCAGCCCTGGGCGAATTCTTTAGAGAAATGTGGCTGTTTTTCTTGGTGGAGTTGTCTATGTCCAGCTACAGAAGGAGATGAGGATGGCCATATTCGTTTTCTGAGCTGCGAACGGGCAAAGAGGTGAGACAATGTGGGATTTTGACCATTTGTGCTGACCTTTGAATTTCAATGTAGGTCTCTAAAACGTGACCCAGCTGCATTGTCAATGATCGCATTGGTTTGATTTTTGGTTTGCTTGTAGGGCGCTGGCACCCACATTCAGGGACCTAGAAAATTTGACACTGCTGTGAATAGTTTAGTCGCAAAGTGAAGATTCACGGGTAAAAAGCCCCAAACTGTCAGATAGGTTATTTTTCAGCTTTCAGCAGCCCTGGGCGGGTTCTTTAGAGAAATGTGGCTGTTTTTCTTGGTGGAGTTGTCTATGTCCAGCTACAGAAGGAGATGAGGATGGCCATATTCGTTTTCTGAGCTGCGAACGGGCAAAGAGGTGAGACAATGTGGGATTTTGACCATTTGTGCTGACCTTTGAATTTCAATGTAGGTCTCTAAAACGTGACCCAGCTGCATTGTCAATGATCGCATTGGTTTGATTTTTGGTTTGCTTGGAGGGCGCTGGAACCCACATTCAGTGACCTAGAAAATTTGACACTGCTGTGAATAGTTTAGTCGCAAAGTGAAGATTCACGGGTAAAAAGACCCAAACTGTCAGATAGGTTATTTTTGAGCTTTCAGCAGCCCTGGACGGGTTCTTTGGAGAAATGTAGCTGTTTTTCTTGGTGGACTTGTCTATGTCCAGCTACACAAGGAGATGATGATGGTCATTGTCTTTTTCTGAGCTGCGAACGGGCAGAAAGGTGAGAAAATGTGGGATTTTGACCATTTGTGCTGACCTTTGAATTTCAATGTACCTCTCTATAACGTGACCCAGCTGCATTGTCAATGGTCGCATTGATTTGATTTTTGGTTTGCTTGGAGGGCGCTGGCACACACATTCCGTGACCTAGAAAATTTGACACTGCTGTGAATAGTTTAGTCGCAAAGTGAAGATTCACGGGGTAAAAGCCCCAAACTGTCAGATAGGTTATTTTTGAGCTTTCAGCAGCCCTGGGTGGGTTCTTTAGAGAAATGTAGCTGTTTTTCTTGGTGGACTTGTCTATGTCCAGCTACGCAAGGAGATGATGATGGTCATTGTCTCTTTCTGAGCTGCGAACGGGCAGAAAGGTGAGACAATGTGGGATTTTGACCATTTGTGCTGACCTTTGAATTTCAATGTACCTCTCTATAACATAACCCAGCTGTAATGTCATTGGTCACATTGATTTGATTTTTGGTTTGCTTGTAGGGCGCTGGCACCCATATGCAGTGACCCACAAAATTTGACACTGCTGTGAATAGTTTAGTCGCAAAGTGAAGATTCACGGGTAAAAAGCCCCAACCTGTCAGATAGGTTATTTTTGAGCTTTCAGAGGCCCTGGGCAAGTTCTTTAGAGAAATGTGGCTGTTTTTCTTGTTGGACTTGTCTATGTCCAGCTACACAAGGATATGAGGATGGTCATATTCGTTTTCTGAGCTGCGAACGGGCAGAAAGGTGAGAAAATGTGGGATTTTGACCATTTGTGCTGACCTTTGAATTTCAATGTAGGTCTCTATAACGTGACCCAGCTGCATTGTCAATGGTCGCATTGATTTGATTTTTGGTTTGCTTGTAGGGCGCTGGCACCCACATTCAGTGACCCAGAAAATTTGGCACTGCTGTGAATAGTTTAGTCGCAAAGTGAAGATTCACGGGTAAAAAGCCCCAAACTGTGAGATAGGTTATTTTTGAGCTTTCAGCAGCCCTGAGCGAATTCTTTAGAGAAATGTGGCTGCTTTTCTTGGTGGAGTTGTCTATGTCCAGCTACAGAAGGAGATGAGGATGGCCATATTCGTTTTCTGAGCTGCGAACGGGCAGAAAGGTGAGACAATGTGGGATTTTGACCATTTGTGCTGACCTTTGAATTGCAATGTAGGTCTCTATAACGTGACCCAGCTGCATTGTCAATGATCGCATTGGGTTGATTTTTGGTTTGCTTGGAGGGCGCTGGCACCCACATTCAGTGACCTAGAAAATTTGACACTGCTGTGAATAGTTTAGTCGCAAAGTGAAGATTCACGGGTAAAAAGCCCCAAAGTGTCAGATAGGTTATTTTTGAGCTTTCAGCAGCCCTGGGCGGGTTCTTTAGAGAAATGTAGCTGTTTTTCTTGGTGGACTTGTCTATGTCCAGCTACATAAGCAGATGATGATGGTCATTGTCTGTTTCTGAGCTGCGAACGGGCAGAAAAATGAGACAATGTGGGATTTTGACCATTTGTGCTGACCTTTGAATTTCAATGTACCTCTCTATAACATGACCCAGCTGTAATGTCATTGGTCGCATTGATTTGATTTTTGGTTTGCTTGTAGGGCGCTGGCACCCATATGCAGTGACCCAGAAAAGTTGACACTGCTGTGAATAGTTTAGTCGCAAAGTGAAGATTCACGGGTAAAAAGCCCCAAAGTGTCAGATAGGTTATTTTTGAGCTTTCAGCAGCCCTGGGCGGGTTCTTTAGAGAAATGTAGCTGTTTTTCTTGGTGGACTTGTCTATGTCCAGCTACACAAGGAGATGATGATGGTCATTGTCTGTTTCTGAGCTGCGAACGGGCAGAAAGGTGAGACAATGTGGGATTTTGACCATTTGTGCTGACCTTTGAATTTCAATGTACCTCTCTATAACATGACCCAGCTGTAATGTCATTGGTCGCATTGATTTTATTTTTGGTTTGCTTATAGGGCACTGGCACTCATATACAGTGACCCAGAAAATTTGACACTGCTGTGAATAGTTTAGTCGCAAAGTGAAGATTCACGGGTAAAAAGACCGTCAGGCGAAATAGCACGTCATAGTACATTCGAGATCAGCGGGAAGAAGATGACGACGTCCACTAATTTAGTAGCTGTGCACACGAATCTGCTGTGTGTGTTACTCTGTGTGTCAGCTATGGCATCATCGCCTGTGGTTCCATGCCTAGCATGTACGTCTGGACCATCCTGCAAAGTTTGAATGACGTAGGTTGAGCGATCGCTCCGCGAAACATACTTTTTGAAATTCTCTTCATAGTATATCTTCCACCATTGAAATTTCGAATTTCTTCGAATTTTTTGCTGAGAGGGGTGGCTTGCAACCTCGATATGGCTTGTTCCAGGCATGCTTTGGAGCCATCGCCTGTTGAAACAGTGACAGGAAGCTGCCCTGCAACTGTTCCAACAGGAAATTAATCGATCCGAGAAAGCGCGAGTCCGCGGATCTCGGTTGAATATTGAGTATTTCAAGCCTTTTCACGACGAAGATGGAGTTCTTTTTGGAGATGGACGTCGCGGCAAAGGACATGGTGTCCGACTTCTGGCGTCTGGTGAAGCCAGGGATCATTTGTCCAGTCAGGTCGGCAGCCTAACCGTCGGTAAGCTTGTGTTTGGATCCCGTTCTGCTCGATGTGGTAGATCACAAACAATAATTGATATCGCACAAATTGATCTCAGCATCGTGCGTACGGCACTTTATTTTCAGAAAATCCCAAAGTGTCTCTGTGTGGCCGTCCTATGCCACGAGAAACTCCAATCAGGCTCCTATGTCCTCTGCCTTCATGATTGAATGTCCACTTTGTTTGAACAACGAACACAACAATCGAGGACGGCTTTGCAATGAAAAATACAGCTATACTGGAGCTGAAAAAAAGAAGAAAAAAACGTGCTCAGGATGAGACTCGAGTACACGCATACTCTCCCAGCAGGTGAAACGCAAATTTTTGTGAAAAATGCGTGTCGCCGACTGACCAGTAATTTCGCCTGACGCCAAAGTGTCAGATAGGTTATTTTTGAGCTTTCAGCAGCCCTGGGCGAGTTCTTTAGAGAAATGTGGCTGTTTTTCTTGGTGGACTTGTCTATGTCCAGCTACACAAGGATATGAGGATGGTCATATTCGTTTTCTGAGCTGCGAACGGGCAGAAAGGTGAAAAAATTTCGGATTTTGACCATTTGTGCTGACCTTTGAATTTCAATGTAGGTCTCTATAACGTGACCCAGCTGCATTGTCAATGGTCGCATTGATTTGATTTTTGGTTTGCTTGTAGGGCGCTGGCACCCACATTCAGTGACCCAGAAAATTTGGCACTGCTGTGAATAGTTTAGTCGCAAAGTGAAGATTCACGGGTAAAAAGCCCCAAACTGTCAGATAGGTTATTTTTGAGCTTTCAGCAGCCCTGGGCGAATTCTTTAGAGAAATGTGGCTGTTTTTCTTGGTGGACTTGTCTATGTCCAGCTACAAAAGGAGATGAGGATGGCCATATTCGTTTTCTGAGCTGCGAACGGGCAGAAAGGTGAGACAATGTGGGATTTTGACCATTTGTGCTGACCTTTGAATTTCAATGTAGGTCTCTATAACGTGACCCAGCTGCATTGTCAATGATCGCATTGATTTGATTTTTGGTTTGCTTGTAGGGCGCTGGCACCCATATGCAGTGACCCAGAAAATTTGACACTGCTGTGAATAGTTTAGTCGCAAAGTGAAGATTCACGGGTAAAAAGCCCCAAACTGTCAGATAGGTTATTTTTGAGCTTTCAGCAGCCCTGGGCGGGTTCTTTAGAGAAATGTAGCTGTTTTTCTTGGTGGACTTGTCTATGTCGAGCTACACAAGGAGATGATGATGGTCATTGTCTGTTTCTGAGCTGCGAATGGGCAGAAAGGTGAGACAATGTGGGATTTTGGCCATTTGTGCTGACCTTTGAATTTCAATGTACCTCTCTATAACATGACCCAGCTGTAATGTCATTGGTCGCATTGATTTGATTTTTGGTTTGCTTGTAGGGCGCTGGCACCCATATGCAGTGACCCAGAAAATTTGACACTGCTGTGAATAGTTTAGTTGCAAAGTGAAGATTCACGGGTAAAAAGCCCCAAACTGTCAGATAGGTTATTTTTCAGCTTTCAGCAGCCCTGGGCGAGTTTTTTAGAGAAATGTGGCTGTTTTTCTTGGTGGACTTGTCTATGTCCAGCTACACAAGGAGATGATGATGGTCATTGTCTGTTTCTGAGCTGCGAACGGGCAGAAAGGTGAGAAAATGTGGGATTTTGACCATTTGTGCTGATCTTTGAATTTCAATGTAGGTCTCTATAACGTGACCCAGCTGCATTGTCAATGGTTCAATTGATTTGATTTTTGGTTTGCTTGGAGGGCGCTGGCACCCACATTCAGTGCTAGAGAATTTGACACTGCTGTGAATAGTTTAGTCGCAAAGTGAAGATTCACGGGTAAAAAGCCCCAAACTGTCAGATAGGTTATTTTTGAGCTTTCAGCAGCCCTGGGCGGGTTCTTTAGAGAAATGTAGCTGTTTTTCTTGGTGGACTTGTCTATGTCCAGCTACACAAGGAGATGATGATGGTCATTGTCTGTTTCTGAGCTGCGAACGTGCAGAAAGGTGAGACAATGTGGGATTTTGACCATTTGTGCTGACAATTGAATTTCAATGTACCTCTCTATAACATGACCCAGCTGTAATGTCATTGGTCGCATTGATTTTATTTTTGGTTTGCTTGTAGGGCGCTGGCACCCATATGCAGTGACCCAGAAAATTTGACACTGCTGTGAATAGTTTAGTCGCAAAGTGAAGATTCACGGGTAAAAAGCCCCAAACTGTCAGATAGGTTATTTTTGAGCTTTCAGCAGCCCTGGGCGGGTTCTTTAGAGAAATGTAGCTGTTTTTCTTGGTGGACTTGTCTATGTCGAGCTACACAAGGAGATGATGATGGTCATTGTCTGTTTCTGAGCTGCGAACGGGCAGAAAGGTGAGACAATGTGGGATTTTGGCCATTTGTGCTGACCTTTGAATTTCAATGTACCTCTCTATAACATGACCCAGCTGTAATGTCATTGGTCGCATTGATTTGATTTTTGGTTTGCTTGTAGGGCGCTGGCACCCATATGCAGTGACCCAGAAAATTTGACACTGCTGTGAATAGTTTAGTTGCAAAGTGAAGATTCACGGGTAAAAAGCCCCAAACTGTCAGATAGGTTATTTTTCAGCTTTCAGCAGCCCTGGGCGAGTTCTTTAGAGAAATGTGGCTGTTTTTCTTGGTGGACTTGTCTATGTCCAGCTACACAAGGAGATGAGGATGGTCGTATTCGTTTTCTGAGCTGCGAACGGGCAGAAAGGTGAGAAAATGTGGGATTTTGACCATTTGTGCCGACCTCTGAATTTCAATGTACCTCTCTATAACATGACCGAGCTGTAATGTCATTGGTCGCATTGACTTGATTTTTGGTTTGCTTGTAGGGCGCTGGCACCCATATGCAGTGACCCAGAAAATTTGACACTGCTGTGAATAGTTTAGTCGCAAAGTGAAGATTCACGGGTAAAAAGCCCCAAACTGTCAGATAGGTTATTTTTGAGCTTTCAGCAGCCCTGGGCGAGTTCTTTAGAGAAATGTGGCTGTTTTTCTTGGTGGACTTGTCTATGTCCAGCTACACAAGGAGATGAGGATGCTCATATTCGTTTTCTGAGCTGCGAACGGGCAGAAAGGTGAGAAAATGTGGGATTTTGACCATTTGTGCTGACCTTTGATTTTCAATGTAGGTCTCTATAACGTGACCCAGCTGCATTGTCAATGGTTGCATTGATTTGATTTTTGGTTTGCTTGGAGGGCGCTGGCACCCACATTCAGTGACCTAGAAAATTTGACACTGCTGTGAATAGTTTAGTCGCAAAGTGAAGATTCACGGGTAAAAAGCCCCAAACTGTCAGATAGGTTATTTTTGAGCTTTCAGCAGCCCTGGGCGGGTTCTTTAGAGAAATGTAGCTGTTTTTCTTGGTGGACTTGTCTATGTCCAGCTACACAAGGAGATGGAGATGATAATGGTCATTGTCTGTTTCTGAGCTGCGAACATGCAGAAAGGTGAGACAATGTGGGATTATGACCATTTGTGCTGACCTTTGACTTTCAATGTACCTCTCTATAACATGACCCAGCTGTAATGTCATTGGTCGCATTGATTTGATTTTTGGTTTGCTTGTAGGGCGCTGGCACCCATATGCAGTGACCCAGAAAATTTGACACTGCTGTGAATAGTTTAGTCGCAAAGTGAAGATTCACGGGTAAAAAGCCCCAAACTGTCAGATAGGTTATTTTTGAGCTTTCAGCAGCCCTGGGCGAGTTCTTTAGAGAAATGTGGCTGTTTTTCTTGGTGGACTTGTCTATGTCCAGCTACACAAGGAGATGAGGATGGTCATATTCGTTTTCTGAGCTGCGAACGGGCAGAAAGGTGAGACAATGTGGGATTTTGACCATTTGTGCTGACCTTTGAATTTCAATGTAGGTCTCTATAACATGACCCAGCTGTAATGTCATTGGTCGCATTGACTTGATTTTTGGTTTGCTTGTAGGGCGCTGGCACCCATATGCAGTGACCCAGAAAATATGACACTGCTGTGAATAGTTTAGTTGCAAAGTGAAGATTCACGGGTAAAAAGCCCCCAACTGTCAGATAGGTTATTTTTGAGCTTTCAGCAGCCCTGGGCGAGTTCTTTAGAGAAATGTGGCTGTTTTTCTTGGTGGAATTGTCTATGTCCAGCTACACAAGGAGATGAGGATGGTCATATTCTTTTTCTGAGCTGCGAACGGGCAGAAAGGTGAGAGAATGTGGGATTTTGACCATTTGTGCTGACCTTTGAATTTCAATGTAGGTCTCTTTAACGTGACCCAGCTGCATTGTCAATGGTCGCATTGATTTGATTTTTGGTTTGCTTGGAGGGCGCTGGCACCCACATTCAGTGGCCTAAAAAATTTGACACTGCTGTGAATAGTTTAGTCGCAAAGTGAAGATTCACGGGTAAAAAGCCCCAAACTGTCAGATAGGTTATTTTTGAGCCTTCAGCAGCCCTGGGCGGGTTCTTTAGAGAAATGTAGCTGTTTTTCTTGGTGGACTTGTCTATGTCCAGCTACACAAGGAGATGATGATGGTCATTGTCTGTTTCTGAGCTGCGAACGGGCAGAAAAGTGAGACAATGTGGGATTTTGACCATTTGTGCTGACCTTTGAATTTCAATGTACCTCTCTATAACATGACCCAGCTGTAATGTCATTGGTCGCATTGATTTGATTTTTGGTTTGCTTGTAGGGCACTGGCACTCATATACAGGGACCCAGAAAATTTGACACTGCTGTGAATAGTTTAGTCGCAAAGTGAAGATTCACGGGTAAAAAGCCCCAAACTGTCAGATAGGTTTTTTTTGAGCTTTCAGCAGCCCTGGGCGAGTTCTTTAGAGAAATGTGGCTGTTTTTCTTGGTGGATTTGTCTATGTCCAGCTACACAAGGATATGAGGATGGTCATATTCGTGTTCTGAGCTGCGAACGGGCAGAAAGGTGAGAAAATGTGGGATTTTGACCATTTGTGCTGACCTTTGAATTTCAATGTAGGTCTCTATAACGTGACCCAGCTGCATTGTCAATGGTCGCATTGATTTGATTTTTGGTTTGCTTGTAGGGCGCTGGCATCCACATTCAGTGACCTAGAAAATTTGGCACTGCTGTGAATAGTTTAGTCGCAGAGTGAAGATTCACGGGTAAAAAGGCCCAAGCTGTCAGATAGGTTATTTTTGAGCTTTCAGCAGCCCTGGGCGGGTTCTTTAGAGAAATGTAGCTGTTTTTCTTGGTGGACTTGTCTATGTCCAGCTACACAAGGAGATGATGATGGTCATTGTCTGTTTCTGAGCTGCGAACGGGCAGAAAGGTGAGACAATGTGGGATTTTGACCATTTGTGCTGACCTTTGAATTTCAATGTACCTCTCTATAACATGACCCAGCTGTAATGTCATTGGACGCATTGATTTGATTTTTGGTTTGCTTGTAGGGCGCTGGCACCCATATGCAGTGACCCACAAAATTTGACACTGCTGTGAATAGTTTAGTCGCAAAGTGAAGATTCACGGGTAAAAAGCCCCAAAGTGTCAGATAGGTTATTTTTGAGCTTTCAGCAGCCCTGGGCGGGTTCTTTAGAGAAATGTAGCTGTTTTTCTTGGTGGACTTGTCTATGTCCAGCTACACAAGGAGATGATGATGGTCATTGTCTGTTTCTGAGCTGCGAACGGGCAGAAAGGTGAGACAATGTGGGATTTTGACCATTTGTGCTGACCTTTGAATTTCAATGTACCTCTCTATAACATGACCCAGCTGTAATGTCATTGGTCGCATTGATTTGATTTTTGGTTTGCTTGTAGGGCACTGGCACCCATATGCAGTGACCCAGAAAATTTGACACTGCTGTGAATAGTTTAGTCGCAAAGTGAAGATTCACGGGTAAAAAGCCCCAAACTGTCAGATAGGTTATTTTTGAGCTTTCAGCAGCCCTGGGCGAGTTCTTTAGAGAAATGTAGCTGTTTTTCTTGGTGGACTTGTCTATGTCCAGCTACACAAGGAGATGATGATGGCCATTGTCTGTTTCTGAGCTGCGAACGGGCAGAAAGGTGAGAAAATGTGGGATTTTGACCATTTGTGCTGACCTTTGAATTTCAATGTAGGTCTCTATAACGTGACCCAGCTGCATTGTCAATGGTCGCATTGATTTGATTTTTGGTTTGCTTGTAGGGCACTGGCATCCACATTCAGTGACCTAGAAAATTTGGCACTGCTGTGAATAGTTTAGTCGCAGAGTGAAGATTCACGGGTAAAAAGCCCCAAACTGTCAGATAGGTTATTTTTGAGCTTTCAGCAGCCCTGGGCGGGTTCTTTAGAGAAATGTAGCTGTTTTTCTTGGTGGACTTGTCTATGTCCAGCTACAAAAGGAGATGATGATGGTCATTGTCTGTTTCTGAGCTGCGAACGGGCAGAAAGGTGAGACAATGTGGGATTTTGACCATTTGTGCTGACCTTTGAATTTCATTGTACCTCTCTATAACATGACCCAGCTGTAATGTCATTGGACGCATTGATTTGATTTTTGGTTTGCTTGTAGGGCGCTGGCACCCATATGCAGTGACCCAGAAAATTTCACACTGCTGTGAATAGTTTAGTCGCAAAGTGAAGATTCACGGGTAAAAAGCCCCAAAGTGTCAGATAGGTTATTTTTGAGCTTTCAGCAGCCCTGGGCGGGTTCTTTAGAGAAATGTAGCTGTTTTTCTTGGTGGACTTGTCTATGTCCAGCTACACAAGGAGATGATGATGGTCATTGTCTGTTTCTGAGCTGCGAACGGGCAGAAAGGTGAGACAATGTGGGATTTTGACCATTTGTGCTGACCTTTGAATTTCAATGTACCTCTCTATAACATGACCCAGCTGTAATGTCATTGGTCGCATTGATTTGATTTTTGGTTTGCTTGTAGGGCACTGGCACTCATATACAGTGACCCAGAAAATTTGACACTGCTGTGAATAGTTTAGTCGCAAAGTGAAGATTCACGGGTAAAAAGCCCCAAACTGTCAGATAGGTTATTTTTGAGCTTTCAGCAGCCCTGGGCGAGTTCTTTAGAGAAATGTGGCTGTTTTTCTTGGTGGACTTGTCTATGTCCAGCTACACAAGGATATGAGGATGGTCATATTCGTGTTCTGAGCTGCGAACGGGCAGAAAGGTGAGAAAATGTGGGATTTTGACCATTTGTGCAGACCTTTGAATTTCAATGTAGGTCTCTATAACGTGACCCAGCTGCATTGTCAATGGTCGCATTGATTTGATTTTTGGTTTGCTTGTAGGGCGCTGGCATCCACATTCAGTGACCTAGAAAATTTGGCACTGCTGTGAATAGTTTAGTCGCAGAGTGAAGATTCACGGGTAAAAAGGCCCAAACTGTCAGATAGGTTATTTTTGAGCTTTCAGGAGCCCTGGGCGGGTTCTTTAGAGAAATGTAGCTGTTTTTCTTGGTGGACTTGTCTATGTCCAGCTACACAAGGAGATGATGATGGTCATTGTCTGTTTCTGAGCTGCGAACGGGCAGAAAGGTGAGACAATGTGGGATTTTGACCATTTGTGCTGACCTTTGAATTTCAATGTACCTCTCTATAACATGACCCAGCTGTAATGTCATTGGACGCATTGATTTGATTTTTGGTTTGCTTGTAGGGCGCTGGCACCCATATGCAGTGACCCAGAAAATTTGACACTGCTGTGAATAGTTTAGTCGCAAAGTGAAGATTCACGGGTAAAAAGCCCCAAAGTGTCAGATAGGTTATTTTTGAGCTTTCAGCAGCCCTGGGCGGGTTCTTTAGAGAAATGTAGCTGTTTTTCTTGGTGGACTTGTCTATGTCCAGCTACACAAGGAGATGATGATGGTCATTGTCTGTTTCTGAGCTGCGAACGGGCAGAAAGGTGAGACAATGTGGGATTTTGACCATTTGTGCTGACCTTTGAATTTCAATGTACCTCTCTATAACATGACCCAGCTGTAATGTCATTGGTCGCATTGATTTGATTTTTGGTTTGCTTGTAGGGCACTTTGTGGTGGGTCTGATCTACTCACCTCCCACCGTTTAGGAGCTGCATCTGCGCCTTGATCCAAGAGGGTGGTGGCGTTCCTGCGGATGCGGAAAACTGGGCCTTTGGCCGAGTCTCACGCGAACCGTGAAATTTTTTTTTTTTTTTTTTTTTTGTAGGGCGCTGGCACCCATATGCAGTGACCCAGAAAATTTGACACTGCTGTGAATAGTTTAGTCGCAAAGTGAAGATTCACGGGTAAAAAGCCCCTAACTGTCAGATAGGTTATTTTTGAGCTTTCAGCAGCCCTGGGCGAGTTCTTTAGAGAAATGTAGCTGTTTTTCTTGGTGGACTTGTCTATGTCCAGCTACACAAGGAGATGATGATGGCCATTGTCTGTTTCTGAGCTGCGAACGGGCAGAAAGGTGAGAAAATGTGGGATTTTGACCATTTGTGCTGACCTTTGAATTTCAATGTAGGTCTCTATAACGTGACCCAGCTGCATTGTCAATGGTCGCATTGATTTGATTTTTGGTTTGCTTGTAGGGCACTGGCATCCACATTCAGTGACCTAGAAAATTTGGCACTGCTGTGAATAGTTTAGTCGCAGAGTGAAGATTCACGGGTAAAAAGCCCCAAACTGTCAGATAGGTTATTTTTGAGCTTTCAGCAGCCCTGGGCGGGTTCTTTAGAGAAATGTAGCTGTTTTTCTAGGTGGACTTGTCTATGTCCAGCTACACAAGGAGATGATGATGGTCATTGTCTGTTTCTGAGCTGCGAACGGGCAGAAAGGTGAGACAATGTGGGATTTTGACCATTTGTGCTGACCTTTGAATTTCAATGTACCTCTCTATAACATGACCCAGCTGTAATGTCATTGGACGCATTGATTTGATTTTTGGTTTGCTTGTAGGGCGCTGGCACCCATATGCAGTGACCCAGAAAATTTGACACTGCTGTGAATAGTTTAGTCGCAAAGTGAAGATTCACGGGTAAAAAGCCCCAAAGTGTCAGATAGGTTATTTTTGAGCTTTCAGCAGCCCTGGGCGGGTTCTTTAGAGAAATGTAGCTGTTTTTCTTGGTGGACTTGTCTATGTCCAGCTACACAAGGAGATGATGATGGTCATTGTCTGTTTCTGAGCTGCGAACGGGCAGAAAGGTGAGACAATGTGGGATTTTGACCATTTGTGCTGACCTTTGAATTTCAATGTACCTCTCTATAACATGACCCAGCTGTAATGTCATTGGTCGCATTGATTTGATTTTTGGTTTGCTTGTAGGGCACTGGCACCCATATGCAGTGACCCAGAAAATTTGACACTGCTGTGAATAGTTTAGTCGCAAAGTGAAGATTCACGGGTAAAAAGCCCCAAACTGTCAGATAGGTTTATTTTTGAGCTTTCAGCAGCCCTGGGCGAGTTCTTTAGAGAAATGTGGCTGTTTTTCTTGGTGGACTTGTCTATGTACAGCTACACAAGGAGATGAGGATGGTCATATTCGTTTTCTGAGCTGCGAACGGGCAGAAAGGTGAGAAAATGTCGGATTTTGACCATTTGTGCTGACCTTTGAATTTCAATGTAGGTCTCTATAACGTGACCCAGCTGCATTGTCAATGGTCGCATTGATTTGATTTTTGGTTTGCTTGTAGGGCGCTGGCACCCACATTCAGTGACCTAGAAAATTTGACACTGCTGTGAATAGTTTAGTCGCAAAGTGAAGATTCACGGGTAAAAAGCCCCAAAGTGTCAGATAGGTTATTTTTGAGCTTTCAGCAGCCCTGGGCGGGTTCTTTAGAGAAATGTAGCTGTTTTTCTTGGTGGACTTGTCTATGTCCAGCTACACAAGGAGATGATGATGGCCATTGTCTGTTTCTGAGCTGCGAACGGGCAGAAAGGTGAGAAAATGTGGGATTTTGACCATTTGTGCTGACCTTTGAATTTCAATGTAGGTCTCTATAACGTGACCCAGCTGCATTGTCAATGGTCGCATTGATTTGATTTTTGGTTTGCTTGTAGGGCACTGGCATCCACATTCAGTGACCTAGAAAATTTGGCACTGCTGTGAATAGTTTAGTCGCAGAGTGAAGATTCACGGGTAAAAAGCCCCAAACTGTCAGATAGGTTATTTTTGAGCTTTCAGCAGCCCTGGGCGGGTTCTTTAGAGAAATGTAGCTGTTTTTCTAGGTGGACTTGTCTATGTCCAGCTACACAAGGAGATGATGATGGTCATTGTCTGTTTCTGAGCTGCGAACGGGCAGAAAGGTGAGACAATGTGGGATTTTGACCATTTGTGCTGACCTTTGAATTTCAATGTACCTCTCTATAACATGACCCAGCTGTAATGTCATTGGACGCATTGATTTGATTTTTGGTTTGCTTGTAGGGCGCTGGCACCCATATGCAGTGACCCAGAAAATTTGACACTGCTGTGAATAGTTTAGTCGCAAAGTGAAGATTCACGGGTAAAAAGCCCCAAAGTGTCAGATAGGTTATTTTTGAGCTTTCAGCAGCCCTGGGCGGGTTCTTTAGAGAAATGTAGCTGTTTTTCTTGGTGGACTTGTCTATGTCCAGCTACACAAGGAGATGATGATGGTCATTGTCTGTTTCTGAGCTGCGAACGGGCAGAAAGGTGAGACAATGTGGGATTTTGACCATTTGTGCTGACCTTTGAATTTCAATGTACCTCTCTATAACATGACCCAGCTGTAATGTCATTGGTCGCATTGATTTGATTTTTGGTTTGCTTGTAGGGCACTGGCACCCATATGCAGTGACCCAGAAAATTTGACACTGCTGTGAATAGTTTAGTCGCAAAGTGAAGATTCACGGGTAAAAAGCCCCAAACTGTCAGATAGGTTTATTTTTGAGCTTTCAGCAGCCCTGGGCGAGTTCTTTAGAGAAATGTGGCTGTTTTTCTTGGTGGACTTGTCTATGTACAGCTACACAAGGAGATGAGGATGGTCATATTCGTTTTCTGAGCTGCGAACGGGCAGAAAGGTGAGAAAATGTCGGATTTTGACCATTTGTGCTGACCTTTGAATTTCAATGTAGGTCTCTATAACGTGACCCAGCTGCATTGTCAATGGTCGCATTGATTTGATTTTTGGTTTGCTTGTAGGGCGCTGGCACCCACATTCAGTGACCTAGAAAATTTGACACTGCTGTGAATAGTTTAGTCGCAAAGTGAAGATTCACGGGTAAAAAGCCCCAAAGTGTCAGATAGGTTATTTTTGAGCTTTCAGCAGCCCTGGGCGGGTTCTTTAGAGAAATGTAGCTGTTTTTCTTGGTGGACTTGTCTATGTCCAGCTACATAAGCAGATGATGATGGTCATTGTCTGTTTCTGAGCTGCGAACGGGCAGAAAGGTGAGACAATGTGGGATTTTGACCATTTGTGCTGACCTTTGAATTTCAATGTACCTCTCTATAACATGACCCAGCTGTAATGTCATTGGTCGCATTGACTTGATTTTTGGTTTGCTTGTAGGGCGCTGGCACCCATATGCAGTGACCCAGAAAATATGACACTGCTGTGAATAGTTTAGTTGCAAAGTGAAGATTCACGGGTAAAAAGCCCCCAACTGTCAGATAGGTTATTTTTGAGCTTTCACCAGCCCTGGGCGAGTTCTTTAGAGAAATGTGGCTGTTTTTCTTGGTGGAATTGTCTATGTCCAGCTACACAAGGAGATGAGGATGGTCATATTCGTTTTCTGAGCTGCGAACGGGCAGAAAGGTGAGAGAATGTGGGATTTTGACCATTTGTGCTGACCTTTGAATTTCAATGTAGGTCTCTTTAACGTGACCCAGCTGCATTGTCAATGGTCGCATTGATTTGATTTTTGGTTTGCTTGGAGGGCGCTGGCACCCACATTCAGTGGCCTAAAAAATTTGACACTGCTGTGAATAGTTTAGTCGCAAAGTGAAGATTCACGGGTAAAAAGCCCCAAACTGTCAGATAGGTTATTTTTGAGCTTTCAGCAGCTCTGGGCGGGTTCTTTAGAGAAATGTAGCTGTTTTTCTTGGTGGACTTGTCTATGTCCAGCTACACAAGGAGATGATGATTGTCATTGTCTCTTTCTGAGCTGCGAATGGGCAGAGAGGTGAGACAATGTGGGATTTTGACCATTTGTGCTGACCTTTGAATTTCAACGTACTGTAGTATCCCTGCCCGACCAATACGGAAGCAGTACGGAACTAATACGGAGCTTGCCTGATGTATATTTAGTGTATCTCCGTATGTAAGCGTACGTCGTCTGCTGCATAAAAGCGGCTGCGCATTTCTGTTTTGATGAAGATTAGATTACTAGTAGATTAGATTAGATAGCAATGAAAGCTAACTCGAGGAAGAGAGATTTTGATAATAACGAGCTATTCAACCTCCAGGTGAGCACCGGAGAGAAAGTCAGTTATTTTGCCGTTCCTTCTTTCATTAATAATTATATCTCAGGTGTGTACCTGAAAGTAGAATAAAAGTAATTCTTGTTAATTGCACCGCGCCTACCACTCGGCTACCCATTACATTGGTGGCAGCGGTGTAGTTTTAAATAAAACAACGTGATTCGACCCCAGACTCCGATGGCTCAACCCGCTACAGCTCCCTGCGACAAATCAAGATGAGAATCATGTTTCTTGCCTTCCTGGGCTTGGCCCTGCTTATTAGCTTGCAGCACAGTCAGGGTACTAGCGTGGATCACCCTTCTCTCCGCACCGCACACACTGGAGACTTCGATGGCGATTCCAAGCGACCCGCTACCTACATGTATAATACCCGTGGTGATGGCGAAGCTGATGCAGACGACAACAGGCAGTCTGCTGCCCAAGACAAGGAGGGTAGTCCCCAAGACCAGCAGCGTTTGATTTTCGCCGGCACGCAGTCGGAAGCAGGAGCCCACTCTTCATTTGGTACTTCGCCTCCGTGGTGGAATGCAGATTTTCGTCAACACTCTTCCTGGCTAGACCATCACTCTTTACGTCACGCAAAGCGATGCTATCGACAATGTGAAGACCACGATTCAAGACGAGGAGGGAGGTCATTTGTCTGACGCCGAGCTAGCCGCTCTGGGTGACCGGCTCAACCAAGATGAAGATAAAACCTGGCTTGCTCTCCGCTGTAGCTCCAGCCGCCGCCGTGGTTACTAACGCTGATTCCAGGTATGGCATTTTCTTTCCTGTCTTCCTTCAGTCTCCCTGTTCTCTTCAGTCTTCCTTTATGCGAGTGTGTGAATCCAGTTTAGTTTGGTAGGCGTCTGATCATGGTGAGCCACGGTTTACCCAGCTAACGTGGGACAATGTGTGTGACAACGCCCCTTATAGTTATAGTGTATTCAGTTCGGTTTTTGAACTGCGATGTTCCTGGCGGGTTGTGCCAGCGTTGTGCAGCAAGAGTGCTGTAGTTTTTCAGGTCCTATTTGGAGGACAGTTCTTTCCCCTTTTGACCCCGTGAGATGGTGTGAACCTGGTGTGCTTTTACTTCTACTTTATGATTTGTTATCAGTTCATTTCTTCTGTCTACTCTAAACGTTATCATTTCCGATATAATTTGCCATCTTCCGGTTGACGCTGTGTTCGTAACTCTTCACTAATTTTTTGAAAACCACGAGGGCGTGATAATCTGTAGGAAGGGAGGGTGTAGTATCCCTGCCCGACCAATACGGAAGCAGTACGGAACTAATACGGAGCTTGCCTGATGTATATTTAGTGTATCTCCGTATGTAAGCGTACGTCGTCTGCTGCTTAAAAGCGGCTGCGCATTTCTGTTTTGATGAAGATTAGATTACTAGTAGATTAGATTAGATAGCAATGAAAGCTAACTCGAGGAAGAGAGATTTTGATAATAACGAGCTATTCAACCTCCAGGTGAGCACCGGAGAGAAAGTCAGTTATTTTGCCGTTTCTTCTTTCATTAATAATTATATCTCAGGTGTGTACCTCAAAGTAGAATAAAAGTAATTCTTGTTAATTGCACCGCGCCTACCACTCGGCTACCCATTACAGTACCTCTCTATAACATAACCCAGCTGTAATGTCATTGGTCGCATTGATTTGATTTTTGGTTTGCTTGTAGGGCGCCGGCACCCAAATGCAGTGGCCCAGAAAATTTGACACTGCTGTGAATAGTTTAGTCGCAGAGTGAAGATTCACGGGTAAAAAGCCCAAAACTGTCAGATAGGTTATTTTTGAGCTTTCAGCAGCCCTGGGCGAGTTCTTTAGAGAAATGTGGCTGTTTTTCTTGGTGGACTTGTCTATGTCCAGCTACACAAGAAGATGAGGATGGTCATTGTCCGTTTCTGAGCTGCGAACGGGCAGAAAGGTGAGACAATGTGGGATTTTGACCATTTGTGCTGACCTTTGAATTTCAATGTAGGTCTCTATAACGTGACCCAGCTGCATTGTCAATGGTCGCATTGATTTGATTTTTGGTTTGGTTGGAGGGCGCTGGCACCCACATTCAGTGGCCTAGAAAATTTGACACTGCTGTGAATAGTTTAGTCGCAAAGTGAAGATTCACGGGTAAAAAGCCCCAAACTGTCAGATAGGTTATTTTTGAGCTTTCAGCAGCCCTGGGCGGGTTCTTTAGAGAAATGTAGCTGTTTTTCTTGGTGGACTTGTCTATGTCCAGCTACACAAGGAGATGATGATGGTCATTGTCTGTTTCTGAGCTGCGAACGGGCAGAAAGGTGAGACAATGTGGGATTTTGACCATTTGTGCTGACCTTTGAATTTCAATGTACCTCTCTATAACATGACCCAGCTGTAATGTCATTGGTCGCATTGATTTTATTTTTGGTTTGCTTGTAGGGCACTGGCACTCATATACAGTGACCCAGAAAATTTGACACTGCTGTGAATAGTTTAGTCGCAAAGTGAAGATTCACGGGTAAAAAGCCCCAAAGTGTCAGATAGGTTATTTTTGAGCTTTCAGCAGCCCTGGGCGGGTTCTTTAGAGAAATGTAGCTGTTTTTCTTGGTGGACTTGTCTATTTCCAGCTACACAAGGAGATGATGATGGTCATTGTCTGTTTCTGAGCTGCGAACGGGCAGAAAGGTGAGACAATGTGGGATTTTGACCATTTGTGCTGACCTTTGAATTTAAATGTACCTCTCTATAACATGACCCAGCTGTAATGTCATTGGTCGCATTGATTTGATTTTTGGTTTGCTTGTAGGACACTGGCACCCATATGCAGTGACCCAGAAAATTTGACACTGCTGTGAATAGTTTAGTCGCAAAGTGAAGATTCACGGGTAAAAAGCCCCAAACTGTCAGATAGGTTATTTTTGAGCTTTCAGCAGCCCTGGGCGAGTTCTTTAGAGAAATGTGGCTGTTTTTCTTGGTGGACTTGTCTATGTACAGCTACACAAGGAGATGAGGATGGTCATATTCGGTTTCTGAGCTGCGAACGGGCAGAAAGGTGAGAAAATGTGGGATTTTGACCATTTGTGCTGACCTTTGAATTTCAATGTAGGTCTCTATAACGTGACCCAGCTGCATTGTCAATGGTCGCATTGATTTGATTTTTGGTTTGCTTGGAGGGCGCTGGCACCCACATTCAGTGACCTAGAAAATTTGACACTGCTGTGAATAGTTTAGTCGCAAAGTGAAGATTCACGGGTAAAAAGCCCCAAAGTGTCAGATAGGTTATTTTTGAGCTTTCAGCAGCTCTGGGCGGGTTCTTTAGAGAAATGTAGCTGTTTTTCTTGGTGGACTTGTCTATGTCCAGCTACATAAGCAGATGATGATGGTCATTGTCTGTTTCTGAGCTGCGAACGGGCAGAAAAATGAGACAATGTGGGATTTTGACCATTTGTGCTGACCTTTGAATTTCAATGTACCTCTCTATAACATGACCCAGCTGTAATGTCATTGGTCGCATTGACTTGATTTTTGGTTTGCTTGTAGGGCGCTGGCACCCATATGCAGTGACCCAGAAAATTTGACACTGCTGTGAATAGTTTAGTCGCAAAGTGAAGATTCACGGGTAAAAAGCCCCAAACTGTCAGATAGGTTATTTTTGAGCTTTCAGCAGCCCTGGGCGAGTTCTTTAGAGAAATGTGGCTGTTTTTCTTGGTGGACTTGTCTATGTCCAGCTACACAAGGAGATGAGGATGGTCATATTCGTTTTCTGAGCTGCGAACGGGCAGAAAGGTGAGACAATGTGGGATTTTGACCATTTGTGCTGACCTTTGAATTTCAATGTATCTCTCTATAACATGACCCAGCTGTAATGTCATTGGTCGCATTGACTTGATTTTTGGTTTGCTTGTAGGGCGCTGGCACCCATATGCAGTGACCCAGAAAATTTGACACTGCTGTGAATAGTTTAGTCGCAAAGTGAAGATTCACGGGTAAAAAGCCCCAAACTGTCAGATAGGTTATTTTTGAGCTTTCAGCAGCCCTGGGCGGGTTCTTTAGAGAAATGTAGCTGTTTTTCTTGTTGGACTTGTCTATGTCCAGCTACACAAGGAGATGATGATGGTCATTGTCTCTTTCTGAGCTGCGAACGGGCAGAGAGGTGAGACAATGTGGGATTTTGACCATTTGTGCTGACCTTTGAAATTCAATGTAGGTCTCTATAACGTGACCCAGCTGCATTGTCAATGATCGCATTGATTTGATTTTTGGTTTGCTTGTAGGGCGCTGGCACCCATATGCAGTGACCCAGAAAATTTGACACTGCTGTGAATAGTTTAGTCGCAAAGTGAAGATTCACGGGTAAAAAGCCCCAAACTGTCAGATAGGTTATTTTTGAGCTTTCAGCAGCCCTGGGCGGGTTCTTTAGAGAAATGTAGCTGTTTTTTTGGTGGACTTGTCTATGTCCAGCTACACAAGGATATGAGGATGGTCATATTCGTTTTCTGAGCTGCGAACGGGCAGAAAGGTGAAAAAATTTCGGATTTTGACCATTTGTGCTGACCTTTGAATTTCAATGTAGGTCTCTATAACGTTACCCAGCTGCATTGTCAATGGTCGCATTGATTTGATTTTTGGTTTGCTTGTAGGGCGCTGGCACCCACATTCAGTGACCCAGAAAATTTGGCACTGCTGTGAATAGTTTAGTCGCAAAGTGAAGATTCACGGGTAAAAAGCCCCAAACTGTCAGATAGGTTATTTTTGAGCTTTCAGCAGCCCTGGGCGAGTTCTTTAGAGAAATGTGGCTGTTTTTCTTGGTGGACTTGTCTATGTACAGCTACACAAGGAGATGAGGATGGTCATATTCGGTTTCTGAGCTGCGAACGGGCAGAAAGGTGAGAAAATGTGGGATTTTGACCATTTGTGCTGACCTTTGAATTTCAATGTAGGTCTCTATAACGTGACCCAGCTGCATTGTCAATGGTCGCATTGATTTGATTTTTGGTTTGCTTGGAGGGCGCTGGCACCCACATTCAGTGACCTAGAAAATTTGACACTGCTGTGAATAGTTTAGTCGCAAAATGAAGATTCACGGGTAAAAAGCCCCAAAGTGTCAGATAGGTTATTTTTGAGCTTTCAGCAGCTCTGGGCGGGTTCTTTAGAGAAATGTAGCTGTTTTTCTTGGTGGACTTGTCTATGTCCAGCTACATAAGCAGATGATGATGGTCATTGTCTGTTTCTGAGCTGCGAACGGGCAGAAAAATGAGACAATGTGGGATTTTGACCATTTGTGCTGACCTTTGAATTTCAATGTACCTCTCTATAACATGACCCAGCTGTAATGTCATTGGTCGCATTGACTTGATTTTTGGTTTGCTTGTAGGGCGCTGGCACCCATATGCAGTGACCCAGAAAATTTGACACTGCTGTGAATAGTTTAGTCGCAAAGTGAAGATTCACGGGTAAAAAGCCCCAAACTGTCAGATAGGTTATTTTTGAGCTTTCAGCAGCCCTGGGCGAGTTCTTTAGAGAAATGTGGCTGTTTTTCTTGGTGGACTTGTCTATGTCCAGCTACACAAGGAGATGAGGATGGTCATATTCGTTTTCTGAGCTGCGAACGGGCAGAAAGGTGAGACAATGTGGGATTTTGACCATTTGTGCTGACCTTTGAATTTCAATGTACCTCTCTATAACATGACCCAGCTGTAATGTCATTGGTCGCATTGACTTGATTTTTGGTTTGCTTGTAGGGCGCTGGCACCCATATGCAGTGACCCAGAAAATTTGACACTGCTGTGAATAGTTTAGTCGCAAAGTGAAGATTCACGGGTAAAAAGCCCCAAACTGTCAGATAGGTTATTTTTGAGCTTTCAGCAGCCCTGGGCGGGTTCTTTAGAGAAATGTAGCTGTTTTTCTTGTTGGACTTGTCTATGTCCAGCTACACAAGGAGATGATGATGGTCATTGTCTCTTTCTGAGCTGCGAACGGGCAGAGAGGTGAGACAATGTGGGATTTTGACCATTTGTGCTGACCTTTGAAATTCAATGTAGGTCTCTATAACGTGACCCAGCTGCATTGTCAATGATCGCATTGATTTGATTTTTGGTTTGCTTGTAGGGCGCTGGCACCCATATGCAGTGACCCAGAAAATTTGACACTGCTGTGAATAGTTTAGTCGCAAAGTGAAGATTCACGGGTAAAAAGCCCCAAACTGTCAGATAGGTTATTTTTGAGCTTTCAGCAGCCCTGGGCGGGTTCTTTAGAGAAATGTAGCTGTTTTTTTGGTGGACTTGTCTATGTCCAGCTACACAAGGATATGAGGATGGTCATATTCGTTTTCTGAGCTGCGAACGGGCAGAAAGGTGAAAAAATTTCGGATTTTGACCATTTGTGCTGACCTTTGAATTTCAATGTAGGTCTCTATAACGTTACCCAGCTGCATTGTCAATGGTCGCATTGATTTGATTTTTGGTTTGCTTGTAGGGCGCTGGCACCCACATTCAGTGACCCAGAAAATTTGGCACTGCTGTGAATAGTTTAGTCGCAAAGTGAAGATTCACGGGTAAAAAGCCCCAAACTGTCAGATAGGTTATTTTTGAGCTTTCAGCAGCCCTGGGCGAATTCTTTAGAGAAATGTGGCTGTTTTTCTTGGTGGACTTGTCTATGTCCAGCTACAAAAGGAGATGAGGATGGCCATATTCGTTTTCTGAGCTGCGAACGGGCAGAAAGGTGAGACAATGTGGGATTTTGACCATTTGTGCTGACCTTTGAATTTCAATGTAGGTCTCTATAACGTGACCCAGCTGCATTGTCAATTGTTCAATTGATTTGATTTTTGGTTTGCTTGGAGGGCGCTGGCACCCACATTCAGTGACCTAGAGAATTTGACACTGCTGTGAATAGTTTAGTCGCAAAGTGAAGATTCACGGGTAAAAAGCCCCAAACTGTCAGATAGGTTATTTTTGAGCTTTCAGCAGCCCTGGGCGGGTTCTTTAGAGAAATGTAGCTGTTTTTCTTGGTGGACTTGTCTATGTCCAGCTACACAAGGAGATGATGATGGTCATTGTCTGTTTCTGAGCTGCGAACGTGCAGAAAGGTGAGACAATGTGGGATTTTGACCATTTGTGCTGACAATTGAATTTCAATGTACCTCTCTATAACATGACCCAGCTGTAATGTCATTGGTCGCATTGATTTTATTTTTGGTTTGCTTGTAGGGCGCTGGCACCCATATGCAGTGACCCAGAAAATTTGACACTGCTGTGAATAGTTTAGTCGCAAAGTGAAGATTCACGGGTAAAAAGCCCCAAACTGTCAGATAGGTTATTTTTGAGCTTTCAGCAGCCCTGGGCGGGTTCTTTAGAGAAATGTAGCTGTTTTTCTTGGTGGACTTGTCTATGTCGAGCTACACAAGGAGATGATGATGGTCATTGTCTGTTTCTGAGCTGCGAACGGGCAGAAAGGTGAGACAATGTGGGATTTTGGCCATTTGTGCTGACCTTTGAATTTCAATGTACCTCTCTATAACATGACCCAGCTGTAATGTCATTGGTCGCATTGATTTGATTTTTGGTTTGCTTGTAGGGCGCTGGCACCCATATGCAGTGACCCAGAAAATTTGACACTGCTGTGAATAGTTTAGTTGCAAAGTGAAGATTCACGGGTAAAAAGCCCCAAACTGTCAGATAGGTTATTTTTCAGCTTTCAGCAGCCCTGGGCGAGTTCTTTAGAGAAATGTGGCTGTTTTTCTTGGTGGACTTGTCTATGTCCAGCTACACAAGGAGATGAGGATGGTCATATTCGTTTTCTGAGCTGCGAACGGGCAGAAAGGTGAGAAAATGTGGGATTTTGACCATTTGTGCCGACCTCTGAATTTCAATGTACCTCTCTATAACATGACCCAGCTGTAATGTCATTGGTCGCATTGACTTGATTTTTGGTTTGCTTGTAGGGCGCTGGCACCCATATGCAGTGACCCAGAAAATTTGACACTGCTGTGAATAGTTTAGTCGCAAAGTGAAGATTCACGGGTAAAAAGCCCCAAACTGTCAGATAGGTTATTTTTGAGCTTTCAGCAGCACTGGGCGAGTTCTTTAGAGAAATGTGGCTGTTTTTCTTGGTGGACTTGTCTATGTCCAGCTACACAAGGAGATGAGGATGCTCATATTCGTTTTCTGAGCTGCGAACGGGCAGAAAGGTGAGAAAATGTGGGATTTTGACCATTTGTGCTGACCTTTGATTTTCAATGTAGGTCTCTATAACGTGACCCAGCTGCATTGTCAATGGTTGCATTGATTTGATTTTTGGTTTGCTTGGAGGGCGCTGGCACCCACATTCAGTGACCTAGAAAATTTGACACTGCTGTGAATAGTTTAGTCGCAAAGTGAAGATTCACGGGTAAAAAGCCCCAAACTGTCAGATAGGTTATTTTTGAGCTTTCAGCAGCCCTGGGCGGGTTCTTTAGAGAAATGTAGCTGTTTTTCTTGGTGGACTTGTCTATGTCCAGCTACACAAGGAGATGATGATGGTCATTGTCTGTTTCTGAGCTGCGAACGGGCAGAAAGGTGAGACAATGTGGGATTTTGACCATTTGTGCTGACCTTTGAATTTCAATGTACCTCTCTATAACATGACCCAGCTGTAATGTCATTGGTCGCATTGATTTGATTTTTGGTTTGCTTGTAGGGCACTGGCACCCATATGCAGTGACCCAGAAAATTTGACACTGCTGTGAATAGTTTAGTCGCAAAGTGAAGATTCACGGGTAAAAAGCCCCAAACTGTCAGATAGGTTATTTTTGAGCTTTCAGCAGCCCTGGGCGAGTTCTTTAGAGAAATGTGGCTGTTTTTCTTGGTGGACTTGTCTATGTACAGCTACACAAGGAGATGAGGATGGTCATATTCGTTTTCTGAGCTGCGAACGGGCAGAAAGGTGAGAAAATGTTTGATTTTGACCATTTGTGCTGACCTTTGAATTTCAATGTAGGTCTCTATAACGTGACCCAGCTGCATTGTCAATGGTCGCATTGATTTGATTTTTGGTTTGCTTGTAGGGTGCTGGCACCCACATTCAGTGACCTAGAAAATTTGACACTGCTGTGAATAGTTTAGTCGCAAAGTGAAGATTCACGGGTAAAAAGCCCCAAAGTGTCAGATAGGTTATTTTTGAGCTTTCAGCAGCCCTGGGCGGGTTCTTTAGAGAAATGTAGCTGTTTTTCTTGGTGGACTTGTCTATGTCCAGCTACATAAGCAGATGATGATGGTCATTGTCTGTTTCTGAGCTGCGAACGGGCAGAAAGGTGAGACAATGTGGGATTTTGACCATTTGTGCTGACCTTTGAATTTCAATGTACCTCTCTATAACATGACCCAGCTGTAATGTCATTGGTCGCATTGACTTGATTTTTGGTTTGCTTGTAGGGCGCTGGCACCCATATGCAGTGACCCAGAAAATATGACACTGCTGTGAATAGTTTAGTTGCAAAGTGAAGATTCACGGGTAAAAAGCCCCCAACTGTCAGATAGGTTATTTTTGAGCTTTCACCAGCCCTGGGCGAGTTCTTTAGAGAAATGTGGCTGTTTTTCTTGGTGGAATTGTCTATGTCCAGCTACACAAGGAGATGAGGATGGTCATATTCGTTTTCTGAGCTGCGAACGGGCAGAAAGGTGAGAGAATGTGGGATTTTGACCATTTGTGCTGACCTTTGAATTTCAATGTAGGTCTCTTTAACGTGACCCAGCTGCATTGTCAATGGTCGCATTGATTTGATTTTTGGTTTGCTTGGAGGGCGCTGGCACCCACATTCAGTGGCCTAAAAAATTTGACACTGCTGTGAATAGTTTAGTCGCAAAGTGAAGATTCACGGGTAAAAAGCCCCAAACTGTCAGATAGGTTATTTTTGAGCTTTCAGCAGCTCTGGGCGGGTTCTTTAGAGAAATGTAGCTGTTTTTCTTGGTGGACTTGTCTATGTCCAGCTACACAAGGAGATGATGATTGTCATTGTCTCTTTCTGAGCTGCGAATGGGCAGAGAGGTGAGACAATGTGGGATTTTGACCATTTGTGCTGACCTTTGAATTTCAACGTACTGTAGTATCCCTGCCCGACCAATACGGAAGCAGTACGGAACTAATACGGAGCTTGCCTGATGTATATTTAGTGTATCTCCGTATGTAAGCGTACGTCGTCTGCTGCATAAAAGCGGCTGCGCATTTCTGTTTTGATGAAGATTAGATTACTAGTAGATTAGATTAGATGGCAATGAAAGCTAACTCGAGGAAGAGAGATTTTGATAATAACGAGCTATTCAACCTCCAGGTGAGCACCGGAGAGAAAGTCAGTTATTTTGCCGTTTCTTCTTTCATTAATAATTATATCTCAGGTGTGTACCTCAAAGTAGAATAAAAGTAATTCTTGTTAATTGCACCGCGCCTATCACTCGGCTACCCATTACAGTACCTCTCTATAACATAACCCAGCTGTAATGTCATTGGTCGCATTGATTTGATTTTTGGTTTGCTTGTAGGACGCCGGCACCCAAATGCAGTGACCCAGAAAATTTGACACTGCTGTGAATAGTTTAGTCGCAGAGTGAAGATTCACGGGTAAAAAGCCCAAAACTGTCAGATAGGTTATTTTTGAGCTTTCAGCAGCCCTGGGCGAGTTCTTTAGAGAAATGTGGCTGTTTTTCTTGGTGGACTTGTCTATGTCCAGCTACACAAGAAGATGATGATGGTCATTGTCCGTTTCTGAGCTGCGAACGGGCAGAAAGGTGAGACAATGTGGGATTTTGACCATTTGTGCTGACCTTTGAATTTCAATGTAGGTCTCTATAACGTGACCCAGCTGCATTGTCAATGGTCGCATTGATTTGATTTTTGGTTTGCTTGGAGGGCGCTGGCACCCACATTCAGTGGCCTAGAAAATTTGACACTGCTGTGAATATTTTAGTCGCAAAGTGAAGATTCACGGGTAAAAAGCCCCAAACTGTCAGACAGGTTATTTTTGAGCTTTCAGCAGCCCTGGGCGGGTTCTTTAGAGAAATGTAGCTGTTTTTCTTGTTGGACTTGTCTATGTCCAGCTACACAAGGAGATGATGATGGTCATTGTCTCTTTCTGAGCTGCGAACGGGCAGAGAGGTGAGACAATGTGGGATTTTGACCATTTGTGCTGACCTTTGAATTTCAATGTACCTCTCTATAACATAACCCAGCTGTAATGTCATTGGTCACATTGATTTGATTTTTGGTTTGCTTGTAGGGCGCTGGCACCCATATGCAGTGACCTAGAAAATTTGACACTGCTGTGAATAGTTTAGTCGCAAAGTGAAGATTCACGGGTAAAAAGCCCCAAACTGTCAGATAGGTTATTTTTCAGCTTTCAGCAGCCCTGGGCAAGTTCTTTAGAGAAATGTGGCTGTTTTTCTTGTTGGACTTGTCTATGTCCAGCTACACAAGGATATGAGGATGGTCATATTCGTTTTCTGAGCTGCGAACGGGCAGAAAGGTGAGAAAATGTCGGATTTTGACCATTTGTGCTGACCTTTGAATTTCAATGTAGGTCTCTATAACGTGACCCAGCTGCATTGTCAATGGTCGCATTGATTTGATTTTTGGTTTGCTTGTAGGTCGCTGGCACCCACATTCAGTGACCTAGAAAATTTGGCACTGCTGTGAATAGTTTAGTCGCAAAGTGAAGATTCACGGGTAAAAAGCCCCAAACTGTCAGATAGGTTATTTTT
Organism: Sycon ciliatum; assembly: GCF_964019385.1. NCBI lineage: Eukaryota > Metazoa > Porifera > Calcarea > Leucosolenida > Sycettidae > Sycon > Sycon ciliatum. The sequence goes on along the minus strand of NC_088648.1, from coordinate 12,681,734 downwards.
GAGCTTTCAGCAGCCCTGGGCGAATTCTTTAGAGAAATGTGGCTGTTTTTCTTGGTGGACTTGTCTATGTCCAGCTACAAAAGGAGATGAGGATGGCCATATTCGTTTTCTGAGCTGCGAACGGGCAGAAAGGTGAGACAATGTGGGATTTTGACCATTTGTGCTGACCTTTGAATTTCAATGTAGGTCTCTATAACGTGACCCAGCTGCATTGTCAATGATCGCATTGGTTTGATTTTTGGTTTGCTTGTAGGGCGCTGGCACCCACATTCAGTGACCTAGAAAATTTGACACTGTTGTGAATAGTTTAGTCGCAAAGTGAAGATTCACGGGTAAAAAGCCCCAAACTGTCAGATAGGTTATTTTTGAGCTTTCAGCAGCCCTGGGCGGGTTCTTTAGAGAAATATAGCTGTTTTTCTTGGTGGACTTGTCTATGTCCAGCTACACAAGGAGATGATGATGGCCATTGTCTGTTTCTGAGCTGCGAACGGGCAGAAAGGTGAGACAATGTGGGATTTTGACCATTTGTGCTGACCTTTGAATTTCAATGTACCTCTCTATAACATGACCCAGCTGTAATGTCATTGGTCGCATTGATTTGATTTTTGGTTTGCTTGTAGGGCGCCGGCACCCAAATGCAGTGACCCAGAAAATTTGACACTGCTGTGAATAGTTTAGTCGCAGAGTGAAGATTCACGGGTAAAAAGCCCAAAACTGTCAGATAGGTTATTTTTGAGCTTTCAGCAGCCCTGGGCGAGTTCTTTAGAGAAATGTGGCTGTTTTTCTTGGTGTACTTGTCTATGTCCAGCTACACAAGAAGATGAGGATGGTCATTGTCCGTTTCTGAGCTGCGAACGGGCAGAAAGGTGAGACAATGTGGGATTTTGACCATTTGTGCTGACCTTTGAATTTCAATGTAGGTCTCTATAACGTGACCCAGCTGCATTGTCAATGGTCGCATTGATTTGATTTTTGGTTTGCTTGGAGGGCGCTGGCACCCACATTCAGTGGCCTAAAAAATTTGACACTGCTGTGAATAGTTTAGTCGCAAAGTGAAGATTCACGGGTAAAAAGCCCCAAACTGTCAGATAGGTTATTTTTGAGCTTTCAGCAGCTCTGGGCGGGTTCTTTAGAGAAATGTAGCTGTTTTTCTTGGTGGACTTGTCTATGTCCAGCTACACAAGGAGATGATGATTGTCATTGTCTCTTTCTGAGCTGCGAATGGGCAGAGAGGTGAGACAATGTGGGATTTTGACCATTTGTGCTGACCTTTGAATTTCAACGTACTGTAGTATCCCTGCCCGACCAATACGGAAGCAGTACGGAACTAATACGGAGCTTGCCTGATGTATATTTAGTGTATCTCCGTATGTAAGCGTACGTCGTCTGCTGCATAAAAGCGGCTGCGCATTTCTGTTTTGATGAAGATTAGATTACTAGTAGATTAGATTAGATGGCAATGAAAGCTAACTCGAGGAAGAGAGATTTTGATAATAACGAGCTATTCAACCTCCAGGTGAGCACCGGAGAGAAAGTCAGTTATTTTGCCGTTTCTTCTTTCATTAATAATTATATCTCAGGTGTGTACCTCAAAGTAGAATAAAAGTAATTCTTGTTAATTGCACCGCGCCTATCACTCGGCTACCCATTACAGTACCTCTCTATAACATAACCCAGCTGTAATGTCATTGGTCGCATTGATTTGATTTTTGGTTTGCTTGTAGGGCGCCGGCACCCAAATGCAGTGACCCAGAAAATTTGACACTGCTGTGAATAGTTTAGTCGCAGAGTGAAGATTCACGGGTAAAAAGCCCAAAACTGTCAGATAGGTTATTTTTGAGCTTTCAGCAGCCCTGGGCGAGTTCTTTAGAGAAATGTGGCTGTTTTTCTTGGTGGACTTGTCTATGTCCAGCTACACAAGAAGATGAGGATGGTCATTGTCCGTTTCTGAGCTGCGAACGGGCAGAAAGGTGAGACAATGTGGGATTTTGACCATTTGTGCTGACCTTTGAATTTCAATGTAGGTCTCTATAACGTGACCCAGCTGCATTGTCAATGGTCGCATTGATTTGATTTTTGGTTTGCTTGGAGGGCGCTGGCACCCACATTCAGTGGCCTAGAAAATTTGACACTGCTGTGAATATTTTAGTCGCAAAGTGAAGATTCACGGGTAAAAAGCCCCAAACTGTCAGACAGGTTATTTTTGAGCTTTCAGCAGCCCTGGGCGGGTTCTTTAGAGAAATGTAGCTGTTTTTCTTGTTGGACTTGTCTATGTCCAGCTACACAAGGAGATGATGATGGTCATTGTCTCTTTCTGAGCTGCGAACGGGCAGAGAGGTGAGACAATGTGGGATTTTGACCATTTGTGCTGACCTTTGAATTTCAATGTACCTCTCTATAACATAACCCAGCTGTAATGTCATTGGTCACATTGATTTGATTTTTGGTTTGCTTGTAGGGCGCTGGCACCCATATGCAGTGACCTAGAAAATTTGACACTGCTGTGAATAGTTTAGTCGCAAAGTGAAGATTCACGGGTAAAAAGCCCCAAACTGTCAGATAGGTTATTTTTCAGCTTTCAGCAGCCCTGGGCAAGTTCTTTAGAGAAATGTGGCTGTTTTTCTTGTTGGACTTGTCTATGTCCAGCTACACAAGGATATGAGGATGGTCATATTCGTTTTCTGAGCTGCGAACGGGCAGAAAGGTGAGAAAATGTCGGATTTTGACCATTTGTGCTGACCTTTGAATTTCAATGTAGGTCTCTATAACGTGACCCAGCTGCATTGTCAATGGTCGCATTGATTTGATTTTTGGTTTGCTTGTAGGTCGCTGGCACCCACATTCAGTGACCTAGAAAATTTGGCACTGCTGTGAATAGTTTAGTCGCAAAGTGAAGATTCACGGGTAAAAAGCCCCAAACTGTCAGATAGGTTATTTTTGAGCTTTCAGCAGCCCTGGGCGAATTCTTTAGAGAAATGTGGCTGTTTTTCTTGGTGGACTTGTCTATGTCCAGCTACAAAAGGAGATGAGGATGGCCATATTCGTTTTCTGAGCTGCGAACGGGCAGAAAGGTGAGACAATGTGGGATTTTGACCATTTGTGCTGACCTTTGAATTTCAATGTAGGTCTCTATAACGTGACCCAGCTGCATTGTCAATGATCGCATTGGTTTGATTTTTGGTTTGCTTGTAGGGCGCTGGCACCCACATTCAGTGACCTAGAAAATTTGACACTGCTGTGAATAGTTTAGTCGCAAAGTGAAGATTCACGGGTAAAAAGCCCCAAACTGTCAGATAGGTTATTTTTGAGCTTTCAGCAGCCCTGGGCGGGTTCTTTAGAGAAATATAGCTGTTTTTCTTGGTGGACTTGTCTATGTCCAGCTACACAAGGAGATGATGATGGCCATTGTCTGTTTCTGAGCTGCGAACGGGCAGAAAGGTGAGACAATGTGGGATTTTGACCATTTGTGGTGACCTTTGAATTTCAATGTACCTCTCTATAACATGACCCAGCTGTAATGTCATTGGTCGCATTGATTTGATTTTTGGTTTGCTTGTAGGGCGCTGGCACCCATATGCAGTGACCCAGAAAATTTGACACTGCTGTGAATAGTTTAGTCGCAAAGTGAAGATTCACGTGTAAAAAGCCCCAAACTGTCAGATAGGTTATTTTTGAGCCTTCAGCAGCCCTGGGCGGGTTCTTTAGAGAAATGTAGCTGTTTTTCTTGGTGGACTTGTCTATGTCCAGCTACACAAGGAGATGATGATGGTCATTGTCTGTTTCTGAGCTGCGAACGGGCAGAAAAGTGAGACACTGTGGGATTTTGACCATTTGTGCTGACCTTTGAATTTCAATGTACCTCTCTATAACATGACCCAGCTGTAATGTCATTGGTCGCATTGATTTGATTTTTGGTTTGCTTGTAGGGCACTGGCACTCATATACAGGGACCCAGAAAATTTGACACTGCTGTGAATAGTTTAGTCGCAAAGTGAAGATTCACGGGTAAAAAGCCCCAAACTGTCAGATAGGTTATTTTTGAGCTTTCAGCAGCCCTGGGCGAGTTCTTTAGAGAAATGTGGCTGTTTTTCTTGGTGGATTTGTCTATGTCCAGCTACACAAGGATATGAGGATGGTCATATTCGTGTTCTGAGCTGCGAACGGGCAGAAAGGTGAGAAAATGTGGGATTTTGACCATTTGTGCTGACCTTTGAATTTCAATGTAGGTCTCTATAACGTGACCCAGCTGCATTGTCAATGGTCGCATTGATTTGATTTTTGGTTTGCTTGTAGGGCGCTGGCATCCACATTCAGTGACCTAGAAAATTTGGCACTGCTGTGAATAGTTTAGTCGCAGAGTGAAGATTCACGGGTAAAAAGGCCCAAGCTGTCAGATAGGTTATTTTTGAGCTTTCAGGAGCCCTGGGCGGGTTCTTTAGAGAAATGTAGCTGTTTTTTTGGTGGACTTGTCTATGTCCAGCTACACAAGGAGATGATGATGGTTATTGTCTGTTTCTGAGCTGCGAACGGGCAGAAAGGTGAGACAATGTGGGATTTTGACCATTTGTGCTGACCTTTGAATTGCAATGTACCTCTCTATAACATGACCCAGCTGTAATGTCATTGGACGCATTGATTTGATTTTTGGTTTGCTTGTAGGGCGCTGGCACCCATATGCAGTGACCCACAAAATTGACACTGCTGTGAATAGTTTAGTCGCAAAGTGAAGATTCACGGGTAAAAAGCCCCAAAGTGTCAGATAGGTTATTTTTGAGCTTTCAGCAGCCCTGGGCGGGTTCTTTAGAGAAATGTAGCTGTTTTTCTTGGTGGACTTGTCTATGTCCAGCTACACAAGGAGATGATGATGGTCATTGTCTGTTGCTGAGCTGCGAACGGGCAGAAAGGTGAGACAATGTGGGATTTTGACCATTTGTGCTGACCTTTGAATTTCAATGTACCTCTCTATAACATGACCCAGCTGTAATGTCATTGGTCGCATTGATTTGATTTTTGGTTTGCTTGTAGGGCACTGGCACCCATATGCAGTGACCCAGAAAATTTGACACTGCTGTGAATAGTTTAGTCGCAAAGTGAAGATTCACGGGTAAAAAGCCCCAAAGTGTCAGATAGGTTATTTTTGAGCTTTCAGCAGCCCTGGGCGAGTTCTTTAGAGAAATGTAGCTGTTTTTCTTGGTGGACTTGTCTATGTCCAGCTACACAAGGAGATGATGATGGCCATTGTCTGTTTCTGAGCTGCGAACGGGCAGAAAGGTGAGAAAATGTGGGATTTTGACCATTTGTGCTGACCTTTGAATTTCAATGTAGGTCTCTATAACGTGACCCAGCTGCATTGTCAATGGTCGCATTGATTTGATTTTTGGTTTGCTTGTAGGGCGCTGGCACCCATATGCAGTGACCCACAAAATTTGACACTGCTGTGAATAGTTTAGTCGCAAAGTGAAGATTCATGGGTAAAAAGCCCCAAACTGTCAGATAGGTTATTTTTGAGCTTTCAGCAGCCCTGGGCGGGTTCTTTAGAGAAATGTAGCTGTTTTTCTTGGTGGACTTGTCTATGTCCAGCTACAAAAGGAGATGATGATGGTCATTGTCTGTTTCTGAGCTGCGAACGGGCAGAAAGGTGAGACAATGTGGGATTTTGACCATTTGTGCTGACCTTTGAATTGCAATGTACCTCTCTATAACATGACCCAGCTGTAATGTCATTGGACGCATTGATTTGATTTTTGGTTTGCTTGTAGGGCGCTGGCACCCATATGCAGTGACCCACAAAATTTGACACTGCTGTGAATAGTTTAGTCGCAAAGTGAAGATTCACGGGTAAAAAGCCCCAAAGTGTCAGATAGGTTATTTTTGAGCTTTCAGCAGCCCTGGGCGGGTTCTTTAGAGAAATGTAGCTGTTTTTCTTGGTGGACTTGTCTATGTCCAGCTACACAAGGAGATGATGATGGTCATTGTCTGTTTCTGAGCTGCGAACGGGCAGAAAGGTGAGACAATGTGGGATTTTGACCATTTGTGCTGACCCTTGAATTTCAATGTACCTCTCTATAACATGACCCAGCTGTAATGTCATTGGTCGCATTGATTTGATTTTTGGTTTGCTTGTAGGGCACTGGCACCCATATGCAGTGACCCAGAAAATTTGACACTGCTGTGAATAGTTTAGTCGCAAAGTGAAGATTCACGGGTAAAAAGCCCCAAACTGTCAGATAGGTTATTTTTGAGCTTTCAGCAGCCCTGGGCGAGTTCTTTAGAGAAATGTAGCTGTTTTTCTTGGTGGACTTGTCTATGTCCAGCTACACAAGGAGATGATGATGGTCATTGTCTGTTTCTGAGCTGCGAACGGGCAGAAAGGTGAGACAATGTGGGATTTTGACCATTTGTGCTGACCTTTGAATTTCATTGTACCTCTCTATAACATGACCCAGCTGTAATGTCATTGGACGCATTGATTTGATTTTTGGTTTGCTTGTAGGGCGCTGGCACCCATATGCAGTGACCCAGAAAATTTGACACTGCTGTGAATAGTTTAGTCGCAAAGTGAAGATTCACGGGTAAAAAGCCCCAAAGTGTCAGATAGGTTATTTTTGAGCTTTCAGCAGCCCTGGGCGGGTTCTTTAGAGAAATGTAGCTGTTTTTCTTGGTGGACTTGTCTATGTCCAGCTACACAAGGAGATGATGATGGTCATTGTCTGTTTCTGAGCTGCGAACGGGCAGAAAGGTGAGACAATGTGGGATTTTGACCATTTGTGCTGACCTTTGAATTTCAATGTACCTCTCTATAACATGACCCAGCTGTAATGTCATTGGTCGCATTGATTTGATTTTTGGTTTGCTTGTAGGGCACTGGCACCCATATGCAGTGACCCAGAAAATTTGACACTGCTGTGAATAGTTTAGTCGCAAAGTGAAGATTCACGGGTAAAAAGCCCCAAAGTGTCAGATAGGTTATTTTTGAGCTTTCAGCAGCCCTGGGCGAGTTCTTTAGAGAAATGTGGCTGTTTTTCTTGGTGGACTTGTCTATGTACAGCTACACAAGGAGATGAGGATGGTCATATTCGTTTTCTGAGCTGCGAACGGGCAGAAAGGTGAGAAAATGTGGGATTTTGACCATTTGTGCTGACCTTTGAATTTCAATGTAGGTCTCTATAACGTGACCCAGCTGCATTGTCAATGGTCGCATTGATTTGATTTTTGGTTTGCTTGTAGGGCGCTGGCACCCACATTCAGTGACCTAGAAAATTTGACACTGCTGTGAATAGTTTAGTCGCAAAGTGAAGATTCACGGGTAAAAAGCCCCAAACTGTCAGATAGGTTATTTTTGAGCTTTCAGCAGCCCTGGGCGGGTTCTTTAGAGAAATGTAGCTGTTTTTCTTGGTGGACTTGTCTATGTCCAGCTACATAAGCAGATGATGATGGTCATTGTCTGTTTCTGAGCTGCGAACGGGCAGAAAGGTGAGACAATGTGGGATTTTGACCATTTGTGCTGACCTTTGAATTTCAATGTACCTCTCTATAACATGACCCAGCTGTAATGTCATTGGTCGCATTGACTTGATTTTTGGTTTGCTTGTAGGGCGCTGGCACCCATATGCAGTGACCCAGAAAATATGACACTGCTGTGAATAGTTTAGTTGCAAAGTGAAGATTCACGGGTAAAAAGCCCCCAACTGTCAGATAGGTTATTTTTGAGCTTTCACCAGCCCTGGGCGAGTTCTTTAGAGAAATGTGGCTGTTTTTCTTGGTGGAATTGTCTATGTCCAGCTACACAAGGAGATGAGGATGGTCATATTCGTTTTCTGAGCTGCGAACGGGCAGAAAGGTGAGAGAATGTGGGATTTTGACCATTTGTGCTGACCTTTGAATTTCAATGTAGGTCTCTTTAACGTGACCCAGCTGCATTGTCAATGGTCGCATTGATTTGATTTTTGGTTTGCTTGGAGGGCGCTGGCACCCACATTCAGTGGCCTAAAAAATTTGACACTGCTGTGAATAGTTTAGTCGCAAAGTGAAGATTCACGGGTAAAAAGCCCCAAACTGTCAGATAGGTTATTTTTGAGCTTTCAGCAGCTCTGGGCGGGTTCTTTAGAGAAATGTAGCTGTTTTTCTTGGTGGACTTGTCTATGTCCAGCTACACAAGGAGATGATGATTGTCATTGTCTCTTTCTGAGCTGCGAATGGGCAGAGAGGTGAGACAATGTGGGATTTTGACCATTTGTGCTGACCTTTGAATTTCAACGTACTGTAGTATCCCTGCCCGACCAATACGGAAGCAGTACGGAACTAATACGGAGCTTGCCTGATGTATATTTAGTGTATCTCCGTATGTAAGCGTACGTCGTCTGCTGCATAAAAGCGGCTGCGCATTTCTGTTTTGATGAAGATTAGATTACTAGTAGATTAGATTAGATAGCAATGAAAGCTAACTCGAGGAAGAGAGATTTTGATAATAACGAGCTATTCAACCTCCAGGTGAGCACCGGAGAGAAAGTCAGTTATTTTGCCGTTCCTTCTTTCATTAATAATTATATCTCAGGTGTGTACCTGAAAGTAGAATAAAAGTAATTCTTGTTAATTGCACCGCGCCTACCACTCGGCTACCCATTACATTGGTGGCAGCGGTGTAGTTTTAAATAAAACAACGTGATTCGACCCCAGACTCCGATGGCTCAACCCGCTACAGCTCCCTGCGACAAATCAAGATGAGAATCATGTTTCTTGCCTTCCTGGGCTTGGCCCTGCTTATTAGCTTGCAGCACAGTCAGGGTACTAGCGTGATCACCCTTCTCTCCGCACCGCACACACTGGAGACTTCGATGGCGATTCCAAGCGACCCGCTACCTACATGTATAATACCCGTGGTGATGGCGAAGCTGATGCAGACGACAACAGGCAGTCTGCTGCCCAAGACAAGGAGGGTAGTCCCCAAGACCAGCAGCGTTTGATTTTCGCCGGCACGCAGTCGGAAGCAGGAGCCCACTCTTCATTTGGTACTTCGCCTCCGTGGTGGAATGCAGATTTTCGTCAACACTCTTCCTGGCTAGACCATCACTCTTTACGTCACGCAAAGCGATGCTATCGACAATGTGAAGACCACGATTCAAGACGAGGAGGGAGGTCATTTGTCTGACGCCGAGCTAGCCGCTCTGGGTGACCGGCTCAACCAAGATGAAGATAAACCTGGCTTGCTCTCCGCTGTAGCTCCAGCCGCCGCCGTGGTTACTAACGCTGATTCCAGGTATGGCATTTTCTTTCCTGTCTTCCTTCAGTCTCCCTGTTCTCTTCAGTCTTCCTTTATGCGAGTGTGTGAATCCAGTTTAGTTTGGTAGGCGTCTGATCATGGTGAGCCACGGTTTACCCAGCTAACGTGGGACAATGTGTGTGACAACGCCCCTTATAGTTATAGTGTATTCAGTTCGGTTTTTGAACTGCGATGTTCCTGGCGGGTTGTGCCAGCGTTGTGCAGCAAGAGTGCTGTAGTTTTTCAGGTCCTATTTGGAGGACAGTTCTTTCCCCTTTTGACCCCGTGAGATGGTGTGAACCTGGTGTGCTTTTACTTCTACTTTATGATTTGTTATCAGTTCATTTCTTCTGTCTACTCTAAACGTTATCATTTCCGATATAATTTGCCATCTTCCGGTTGACGCTGTGTTCGTAACTCTTCACTAATTTTTTGAAAACCACGAGGGCGTGATAATCTGTAGGAAGGAGGGTGTAGTATCCCTGCCCGACCAATACGGAAGCAGTACGGAACTAATACGGAGCTTGCCTGATGTATATTTAGTGTATCTCCGTATGTAAGCGTACGTCGTCTGCTGCATAAAAGCGGCTGCGCATTTCTGTTTTGATGAAGATTAGATTACTAGTAGATTAGATTAGATAGCAATGAAAGCTAACTCGAGGAAGAGAGATTTTGATAATAACGAGCTATTCAACCTCCAGGTGAGCACCGGAGAGAAAGTCAGTTATTTTGCCGTTCCTTCTTTCATTAATAATTATATCTCAGGTGTGTACCTGAAAGTAGAATAAAAGTAATTCTTGTTAATTGCACCGCGCCTACCACTCGGCTACCCATTACATTGGTGGCAGCGGTGTAGTTTTAAATAAAACAACGTGATTCGACCCCAGACTCCGATGGCTCAACCCGCTACAGCTCCCTGCGACAAATCAAGATGAGAATCATGTTTCTTGCCTTCCTGGGCTTGGCCCTGCTTATTAGCTTGCAGCACAGTCAGGGTACTAGCGTGGATCACCCTTCTCTCCGCACCGCACACACTGGAGACTTCGATGGCGATTCCAAGCGACCCGCTACCTACATGTATAATACCCGTGGTGATGGCGAAGCTGATGCAGACGACAACAGGCAGTCTGCTGCCCAAGACAAGGAGGGTAGTCCCCAAGACCAGCAGCGTTTGATTTTCGCCGGCACGCAGTCGGAAGCAGGAGCCCACTCTTCATTTGGTACTTCGCCTCCGTGGTGGAATGCAGATTTTCGTCAACACTCTTCCTGGCTAGACCATCACTCTTTACGTCACGCAAAGCGATGCTATCGACAATGTGAAGACCACGATTCAAGACGAGGAGGGGAGGTCATTTGTCTGACGCCGAGCTAGCCGCTCTGGGTGACCGGCTCAACCAAGATGAAGATAAAACCTGGCTTGCTCTCCGCTGTAGCTCCAGCCGCCGCCGTGGTTACTAACGCTGATTCCAGGTATGGCATTTTCTTTCCTGTCTTCCTTCAGTCTCCCTGTTCTCTTCAGTCTTCCTTTATGCGAGTGTGTGAATCCAGTTTAGTTTGGTAGGCGTCTGATCATGGTGAGCCACGGTTTACCCAGCTAACGTGGGACAATGTGTGTGACAACGCCCCTTATAGTTATAGTGTATTCAGTTCGGTTTTTGAACTGCGATGTTCCTGGCGGGTTGTGCCAGCGTTGTGCAGCAAGAGTGCTGTAGTTTTTCAGGTCCTATTTGGAGGACAGTTCTTTCCCCTTTTGACCCCGTGAGATGGTGTGAACCTGGTGTGCTTTTACTTCTACTTTATGATTTGTTATCAGTTCATTTCTTCTGTCTACTCTAAACGTTATCATTTCCGATATAATTTGCCATCTTCCGGTTGACGCTGTGTTCGTAACTCTTCACTAATTTTTGAAAACCACGAGGGCGTGATAATCTGTAGGAAGGGAGGGTGTAGTATCCCTGCCCGACCAATACGGAAGCAGTACGGAACTAATACGGAGCTTGCCTGATGTATATTTAGTGTATCTCCGTATGTAAGCGTACGTCGTCTGCTGCATAAAAGCGGCTGCGCATTTCTGTTTTGATGAAGATTAGATTACTAGTAGATTAGATTAGATAGCAATGAAAGCTAACTCGAGGGAGAGAGATTTTGATAATAACGAGCTATTCAACCTCCAGGTGAGCACCGGAGAGAAAGTCAGTTATTTTGCCGTTTCTTCTTTCATTAATAATTATATCTCAGGTGTGTACCTCAAAGTAGAATAAAAGTAATTCTTGTTAATTGCACCGCGCCTACCACTCGGCTACCCATTACAGTACCTCTCTATAACATAACCCAGCTGTAATGTCATTGGTCGCATTGATTTGATTTTTGGTTTGCTTGTAGGGCGCCGGCACCCAAATGCAGTGACCCAGAAAATTTGACACTGCTGTGAATAGTTTAGTCGCAGAGTGAAGATTCACGGGTAAAAAGCCCAAAACTGTCAGATAGGTTATTTTTGAGCTTTCAGCAGCCCTGGGCGAGTTCTTTAGAGAAATGTGGCTGTTTTTCTTGGTGGACTTGTCTATGTCCAGCTACACAAGAAGATGAGGATGGTCATTGTCCGTTTCTGAGCTGCGAACGGGCAGAAAGGTGAGACAATGTGGGATTTTGACCATTTGTGCTGACCTTTGAATTTCAATGTAGGTCTCTATAACGTGACCCAGCTGCATTGTCAATGGTCGCATTGATTTGATTTTTGGTTTGCTTGGAGGGCGCTGGCACCCACATTCAGTGGCCTAAAAAATTTGACACTGCTGTGAATAGTTTAGTCGCAAAGTGAAGATTCACGGGTAAAAAGCCCCAAACTGTCAGATAGGTTATTTTTGAGCTTTCAGCAGCTCTGGGCGGGTTCTTTAGAGAAATGTAGCTATTTTTCTTGGTGGACTTGTCTATGTCCAGCTACACAAGGAGATGATGATTGTCATTGTCTCTTTCTGAGCTGCGAATGGGCAGAGAGGTGAGACAATGTGGGATTTTGACCATTTGTGCTGACCTTTGAATTTCAACGTACTGTAGTATCCCTGCCCGACCAATACGGAAGCAGTACGGAACTAATACGGAGCTTGCCTGATGTATATTTAGTGTATCTCCGTATGTAAGCGTACGTCGTCTGCTGCATAAAAGCGGCTGCGCATTTCTGTTTTGATGAAGATTAGATTACTAGTAGATTAGATTAGATAGCAATGAAAGCTAACTCGAGGAAGAGAGATTTTGATAATAACGAGCTATTCAACCTCCAGGTGAGCACCGGAGAGAAAGTCAGTTATTTTGCCGTTCCTTCTTTCATTAATAATTATATCTCAGGTGTGTACCTGAAAGTAGAATAAAAGTAATTCTTGTTAATTGCACCGCGCCTACCACTCGGCTACCCATTACATTGGTGGCAGCGGTGTAGTTTTAAATAAAACAACGTGATTCGACCCCAGACTCCGATGGCTCAACCCGCTACAGCTCCCTGCGACAAATCAAGATGAGAATCATGTTTCTTGCCTTCCTGGGCTTGGCCCTGCTTATTAGCTTGCAGCACAGTCAGGGTACTAGCGTGGATCACCCTTCTCTCCGCACCGCACACACTGGAGACTTCGATGGCGATTCCAAGCGACCCGCTACCTACATGTATAATACCCGTGGTGATGGCGAAGCTGATGCAGACGACAACAGGCAGTCTGCTGCCCAAGACAAGGAGGGTAGTCCCCAAGACCAGCAGCGTTTGATTTTCGCCGGCACGCAGTCGGAAGCAGGAGCCCACTCTTCATTTGGTACTTCGCCTCCGTGGTGGAATGCAGATTTTCGTCAACACTCTTCCTGGCTAGACCATCACTCTTTACGTCACGCAAAGCGATGCTATCGACAATGTGAAGACCACGATTCAAGACGAGGAGGGAGGTCATTTGTCTGACGCCGAGCTAGCCGCTCTGGGTGACCGGCTCAACCAAGATGAAGATAAAACCTGGCTTGCTCTCCGCTGTAGCTCCAGCCGCCGCCGTGGTTACTAACGCTGATTCCAGGTATGGCATTTTCTTTCCTGTCTTCCTTCAGTCTCCCTGTTCTCTTCAGTCTTCCTTTATGCGAGTGTGTGAATCCAGTTTAGTTTGGTAGGCGTCTGATCATGGTGAGCCACGGTTTACCCAGCTAACGTGGGACAATGTGTGTGACAACGCCCCTTATAGTTATAGTGTATTCAGTTCGGTTTTTGAACTGCGATGTTCCTGGCGGGTTGTGCCAGCGTTGTGCAGCAAGAGTGCTGTAGTTTTTCAGGTCCTATTTGGAGGACAGTTCTTTCCCCTTTTGACCCCGTGAGATGGTGTGAACCTGGTGTGCTTTTACTTCTACTTTATGATTTGTTATCAGTTCATTTCTTCTGTCTACTCTAAACGTTATCATTTCCGATATAATTTGCCATCTTCCGGTTGACGCTGTGTTCGTAACTCTTCACTAATTTTTTGAAAACCACGAGGGCGTGATAATCTGTAGGAAGGGAGGGTGTAGTATCCCTGCCCGACCAATACGGAAGCAGTACGGAACTAATACGGAGCTTGCCTGATGTATATTTAGTGTATCTCCGTATGTAAGCGTACGTCGTCTGCTGCATAAAAGCGGCTGCGCATTTCTGTTTTGATGAAGATTAGATTACTAGTAGATTAGATTAGATAGCAATGAAAGCTAACTCGAGGGAGAGAGATTTTGATAATAACGAGCTATTCAACCTCCAGGTGAGCACCGGAGAGAAAGTCAGTTATTTTGCCGTTTCTTCTTTCATTAATAATTATATCTCAGGTGTGTACCTCAAAGTAGAATAAAAGTAATTCTTGTTAATTGCACCGCGCCTACCACTCGGCTACCCATTACAGTACCTCTCTATAACATAACCCAGCTGTAATGTCATTGGTCGCATTGATTTGATTTTTGGTTTGCTTGTAGGGCGCCGGCACCCAAATGCAGTGACCCAGAAAATTTGACACTGCTGTGAATAGTTTAGTCGCAGAGTGAAGATTCACGGGTAAAAAGCCCAAAACTGTCAGATAGGTTATTTTTGAGCTTTCAGCAGCCCTGGGCGAGTTCTTTAGAGAAATGTGGCTGTTTTTCTTGGTGGACTTGTCTATGTCCAGCTACACAAGAAGATGAGGATGGTCATTGTCCGTTTCTGAGCTGCGAACGGGCAGAAAGGTGAGACAATGTGGGATTTTGACCATTTGTGCTGACCTTTGAATTTCAATGTAGGTCTCTATAACGTGACCCAGCTGCATTGTCAATGGTCGCATTGATTTGATTTTTGGTTTGGTTGGAGGGCGCTGGCACCCACATTCAGTGGCCTAGAAAATTTGACACTGCTGTGAATAGTTTAGTCGCAAAGTGAAGATTCACGGGTAAAAAGCCCCAAACTGTCAGATAGGTTATTTTTGAGCTTTCAGCAGCCCTGGGCGGGTTCTTTAGAGAAATGTAGCTGTTTTTCTTGGTGGACTTGTCTATGTCCAGCTACACAAGGAGATGATGATGGTCATTGTCTGTTTCTGAGCTGCGAACGGGCAGAAAAGTGAGACAATGTGGGATTTTGACCATTTGTGCTGACCTTTGAATTTCAATGTACCTCTCTATAACATGACCCAGCTGTAATGTCATTGGTCGCATTGATTTGATTTTTGGTTTGCTTGTAGGGCACTGGCACTCATATACAGTGACCCAGAAAATTTGACACTGCTGTGAATAGTTTAGTCGCAAAGTGAAGATTCACGGGTAAAAAGCCCCAAACTGTCAGATAGGGTTTTTTGAGCTTTCAGCAGCCCTGGGCGGGTTCTTTAGAGAAATGTAGCTGTTTTTCTTGGTGGACTTGTCTATGTCCAGCTACACAAGGAGATGATGATGGTCATTGTCTGTTTCTGAGCTGCGAACGGGCAGAAAGGTGAGACAATGTGGGATTTTGACCATTTGTGCTGACCTTTGAATTTCAATGTAGGTCTCTATAACGTGACCCAGCTGCATTGTCAATGGTCGCATTGATTTGATTTTTGGTTTGGTTGGAGGGCGCTGGCACCCACATTCAGTGGCCTAGAAAATTTGACACTGCTGTGAATAGTTTAGTCGCAAAGTGAAGATTCACGGGTAAAAAGCCCCAAACTGTCAGATAGGTTATTTTTGAGCTTTCAGCAGCCCTGGGCGGGTTCTTTAGAGAAATGTAGCTGTTTTTCTTGGTGGACTTGTCTATGTCCAGCTACACAAGGAGATGATGATGGTCATTGTCTGTTTCTGAGCTGCGAACGGGCAGAAAAGTGAGACAATGTGGGATTTTGACCATTTGTGCTGACCTTTGAATTTCAATGTACCTCTCTATAACATGACCCAGCTGTAATGTCATTGGTCGCATTGATTTGATTTTTGGTTTGCTTGTAGGGCACTGGCACTCATATACAGTGACCCAGAAAATTTGACACTGCTGTGAATAGTTTAGTCGCAAAGTGAAGATTCACGGGTAAAAAGCCCCAAACTGTCAGATAGGGTTTTTTGAGCTTTCAGCAGCCCTGGGCGGGTTCTTTAGAGAAATGTAGCTGTTTTTCTTGGTGGACTTGTCTATGTCCAGCTACACAAGGAGATGATGATGGTCATTGTCTGTTTCTAAGCTGCGAACGGGCAGAAAGGTGAGACAATGTGGGATTTTGACCATTTGTGCTGACCTTTGAATTTCAATGTAGGTCTCTATAACGTGACCCAGCTGCATTGTCAATGGTCGCATTGATTTGATTTTTGGTTTGCTTGTAGGGCGCTGGCATCCACATTCAGTGACCTAGAAAATTTGGCACTGCTGTGAATAGTTTAGTCGCAGAGTGAAGATTCACGGGTAAAAAGGCCCAAACTGTGAGATAGGTTATTTTTGAGCTTTCAGGAGCCCTGGGCGGGTTCTTTAGAGAAATGTAGCTGTTTTTCTTGGTGGACTTGTCTATGTCCAGCTACACAAGGAGATGATGATGGTCATTGTCTGTTTCTGAGCTGCGAACGGGCAGAAAGGTGAGACAATGTGGGATTTTGACCATTTGTGCTGCCCTTTGAATTTCAATGTACCTCTCTATAACATGACCCAGCTGTAATGTCATTGGACGCATTGATTTGATTTTTGGTTTGCTTGTAGGGCGCTGGCACCCATATGCAGTGACCCACAAAATTTGACACTGCTGTGAATAGTTTAGTCGCAAAGTGAAGATTCACGGGTAAAAAGCCCCAAAGTGTCAGATAGGTTATTTTTGAGCTTTCAGCAGCCCTGGGCGGGTTCTTTAGAGAAATGTAGCTGTTTTTCTTGGTGGACTTGTCTATGTCCAGCTACACAAGGAGATGATGATGGTCATTGTCTGTTTCTGAGCTGCGAACGGGCAGAAAGGTGAGACAATGTGGGATTTTGACCATTTGTGCTGACCTTTGAATTTCAATGTACCTCTCTATAACATGACCCAGCTGTAATGTCATTGGTCGCATTGATTTTATTTTTGGTTTGCTTGTAGGGCACTGGCACTCATATACAGTGACCCAGAAAATTTGACACTGCTGTGAATAGTTTAGTCGCAAAGTGAAGATTCACGGGTAAAAAGCCCCAAAGTGTCAGATAGGTTATTTTTGAGCTTTCAGCAGCCCTGGGCGGGTTCTTTAGAGAAATGTAGCTGTTTTTCTTGGTGGACTTGTCTATGTCCAGCTACACAAGGAGATGATGATGGTCATTGTCTGTTTCTGAGCTGCGAACGGGCAGAAAGGTGAGACAATGTGGGATTTTGACCATTTGTGCTGACCTTTGAATTTCAATGTACCTCTCTATAACATGACCCAGCTGTAATGTCATTGGTCGCATTGATTTGATTTTTGGTTTGCTTGTAGGACACTGGCACCCATATGCAGTGACCCAGAAAATTTGACACTGCTGTGAATAGTTTAGTCGCAAAGTGAAGATTCACGGGTAAAAAGCCCCAAACTGTCAGATAGGTTATTTTTGAGCTTTCAGCAGCCCTGGGCGAGTTCTTTAGAGAAATGTGGCTGTTTTTCTTGGTGGACTTGTCTATGTACAGCTACACAAGGAGATGAGGATGGTCATATTCGGTTTCTGAGCTGCGAACGGGCAGAAAGGTGAGAAAATGTGGGATTTTGACCATTTGTGCTGACCTTTGAATTTCAATGTAGGTCTCTATAACGTGACCCAGCTGCATTGTCAATGGTCGCATTGATTTGATTTTTGGTTTGCTTGGAGGGCGCTGGCACCCACATTCAGTGACCTAGAAAATTTGACACTGCTGTGAATAGTTTAGTCGCAAAGTGAAGATTCACGGGTAAAAAGCCCCAAAGTGTCAGATAGGTTATTTTTGAGCTTTCAGCAGCTCTGGGCGGGTTCTTTAGAGAAATGTAGCTGTTTTTCTTGGTGGACTTGTCTATGTCCAGCTACATAAGCAGATGATGATGGTCATTGTCTGTTTCTGAGCTGCGAACGGGCAGAAAAATGAGACAATGTGGGATTTTGACCATTTGTGCTGACCTTTGAATTTCAATGTACCTCTCTATAACATGACCCAGCTGTAATGTCATTGGTCGCATTGACTTGATTTTTGGTTTGCTTGTAGGGCGCTGGCACCCATATGCAGTGACCCAGAAAATTTGACACTGCTGTGAATAGTTTAGTCGCAAAGTGAAGATTCACGGGTAAAAAGCCCCAAACTGTCAGATAGGTTATTTTTGAGCTTTCAGCAGCCCTGGGCGAGTTCTTTAGAGAAATGTGGCTGTTTTTCTTGGTGGACTTGTCTATGTCCAGCTACACAAGGAGATGAGGATGGTCATATTCGTTTTCTGAGCTGCGAACGGGCAGAAAGGTGAGACAATGTGGGATTTTGACCATTTGTGCTGACCTTTGAATTTCAATGTATCTCTCTATAACATGACCCAGCTGTAATGTCATTGGTCGCATTGACTTGATTTTTGGTTTGCTTGTAGGGCGCTGGCACCCATATGCAGTGACCCAGAAAATTTGACACTGCTGTGAATAGTTTAGTCGCAAAGTGAAGATTCACGGGTAAAAAGCCCCAAACTGTCAGATAGGTTATTTTTGAGCTTTCAGCAGCCCTGGGCGGGTTCTTTAGAGAAATGTAGCTGTTTTTCTTGTTGGACTTGTCTATGTCCAGCTACACAAGGAGATGATGATGGTCATTGTCTCTTTCTGAGCTGCGAACGGGCAGAGAGGTGAGACAATGTGGGATTTTGACCATTTGTGCTGACCTTTGAAATTCAATGTAGGTCTCTATAACGTGACCCAGCTGCATTGTCAATGATCGCATTGATTTGATTTTTGGTTTGCTTGTAGGGCGCTGGCACCCATATGCAGTGACCCAGAAAATTTGACACTGCTGTGAATAGTTTAGTCGCAAAGTGAAGATTCACGGGTAAAAAGCCCCAAACTGTCAGATAGGTTATTTTTGAGCTTTCAGCAGCCCTGGGCGGGTTCTTTAGAGAAATGTAGCTGTTTTTTTGGTGGACTTGTCTATGTCCAGCTACACAAGGATATGAGGATGGTCATATTCGTTTTCTGAGCTGCGAACGGGCAGAAAGGTGAAAAAATTTCGGATTTTGACCATTTGTGCTGACCTTTGAATTTCAATGTAGGTCTCTATAACGTTACCCAGCTGCATTGTCAATGGTCGCATTGATTTGATTTTTGGTTTGCTTGTAGGGCGCTGGCACCCACATTCAGTGACCCAGAAAATTTGGCACTGCTGTGAATAGTTTAGTCGCAAAGTGAAGATTCACGGGTAAAAAGCCCCAAACTGTCAGATAGGTTATTTTTGAGCTTTCAGCAGCCCTGGGCGAGTTCTTTAGAGAAATGTGGCTGTTTTTCTTGGTGGACTTGTCTATGTACAGCTACACAAGGAGATGAGGATGGTCATATTCGGTTTCTGAGCTGCGAACGGGCAGAAAGGTGAGAAAATGTGGGATTTTGACCATTTGTGCTGACCTTTGAATTTCAATGTAGGTCTCTATAACGTGACCCAGCTGCATTGTCAATGGTCGCATTGATTTGATTTTTGGTTTGCTTGGAGGGCGCTGGCACCCACATTCAGTGACCTAGAAAATTTGACACTGCTGTGAATAGTTTAGTCGCAAAATGAAGATTCACGGGTAAAAAGCCCCAAAGTGTCAGATAGGTTATTTTTGAGCTTTCAGCAGCTCTGGGCGGGTTCTTTAGAGAAATGTAGCTGTTTTTCTTGGTGGACTTGTCTATGTCCAGCTACATAAGCAGATGATGATGGTCATTGTCTGTTTCTGAGCTGCGAACGGGCAGAAAAATGAGACAATGTGGGATTTTGACCATTTGTGCTGACCTTTGAATTTCAATGTACCTCTCTATAACATGACCCAGCTGTAATGTCATTGGTCGCATTGACTTGATTTTTGGTTTGCTTGTAGGGCGCTGGCACCCATATGCAGTGACCCAGAAAATTTGACACTGCTGTGAATAGTTTAGTCGCAAAGTGAAGATTCACGGGTAAAAAGCCCCAAACTGTCAGATAGGTTATTTTTGAGCTTTCAGCAGCCCTGGGCGAGTTCTTTAGAGAAATGTGGCTGTTTTTCTTGGTGGACTTGTCTATGTCCAGCTACACAAGGAGATGAGGATGGTCATATTCGTTTTCTGAGCTGCGAACGGGCAGAAAGGTGAGACAATGTGGGATTTTGACCATTTGTGCTGACCTTTGAATTTCAATGTACCTCTCTATAACATGACCCAGCTGTAATGTCATTGGTCGCATTGACTTGATTTTTGGTTTGCTTGTAGGGCGCTGGCACCCATATGCAGTGACCCAGAAAATTTGACACTGCTGTGAATAGTTTAGTCGCAAAGTGAAGATTCACGGGTAAAAAGCCCCAAACTGTCAGATAGGTTATTTTTGAGCTTTCAGCAGCCCTGGGCGGGTTCTTTAGAGAAATGTAGCTGTTTTTCTTGTTGGACTTGTCTATGTCCAGCTACACAAGGAGATGATGATGGTCATTGTCTCTTTCTGAGCTGCGAACGGGCAGAGAGGTGAGACAATGTGGGATTTTGACCATTTGTGCTGACCTTTGAAATTCAATGTAGGTCTCTATAACGTGACCCAGCTGCATTGTCAATGATCGCATTGATTTGATTTTTGGTTTGCTTGTAGGGCGCTGGCACCCATATGCAGTGACCCAGAAAATTTGACACTGCTGTGAATAGTTTAGTCGCAAAGTGAAGATTCACGGGTAAAAAGCCCCAAACTGTCAGATAGGTTATTTTTGAGCTTTCAGCAGCCCTGGGCGGGTTCTTTAGAGAAATGTAGCTGTTTTTTTGGTGGACTTGTCTATGTCCAGCTACACAAGGATATGAGGATGGTCATATTCGTTTTCTGAGCTGCGAACGGGCAGAAAGGTGAAAAAATTTCGGATTTTGACCATTTGTGCTGACCTTTGAATTTCAATGTAGGTCTCTATAACGTTACCCAGCTGCATTGTCAATGGTCGCATTGATTTGATTTTTGGTTTGCTTGTAGGGCGCTGGCACCCACATTCAGTGACCCAGAAAATTTGGCACTGCTGTGAATAGTTTAGTCGCAAAGTGAAGATTCACGGGTAAAAAGCCCCAAACTGTCAGATAGGTTATTTTTGAGCTTTCAGCAGCCCTGGGCGAATTCTTTAGAGAAATGTGGCTGTTTTTCTTGGTGGACTTGTCTATGTCCAGCTACAAAAGGAGATGAGGATGGCCATATTCGTTTTCTGAGCTGCGAACGGGCAGAAAGGTGAGACAATGTGGGATTTTGACCATTTGTGCTGACCTTTGAATTTCAATGTAGGTCTCTATAACGTGACCCAGCTGCATTGTCAATTGTTCAATTGATTTGATTTTTGGTTTGCTTGGAGGGCGCTGGCACCCACATTCAGTGACCTAGAGAATTTGACACTGCTGTGAATAGTTTAGTCGCAAAGTGAAGATTCACGGGTAAAAAGCCCCAAACTGTCAGATAGGTTATTTTTGAGCTTTCAGCAGCCCTGGGCGGGTTCTTTAGAGAAATGTAGCTGTTTTTCTTGGTGGACTTGTCTATGTCCAGCTACACAAGGAGATGATGATGGTCATTGTCTGTTTCTGAGCTGCGAACGTGCAGAAAGGTGAGACAATGTGGGATTTTGACCATTTGTGCTGACAATTGAATTTCAATGTACCTCTCTATAACATGACCCAGCTGTAATGTCATTGGTCGCATTGATTTTATTTTTGGTTTGCTTGTAGGGCGCTGGCACCCATATGCAGTGACCCAGAAAATTTGACACTGCTGTGAATAGTTTAGTCGCAAAGTGAAGATTCACGGGTAAAAAGCCCCAAACTGTCAGATAGGTTATTTTTGAGCTTTCAGCAGCCCTGGGCGGGTTCTTTAGAGAAATGTAGCTGTTTTTCTTGGTGGACTTGTCTATGTCGAGCTACACAAGGAGATGATGATGGTCATTGTCTGTTTCTGAGCTGCGAACGGGCAGAAAGGTGAGACAATGTGGGATTTTGGCCATTTGTGCTGACCTTTGAATTTCAATGTACCTCTCTATAACATGACCCAGCTGTAATGTCATTGGTCGCATTGATTTGATTTTTGGTTTGCTTGTAGGGCGCTGGCACCCATATGCAGTGACCCAGAAAATTTGACACTGCTGTGAATAGTTTAGTTGCAAAGTGAAGATTCACGGGTAAAAAGCCCCAAACTGTCAGATAGGTTATTTTTCAGCTTTCAGCAGCCCTGGGCGAGTTCTTTAGAGAAATGTGGCTGTTTTTCTTGGTGGACTTGTCTATGTCCAGCTACACAAGGAGATGAGGATGGTCATATTCGTTTTCTGAGCTGCGAACGGGCAGAAAGGTGAGAAAATGTGGGATTTTGACCATTTGTGCCGACCTCTGAATTTCAATGTACCTCTCTATAACATGACCCAGCTGTAATGTCATTGGTCGCATTGACTTGATTTTTGGTTTGCTTGTAGGGCGCTGGCACCCATATGCAGTGACCCAGAAAATTTGACACTGCTGTGAATAGTTTAGTCGCAAAGTGAAGATTCACGGGTAAAAAGCCCCAAACTGTCAGATAGGTTATTTTTGAGCTTTCAGCAGCACTGGGCGAGTTCTTTAGAGAAATGTGGCTGTTTTTCTTGGTGGACTTGTCTATGTCCAGCTACACAAGGAGATGAGGATGCTCATATTCGTTTTCTGAGCTGCGAACGGGCAGAAAGGTGAGAAAATGTGGGATTTTGACCATTTGTGCTGACCTTTGATTTTCAATGTAGGTCTCTATAACGTGACCCAGCTGCATTGTCAATGGTTGCATTGATTTGATTTTTGGTTTGCTTGGAGGGCGCTGGCACCCACATTCAGTGACCTAGAAAATTTGACACTGCTGTGAATAGTTTAGTCGCAAAGTGAAGATTCACGGGTAAAAAGCCCCAAACTGTCAGATAGGTTATTTTTGAGCTTTCAGCAGCCCTGGGCGGGTTCTTTAGAGAAATGTAGCTGTTTTTCTTGGTGGACTTGTCTATGTCCAGCTACACAAGGAGATGATGATGGTCATTGTCTGTTTCTGAGCTGCGAACGGGCAGAAAGGTGAGACAATGTGGGATTTTGACCATTTGTGCTGACCTTTGAATTTCAATGTACCTCTCTATAACATGACCCAGCTGTAATGTCATTGGTCGCATTGATTTGATTTTTGGTTTGCTTGTAGGGCACTGGCACCCATATGCAGTGACCCAGAAAATTTGACACTGCTGTGAATAGTTTAGTCGCAAAGTGAAGATTCACGGGTAAAAAGCCCCAAACTGTCAGATAGGTTATTTTTGAGCTTTCAGCAGCCCTGGGCGAGTTCTTTAGAGAAATGTGGCTGTTTTTCTTGGTGGACTTGTCTATGTACAGCTACACAAGGAGATGAGGATGGTCATATTCGTTTTCTGAGCTGCGAACGGGCAGAAAGGTGAGAAAATGTTTGATTTTGACCATTTGTGCTGACCTTTGAATTTCAATGTAGGTCTCTATAACGTGACCCAGCTGCATTGTCAATGGTCGCATTGATTTGATTTTTGGTTTGCTTGTAGGGTGCTGGCACCCACATTCAGTGACCTAGAAAATTTGACACTGCTGTGAATAGTTTAGTCGCAAAGTGAAGATTCACGGGTAAAAAGCCCCAAAGTGTCAGATAGGTTATTTTTGAGCTTTCAGCAGCCCTGGGCGGGTTCTTTAGAGAAATGTAGCTGTTTTTCTTGGTGGACTTGTCTATGTCCAGCTACATAAGCAGATGATGATGGTCATTGTCTGTTTCTGAGCTGCGAACGGGCAGAAAGGTGAGACAATGTGGGATTTTGACCATTTGTGCTGACCTTTGAATTTCAATGTACCTCTCTATAACATGACCCAGCTGTAATGTCATTGGTCGCATTGACTTGATTTTTGGTTTGCTTGTAGGGCGCTGGCACCCATATGCAGTGACCCAGAAAATATGACACTGCTGTGAATAGTTTAGTTGCAAAGTGAAGATTCACGGGTAAAAAGCCCCCAACTGTCAGATAGGTTATTTTTGAGCTTTCACCAGCCCTGGGCGAGTTCTTTAGAGAAATGTGGCTGTTTTTCTTGGTGGAATTGTCTATGTCCAGCTACACAAGGAGATGAGGATGGTCATATTCGTTTTCTGAGCTGCGAACGGGCAGAAAGGTGAGAGAATGTGGGATTTTGACCATTTGTGCTGACCTTTGAATTTCAATGTAGGTCTCTTTAACGTGACCCAGCTGCATTGTCAATGGTCGCATTGATTTGATTTTTGGTTTGCTTGGAGGGCGCTGGCACCCACATTCAGTGGCCTAAAAAATTTGACACTGCTGTGAATAGTTTAGTCGCAAAGTGAAGATTCACGGGTAAAAAGCCCCAAACTGTCAGATAGGTTATTTTTGAGCTTTCAGCAGCTCTGGGCGGGTTCTTTAGAGAAATGTAGCTGTTTTTCTTGGTGGACTTGTCTATGTCCAGCTACACAAGGAGATGATGATTGTCATTGTCTCTTTCTGAGCTGCGAATGGGCAGAGAGGTGAGACAATGTGGGATTTTGACCATTTGTGCTGACCTTTGAATTTCAACGTACTGTAGTATCCCTGCCCGACCAATACGGAAGCAGTACGGAACTAATACGGAGCTTGCCTGATGTATATTTAGTGTATCTCCGTATGTAAGCGTACGTCGTCTGCTGCATAAAAGCGGCTGCGCATTTCTGTTTTGATGAAGATTAGATTACTAGTAGATTAGATTAGATGGCAATGAAAGCTAACTCGAGGAAGAGAGATTTTGATAATAACGAGCTATTCAACCTCCAGGTGAGCACCGGAGAGAAAGTCAGTTATTTTGCCGTTTCTTCTTTCATTAATAATTATATCTCAGGTGTGTACCTCAAAGTAGAATAAAAGTAATTCTTGTTAATTGCACCGCGCCTATCACTCGGCTACCCATTACAGTACCTCTCTATAACATAACCCAGCTGTAATGTCATTGGTCGCATTGATTTGATTTTTGGTTTGCTTGTAGGACGCCGGCACCCAAATGCAGTGACCCAGAAAATTTGACACTGCTGTGAATAGTTTAGTCGCAGAGTGAAGATTCACGGGTAAAAAGCCCAAAACTGTCAGATAGGTTATTTTTGAGCTTTCAGCAGCCCTGGGCGAGTTCTTTAGAGAAATGTGGCTGTTTTTCTTGGTGGACTTGTCTATGTCCAGCTACACAAGAAGATGATGATGGTCATTGTCCGTTTCTGAGCTGCGAACGGGCAGAAAGGTGAGACAATGTGGGATTTTGACCATTTGTGCTGACCTTTGAATTTCAATGTAGGTCTCTATAACGTGACCCAGCTGCATTGTCAATGGTCGCATTGATTTGATTTTTGGTTTGCTTGGAGGGCGCTGGCACCCACATTCAGTGGCCTAGAAAATTTGACACTGCTGTGAATATTTTAGTCGCAAAGTGAAGATTCACGGGTAAAAAGCCCCAAACTGTCAGACAGGTTATTTTTGAGCTTTCAGCAGCCCTGGGCGGGTTCTTTAGAGAAATGTAGCTGTTTTTCTTGTTGGACTTGTCTATGTCCAGCTACACAAGGAGATGATGATGGTCATTGTCTCTTTCTGAGCTGCGAACGGGCAGAGAGGTGAGACAATGTGGGATTTTGACCATTTGTGCTGACCTTTGAATTTCAATGTACCTCTCTATAACATAACCCAGCTGTAATGTCATTGGTCACATTGATTTGATTTTTGGTTTGCTTGTAGGGCGCTGGCACCCATATGCAGTGACCTAGAAAATTTGACACTGCTGTGAATAGTTTAGTCGCAAAGTGAAGATTCACGGGTAAAAAGCCCCAAACTGTCAGATAGGTTATTTTTCAGCTTTCAGCAGCCCTGGGCAAGTTCTTTAGAGAAATGTGGCTGTTTTTCTTGTTGGACTTGTCTATGTCCAGCTACACAAGGATATGAGGATGGTCATATTCGTTTTCTGAGCTGCGAACGGGCAGAAAGGTGAGAAAATGTCGGATTTTGACCATTTGTGCTGACCTTTGAATTTCAATGTAGGTCTCTATAACGTGACCCAGCTGCATTGTCAATGGTCGCATTGATTTGATTTTTGGTTTGCTTGTAGGTCGCTGGCACCCACATTCAGTGACCTAGAAAATTTGGCACTGCTGTGAATAGTTTAGTCGCAAAGTGAAGATTCACGGGTAAAAAGCCCCAAACTGTCAGATAGGTTATTTTTGAGCTTTCAGCAGCCCTGGGCGAATTCTTTAGAGAAATGTGGCTGTTTTTCTTGGTGGACTTGTCTATGTCCAGCTACAAAAGGAGATGAGGATGGCCATATTCGTTTTCTGAGCTGCGAACGGGCAGAAAGGTGAGACAATGTGGGATTTTGACCATTTGTGCTGACCTTTGAATTTCAATGTAGGTCTCTATAACGTGACCCAGCTGCATTGTCAATGATCGCATTGGTTTGATTTTTGGTTTGCTTGTAGGGCGCTGGCACCCACATTCAGTGACCTAGAAAATTTGACACTGTTGTGAATAGTTTAGTCGCAAAGTGAAGATTCACGGGTAAAAAGCCCCAAACTGTCAGATAGGTTATTTTTGAGCTTTCAGCAGCCCTGGGCGGGTTCTTTAGAGAAATATAGCTGTTTTTCTTGGTGGACTTGTCTATGTCCAGCTACACAAGGAGATGATGATGGCCATTGTCTGTTTCTGAGCTGCGAACGGGCAGAAAGGTGAGACAATGTGGGATTTTGACCATTTGTGCTGACCTTTGAATTTCAATGTACCTCTCTATAACATGACCCAGCTGTAATGTCATTGGTCGCATTGATTTGATTTTTGGTTTGCTTGTAGGGCGCCGGCACCCAAATGCAGTGACCCAGAAAATTTGACACTGCTGTGAATAGTTTAGTCGCAGAGTGAAGATTCACGGGTAAAAAGCCCAAAACTGTCAGATAGGTTATTTTTGAGCTTTCAGCAGCCCTGGGCGAGTTCTTTAGAGAAATGTGGCTGTTTTTCTTGGTGTACTTGTCTATGTCCAGCTACACAAGAAGATGAGGATGGTCATTGTCCGTTTCTGAGCTGCGAACGGGCAGAAAGGTGAGACAATGTGGGATTTTGACCATTTGTGCTGACCTTTGAATTTCAATGTAGGTCTCTATAACGTGACCCAGCTGCATTGTCAATGGTCGCATTGATTTGATTTTTGGTTTGCTTGGAGGGCGCTGGCACCCACATTCAGTGGCCTAAAAAATTTGACACTGCTGTGAATAGTTTAGTCGCAAAGTGAAGATTCACGGGTAAAAAGCCCCAAACTGTCAGATAGGTTATTTTTGAGCTTTCAGCAGCTCTGGGCGGGTTCTTTAGAGAAATGTAGCTGTTTTTCTTGGTGGACTTGTCTATGTCCAGCTACACAAGGAGATGATGATTGTCATTGTCTCTTTCTGAGCTGCGAATGGGCAGAGAGGTGAGACAATGTGGGATTTTGACCATTTGTGCTGACCTTTGAATTTCAACGTACTGTAGTATCCCTGCCCGACCAATACGGAAGCAGTACGGAACTAATACGGAGCTTGCCTGATGTATATTTAGTGTATCTCCGTATGTAAGCGTACGTCGTCTGCTGCATAAAAGCGGCTGCGCATTTCTGTTTTGATGAAGATTAGATTACTAGTAGATTAGATTAGATGGCAATGAAAGCTAACTCGAGGAAGAGAGATTTTGATAATAACGAGCTATTCAACCTCCAGGTGAGCACCGGAGAGAAAGTCAGTTATTTTGCCGTTTCTTCTTTCATTAATAATTATATCTCAGGTGTGTACCTCAAAGTAGAATAAAAGTAATTCTTGTTAATTGCACCGCGCCTATCACTCGGCTACCCATTACAGTACCTCTCTATAACATAACCCAGCTGTAATGTCATTGGTCGCATTGATTTGATTTTTGGTTTGCTTGTAGGGCGCCGGCACCCAAATGCAGTGACCCAGAAAATTTGACACTGCTGTGAATAGTTTAGTCGCAGAGTGAAGATTCACGGGTAAAAAGCCCAAAACTGTCAGATAGGTTATTTTTGAGCTTTCAGCAGCCCTGGGCGAGTTCTTTAGAGAAATGTGGCTGTTTTTCTTGGTGGACTTGTCTATGTCCAGCTACACAAGAAGATGAGGATGGTCATTGTCCGTTTCTGAGCTGCGAACGGGCAGAAAGGTGAGACAATGTGGGATTTTGACCATTTGTGCTGACCTTTGAATTTCAATGTAGGTCTCTATAACGTGACCCAGCTGCATTGTCAATGGTCGCATTGATTTGATTTTTGGTTTGCTTGGAGGGCGCTGGCACCCACATTCAGTGGCCTAGAAAATTTGACACTGCTGTGAATATTTTAGTCGCAAAGTGAAGATTCACGGGTAAAAAGCCCCAAACTGTCAGACAGGTTATTTTTGAGCTTTCAGCAGCCCTGGGCGGGTTCTTTAGAGAAATGTAGCTGTTTTTCTTGTTGGACTTGTCTATGTCCAGCTACACAAGGAGATGATGATGGTCATTGTCTCTTTCTGAGCTGCGAACGGGCAGAGAGGTGAGACAATGTGGGATTTTGACCATTTGTGCTGACCTTTGAATTTCAATGTACCTCTCTATAACATAACCCAGCTGTAATGTCATTGGTCACATTGATTTGATTTTTGGTTTGCTTGTAGGGCGCTGGCACCCATATGCAGTGACCTAGAAAATTTGACACTGCTGTGAATAGTTTAGTCGCAAAGTGAAGATTCACGGGTAAAAAGCCCCAAACTGTCAGATAGGTTATTTTTCAGCTTTCAGCAGCCCTGGGCAAGTTCTTTAGAGAAATGTGGCTGTTTTTCTTGTTGGACTTGTCTATGTCCAGCTACACAAGGATATGAGGATGGTCATATTCGTTTTCTGAGCTGCGAACGGGCAGAAAGGTGAGAAAATGTCGGATTTTGACCATTTGTGCTGACCTTTGAATTTCAATGTAGGTCTCTATAACGTGACCCAGCTGCATTGTCAATGGTCGCATTGATTTGATTTTTGGTTTGCTTGTAGGTCGCTGGCACCCACATTCAGTGACCTAGAAAATTTGGCACTGCTGTGAATAGTTTAGTCGCAAAGTGAAGATTCACGGGTAAAAAGCCCCAAACTGTCAGATAGGTTATTTTTGAGCTTTCAGCAGCCCTGGGCGAATTCTTTAGAGAAATGTGGCTGTTTTTCTTGGTGGACTTGTCTATGTCCAGCTACAAAAGGAGATGAGGATGGCCATATTCGTTTTCTGAGCTGCGAACGGGCAGAAAGGTGAGACAATGTGGGATTTTGACCATTTGTGCTGACCTTTGAATTTCAATGTAGGTCTCTATAACGTGACCCAGCTGCATTGTCAATGATCGCATTGGTTTGATTTTTGGTTTGCTTGTAGGGCGCTGGCACCCACATTCAGTGACCTAGAAAATTTGACACTGCTGTGAATAGTTTAGTCGCAAAGTGAAGATTCACGGGTAAAAAGCCCCAAACTGTCAGATAGGTTATTTTTGAGCTTTCAGCAGCCCTGGGCGGGTTCTTTAGAGAAATATAGCTGTTTTTCTTGGTGGACTTGTCTATGTCCAGCTACACAAGGAGATGATGATGGCCATTGTCTGTTTCTGAGCTGCGAACGGGCAGAAAGGTGAGACAATGTGGGATTTTGACCATTTGTGGTGACCTTTGAATTTCAATGTACCTCTCTATAACATGACCCAGCTGTAATGTCATTGGTCGCATTGATTTGATTTTTGGTTTGCTTGTAGGGCGCTGGCACCCATATGCAGTGACCCAGAAAATTTGACACTGCTGTGAATAGTTTAGTCGCAAAGTGAAGATTCACGTGTAAAAAGCCCCAAACTGTCAGATAGGTTATTTTTGAGCCTTCAGCAGCCCTGGGCGGGTTCTTTAGAGAAATGTAGCTGTTTTTCTTGGTGGACTTGTCTATGTCCAGCTACACAAGGAGATGATGATGGTCATTGTCTGTTTCTGAGCTGCGAACGGGCAGAAAAGTGAGACACTGTGGGATTTTGACCATTTGTGCTGACCTTTGAATTTCAATGTACCTCTCTATAACATGACCCAGCTGTAATGTCATTGGTCGCATTGATTTGATTTTTGGTTTGCTTGTAGGGCACTGGCACTCATATACAGGGACCCAGAAAATTTGACACTGCTGTGAATAGTTTAGTCGCAAAGTGAAGATTCACGGGTAAAAAGCCCCAAAGTGTCAGATAGGTTATTTTTGAGCTTTCAGCAGCCCTGGGCGAGTTCTTTAGAGAAATGTGGCTGTTTTTCTTGGTGGATTTGTCTATGTCCAGCTACACAAGGATATGAGGATGGTCATATTCGTGTTCTGAGCTGCGAACGGGCAGAAAGGTGAGAAAATGTGGGATTTTGACCATTTGTGCTGACCTTTGAATTTCAATGTAGGTGTCTATAACGTGACCCAGCTGCATTGTCAATGGTCGCATTGATTTGATTTTTGGTTTGCTTGGAGGGCGCTGGCACCCACATTCAGTGGCCTAAAAAATTTGACACTGCTGTGAATAGTTTAGTCGCAAAGTGAAGATTCACGGGTAAAAAGCCCCAAACTGTCAGATAGGTTATTTTTGAGCTTTCAGCAGCTCTGGGCGGGTTCTTTAGAGAAATGTAGCTGTTTTTCTTGGTGGACTTGTCTATGTCCAGCTACACAAGGAGATGATGATGGTTATTGTCTGTTTCTGAGCTGCGAACGGGCAGAAAGGTGAGACAATGTGGGATTTTGACCATTTGTGCTGACCTTTGAATTGCAATGTACCTCTCTATAACATGACCCAGCTGTAATGTCATTGGACGCATTGATTTGATTTTTGGTTTGCTTGTAGGGCGCTGGCACCCATATGCAGTGACCCACAAAATTTGACACTGCTGTGAATAGTTTAGTCGCAAAGTGAAGATTCACGGGTAAAAAGCCCCAAAGTGTCAGATAGGTTATTTTTGAGCTTTCAGCAGCCCTGGGCGGGTTCTTTAGAGAAATGTAGCTGTTTTTCTTGGTGGACTTGTCTATGTCCAGCTACACAAGGAGATGATGATGGTTATTGTCTGTTTCTGAGCTGCGAACGGGCAGAAAGGTGAGACAATGTGGGATTTTGACCATTTGTGCTGACCTTTGAATTGCAATGTACCTCTCTATAACATGACCCAGCTGTAATGTCATTGGACGCATTGATTTGATTTTTGGTTTGCTTGTAGGGCGCTGGCACCCATATGCAGTGACCCACAAAATTTGACACTGCTGTGAATAGTTTAGTCGCAAAGTGAAGATTCACGGGTAAAAAGCCCCAAAGTGTCAGATAGGTTATTTTTGAGCTTTCAGCAGCCCTGGGCGGGTTCTTTAGAGAAATGTAGCTGTTTTTCTTGGTGGACTTGTCTATGTCCAGCTACACAAGGAGATGATGATGGTCATTGTCTGTTGCTGAGCTGCGAACGGGCAGAAAGGTGAGACAATGTGGGATTTTGACCATTTGTGCTGACCTTTGAATTTCAATGTACCTCTCTATAACATGACCCAGCTGTAATGTCATTGGTCGCATTGATTTGATTTTTGGTTTGCTTGTAGGGCACTGGCACCCATATGCAGTGACCCAGAAAATTTGACACTGCTGTGAATAGTTTAGTCGCAAAGTGAAGATTCACGGGTAAAAAGCCCCAAACTGTCAGATAGGTTATTTTTGAGCTTTCAGCAGCCCTGGCGAGTTCTTTAGAGAAATGTAGCTGTTTTTCTTGGTGGACTTGTCTATGTCCAGCTACACAAGGAGATGATGATGGCCATTGTCTGTTTCTGAGCTGCGAACGGGCAGAAAGGTGAGAAAATGTCGGATTTTGACCATTTGTGCTGACCTTTGAATTTCAATGTAGGTCTCTATAACGTGACCCAGCTGCATTGTCAATGGTCGCATTGATTTGATTTTTGGTTTGCTTGTAGGGCGCTGGCACCCATATGCAGTGACCCACAAAATTTGACACTGCTGTGAATAGTTTAGTCGCAAAGTGAAGATTCACGGGTAAAAAGCCCCAAAGTGTCAGATAGGTTATTTTTGAGCTTTCAGCAGCCCTGGGCGGGTTCTTTAGAGAAATGTAGCTGTTTTTCTTGGTGGACTTGTCGATGTCCAGCTACAAAAGGAGATGATGATGGTCATTGTCTGTTTCTGAGCTGCGAACGGGCAGAAAGGTGAGACAATGTGGGATTTTGACCATTTGTGCTGACCTTTGAATTGCAATGTACCTCTCTATAACATGACCCAGCTGTAATGTCATTGGACGCATTGATTTGATTTTTGGTTTGCTTGTAGGGCGCTGGCACCCATATGCAGTGACCCACAAAATTTGACACTGCTGTGAATAGTTTAGTCGCAAAGTGAAGATTCACGGGTAAAAAGCCCCAAAGTGTCAGATAGGTTATTTTTGAGCTTTCAGCAGCCCTGGGCGGGTTCTTTAGAGAAATGTAGCTGTTTTTCTTGGTGGACTTGTCTATGTCCAGCTACACAAGGAGATGATGATGGTCATTGTCTGTTTCTGAGCTGCGAACGGGCAGAAAAGTGAGACAATGTGGGATTTTGACCATTTGTGCTGACCTTTGAATTTCAATGTACCTCTCTATAACATGACCCAGCTGTAATGCATACTGACCAACCACCACAATCTCAATCCCTTGACAAGACATGCAGAATCCCTGGATTTCTCTCAAAATCCCTGGATGGCACAAAACAAGTGAAAAAGAGCTTTTCCCGCCAAAAAACGTTCGACTCTGCAGCTGTGCGTACAGCACAGATCGACCCTGTACTAAAGGCTGTAGTGCAGTTTGATCAGTCGGCGCCCGCCTGTCACTTTGTCAGTGCAGATCTTGCATGGTCAGGTCTTCAAAGTGCTGTGCACAGTTCGAAGTGCGAATGAGCACCGTACATACCTTTGAAAAAAGTTCAAAAAACCGGGACATTCGGGGAGAAACCATAGAGTTTTCAGGAAAATCCTGTATCAGACAAAACTTTGGTTTTTCTGGGAGTTTGCTTGAAATCCCCTGGACCCCGGGAGGAGTGTTGATTTTCCGGGATTTTCCCGGGAAAAACGGGAGGGTTGGCCAGTATGGTAATGTCATTGGTCGCATTGATTTGATTTTTGGTTTGCTTGTAGGGCACTGGCACTCATATACAGTGACCCAGAAAATTTGACACTGCTGTGAATAGTTTAGTCGCAAAGTGAAGATTCACGGGTAAAAAGCCCCAAAGTGTCAGACAGGTTATTTTTGAGCTTTCAGCAGCCCTGGGCGGGTTCTTTAGAGAAATGTAGCGGTTTTTCTTGGTGGACTTGTCTATGTCCAGCTACATAAGCAGATGATGATGGTCATTGTCTGTTTCTGGGCTGCGAACGGGCAGAAAGGTGAGACAATGTGGGATTTTGACCATTTGTGCTGACCTTTGAATTTCAATGTACCTCTCTATAACATGACCCAGCTGTAATGTCATTGGTCGAATTGATTTGATTTTTGGTTTGCTTGTAGGGCGCTGGCACCCATATGCAGTGACCCAGAAAATTTGACACTGCTGGGAATAATTTAGTCGCAAAGTGAAGATTCACGGGTAAAAAGCCCCAAACTGTCAGATAGGTTATTTTTGAGCTTTCAGCAGCTATGGGCGAGTTCTTTAGAGAAATGTAGCTGTTTTTCTTGGTGGACTTGTCTATGTCCAGCTACACAAGGAGATGAGGATGGTCATATTCGTTTTCTGAGCTACGAACGGGCAGAAAGGTGAGAAAGTGTCGGATTTTGACCATTTGTGCTGACCTTTGAATTTCAATGTAGGTCTCTATAACGTGACCCAGGTGCATTGTCAATGGTCGCATTGATTTGATTTTTGGTTTGCTAGTAGGGTGCTGGCACCCACATCCAGTGACCCAGAAAATTTGGCACTGCTGTGAATAGTTTAGTCGCAAAGTGAAGATTCACGGGTAAAAAGCCCCAAACTGTCAGATAGGTTATTTTTGAGCTTTCAGCAGCCCTGGGCGGGTTCTTTAGAGAAATGTAGCTGTTTTTCTTGGTGGACTTGTCTATGTCCAGCTACGCAAGGAGATGAGGATGGTCATATTCGTTTTCTGAGCTGTGAACGGGCAGAAAGGTGAGACAATGTGGGATTTTGACCATTTGTGCTGACGTTTGAATTTCAATGTACCTCTCTATAACATGACCCATGTGTAATGTCATTGGTCGCATTGACTTGATTTTTGGTTTGCTTGTAGGGCACTGGCACCCATATGCAGTGACCTAGAAAATTTGACACTGCTGTGAATAGTTTAGTCGCAAAGTGAAGATTCACGGGTAAAAAGCCCCAAAGTGTCAGATAGGTTATTTTTGAGCTTTCAGCAGCCCTGGGCTAGTTCTTTAGAGAAATGTGGCTGTTTTTCTTGTTGGACTTGTCTATGTCCAGCTACACAAGGATATGAGGATGGTCATATTCGTTTTCTGAGCTGCGAACGGGCAGAAAGGTGAGAAAATGTCGGATTTTGACCATTTGTGCTGACCTTTGAATTTCAATGTAGGTCTCTATAACGTGACCCAGCTGCATTGTCAATGGTCGCATTGATTTGATTTTTGGTTTGCTTGTAGGGCGCTGGCATCCACATTGAGTGACCTAGAAAATTTGGCACTGCTGTGAATAGTTTAGTCGCAGAGTGAAGATTCACGGGTAAAAAGCCCCAAACTGTCAGATAGGCTATTTTTGAGCTTTCAGCAGCCCTGGGCGGGTTCTTTAGAGAAAGGTAGCTGTTTTTCTTGGTGGACTTGTCTATGTCCAGCTACACAAGGAGATGATGATGGTCATTGTCTGTTTCTGAGCTGCGAACGGGCAGAAAGGTGAGACAATGTGGGATTTTGACCATTCGTGCTGACCTTTGAATTTCAATGTACCTCTCTATAACATGACCCAGCTGTAATGTCATTGGTCGCATTGATTTGATTTTTGGTTTGCTTGTAGGGCGCTGGCACCCATATGCAGTGACCCAGAAAATTTGACACTGCTGTGAATAGTTTAGTCGCAAAGTGAAGATTCACGGGTAAAAAGCCCAAACTGTCAGATAGGTTATTTTTGAGCTTTCAGCAGCCCTGGGCGAAATCTTTAGAGAAATGTGGCTGTTTTTCTTGGTGGACTTGTCTATGTACAGCTACACAAGGAGATGAGGATGGTCATATTCGTTTTCTGAGCTGCGAACGGGCAGAAAGGTGAGAAAATGTGGGATTTTGACCATTTGTGCTGACCTTTGAATTTCAATGTAGGTCTCTATAACGTGACCCAGCTGCATTGTCAATGGTCGCATTGATTTGATTTTTGGTTTGCTTGGAGGGCGCTGGCACCCACATTCAGTGACCTAGAAAATTTGACACTGCTGTGAATAGTTTAGTCGCAAAGTGAAGATTCACGGGTAAAAAGCCCCAAAGTGTCAGATAGGTTATTTTTGAGCTTTCAGCAGCCCTGGGCGGGTTCTTTAGAGAAATGTAGCTGTTTTTCTTGGTGGACTTGTCTATGTCCAGCTAAATAAGCAGATGATGATGGTCATTGTCTGTTTCTGAGCTGCGAACGGGCAGAAAGGTGAGACAATGTGGGATTTTGACCATTTGTGCTGACCTTTGAATTTCAATGTACCTCTCTATAACATGACCCAGCTGTAATGTCATTGGTCGCATTGACTTGATTTTTGGTTTGCTTGTAGGGCGCTGGCACCCATATGCAGTGACCCAGAAAATTTGACACTGCTGTGAATAGTTTAGTCGCAAAGTGAAGATTCACGGGTAAAAAGCCCCAAACTGTCAGATAGGTTATTTTTGAGCTTTCAGCAGCCCTGGGCGAGTTCTTTAGAGAAATGTGGCTGTTTTTCTTGGTGGACTTGTCTATGTCCAGCTACACAAGGAGATGAGGATGGTCATATTCGTTTTCTGAGCTGCGAACGGGCAAAAAGGTGAGACAATGTGGGATTTTGACCATTTGTGCTGACCTTTGAATTTCAATGTACCTCTCTATAACATGACCCAGCTGTAATGTCATTGGTCGCATTGACTTGATTTTTGGTTTGCTTGTAGGGCGCTGGCACCCATATGCAGTGACCCAGAAAATTTGACACTGCTGTGAATAGTTTAGTCGCAAAGTGAAGATTCACGGGTAAAATCCCCAAACTGTCAGATAGGTTATTTTTGAGCTTTCAGCAGCCCTGGGCGAATTCTTTAGAGAAATGTGGCTGTTTTTCTTGGTGGACTTGTCTATGTCCAGCTACAAAAGGAGATGAGGATGGCCATATTCGTTTTCTGAGCTGCGAACAGGCAGAAAGGTGAGACAATGTGGGATTTTGACCATTTGTGCTGACCTTTGAATTTCAATGTACCTCTCTATAACATGACCCAGCTGTAATGTCATTGGTCGCATTGATTTGATTTTTGGTTTGCTTGTAGGGCACTGGCACCCATATGCAGTGACCCAGAAAATTTGACACTGCTTTGAATAATTTAGTCGCAAAGTGAAGATTCACGGGTAAAAAGCCCCAAAGTGTCAGATAGGTTATTTTTGAGCTTTCAGCTGCCCTGGGCGAGTTCTTTAGAGAAATGTGGCTGTTTTTCTTGGTGGACTTGTCTATGTACAGCTACAAAAGGAGATGAGGATGGTCATATTCGTTTTCTGAGCTGCGAACGGGCAGAAAGGTGAGAAAATGTGGGATTTTGACCATTTGTGCTGACCTTTGAATTTCAATGTAGGTCTCTATAACGTGACCTAGCTGCATTGTCAATGATCGCATTGGTTTGATTTTTGGTTTGCTTGTAGGGCGCTGGCACCCACATTCAGTGACCTAGAAAATTTGACACTGCTGTGAATAGTTTAGTCGCAAAGTGAAGATTCACGGGTAAAAAGCCCCAAACTGTCAGATAGGTTATTTTTGAGCTTTCAGCAGCCCTGGGCGGGTTCTTTAGAGAAATGTAGCTGACTTTCTTGGTGGACTTGTCTATGTCCAGCTACACAAGGAGATGATGATGGCCATTGTCTGTTTCTGAGCTGCGAACGGGCAGAAAGGTGAGACAATGTGGGATTTTGACCATTTGTGCTGACCTTTGAATTTCAATGTACCTCTCTATAACATGACCCAGCTGTAATGTCATTGGTCGCATTGATTTGATTTTTGGTTTGCTTGTAGGGCGCTGGCACCCATATGCAGTGACCCAGAAAATTTGACACTGCTGTGAATAGTTTAGTCGCAAAGTGAAGATTCACGGGTAAAAAGCCCCAAAGTGTCAGATAGGTTATTTTTGAGCTTTTAGCAGCCCTGGGCGAATTCTTTAGAGAAATGTGGCTGTTTTTCTTGGTGGACTTGTCTATGTCCAGCTTCAGAAGGAGATGAGGATGGCCATATTCGTTTTCTGAGCTGCGAACGGGCAGAAAGGTGAGACAATGTGGGATTTTGACCATTTGTGCTGACCTTTGAATTTCAATGTAGGTCACTATAACGTGACCCAGCTGCATTGTCAATGATCGCATTGGTTTGATTTTGGTTTGCTTGTAGGGCGCTGGCACCCACATTCAGTGACCTAGAAAATTTGACACTGCTGTGAATAGTTTAGTCGCAAAGTGAAGATTCACGGGTAAAAAGCCCCAAACTGTCAGATAGGTTATTTTTGAGCTTTCAGCAGCCCTGGGCGGGTTCTTTAGAGAAATGTAGCGGTTTTTCTTGGTGGACTTGTCTATGTCCAGCTACACAAGGAGATGATGATGGTCATTGTCTGTTTCTGAGCTACGAACGGGCATAAAGGTGAGACAATGTGGGATTTTGACCATTTGTGCTGACCTTTGAATTTCAATGTACCTCTCTATAACATGACCCAGCTGTAATGTCATTGGTCGCATTGATTTGATTTTTGGTTTGCTTGTAGGGCACTGGCACCCATATGCAGTGACCCAGAAAATTTGACACTGCTGTGAATAGTTTAGTCGCAAAGTGAAGATTCACGGGTAAAAAGCCCCAAACTGTCAGATAGGTTATATTTGAGCTTTCAGCAGCCCTGGGCGAGTTCTTTAGAGAAATGTGGCTGTTTTTTTTGGTGGACCTGTCTATGTACAGCTACACAAGGAGATGAGGATGGTCATATTCGTTTTCTGAGCTGCGAACGGGCAGAAAGGTGAGAAAATGTGGGATTTTGACCATTTGTGCTGACCTTTGAATTTCAATGTAGGTCTCTATAACGTGACCCAGCTGCATTGTCAATGGTCGCATTGATTTGATTTTTGGTTTGCTTGGAGGGCGCTGGCACCCACATTCAGTGACCTAGAAAATTTGACACTGCTGTGAATAGTTTAGTCGCAAAGTGAAGATTCACGGGTAAAAAGCCCCAAAGTGTCAGATAGGTTATTTTTGAGCTTTCAGCAGCCCTGGGCGGGTTCTTTAGAGAAATGTAGCTGTTTTTCTTGGTGGACTTGTCTATGTCCAGCTACATAATCAGATGATGATGGTCATTGTCTGTTTCTGAGCTGCGAACGGGCAGAAAGGTGAGACAATGTGGGATTTTGACCATTTGTGCTGACCTTTGAATTTCAATGTACCTCTCTATAACATGACCCAGCTGTAATGTCATTGGTCGCATTGACTTGATTTTTGGTTTGCTTGTAGGGCGTTGGCACCCATATGCAGTGACCCAGAAAATTTGACACTGCTGTGAATAGTTTAGTCGCAAAGTGAAGATTCACGGGTAAAAAGCCCCAAACTGTCAGATAGGTTATTTTTGAGCTTTCAGCAGCCCTGGGCGAGTTCTTTAGAGAAATGTGGCTGTTTTTCTTGGTGGACTTGTCTATGTCCAGCTACACAAGGAGATGAGGATGGTCATATTCGTTTTCTGAGCTGCGAACGGGCAGAAAGGTGAGACAATGTGGGATTTTGACCATTTGTGCTGACCTTTGAATTTCAATGTACCTCTCTATAACATGACCCAGCTGTAATGTTATTGGTCGCATTGACTTGATTTTTGGTTTGCTTGTAGGGCGCTGGCACCCATATGCAGTGACCGAGAAAAGTTGACACTGCTGTGAATAGTTTAGTCGCAAAGTGAAGATTCACGGGTAAAAAGCCCCAAACTGTCAGATAGGTTATTTTTGAGCTTTCAGCAGCCCTGGGCGAGTTCTTTAGAGAAATGTGGCTGTTTTTCTTGGTGGACTTGTCTATGTCCAGCTACACAAGGAGATGAGGATGGTCATATTCGTTTTCTGAGGTGCGAACGGGCAGAAAGGTGAGAAAATGTGGGATTTTGACCATTTGTGCTGACCTTTGAATTTCAATGTAGGTCTCTATAACGTGACCCAGCTGCATTGTCAATGGTCGCATTGATTTGATTTTTGGTTTGCTTGGAGAACGCTGGCACCCACATTCAGTGGCCTAGAAAATTTGACACTGCTGTGAATAGTTTAGTCGCAAAGTGAAGATTCACGGGTAAAAAGCCCCAAACTGTCAGATAGGTTATTTTTGAGCTTTCAGCAGCCCTGGGCGGGT
The DNA here is from genome assembly GCF_964019385.1 of Sycon ciliatum. Lineage (NCBI taxonomy): Eukaryota > Metazoa > Porifera > Calcarea > Leucosolenida > Sycettidae > Sycon > Sycon ciliatum. The sequence goes on along the minus strand of NC_088648.1, from coordinate 12,642,319 downwards.
TCTTTATAGAAATTTAGCTGTTTTTCTTGTTGGACTTGTCTATGTCCAGCTACACAAGGAGATGATGATGGTCATTGTCTCTTTCTGAGCTGCGAACGGGCAGAGAGGTGAGACAATGTGGGATTTTGACCATTTGTGCTGACCTTTGAATTTCAATGTACCTCTCTATAACATAACCCAGCTGTAATGTCATTGGTCACATTGATTTGATTTTTGGTTTGCTTGTAGGGCGCTGGCACCCATATGCAGTGACCGAGAAAATTTGACACTGCTGTGAATAGTTTAGTCGCAAAGTGAAGATTCACGGGTAAAAAGCCCCAAACTGTCAGATAGATTATTTTTGAGCTTTCAGCAGCCCTGGGCAAGTTCTTTAGAGAAATGTGGCTGTTTTTCTTGTTGGACTTGTCTATGTCCAGCTACACAAGGATATGAGGATGGTCATATTCGTTTTCTGAGCTGCGAACGGGCAGAAAGGTGAGAAAATGTGGGATTTTGACCATTTGTGCTGACCTTTGAATTTCAATGTAGGTCTCTATAACGTGACCCAGCTGCATTGTCAATGGTCGCATTGATTTGATTTTTGGTTTGCTTGTAGCGCGCTGGCATCCACATTCAGTGACCTAGAAAATTTGACACTGCTGTGAATAGTTTAGTCGCAAAGTGAAGATTCACGGGTAAAAAGCCCCAAACTGTCAGATAGGTTATTTTTGAGCTTTCAGCAGCCCTGGGCGAGTTCTTTAGAGAAATGTGGCTGTTTTTCTTGGTGGATTTGTCTATGTACAGCTACACAAGGAGATGAGGATGGTCATATTCGTTTTCTGAGCTGCGAACGGGCAGAAAGGTGAGAAAATGTGGGATTTTGACCATTTGTGCTGACCTTTGAATTTCAATGTAGGTCTCTATAACGTGACCCAGCTGCATTGTCAATGGTCGCATTGATTTGATTTTTGGTTTGCTTGGAGGGCGCTGGCACCCACATTCAGTGACCTAGAAAATTTGACACTGCTGTGAATAGTTTAGTCGCAAAGTGAAGATTAACGGGTAAAAAGCCCCAAAGTGTCAGATAGGTTATTTTTGAGCTTTCAGCAGCCCTGGGCGGGTTCTTTAGAGAAATGTAGCTGTTTTTCTTGGTGGACTTGTCTATGTCCAGCTACATAATCAGATGATCATGGTCATTGTCTGTTTCTGAGCTGCGAACGGGCAGAAAGGTGAGACAATGTGGGATTTTGACCATTTGTGCTGACCTTTGAATTTCAATGTACCTCTCTATAACATGACCCAGCTGTAATGTCATTGGTCGCATTTACTTGATTTTTGGTTTGCTTGTAGGGCGCTGGCACCCATATGCAGTGACCCAGAAAATTTGACACTGCTGTGAATAGTTTAGTCGCAAAGTGAAGATTCACGGGTAAAAAGCCCCAAACTGTCAGATAGGTTATTTTTGAGCTTTCAGCAGCCCAGGGCGAGTTCTTTAGAGAAATGTGGCTGTTTTTCTTGGTGGACTTGTCTATGTCCAGCTACACAAGGAGATGAGGATGGTCATATTCGTTTTCTTAGCTGCGAACGGGCAGAAAGGTGAGACAATGTGGGATTTTGACCATTTGTGCTGACCTTTGAATTTCAATGTACCTCTCTATAACATGACCCAGCTGTAATGTTATTGGTCGCATTGACTTGATTTTTGGTGTGCTTGTAGGGCGCTGGCACCCATATGCAGTGACCTAGAAAATTTGACACTGCTGTGAATAGTTTAGTCGCAAAGTGAAGATTCACGGGTAAAAAGCCCCAAACTGTCAGATAGATTATTTTTCAGCTTTCAGCAGCCCTGGGCAAGTTCTTTAGAGAAATGTGGCTGTTTTTCTTGTTGGACTTGTCTATGTCCAGCTACACAAGGATATGAGGATGGTCATATTCGTTTTCTGAGCTGCGAACGGGCAGAAAGGTGAGAAAATGTGGGATTTTGACCATTTGTGCTGACCTTTGAATTTCAATGTAGGTCTCTATAACGTGACCCAGCTGCATTGTCAATGGTCGCATTGATTTGATTTTTGGTTTGCTTGTAGGGCGCTGGCATCCACATTCAGTGACCTAGAAAATTTGACACTGCTGTGAATAGTTTAGTCGCAAAGTGAAGATTCACGGGTAAAAAGCCCCAAACTGTCAGATAGGTTATTTTTGAGCTTTCAGCAGCCCTGGGCGAGTTCTTTAGAGAAATGTGGCTGTTTTTCTTGGTGGACTTGTCTATGTCCAGCTACATAATCAGATGATGATGGTCATTGTCTGTTTCTGAGCTGCGAACGGGCAGAAAGGTGAGACAATGTGGGATTTTGACCATTTGTGCTGACCTTTGAATTTCAATGTACCTCTCTATAACATGACCCAGCTGTAATGTCATTGGTCGCATTGACTTGATTTTTGGTTTGCTTGTAGGGCGCTGGCACCCATATGCAGTGACCCAGAAAATTTGACACTGCTGTGAATAGTTTAGTCGCAAAGTGAAGATTCACGGGTAAAAAGCCCCAAACTGTCAGATAGGTTATTTTTGAGCTTTCAGCAGCCCTGGGCGAGTTCTTTAGAGAAATGTGGCTGTTTTTCTTGGTGGACTTGTCTATGTCCAGCTACACAAGGAGATGAGGATGGTCATATTCGTTTTCTGAGCTGCGAACGGGCAGAAAGGTGAGAAAATGTGGGATTTTGACCATTTGTGCTGACCTTTGAATTTCAATGTAGGTCTCTATAACGTGACCCAGCTGCATTGTCAATGGTCGCATTGATTTGATTTTTGGTTTGCTTGGAGGGCGCTGGCACCCACATTCAGTGGCCTAGAAAATTTGACACTGCTGTAAATAGTTTAGTCGCAAAGTGAAGATTCACGGGTAAAAAGCCCCAAAGTGTCAGATAGGTTATTTTTGAGCTTTCAGCAGCCCTGGGCGGGTTCTTTAGAGAAATGTAGCTGTTTTTCTTGTTGGACTTGTCTATGTCCAGCTACACAAGGAGATGATGATGGTCATTGTCTGGTTCTGAGCTGCGAACGGGCAGAGAGGTGAGACAATGTGGGATTTTGACCATTTGTGCTGACCTTTGAATTTCAATGTACCTCTCTATAACATAACCCAGCTGTAATGTCATTGTTCACATTGATTTGATTTTTGGTTTGCTTGTAGGGCACTGGCACCCATATGCAGTGACCGAGAAAAGTTGACACTGCTGTGAATAGTTTAGTCGCAAAGTGAAGATTCACGGGTAAAAAGCCCCAAACTGTCAGATAGATTATTTTTCAGCTTTCAGCAGCCCTGGGCAAGTTCTTTAGAGAAATGTGGCTGTTTTTCTTGTTGGACTTGTCTATGTCGAGCTACACAAGGATATGAGGATGGTCATATTCGTTTTCTGAGCTGCGAACGGGCAGAAAGGTGAGAAAATGTGGGATTTTGACCATTTGTGCTGACCTTTGAATTTCAATGTAGGTCTCTATAACGTGACCCAGCTGCATTGTCAATTGTCGCATTGATTTGATTTTTGGTTTGCTTGTAGGGCGCTGGCATCCACATTCAGTGACCTAGAAAATTTGACACTGCTATGAATAGTTTAGTCGCAAAGTGAAGATTCACGGGTAAAAGCCCCAAACTGTCAGATAGGTTATTTTTGAGCTTTCAGCAGCCTTGGGCGGGTTCTTTAGAGAAATGTAGCTGTTTTTCTTGGTGGACTTGTCTATGTCCAGCTACACAAGGAGATGATGATGGTCATTGTCTGTTTCTGAGCTGCGAACGGGCAGAAAGGTGAGACAATGTGGGATTTTGACCATTTGTGCTGACCTTTGAATTTCAATGTACCTCTCTATAACATGACCCAGCTGTAATGTCATTGGTCGCATTGATTTGATTTTTGGTTTGCTTGTAGGGCGCTGGCACCCATATGCAGTGACGCAGAAAATTTGACACTGCTGTGAATAGTTTAGTCGCAAAGTGAAGATTCACGGGTAAAAGCCCCAAACTGTCAGATAGGTTATTTTTCAGCTTTCAGCAGCCCTGGGCGAGTTCTTTAGAGAAATGTGGCTGTTTTTCTTGGTGGACTTGTCTATGCCCAGCTACACAAGGAGATGAGGATGGTCATATTCGTTTTCTGAGCTGCGAACGGGCAGAAAGGTGAGACAATGTGGGATTTTGACCATTTCTGCTGACCTTTGAATTTCAATATACCTCTCTATAACATGACCCAGCTGTAATGTCATTGGTCGCATTGACTTGATTTTTGGTTTGCTTGTAGGGCGCTGGCACCCATATGCAGTGACCCAGGAAATTTGACACTGCTGTGAATAGTTTAGTCGCAAAGTGAAGATTCACGGGTAAAAATACCCAAACTGTCAGATAGGTTATATTTGAGCTTTCAGCAGCCCTGGGCGAGTTCTTTAGAGAAATGTGGCTGTTTTTCTTGTTGGACTTGTCTATGTCCAGCTACACAAGAAGATGAGGATGGTCATATTCGTTTTCTGAGCTGCGAACGGGCAGAAAGGTGAGACAATGTGGGATTTTGACCATTTGTGCTGACCTTTGAATTTCAATGTACCTCTCTATAACATGACCCAGCTGTAATGTCATTGGTCGCATTGACTTGATTTTTGGTTTGCTTGTAGGGCGCTGGCACCCATATGCAGTGACCCAGAAAATTTGACACTGCTGTGAATAGTTTAGTCGCAAAGTGAAGATTCACGGGTAAAACGCCCCAAACTGTCAGATAGGTTATTTTTGAGCTCTCACCAGCCCTGGGCGAGTTCTTTAGAGAAATGTGGCTCTTTTTCTTGGTGGACTTGTCTATGTCCAGCTACACAAGGAGATGAGGATGGTCATATTCGTTTTCTGAGCTGCGAACGGGCAGAAAGGTGAGAAAATGTGGGATTTTGACCATTTGTGCTGACCTTTGAATTTCAATGTAGGTCTCTATAACGTGACCCAGCTGCATTGTCAATGGTCGCGTTGATTTGATTTTTGGTTTGCTTGGAGGGCGCTGGCACCCAAATTCAGTGGCCTAGAAAATTTGACACTGCTGTGAATAGTTTAGTCGCAAAGTGAAGATTCACGGGTAAAAAGCCCCAAAGTGTCAGATAGGTTATTTTTGAGCTTTTAGCAGCCCTGGGCGGGTTCTTTAGAGGAATGTAGCTGTTTTTCTTGGTGGACTTGTCTATGTCCAGCTACACAAGGAGATGATGATGGTCATTGTCTGTTTCTGAGCTGCGAACGGGCAGAAAGGTGAGACAATGTGGGATTTTGACCATTTGTGCTGACCTTTGAATTTCAATGTACCTCTCTATAACATGACCCAGCTGTAATGTCATTGGTCGCATTGATTTGATTTTTGGTTTGCTTGTAGGGCACTGGCACCCATATGCAGTGACCCAGAAAATTTGACACTGCTGTGAATAGTTTAGTCGCAAAGTGAAGATTCACGGGTAAAAAGCCCCAAACTGTCAGATAGGTTATTTTTGAGCTTTCAGCAGCCCTGGGCGAGTTCTTTAGGGAAATGTGGCTGGTTTTCTTGGTGGACTTGTCTATGTACAGCTACACAAGGAGATGAGGATGGTCATATTCGTTTTCTGAGCTGCGAACGGGCAGAAAGGTGAGAAAATGTGGGATTTTGACCATTTGTGCTGACCTTTGAATTTCAATATAGGTCTCTATAACGTGACCCAGCTGCATTTTCAGGTAGGTTATTTTTCAGCTTTCAGCAGCCCTGGGTGGGTTCTTTAGAGAAATGTAGCTGTTTTTCTTGGTGGACTTGTCTATGTCCAGCTACGCAAGTTTACTACGAAAATTTGACACTGCTGTGAATAGTTTAGTCGCAAAGTGAAGATTCACGGGTAAAAAGCCCCAAACTGTCAGATAGGTTATTTTTGAGCTTTCAGCAGCCCTGGGCGGGTTCTTTAGAGAAATGTAGCTGTTTTTCTTGGTGGACTTGTCTATGTCCAGCTACACAAGGAGATAATGATGGTCATAGTCTGTTTCTGAGCTGCGAACGTGCAGAAAGGTGAGACAATGTGGGATTTTGACCATTTGTGCTGACCTTTGAATTTCAATATACCTCTCTATAATATGACCCAGCTGTAATGTCATTGGTCGCATTGACTTGATTTTTGGTTTGCTTGTAGGGCGCTGGCACCCATATGCAGTGACCCAGGAAATTTGACACTGCTGTGAATAGTTTAGTCGCAAAGTGAAGATTCACGGGTAAAAATACCCAAACTGTCAGATAGGTTATATTTGAGCTTTCAGCAGCCCTGGGCGAGTTCTTTAGAGAAATGTGGCTGTTTTATTCTTGTTGGACTTGTCTATGTCCAGCTACACAAGAAGATGAGGATGGTCATATTCGTTTTCTGAGCTGCGAACGGGCAGAAAGGTGAGACAATGTGGGATTTTGACCATTTGTGCTGACCTTTGAATTTCAATGTACCTCTCTATAACATGACCCAGCTGTAATGTCATTGGTCGCATTGACTTGATTTTTGGTTTGCTTGTAGGGCGCTGGCACCCATATGCAGTGACCCAGAAAATTTGACACTGCTGTGAATAGTTTAGTCGCAAAGTGAAGATTCACGGGTAAAAAGCCCCAAACTGTCAGATAGGTTATTTTTGAGCTTTCACCAGCCCTGGGCGAGTTCTTTAGAGAAATGTGGCTCTTTTTCTTGGTGGACTTGTCTATGTCCAGCTACACAAGGAGATGAGGATGGTCATATTCGTTTTCTAAGCTGCGAACGGGCAGAAAGGTGAGAAAATGTGGGATTTTGACCATTTGTGCTGACCTTTGAATTTCAATGTAGGTCTCTATAACGTGACCCAGCTGCATTGTCAATGGTCGCATTGATTTGATTTTTGGTTTGCTTGGAGGGCGCTGGCACCCAAATTCAGTGGCCTAGAAAATTTGACACTGCTGTGAATAGTTTAGTCGCAAAGTGAAGATTCACGGGTAAAAAGCCCCAAAGTGTCAGATAGGTTATTTTTGAGCTTTTAGCAGCCCTGGGCGGGTTCTTTAGAGGAATGTAGCTGTTTTTCTTGGTGGACTTGTCTATGTCCAGCTACACAAGGAGATGATGATGGTCATTGTCTGTTTCTGAGCTGCGAACGGGCAGAGAGGTGAGACAATGTGGGATTTTGACCATTTGTGCTGACCTTTGAATTTCAATGTACCTCTCTATAACATAACCCAGCTGGAATGTCATTGGTCACATTGATTTGATTTTTGGTTTGCTTGTAGGGGGCTGGCACCCATATGCAGAGACCCAGAAAATTTGACACTGCTGTGAATAGTTTAGTCGCAAAGTGAAGATTCACGGGTAAAAAGCCCCAAACTGTCAGATAGGTTATTTTTCAGCTTTCAGAGGCCCTGGGCAAGTTCTTTAGAGAAATGTGGCTGTTTTTCTTGTTGGACTTGTCTATGTCGAGCTACACAAGGAGATGAGGATGGTCATATTCGTTTTCTGAGCTGCGAACGGGCAGAAAGGTGAGACAATGTGGGATTTTGACCATTTGTGCTGACCTTTGAATTTCAATGTACCTCTCTATAACATGACCCAGCTGTAATGTCATTGGTCGCATTGATTTGATTTTTGGTTTGCTTGTAGGGCGCCGGCACCCATATGCAGTGACCCAGAAAATTTGACACTGCTGTGAATAGTTTAGTCGCAAAGTGAAGATTCACGGGTAAAAAAACCCAAACTGTCAGATAGGTTATTTTTCAGCTTTCAGCAGCCCTGGGCGAGTTCTTTAGAGAAATGTAGCTGTTTTTCTTGGTGGACTTGTCTATGTCCAGCTACACAAGGAGATGAGGATGGTCATTGTCCGTTTCTGAGCTGCGAACGGGCAGAAAGGTGAGAAAATGTCGGATTTTGACCATTTGTGCTGACCTTTGAATTTCAATGTAGGTCTCTATAACGTGACCCAGCTGCATTGTCAATGGTCGCATTGATTTGATTTTTGGTTTGCTTGGAGGGCGCTGGCACCCACATTCAGTGACCTAGACAATTTGACACTGCTGTGAATAGTTTAGTCCCAAAGTGAAGATTCACGGGTAAAAAGCCCCAAACTGTCAGATAGGTTATTTTCAGCTTTTAGCAGCCCTGGGCGGGTTCTTTAGAGAAATGTAGCTGTTTTTCTTGGTGGACTTGTCTATGTCCAGCTACACAAGGAGTTAAGGATGTTCATTGTCGTTTTCTGGGCTGCGAACGGGCAGAAAGGTGAGACAATGTGGGATTTTGACCATTTGTGCTGACCTTTGAATTTCAATGTACCTCTCTATAGCATGACCCAGCTGTAATGTCAGTGCTCGCATTGATTTGATTTTTGGTTTGCTTGTAGGACGCCGGCACCCATATGCAGTGACCTAGACAATTTGACACTGCTGTGAATAGTTTAGTCGCAAAGTGAAGATTCACGGGTAAAAAGCCCCAAACTGTCAGATAGGTTATTTTTCAGCTTTCAGCAGCCCTGGGCGAGTTCTTTAGAGAAATGTAGCTGTTTTTCTTGGTGGACTTGTCTATGTCCAGCTACACAAGAAGATGAGGATGGTCATTGCCCGTTTCTGAGCTGCGAACGGGCAGAAAGGTGAGACAATGTGGGATTTTGACCATTTGTGCTGACCTTTGAATTTCAATGTACCTCTCTATAACATGACCCAGCTGTAATGTCAGTGGTCGCATGGATTTGATTTTTGGTTTGCTTGTAGGGCGCTGGCACCCATATGCAGTGACCAAGAAAATTTGACACTGCTGTGAATAGTTTAGTCGCAAAGTGAAGATTCACGGGTAAAAAGCCCCAAACTGTCAGATAGGTTATTTTTGAGCTTTCAGCAGCCCTGGGCGAGTTCTTTAGAGAAATGTGGCTGTTTTTCTTGGTGGACTTGTCTATGTCCAGCTACACAAGGAGATGAGGTTGGTCACACTCGTTTTCTGAGCTGCGAACGAGCAGAAAGGTGAGAAAATGTGGGATTTTTACCATTTGTGCTGACCTTTGAATTTCAATGTAGGTCTCTATAACGTGACCCAGCTGCATTGTCAATAGTCGCATTGATTTGATTTTTGGTTTGCTTGTAGGGCGCTGGCACCCACATTCAGTGACCTAGGAAATTTGACACTGCTGTGAATAGTTTAGTCGCAAAGTGAAGATTCACGGGTAAAAAGCCCCAAACTGTCAGATAGGTTATTTTTGAGCTTTCAGCAGCCCTGGGCGAGTTCTTTAGAGGAATGTGGCTGTTTTTCTTGGTGGACTTGTCTATGTCCAGCTACACAAGGAGATGAGGATGGTCATATTCGTTTTCTGAGCTGCGAACGGGCAGAATGGTGAGAAAATGTGGGATTTTGACCATTTGTGCTGACCTTTGAATTTCAATGTAGGTCTCTATAACGTCACCCAGCTGCATTGTCAATGGTCGCATTGATTTGATTTTTGGTTTGCTTGTAGGGCGCTGGCGGCCACATTCAGTGCCCTAGAAAATTTGACACTCCTGTGAATAGTTAAGTCGCAAAGTGAAGATTCACGGGTAAAAAGCCCCAAACTGTCAGATAGGTTATTTTTGAGCTTTCAGCAGCCCTGGGTGGGTTCTTTAGAGAAATGTAGCTGTTTTTCTTGGTGGACTTGTCTATGTCCAGCTACACAAGGAGATGATGATGGTCATTGCCTGTTTCTGAGCTGCGAACGGGCAGAAAGGTGAGACAATGTGGGATTTTGACCATTTGTGCTGACCTTTGAATTTCAATGTACCTCTCTATAACATGACCCAGCTGTAATGTCATTGGTCGCATTGATTTGATTTTTGGTTTGCTTGTAGGGCGCTGGCACCCATATGCAGTGACCCACAAAATTTGACACTGCTGTGAATAGTTTAGTCGCAAAGTGAAGATTCACGGGTAAAAAGCCCCAAACTGTCAGATAGGTTATTTTTGAGCTTTCAGCAGCCCTGGGCGAGTTCTTTAGAGAAATGTAGCTGTTTTTCTTGGTGGACTTGTCTATGTTCAGCTACACAAGGAGATGATGATGGTCATTGTCTGTTTCTGAGCCACGAACGGGCAGAAAGGTGAGACAATGTGGGATTTTGACCATTTGTGCTGAAAATGTCGGATTTTGACCATTTGTGCTGACCTTTGAATTTCAATGTAGGTCTCTATAACGTGACCCAGCTGCATTGTCAATGGTCGCATTGATTTGATTTTTGGTTTGCTTGTAGGGCGCTGGCACCCACATTCAGTGACCCAGAAAATTTGCCATTGCTGTGAACAGTTTAGTCGCAAAGTTAAGATTCACGGGTAAAAAGCCCCAAACTGTCAGATAGGTTATTTTTGAGCTTTCAGCAGCCCTGGGCGAATTCTTTAGAGAAATGTGGCTGTTTTTCTTGGTGGAGTTGTCTATGTCCAGCTACAGAAGGAGATGAGGATGGCCATATTCGTTTTCTGAGCTGCGAACGGGCAAAAAGGTGAGACAATGTGGGATTTTGACCATTTGTGCTGACCTTTGAATTTCAATGTAGGTCTCTAAAACGTGACCCAGCTGCATTGTCAATGATCGCATTGGTTTGATTTTTGGTTTGCTTGTAGGGCGCTGGCACCCACATTCAGGGACCTAGAAAATTTGACACTGCTGTGAATAGTTTAGTCGCAAAGTGAAGATTCACCAGTAAAAAGACCCAAACTGTCAGATAGGTTATTTTTTTTAGCTTTCAGCAGCCCTGGACGGGTTCTTTGGAGAAATGTAGCTGTTTTTCTTGGTGGACTTGTCTATGTCCAGCTACACAAGGAGATGATGATGGTCATTGTCTTTTTCTGAGCTGCGAACGGGCAGAAAGGTGAGAAAATGTGGGATTTTGACCATTTGTGCTGACCTTTGAATTTCAATGTAGGTCTCTATAACGTCACCCAGCTGCATTGTCAATGGTCGCATTGATTTGATTTTTGGTTTGCTTGTAGGGCGCTGGCACCCACATTCAGTGACCTAGAAAATTTGACACTGCTGTGAATAGTTTAGTCGCAAAGTGAAGATTCACGGGTAAAAAGCCCCAAACTGTCAGATAGGTTATTTTTGAGCTTTCAGCAGCCCTGGGTGGGTTCTTTAGAGAAATGTAGCTGTTTTTCTTGGTGGACTTGTCTATGTCCAGCTACGCAAGGAGATGATGAAGGTCATTGTCTCTTTCTGAGCTGCGAACGGGCAGAAAGGTGAGACAATGTGGGATTTTGACCATTTGTGCTGACCTTTGAATTTCAATGTACCTCTCTATAACATAACCCAGCTGTAATGTCATTGGTCACATTGATTTGATTTTTGGTTTGCTTGTAGGGCGCTGGCACCCATATGCAGTGACCCACAAAATTTGACACTGCTGTGAATAGTTTAGTCGCAAAGTGAAGATTCACGGGTAAAAAGCCCCAACCTGTCAGATAGGTTATTTTTGAGCTTTCAGAGGCCCTGGGCAAGTTCTTTAGAGAAATGTGGCTGTTTTTCTTGTTGGACTTGTCTATGTCCAGCTACACAAGGATATGAGGACGGTCATACTCGTTTTCTGAGCTGCGAACGGGCAGAAAGGTGAGAAAATGTGGGATTTTGACCATTTGTGCTGACCTTTGAATTTCAATGTAGGTCTCTATAACGTGACCCAGCTGCATTGTCAATGGTCGCATTGATTTGATTTTTGGTTTGCTTGTAGGGCGCTGGCACCCACATTCAGTGACCCAGAAAATTTGGCACTGCTGTGAATAGTTTAGTCGCAAAGTGAAGATTCACGGGTAAAAAGCCCCAAACTGTCAGATAGGTTATTTTTGAGCTTTCAGCAGCCCTGAGCGAATTCTTTAGAGAAATGTGGCTGTTTTTCTTGGTGGAGTTGTCTATGTCCAGCTACAGAAGGAGATGAGGATGGCCATATTCGTTTTCTGAGCTGCGAACGGGCAGAAAGGTGAGACAATGTGGGATTTTGACCATTTGTGCTGACCTTTGAATTTCAATGTAGGTCTCTATAACGTGACCCAGCTGCATTGTCAATGATCGCATTGGTTTGATTTTTGGTTTGCTTGTAGGGCGCTGGCACCCCCATTCAGTGACCTAGAAAATTTGACACTGCTGTGAATAGTTTAGTCGCAAAGTGAAGATTCACGGGTAAAAAGCCCCAAACTGTCAGATAGGTTATTTTTGAGCTTTCAGCAGCCCTGGGCGGGTTCTTTAGAGAAATGTAGCTGTTTTTCTTGGTGGACTTGTCTATGTCCAGCTACACAAGGAGATGATGATGGTCATTGCCTGTTTCTGAGCTGCGAACGGGCAGAAAGGTGAGACAATGTGGGATTTTGACCATTTGTGCTGACCTTTGAATTTCAATGTACCTCTCTATAACATGACCCAGCTGTAATGTCATTGGTCGCATTGATTTGATTTTTGGTTTGCTTGTAGGGCACTGGCACCCATATGCAGTGACCCACAAAATTTGACACTGCTGTGAATAGTTTAGTCGCAAAGTGAAGATTCACGGGTGAAAAGCCCCAAACTGTCAGATAGGTTATTTTTGAGCTTTCAGCAGCCCTGGGCGAGTTCTTTAGAGAAATGTAGCTGTTTTTCTTGGTGGACTTGTCTATGTTCAGCTACACAAGGAGATGATGATGGTCATTGTCTGTTTCTGAGCTACGAACGGGCAGAAAGGTGAGACAATGTGGGATTTTGACCATTTGTGCTGAAAATGTCGGATTTTGACCATTTGTGCTGACCTTTGAATTTCAATGTAGGTCTCTATAACGTGACCCAGCTGCATTGTCAATGGTCGCATTGATTTGATTTTTGGTATGCTTGTAGGGCGCTGGCACCCACATTCAGTGACCCCGAAAATTTGGCATTGCTGTGAACAGTTTAGTCGCAAAGTTAAGATTCACGGGTAAAAAGCCCCAAACTGTCAGATAGGTTATTTTTGAGCTTTCAGCAGCCCTGGGCGAATTCTTTAAAGAAATGTGGCTGTTTTTCTTGGTGGAGTTGTCTATGTCCAGCTACAGAAGGAGATGAGGATGGCCATATTCGTTTTCTGAGCTGCGAACGGGCAAAAAGGTGAGACAATGTGGGATTTTGACCATTTGTGCTGACCTTTGAATTTCAATGTAGGTCTCTATAACGTGACCCAGCTGCATTGTCAATGATCGCATTGATTTGATTTTTGGTTTGCTTGTAGGGCGCTGGCACCCACATTCAGGGACCTAGAAAATTTGACACTGCTGTGAATAGTTTAGTCGCAGAGTGAAGATTCACGGGTAAAAAGCCCCAAACTGTCAGATAGGTTATTTTTGAGCTTTCAGCAGCCCTGGGCGGGTTCTTTAGAGAAATGTAGCTGTTTTTCTTGGTGGACTTGTCTATGTCCAGCTACATAAGCAGATGATGATGGTCATTGTCGATTTCTGAGCTGCGAACGGGCAAAAAGGTGAGACAATGTGGGATTTTGACCATTTGTGCTGACCTTTGAATTTCAATGTACCTCTCTATAACATGACCCAGCTGTAATGTCATTGGTCGCATTGACTTGATTTTTGGTTTGCTTGTAGGGCGCTGGCACCCATATGCAGTGACCCAGAAAATATGACACTGCTGTGAATAGTTTAGTTGCAAAGTGAAGATTCACGGGTAAAAAGCCCCCAACTGTCAGATAGGTTATTTTTGAGCTTTCACCAGCCCTGGGCGAGTTCTTTAGAGAAATGAAGCTGTTTTTCTTGGTGGAATTGTCTATGTCCAGCTACACAAGGAGATGAGGATGGTCATATTCGTTTTCTGAGCTGCGAACGGGCAGAAAGGTGAGAGAATGTGGGATTTTGACCATTTGTGCTGACCTTTGAATTTCAATGTAGGTCTCTTTAACGTGACCCAGCTGCATTGTCAATGGTCGCATTGATTTGATTTTTGGTTTGCTTGGAGGGCGCTGGCACCCACATTCAGTGGCCTAAAAAATTTGACACTGCTGTGAATAGTTTAGTCGCAAAGTGAAGATTCACGGGTAAAAAGCCCCAAACTGTCAGATAGGTTATTTTGAGCTTTCAGCAGCTCTGGGCGGGTTCTTTAGAGAAATGTAGCTGTTTTTCTTGGTGGACTTGTCTATGTCCAGCTACACAAGGAGATGATGATTGTCATTGTCTCTTTCTGAGCTGCGAATGGGCAGAGAGGTGAGACAATGTGGGATTTTGACCATTTGTGCTGACCTTTGAATTTCAACGTACTGTAGTATCCCTGCCCGACCAATACGGAAGCAGTACGGAACTAATACGGAGCTTGCCTGATGTATATTTAGTGTATCTCCGTATGTAAGCGTACGTCGTCTGCTGCATAAAAGCGGCTGCGCATTTCTGTTTTGATGAAGATTAGATTACTAGTAGATTAGATTAGATAGCAATGAAAGCTAACTCGAGGAAGAGAGATTTTGATAATAACGAGCTATTCAACCTCCAGGTGAGCACCGGAGAGAAAGTCAGTTATTTTGCCGTTCCTTCTTTCATTAATAATTATATCTCAGGTGTGTACCTGAAAGTAGAATAAAAGTAATTCTTGTTAATTGCACCGCGCCTACCACTCGGCTACCCATTACATTGGTGGCAGCGGTGTAGTTTTAAATAAAACAACGTGATTCGACCCCAGACTCCGATGGCTCAACCCGCTACAGCTCCCTGCGACAAATCAAGATGAGAATCATGTTTCTTGCCTTCCTGGGCTTGGCCCTGCTTATTAGCTTGCAGCACAGTCAGGGTACTAGCGTGGATCACCCTTCTCTCCGCACCGCACACACTGGAGACTTCGATGGCGATTCCAAGCGACCCGCTACCTACATGTATAATACCCGTGGTGATGGCGAAGCTGATGCAGACGACAACAGGCAGTCTGCTGCCCAAGACAAGGAGGGTAGTCCCCAAGACCAGCAGCGTTTGATTTTCGCCGGCACGCAGTCGGAAGCAGGAGCCCACTCTTCATTTGGTACTTCGCCTCCGTGGTGGAATGCAGATTTTCGTCAACACTCTTCCTGGCTAGACCATCACTCTTTACGTCACGCAAAGCGATGCTATCGACAATGTGAAGACCACGATTCAAGACGAGGAGGGAGGTCATTTGTCTGACGCCGAGCTAGCCGCTCTGGGTGACCGGCTCAACCAAGATGAAGATAAAACCTGGCTTGCTCTCCGCTGTAGCTCCAGCCGCCGCCGTGGTTACTAACGCTGATTCCAGGTATGGCATTTTCTTTCCTGTCTTCCTTCAGTCTCCCTGTTCTCTTCAGTCTTCCTTTATGCGAGTGTGTGAATCCAGTTTAGTTTGGTAGGCGTCTGATCATGGTGAGCCACGGTTTACCCAGCTAACGTGGGACAATGTGTGTGACAACGCCCCTTATAGTTATAGTGTATTCAGTTCGGTTTTTGAACTGCGATGTTCCTGGCGGGTTGTGCCAGCGTTGTGCAGCAAGAGTGCTGTAGTTTTTCAGGTCCTATTTGGAGGACAGTTCTTTCCCCTTGTGACCCCGTGAGATGGTGTGAACCTGGTGTGCTTTTACTTCTACTTTATGATTTGTTATCAGTTCATTTCTTCTGTCTACTCTAAACGTTATCATTTCCGATATAATTTGCCATCTTCCGGTTGACGCTGTGTTCGTAACTCTTCACTAATTTTTTGAAAACCACGAGGGCGTGATAATCTGTAGGAAGGGAGGGTGTAGTATCCCTGCCCGACCAATACGGAAGCAGTACGGAACTAATACGGAGCTTGCCTGATGTATATTTAGTGTATCTCCGTATGTAAGCGTACGTCGTCTGCTGCATAAAAGCGGCTGCGCATTTCTGTTTTGATGAAGATTAGATTACTAGTAGATTAGATTAGATAGCAATGAAAGCTAACTCGAGGGAGAGAGATTTTGATAATAACGAGCTATTCAACCTCCAGGTGAGCACCGGAGAGAAAGTCAGTTATTTTGCCGTTTCTTCTTTCATTAATAATTATATCTCAGGTGTGTACCTCAAAGTAGAATAAAAGTAATTCTTGTTAATTGCACCGCGCCTACCACTCGGCTACCCATTACAGTACCTCTCTATAACATAACCCAGCTGTAATGTCATTGGTCGCATTGATTTGATTTTTGGTTTGCTTGTAGGGCGCCGGCACCCAAATGCAGTGACCCAGAAAATTTGACACTGCTGTGAATAGTTTAGTCGCAGAGTGAAGATTCACGGGTAAAAAGCCCCAAACTGTCAGATAGGTTATTTTTGAGCTTTCAGCAGCCCTGGGCGAGTTCTTTAGAGAAATGTGGCTGTTTTTCTTGGTGGACTTGTCTATGTCCAGCTACACAAGAAGATGAGGATGGTCATTGTCCGTTTCTGAGCTGCGAACGGGCAGAAAGGTGAGACAATGTGGGATTTTGACCATTTGTGCTGACCTTTGAATTTCAATGTAGGTCTCTATAACGTGACCCAGCTGCATTGTCAATGGTCGCATTGATTTGATTTTTGGTTTGCTTGGAGGGCGCTGGCACCCACATTCAGTGGCCTAGAAAATTTGACACTGCTGTGAATAGTTTAGTCGCAAAGTGAAGATTCACGGGTAAAAAGCCCCAAACTGTCAGATAGGTTATTTTTGAGCTTTCAGCAGCCCTGGGCGAGTTCTTTAGAGAAATGTAGCTGTTTTTCTTGGTGGACTTGTCTATGTCCAGCTACACAAGGAGATGATGATGGCCATTGTCTGTTTCTGAGCTGCGAACGGGCAGAAAGGTGAGAAAATGTCGGATTTTGACCATTTGTGCTGACCTTTGAATTTCAATGTAGGTCTCTATAACGTGACCCAGCTGCATTGTCAATGGTCGCATTGATTTGATTTTTGGTTTGCTTGTAGGGCACTGGCATCCACATTCAGTGACCTAGAAAATTTGGCACTGCTGTGAATAGTTTAGTCGCAGAGTGAAGATTCACGGGTAAAAAGCCCCAAACTGTCAGATAGGTTATTTTTGAGCTTTCAGCAGCCCTGGGCGGGTTCTTTAGAGAAATGTAGCTGTTTTTCTTGGTGGACTTGTCTATGTCCAGCTACACAAGGAGATGATGATGGTCATTGTCTGTTTCTGAGCTGCGAACGGGCAGAAAGGTGAGACAATGTGGGATTTTGACCATTTGTGCTGACCTTTGAATTTCAATGTACCTCTCTATAACATGACCCAGCTGTAATGTCATTGGTCGCATTGACTTGATTTTTGGTTTGCTTGTAGGGCGCTGGCACCCATATGCCGTGACCCAGAAAATTTGACACTGCTGTGAATAGTGTAGTCGCAAAGTGAAGATTCACGGGTAAAAAGCCCCAAACTGTCAGATAGGTTATTTTTGAGCTTTCAGCAGCCCTGGGCGAGTTCTTTAGAGAAATGTGGCTGTTTTTCTTGGTGGACTTGTCTATGTCCAGCTACACAAGGAGATGAGGATGGTCATATTCGTTTTCTGAACTGCGAACGGGCAGAAAGGTGAGACAATGTATGATTTTGATCATTTGTGCTGACCGTTGAATTTCAATGTACCTCTCTATAACATGACCCAGCTGTAATGTCATTGGTCGCATTGACTTGATTTTTGGTTTGCTTGTAGGGCGCTGGCACCCATCTGCAGTGACCCAGAAAATTTGACACTGCTGTGAATAGTTTAGTCGCAAAGTGAAGATTCACGGGTAAAAAGCCCCAAACTGTCAGATAGGTTATTTTTCAGCTTTCAGCAGCCCTGGGCAAGTTCTTTAGAGAAATGTGGCTGTTTTTCTTGTTGGACTTGTCTATGTCCAGCTACACAAGGATATGAGGATGGTCATATTCGTTTTCTGAGCTGCGAACGGGCAGAAAGGTGAAAAAATTTCGGATTTTGACCATTTGTGCTGACCTTTGAATTTCAATGTAGGTCTCTATAACGTGACCCAGCTGCATTGTCAATGGTCGCATTGATTTGATTTTTGGTTTGCTTGTAGGGCGCTGGCACCCACATTCAGTGACCGAGAAAATTTGGCACTGCTGTGAATAGTTTAGTCGCAAAGTGAAGATTCACGGGTAAAAGCCCCAAACTGTCAGATAGGTTATTTTTGAGCTTTCAGCAGCCCTGGGCGAATTCTTTAGAGAAATGTGGCTGTTTTTCTTGGTGGACTTGTCTATGTCCAGCTACAAAAGGAGATGAGGATGGCCATTTTCGTTTTCTGAGCTGCGAACGGGCAGAAAGGTGAGACAATGTGGGATTTTGACCATTTGTGCTGACCTTTGAATTTCAATGTAGGTCTCTATAACGTGACCCAGCTGCATTGTCAATGATCGCATTGGTTTGATTTTTGGTTTGCTTGTAGGGCGCTGGCACCCACATTCAGTGACCTAGAAAATTTGACACTGCTGTGAATAGTTTAGTCGCAAAGTGAAGATTCACGGGTAAAAAGCCCCAAACTGTCAGATAGGTTATTTTTGAGCTTTCAGTAGCCCTGGGCGGGTTCTTTAGAGAAATGTAGCTGTTTTTCTTGGTGGACTTGTCTATGTCCAGCTACACAAGGAGATGATGATGGTCATTGTCTGTTTCTGAGCTGCGAACGGGCAGAAAGGTGAGACAATGTGGGATTTTGACCATTCGTGCTGACCTTTGAATTTCAATGTACCTCTCTATAACATGACCCAGCTGTAATGTCATTGGACGCATTGATTTGATTTTTGGTTTGCTTGTAGGGCGCTGGCACCCATATGCAGTGACCCAGAAAATTTGACACTGCTGTGAATAGTTTAGTCGCAAAGTGAAGATTCACGGGTAAAAAGCCCCAAACTGTCAGATAGGTTATTTTTGAGCTTTCAGTAGCCCTGGGCGGGTTCTTTAGAAAATGTAGCTGTTTTTCTTGGTGGACTTGTCTATGTCCAGCTACACAAGGAGATGATGATGGTCATTGTCTGTTTCTGAGCTGCGAACGGGCAGAAAGGTGAGACAATGTGGGATTTTGACCATTCGTGCTGACCTTTGAATTTCAATGTACCTCTCTATAACATGACCCAGCTGTAATGTCATTGGACGCATTGATTTGATTTTTGGTTTGCTTGTAGGGCGCTGGCACCCATATGCAGTGACCCAGAAAATTTGACACTGCTGTGAATAGTTTAGTCGCAAAGTGAAGATTCACGGGTAAAAAGCCCCAAACTGTCAGATAGGTTATTTTTGAGCTTTCAGCAGCCCTGGGCGGGTTCTTTAGAGAAATGTAGCTGTTTTTCTTGGTGGACTTGTCTATGTACAGCTACACAAGGAGATGAGGATGGTCATATTCGTTTTCTGAGCTGCGAACCGGCAGAAAGGTGAGAAAATGTGGGATTTTGACCATTTGTGCTGACCTTTGAATTTCAATGTAGGTCTCTATAACGTGAACCAGCTGCATTGTCAATGGTCGCATTGATTTGATTTTTGGTTTGCTTGGAGGGCGCTGGCACCCACATTCAGTGACCTAGAAAATTTGACACTGCTGTGAATAGATTAGTCGCAAAGTGAAGATTCACGGGTAAAAAGCCCCAAAGTGTCAGATAGGTTATTTTTGAGCTTTCAGCAGCCCTGGGTGGGTTCTTTAGAGAAATGTAGCTGTTTTTCTTGGTGGACTTGTCTATGTCCAGCTACATAAGCAGATGATGATGGTCATTGTCTGTTTCTGAGCTGCGAACGGGCAGAAAGGTGAGACAATGTGGGATTTTGACCATTTGTGCTGACCTTTGAATTTCAATGTACCTCTCTATAACATGACCCAGCTGTAATGTCATTGGTCGCATTGACTTGATTTTTGGTTTGCTTGTAGGGCGCTGGCACCCATGTGCAGTGACCCAGAAAATTTGACACTGCTGTGAATAGTTTAGTCGCAAAGTGAAGATTCACGGGTAAAAAGCCCCAAACTGTCAGATAGGTTATTTTTGAGCTTTCAGCAGCCCTGGGCGAGTTCTTTAGAGAAATGTGGCTGTTTTTCTTGGTGGACTTGTCTATGTCCAGCTACACAAGGAGATGAGGATGGTCATATTCGTTTTCTGAGCTGCGAACGGGCAGAAAGGTGAGACAATGTGGGATTTTGACCATTTGTGCTGACCTTTGAATTTCAATGTACCTCTCTATAACATGACCCAGCTGTAATGTCATTGGTCGCATTGACTTGATTTTTGGTTTGCTTGTAGGGCCCTGGCACCCATATGCAGTGACCCAGAAAAGTTGACACTGCTGTGAATAGTTTAGTCGCAAAGTGAAGATTCACGGGTAAAAAGCCCCAAACTGTCAGATAGGTTATTTTTCAGCTTTCAGCAGCCCTGGGCGAGTTCTTTAGAGAAATGTGGCTGTTTTTCTTGGTGGACTTGTCTATGTCCAGCTACACAAGGAGATGAGGATGGTCATATTCGTTTTCTGAGGTGCGAACGGGCAGAAAGGTGATAAAATGTGGGATTTTGACCATTTGTGCTGACCTTTGAATTTCAATGTAGGTCTCTATAACGTGACCCAGCTGCATTGTCAATGGTCGCATTGATTTGATTTTTGGTTTGCTTGGTTGGGGCGCTGGCACCCACATTCAGTGGCCTAGAAAATTTGACACTGCTGTGAATAATTTAGTCGCAAAGTGAAGATTCACGGGTAAAAAGCCCCAAAGTGTCAGATAGGTTATTTTTGAGCTTTCAGCAGCCCTGGGCGGGTTCTTTAGAGAAATGTAGCTGTTTTTCTTGTTGGACTTGTCTATGTCCAGCTACACAAGGAGATGATGATGGTCATTGTCTCTTTCTGAGCTGCGAACGGGCAGAGAGGTGAGACAATGTGGGATTTTGACCGTTTGTGCTGACCTTTGAATTTCAATGTACCTCTCTATAACATAACCCAGCTGTAATGTCATTGGTCACATTGATTTGATTTTTGGTTTGCTTGTAGGGCGCTGGCACCCATATGCAGTGACCTAGAAAATTTGACACTGCTGTAAATAGTTTAGTCGCAAAGTGAAGATTCACGGGTAAAAAGCCCCAAACTGTCAGATAGGTTATTTTTCAGCTTTCAGCAGCCCTGGGCAAGTTCTTTAGAGAAATGTGGCTGTTTTTCTTGTTGGCCTTGTCTATGTCCAGCTACACAAGGATATGAGGATGGTCATATTCGTTTTCTGAGCTGCGAACGGGCAGAAAGGTGAGAAAATGTCGGATTTTGACCATTGATGCTGACCGTTGAATTTCAAATTAGGTCTCTATAACGTGACCCAGCTGCATTGTCAATGGTCGCATTGATTTGATTTTTGGTTTGCTTGTAGGGCGCTGGCACCCACATTCAGTGACCTAGAAAATTCGGCACTGCTGTGAATAGTTTAGTCGCAAAGTGAAGATTCACGGGTAAAAAGCCCCAAACTGTCAGATAGGTTATTTTTGAGCTTTCAGCAGCCCTGGGCGAATTCTTTAGAGAAATGTGGCTGTTTTTCTTGGTGGACTTGTCTATGTCCAGCTACAGAAGGAGATGAGGATGGCCATATTCGTTTTCTGAGCTGCGAACGGGCAGAAAGGTGAGACAATGTGGGATTTTGACCATTTGTGCTGACCTTTGAATTTCAATGTAGGTCTCTATAACGTGACCCAGCTGCATTGTCAATGATCGCATTGGTTTGATTTTTGGTTTGCTTGTAGTGTAGGGCGCTGGCACCCACATTCAGTGACCTAGAAAATTTGACACTGCTGTGAATAGTTTAGTCGCAAAGTGAAGATTCACGGGTAAAAAGCCCCAAACTGTCAGATAGGTTATTTTTGAGCTTTCAGCAGCCCTGGGCGGGTTCTTTAGAGAAATGTAGCTGTTTTTCTTGGTGGACTTGTCTATGTCCAGCTACACAAGGAGATGATGATGGCCATTGTCTGTTTCTGAGCTGCGAATGGGCAGAAAGGTGAGACAATGTGGGATTTTGACCATTTGTGCTGACCTTTGAATTTCAATGTACCTCTCTATAACATGACCCAGCTGTAATGTCATTGGTCGCATTGATTTGATTTTTGGTTTGCGTGTAGGGCGCTGGCACCCATATGCAGTGACCCAGAAAATTTGACACTGCCGTGAATAGTTTAGTCGCAAAGTGAAGATTCACGGGTAAAAAGCCCCAAACTGTCAGATAGGTTATTTTTGAGCTTTCAGCAGCCCTGGGCGGGTTCTTTAGAGAAATGTAGCTGTTTTTCTTGGTGGACTTGTCTATGTCCAGCTACACAAGGAGATGATGATGGTCATTGTCTGTTTCTGAGCTGCGAACGGGCAGAAAGGTGAGACAATGTGGGATTTTGACCATTTGTGCTGACCTTTGAATTTCAATGTACCTCTCTATAACATGACCCAGCTGTAATGTCATTGGTCGCATTGATTTGATTTTTGGTTTGCTTGTAGGGCACTGGCACCCATATGCAGTGACCCAGAAAATTTGACACTGCTGTGAATAGTTTAGTCGCAAAGTGAAGATTCACGGGTAAAAAGCCCCAAACTGTCAGATAGGTTATTTTTGAGCTTTCAGCAGCCCTGGGTGAGTTCTTTAGAGAAATGTGGCTGTTTTTCTTGGTGGACTTGTCTATGTACAGCTACACAAGGAGATGAGGATGGTCATATTCGTTTTCTGAGCTGCGAACGGGCAGAAAGGTGAGAAAATGTGGGATTTTGACCATTTGTGCTGACCTTTGAATTTCAATGTAGGTCTCTATAACGTGAACCAGCTGCATTGTCAATGGTCGCATTGATTTGATTTTTGGTTTGCTCGGAGGGCGCTGGCACCCACATTAAGTGACCCAGAAAATTTGACACTGCTGTGAATAGTTTAGTCGCAAAGTGAAGATTCACGGGTAAAAAGCCCCAAACTGTCAGATAGGTTATTTTTGAGCTTTCAGCAGCCCTGGGCGGGTTCTTTAGAGAAATGTAGCTGTTTTTCTTTGTGGACTTGTCTATGTCCAGCTACATAAGCAGATGATGATGGTCATTGTCTGTTTCTGAGCTGCGAACGGGCAGAAAGGTGAGACAATGTGGGATTTTGACCATTTGTGCTGACCTTTGAATTTCAATGTACCTCTCTATAACATGACCCAGCTGTAAAGTCATTGGTCGCATTGACTTGATTTTTGGTCTGCTTGTAGGACGCTGGCACACATATGCAGTGACCCAGAAAATTTGACACTGCTGTGAATAGTTTAGTTGCAAAGTGAAGATTCACGGGTAAAAAGCCCCAAGCTGTCAGATAGGTTATTTTTGAGCTTTCAGCAGCCCTGGGCGAGTTCTTTAGAGAAATGTGGCTGTTTTTCTTGGTGGACTTGTCTATGTCCAGCTACACAAGGAGATGAGGATGGTCATATTCGTTTTCTGAGCTGCGAACGGGCAGAAAGGTGAGACAATGTGGGATTTTGACCATTTGTGCTGACCTTTGAATTTCAATGTACCTCTCTATAACATGACCCAGCTGTAATGTCATTGGTCGCATTGACTTGATTTTTGGTTTGCTTGTAGGGCGCTGGCACCCATATGCAGTGACCCAGAAAAGTTGACACTGCTGCGAATAGTTTAGTCGCAAAGTGAAGATTCACGGGTAAAAAGCCCCAAACTGTCAGATAGGTTATTTTTGAGCTTTCAGCAGCCCTGGGCGAGTTCTTTAGAGAAATGTGGCTGTTTTTCTTGGTGGACTTGTCTATGTCCAGCTACACAAGGATATGAGGATGGTCATATTCGTTTTCTGAGCTGCGAACGGGCAGAAAGGTGAGAAAATGTGGGATTTTGACCATATGTGCTGACCTTTGAATTTCAATGTAGGTCTCTATAACGTGACCCAGCTGCATTGTCAATGGTCGCATTGATTTGATTTTTGGGTTGCTTGGAGGGCGCTGGCACCCACATTCAGTGACCTAGAAAATTTGACACTGCTGTGAATAGTTTAGTCGCAAAGTGAAGATTCACGGGTAAAAAGCCCCAAACTGTCAGATAGGTTATTTTTGAGCTTTCAGCAGCCCTGGGCGGGTTCTTTAGAGAAATGTAGCTGTTTTTCTTGGTGGACTTGTCTATGTCCAGCTACATAAGCAGATGATGATGGTCATTGTCTGTTTCTGAGCTGCGAACGGGCAGAAAGGTGAGACAATGTGGGATTTTGACCATTTGTGCTGACCTTTGAATTTCAATGTACCTCTCTATAACATGACCCAGCTGTAATGTCATTGGTCGCATTGACTTGATTTTTGGTTTGCTTGTAGGGCGCTGGCACCCATATGAAGTGACCCAGAAAAGTTGACACTGCTGCGAATAGTTTAGTCGCAAAGTGAAGATTCACGGGTAAAAAGCCCCAAACTGTCAGATAGGTTATTTTTGAGCTTTCAGCAGCCCTGGGCGAGTTCTTTAGAGAAATGTGGCTGTTTTTCTTGGTGGACTTGTCTATGTCCAGCTACAAAAGGATATGAGGATGGTCATATTCGTTTTCTGAGCTGCGAACGGGCAGAAAGGTGAGAAAATGTGGGATTTTGACCATTTGTGCTGACCTTTGAATTTCAATGTAGGTCTCTATAACGTGACCCAGCTGCATTGTCAATGGTCGCATTGATTTGATTTTTGGTTTGCTTGTAGGGCGCTGGCACCCACATTCAGTGACCCAGAAAATTTGGCACTGCTGTGAATAGTTTAGTCGCAAAGTGAATATTCACGGGTAAAAAGCCCCAAAGTGTCAGATAGGTTATTTTTGAGCTTTCAGCAGCCCTGGGCGAATTCTTTAGAGAAATGTGGCTGTTTTTCTTGGTGGACTTGTCTATGTCCAGCTACAGAAGGAGATGAGAATGGCCATATTCGTTTTCTGAGCTGCGAACGGGCAGAAAGGTGAGACAATGTGGGATTTTGACCATTTGTGCTGACCTTTGAATTTCAATGTAGGTCACTACAACGTGACCCAGCTGCATTGTCAATGATCGCATTGGTTTGATTTTTGGTTTGCTTGTAGGGCGCTGGCACCCACATTCAGTGACCTAGAAAATTTGACACTGCTGTGAATAGTTTAGTCGCAAAGTGAAGATTCACGGGTAAAAAGCCCCAAACTGTCAGATAGGTTATTTTTGAGCTTTCAGCAGCCCTGGGCGGGTTCTTTAGAGAAATGTAGCTGTTTTTCTTGGTGGACTTGTCTATGTCCAGCTACACAAGGAGATGATGATGGCCATTGTCTGTTTCTGAGCTGCGAACGGGCAGAAAGGTGAGACAATGTGGGATTTTGACCATTTGTGCTGACCTTTGAATTTCAATGTACCTCTCTATAACATGACCCAGCTGTAATGTCATTGGTCGCATTGATTTGATTTTTGGTTTGCGTGTAGGGCGCTGGCACCCATATGCAGTGACCCAGAAAATTTGACACTGCCGTGAATAGTTTAGTCGCAAAGTGAAGATTCACGGGTAAAAAGCCCCAAACTGTCAGATAGGTTATTTTTGAGCTTTCAGCAGCCCTGGGCGGGTTCTTTAGAGAAATGTAGCTGTTTTTCTTGGTGGACTTGTCTATGTCCAGCTACACAAGGAGATGATGATGGTCATTGTCTGTTTCTGAGCTGCGAACGGGCAGAAAGGTGAGACAATGTGGGATTTTGACCATTTGTGCTGACCTTTGAATTTCAATGTACCTCTCTATAACATGACCCAGCTGTAATGTCATTGGTCGCATTGATTTGATTTTTGGTTTGCTTGTAGGGCACTGGCACCCATATGCAGTGACCCAGAAAATTTGACACTGCTGTGAATAGTTTAGTCGCAAAGTGAAGATTCACGGGTAAAAAGCCCCAAACTGTCAGATAGGTTATTTTTGAGCTTTCAGCAGCCCTGGGTGAGTTCTTTAGAGAAATGTGGCTGTTTTTCTTGGTGGACTTGTCTATGTACAGCTACACAAGGAGATGAGGATGGTCATATTCGTTTTCTGAGCTGCGAACGGGCAGAAAGGTGAGAAAATGTGGGATTTTGACCATTTGTGCTGACCTTTGAATTTCAATGTAGGTCTCTATAACGTGAACCAGCTGCATTGTCAATGGTCGCATTGATTTGATTTTTGGTTTGCTCGGAGGGCGCTGGCACCCACATTCAGTGACCCAGAAAATTTGACACTGCTGTGAATAGTTTAGTCGCAAAGTGAAGATTCACGGGTAAAAAGCCCCAAACTGTCAGATAGGTTATTTTTGAGCTTTCAGCAGCCCTGGGCGGGTTCTTTAGAGAAATGTAGCTGTTTTTCTTTGTGGACTTGTCTATGTCCAGCTACATAAGCAGATGATGATGGTCATTGTCTGTTTCTGAGCTGCGAACGGGCAGAAAGGTGAGACAATGTGGGATTTTGACCATTTGTGCTGACCTTTGAATTTCAATGTACCTCTCTATAACATGACCCAGCTGTAAAGTCATTGGTCGCATTGACTTGATTTTTGGTCTGCTTGTAGGACGCTGGCACACATATGCAGTGACCCAGAAAATTTGACACTGCTGTGAATAGTTTAGTTGCAAAGTGAAGATTCACGGGTAAAAAGCCCCAAACTGTCAGATAGGTTATTTTTGAGCTTTCAGCAGCCCTGGGCGAGTTCTTTAGAGAAATGTGGCTGTTTTTTCTTGGTGGACTTGTCTATGTCCAGCTACACAAGGAGATGAGGATGGTCATATTCGTTTTCTGAGCTGCGAACGGGCAGAAAGGTGAGACAATGTGGGATTTTGACCATTTGTGCTGACCTTTGAATTTCAATGTACCTCTCTATAACATGACCCAGCTGTAATGTCATTGGTCGCATTGACTTGATTTTTGGTTTGCTTGTAGGGCGCTGGCACCCATATGCAGTGACCCAGAAAATTTGACACTGCTGCGAATAGTTTAGTCGCAAAGTGAAGATTCACGGGTAAAAAGCCCCAAACTGTCAGATAGGTTATTTTTGAGCTTTCAGCAGCCCTGGGCGAGTTCTTTAGAGAAATGTGGCTGTTTTTCTTGGTGGACTTGTCTATGTCCAGCTACACAAGGATATGAGGATGGTCATATTCGTTTTCTGAGCTGCGAACGGGCAGAAAGGTGAGAAAATGTGGGATTTTGACCATATGTGCTGACCTTTGAATTTCAATGTAGGTCTCTATAACGTGACCCAGCTGCATTGTCAATGGTCGCATTGATTTGATTTTTGGGTTGCTTGGAGGGCGCTGGCACCCACATTCAGTGACCTAGAAAATTTGACACTGCTGTGAATAGTTTAGTCGCAAAGTGAAGATTCACGGGTAAAAAGCCCCAAACTGTCAGATAGGTTATTTTTGAGCTTTCAGCAGCCCTGGGCGGGTTCATTAGAGTAATGTAGCTGTTTTTCTTGGTGGACTTGTCTATGTCCAGCTACATAAGCAGATGATGATGGTCATTGTCTGTTTCTGAGCTGCGAACGGGCAGAAAGGTGAGACAATGTGGGATTTTGACCATTTGTGCTGACCTTTGAATTTCAATGTACCTCTCTATAACATGACCCAGCTGTAAAGTCATTGGTCGCATTGACTTGATTTTTGGTCTGCTTGTAGGACGCTGGCACACATATGCAGTGACCCAGAAAATTTGACACTGCTGTGAATAGTTTAGTTGCAAAGTGAAGATTCACGGGTAAAAAGCCCCAAACTGTCAGATAGGTTATTTTTGAGCTTTCAGCAGCCCTGGGCGAGTTCTTTAGAGAAATGTGGCTGTTTTTCTTGGTGGACTTGTCTATGTCCAGCTACACAAGGAGATGAGGATGGTCATATTCGTTTTCTGAGCTGCGAACGGGCAGAAAGGTGAGACAATGTGGGATTTTGACCATTTGTGCTGACCTTTGAATTTCAATGTACCTCTCTATAACATGACCCAGCTGTAATGTCATTGGTCGCATTGACTTGATTTTTGGTTTGCTTGTAGGGCGCTGGCACCCATATGCAGTGACCCAGAAAAGTTGACACTGCTGCGAATAGTTTAGTCGCAAAGTGAAGATTCACGGGTAAAAAGCCCCAAACTGTCAGATAGGTTATTTTTGAGCTTTCAGCAGCCCTGGGCGAGTTCTTTAGAGAAATGTGGCTGTTTTTCTTGGTGGACTTGTCTATGTCCAGCTACACAAGGATATGAGGATGGTCATATTCGTTTTCTGAGCTGCGAACGGGCAGAAAGGTGAGAAAATGTGGGATTTTGACCATATGTGCTGACCTTTGAATTTCAATGTAGGTCTCTATAACGTGACCCAGCTGCATTGTCAATGGTCGCATTGATTTGATTTTTGGGTTGCTTGGAGGGCGCTGGCACCCACATTCAGTGACCTAGAAAATTTGACACTGCTGTGAATAGTTTAGTCGCAAAGTGAAGATTCACGGGTAAAAAGCCCCAAACTGTCAGATAGGTTATTTTTGAGCTTTCAGCAGCCCTGGGCGGGTTCATTAGAGTAATGTAGCTGTTTTTCTTGGTGGACTTGTCTATGTCCAGCTACATAAGCAGATGATGATGGTCATTGTCTGTTTCTGAGCTGCGAACGGGCAGAAAGGTGAGACAATGTGGGATTTTGACCATTTGTGCTGACCTTTGAATTTCAATGTACCTCTCTATAACATGACCCAGCTGTAATGTCATTGGTCGCATTGACTTGATTTTTGGTCTGCTTGTAGGGCGCTGGCACACATATGCAGTGACCCAGAAAATTTGACACTGCTGTGAATAGTTTAGTCGCAAAGTGAAGATTCACGGGTAAAAAGCCCCAAACTGTCAGATAGGTTATTTTTGAGCTTTCAGCAGCCCTGGGCGAGTTCTTTAGAGAAATGTGGCTGTTTTTCTTGGTGGACTTGTCTATGTCCAGCTACAAAAGGAGATGAGGATGGTCATATTCGTTTTCTGAGCTGCGAACGGGCAGAAAGGTGAGACAATGTGGGATTTTGACCATTTGTGCTGACCTTTGAATTTCAATGTACCTCTCTATAACATAACCCAGCTGTAATGTCATTGGTCGCATTGACTTGATTTTTGGTTTGCTTGTAGGGCGCTGGCACCCATATGAAGTGACCCAGAAAAGTTGACACTGCTGCGAATAGTTTAGTCGCAAAGTGAAGATTCACGGGTAAAAAGCCCCAAACTGTCAGATAGGTTATTTTTGAGCTTTCAGCAGCCCTGGGCGAGTTCTTTAGAGAAATGTGGCTGTTTTTCTTGGTGGACTTGTCTATGTCCAGCTACACAAGGATATGAGGATGGTCATATTCGTTTTCTGAGCTGCGAACGGGCAGAAAGGTGAGAAAATGTGGGATTTTGACCATTTGTGCTGACCTTTGAATTTCAATGTAGGTCTCTATAACGTGACCCAGCTGCATTGTCAATGGTCGCATTGATTTGATTTTTGGTTTGCTTGTAGGGCGCTGGCACCCACATTCAGTGACCCAGAAAATTTGGCACTGCTGTGAATAGTTTAGTCGCAAAGTGAATATTCACGGGTAAAAAGCCCCAAAGTGTCAGATAGGTTATTTTTGAGCTTTCAGCAGCCCTGGGCGAATTCTTTAGAGAAATGTGGCTGTTTTTCTTGGTGGACTTGTCTATGTCCACCTACAGAAGGAGATGAGGATGGCCATATTCGTTTTCTGAGCTGCGAACGGGCAGAAAGGTGAGACAATGTGGGATTTTGACCATTTGTGCTGACCTTTGAATTTCAATGTAGGTCACTACAACGTGACCCAGCTGCATTGTCAATGATCGCATTGGTTTGATTTTTGGTTTGCTTGTAGGGCGCTGGCACCCACATTCAGTGACCTAGAAAATTTGACACTGCTGTGAATAGTTTAGTCGCAAAGTGAAGATTCACGGGTAAAAAGCCCCAAACTGTCAGATAGGTTATTTTTGAGCTTTCAGCAGCCTTGGGCGGGTTCTTTAGAGAAATGTAGCTGTTTTTCTTGGTGGACTTGTCTATGTCCAGCTACACAAGGAGAAGATGATGGCCATTGTCTGTTTCTGAGCTGCGAACGGGCAGAAAGGTGAGACAATGTGGGATTTTGACCATTTGTGCTGACCTTTGAATTTCAATGTACCTCTCTATAACATGACCCAGCTGTAATGTCATTGGTCGCATTGATTTGATTTTTGGTTTGCTTGTAGGGCGCTGGCACCCATATGCAGTGACCCAGAAAATTTGACACTGCTGTGAATAGTTTAGTCGCAAAGTGAAGATTCACGGGTAAAAAGCCCCAAACTGGCAGATAGGTAATTTTTGAGCTTTCAGCAGCCCTGGGCGGGTTCTTTAGAGAAATGTAGCTGTTTTTCTTGGTGGACTTGTCTATGTCCAGCTACACAAGGAGATGATGATGGTCATTGTCTGTTTCTGAGCTGCGAACGGGCAGAAAGGTGAGACAATGTGGGATTTTGACCATTTGTGCTGACCTTTGAATTTCAATGTACCTCTCTATAACATGACCCAGCTGTAATGTCATTGGTCGCATTGATTTGATTTTTGGTTTGCTTGTAGGGCACTCGCACCCATATGCAGTGACCCAGAAAATTTGACACTGCTTTGAATAATTTAGTCGCAAAGTGAAGATTCACGGGTAAAAAGCCCCAAACTGTCAGATAGGTTATTTTTGAGCTTTCAGCAGCCCTGGGCGAGTTCTTTAGAGAAATGTGGCTGTTTTTCTTGGTGGACTTGTCTATGTACAGCTACAAAAGGAGATGAGGATGGTCATATTCGTTTTCTGAGCTGCGAACGGGCAGAAAGGTGAGAAAATGTGGGATTTTGACCATTTGTGCTGACCTTTGAATTTCCATGTAGGTCTCTATAACGTGACCCAGCTGCATTGTCAATGGTCGCATTGATTTGATTTTTGGTTTGCTTGGAGGGCGCTGGCACCCACATTCAGTGACCTAGAAAATTTGACACTGCTGTGAATAGTTTAGTCGCAAAGTGAAGTTTCACGGGTAAAAAGCCCCAAAGTGTCAGATAGGTTATTTTTGAGCTTTCAGCAGCCCTGGGCGGGTTCTTTAGAGAAATGTAGCTGTTTTTCTTGGTGGACTTGTCTATGTCCAGCTACATAAGCAGATGATGATGGTCATTGTCTGTTTCTGAGCTGCGAACGGGCAGAAAGGTGAGACAATGTGGGATTTTGACCATTTGTGCTGACCTTTGAATTTCAATGTACCTCTCTATAACATGACCCAGCTGTAATGTCATTGGTCGCATTGACTTGATTTTTGGTTTGCTTGTAGGGCGCTGGCACCCATATGCAGTGACCCAGAAAATTTGACACTGCTGTGAATAGTTTAGTCGCAAAGTGAAGATTCACGGGTAAAAAGCCCCAAACTGTCAGATAGGTTATTTTTGAGCTTTCAGCAGCCCTGGGCGGGTTCTTTTGAGAAATGTAGCTGTTTTTCTTGTTGGACTTGTCTATGTCCAGCTACACAAGGAGATGATGATGGTCATTGTCTCTTTCTGAGCTGCGAACGGGCAGAGAGGTGAGACAATGTGGGATTTTGACCATTTGTGCTGACCTTTGAATTTCAATGTACCTCTCTATAACATAACCCAGCTGTAATGTCATTGGTCACATTGATTTGATTTTTGGTTTGCTTGTAGGGCGCTGGCACCCATATGCAGTGACCTAGAAAATTTGACACTGCTGTGAATAGTTTAGTCGCAAAGTGAAGATTCACGGGTAAAAAGCCCCAAACTGTCAGATAGGTTATTTTTGAGCTTTCAGCAGCCCTGGGCGAATTCTTTAGAGAAATGTGGCTGTTTTTCTTGGTGGACTTGTCTATGTCCAGCTACAAAAGGAGATGAGGATGGCCATATTCGTTTTCTGAGCTGCGAACGGGCAGAAAGGTGAGACAATGTGGGATTTTGACCATTTGTGCTGACCTTTGAAATTCAATGTAGGTCTCTATAACGTGACCCAGCTGCATTGTCAATGATCGCATTGATTTGATTTTTGGTTTGCTTGTAGGGCGCTGGCACCCATATGCAGTGACCCAGAAAAGTTGACACTGCTGTGAATAGTTTAGTCGCAAAGTGAAGATTCACGGGTAAAAAGCCCCAAACTGTCAGATAGGTTATTTTTGAGCTTTCAGCAGCCCTGGGCGGGTTCTTTAGAGAAATGTAGCTGTTTTTTTGGTGGACTTGTCTATGTCCAGCTACACAAGGATATGAGGATGGTCATATTCGTTTTCTGAGCTGCGAACGGGCAGAAAGGTGAAAAAATTTCGGATTTTGACCATTTGTGCTGACCTTTGAATTTCAATGTAGGTCTCTATAACGTGACCCAGCTGCATTGTCAATGGTCGCATTGATTTGATTTTTGGTTTGCTTGTAGGGCGCTGGCACCCACATTCAGTGACCCAGAAAATTTGGCACTGCTGTGAATAGTTTAGTCGCAAAGTGAAGATTCACGGGTAAAAAGCCCCAAACTGTCAGATAGGTTATTTTTGAGCTTTCAGCAGCCCTGGGCGAATTCTTTAGAGAAATGTGGCTGTTTTTCTTGGTGGACTTGTCTATGTCCAGCTACAAAAGGAGATTAGGATGGCCATATTCGTTTTCTGAGCTGCGAACGGGCAGAAAGGTGAGACAATGTGGGATTTTGACCATTTGTGCTGACCTTTGAATTTCAATGTAGGTCTCTATAACGTGACCCAGCTGCATTGTCAATGATCGCATTGATTTGATTTTTGGTTTGCTTGTAGGGCGCTGGCACCCATATGCAGTGACCCAGAAAATTTGACACTGCTGTGAATAGTTTAGTCGCAAAGTGAAGATTCACGGGCAAAAAGCCCCAAAGTGTCAGATAGGTTATTTTTGAGCTTTCAGCAGCCCTGGGCGGGTTCTTTAGAGAAATGTAGCTGTTTTTCTTGGTAGACTTGTCTATGTCCAGCTACACAAGGAGATGATGATGGTCATTGTCTGTTTCTGAGCTGCGAACGGGCAGAAAGGTGAGAAAATGTGGGATTTTGACCATTTGTGCTGACCTTTGAATTTCAATGTAGGTCTCTATAACGTGACCCAGCTGCATTGTCAATGGTTCAATTGATTTGATTTTTGGTTTGTTTGGAGGGCGCTGGCACCCACATTCAGTGACCTAGAGAATTTGACACTGCTGTGAATAGTTTAGTCGCAAAGTGAAGATTCACGGGTAAAAAGCCCCAAACTGTCAGATAGGTTATTTTTGAGCTTTCAGCAGCCCTGGGCGGGTTCTTTAGAGAAATGTAGCTGTTTTTCTTGTTGGACTTGTCTATGTCCAGCTACACAAGGAGATGATGATGGTCATTGTCTGTTTCTGAGCTGCGAACGGGCAGAAAGGTGAGACAATGTGGGATTTTGACCATTTGTGCTGACCTTTGAATTTCAATGTACCTCTCTATAACATGACCCAGCTGTAATGTCATTGGTCGCATTGATTTTATTTTTGGTTTTCTGGTAGGGCGCTGGCACCCATATGCAGTGACCCAGAAAAGTTGACACTGCTGTGAATAGTTTAGTCGCAAAGTGAAGATTCACGGGTAAAAAGCCCCAAACTGTCAGATAGGTTATTTTTGAGCTTTCAGCAGCCCTGGGCGGGTTCTTTAGAGAAATGTAGCTGTTTTTCTTGGTGGACTTGTCTATGTCGAGCTACACAAGGAGATGATGATGGTCATTGTCTGTTTCTGAGCTGCGAACGGGCAGAAAGGTGAGACAATGTGGGATTTTGGCCATTTGTGCTGACCTTTGAATTTCAATGTACCTCTCTATAACATGACCCAGCTGTAATGTCATTGGTCGCATTGATTTGATTTTTGGTTTGCTTGTAGGGCGCTGGCACCCATATGCAGTGACCCAGAAAATTTGACACTGCTGTGAATAGTTTAGTCGCAAAGTGAAGATTCACGGGTAAAAAGCCCCAAACTGGCAGATAGGTAATTTTTGAGCTTTCAGCAGCCCTGGGCGGGTTCTTTAGAGAAATGTAGCTGTTTTTCTTGGTGGACTTGTCTATGTCCAGCTACACAAGGAGATGAGGATGGTCATATTCGTTTTCTGAGCTGCGAACGGGCAGAAAGGTGAGACAATGTGGGATTTTGACCATTTGTGCTGACCTTTGAATTTCAATGTACCTCTCTATAACATGACCCAGCTGTAATGTCATTGGTCGCATTGATTTGATTTTTGGTTTGCTTGTAGGGCACTGGCACCCATATGCAGTGACCCAGAAAATTTGACACTGCTTTGAATAATTTAGTCGCAAAGTGAAGATTCACGGGTAAAAAGCCCCAAACTGTCAGATAGGTTATTTTTGAGCTTTCAGCAGCCCTGGGCGAGTTCTTTAGAGAAATGTGGCTGTTTTTCTTGGTGGACTTGTCTATGTACAGCTACAAAAGGAGATGAGGATGGTCATATTCGTTTTCTGAGCTGCGAACGGGCAGAAAGGTGAGAAAATGTGGGATTTTGACCATTTGTGCTGACCTTTGAATTTCAATGTAGGTCTCTATAACGTGACCCAGCTGCATTGTCAATGGTCGCATTGATTTGATTTTTGGTTTGCTTGGAGGGCGCTGGCACCCACATTCAGTGACCTAGAAAATTTGA
Source organism: Sycon ciliatum (assembly GCF_964019385.1). Lineage (NCBI taxonomy): Eukaryota > Metazoa > Porifera > Calcarea > Leucosolenida > Sycettidae > Sycon > Sycon ciliatum. The sequence continues at coordinate 12,607,810 of NC_088648.1, read as the reverse complement.
CACTGCTGTGAATAGTTTAGTCGCAAAGTGAAGATTCACGGGTAAAAAGCCCCAAAGTGTCAGATAGGTTATTTTTGAGCTTTCAGCAGCCCTGGGCAGGTTCTTTAGAGAAATGTAGCTGTTTTTCTTGGTGGACTTGTCTATGTCCAGCTACATAAGCAGATGATGATGGTCATTGTCTGTTTCTGAGCTGCGAACGGGCAGAAAGGTGAGACAATGTGGGATTTTGACCATTTGTGCTGACCTTTGAATTTCAATGTACCTCTCTATAACATGACCCAGCTGTAATGTCATTGGTCGCATTGACTTGATTTTTGGTTTGCTTGTAGGGCGCTGGCACCCATATGCAGTGACCCAGAAAATTTGACACTGCTGTGAATAGTTTAGTCGCAAAGTGAAGATTCACGGGTAAAAAGCCCCAAACTGTCAGATAGGTTATTTTTGAGCTTTCAGCAGCCCTGGGCGAGTTCTTTAGAGAAATGTGGCTGTTTTTCTTGGTGGACTTGTCTATGTCCAGCTACACAAGGAGATGAGGATGGTCATATTCGTTTTCTGAGCTGCGAACGGGCAGAAAGGTGAGACAATGTGGGATTTTGACCATTTGTGCTGACCTTTGAATTTCAATGTACCTCTCTATAACATGACCCAGCTGTAATGTCATTGGTCGCATTGACTTGATTTTTGGTTTGCTTGTAGGGCGCTGGCACCCATATGCAGTGACCCAGAAAATTTGACACTGCTGTGAATAGTTTAGTCGCAAAGTGAAGATTCACGGGTAAAAAGCCCCAAACTGTCAGATAGGTTATTTTTGAGCTTTCAGCAGCCCTGGGCGAGTTCTTTAGAGAAATGTGGCTGTTTTTCTTGGTGGACTTGTCTATGTCCAGCTACACAAGGAGATGAGGATGGTCATATTCGTTTTCTGAGCTGCGAACGGGCAAAAAGGTGAGACAATGTGGGATTTTGACCATTTGTGCTGACCTTTGAATTTCAATGTACCTCTCTATAACATGACCCAGCTGTAATGTCATTGGTCGCATTGACTTGATTTTTGGTTTGCTTGTAGGGTGCTGGCACCCATATGCAGTGACCCAGAAAAGTTGACACTGCTGTGAATAGTTTAGTCGCAAAGTGAAGATTCACGGGTAAAAAGCCCCAAAGTGTCAGATAGGTTATTTTTGAGCTTTCAGCAGCCCTGGGCGGGTTCTTTAGAGAAATGTAGCTGTTTTTCTTGTTGGACTTGTCTATGTCCAGCTACACAAGGAGATGATGATGGTCATTGTCTCTTTCTGAGCTGCGAACGGGCAGAGAGGTGAGACAATGTGGGATTTTGACCATTTGTGCTGACCTTTGAATTTCAATGTACCTCTCTATAACATAACCCAGCTGTAATGTCATTGGTCACATTGATTTGATTTTTGGTTTGCTTGGAGGGCGCTGGCACCCATATGCAGTGACCTAGAAAATTTGACACTGCTGTGAATAGTTTAGTCGCAAAGTGAAGATTCACGGGTAAAAAGCCCCAAACTGTCAGATAGGTTAATTTTCAGCTTTCAGCAGCCCTGGGCAAGTTCTTTAGAGAAATGTGGCTGTTTTTCTTGTTGGACTTGTCTATGTCCAGCTACACAAGGATATGAGGATGGTCATATTCGTTTTCTGAGCTGCGAACGGGCAGAAAGGTGAGAAAATGTCGGATTTTGACCATTTGTGCTGACCTTTGAATTTCAAATTAGGTCTCTATAACGTGACCCAGCTGCATTGTCAATGGTCGCATTGATTTGATTTTTGGTTTGCTTGTAGGGCGCTGGCACCCACATTCAGTGACCTAGAAAATTTGGCAATGCTGTGAATAGTTTAGTCGCAAAGTGAAGATTCACTGGTAAAAAGCCCCAAACTGTCAGATAGGTTATTTTTGAGCTTTCAGCAGCCCTGGGCGAATTCTTTAGAGAAATGTGGCTGTTTTTCTTGGTGGACTTGTCTATGTCCAGCTACAGAAGGAGATGAGGATGGTCATATTCGTTTTCTGAGCTGCGAACGGGCAGAAAGGTGAGAAAATGTGGGATTTTGACCATTTGTGCTGACCTTTGAATTTCAATGTAGGTCTCTATAACGTGACCCAGCTGCATTGTCAATGGTCGCATTGATTTGATTTTTGGTTTGCTTGTAGGGCGCTGGCATCCACATTCAGTGACCCAGAAAATTTGACACTGCTGTGAATAGTTTAGTCGCAAAGTGAAGATTCACGGGTAAAAAGCCCCAAACTGTCAGATAGGTTATTTTTGAGCTTTCAGCAGCCTTGGGCGGGTTCTTTAGAGAAATGTAGCTGTTTTTCTTGGTGGACTTGTCTATGTCCAGCTACACAAGGAGATGATGATGGTCATTGTCTGTTTCTGAGCTGCGAACGGGCAGAAAGGTGAGACAATGTGGGATTTTGACCATTTGTGCTGACCTTTGAATTTCAATGTACCTCTCTATAACATGACCCAGCTGTAATGTCATTGGTCGAATTGATTTGATTTTTGGTTTGCTTGTAGGGCGCTGGCACCCATATGCAGAGACCCAGAAAATTTGACACTGCTGTGAATAATTTAGTCGCAAAGTGAAGATTCACGGGTAAAAAGCCCCAAACTGTCAGATAGGTTATTTTTGAGCTTTCAGCAGCTATGGGCGAGTTCTTTAGAGAAATGTAGCTGTTTTTCTTGGTGGACTTGTCTATGTCCAGCTACACAAGGAGATGAGGATGGTCATATTCGTTTTCTGAGCTACGAACGGGCAGAAAGGTGAGAAAGTGTCGGATTTTGACCATTTGTGCTGACCTTTGAATTTCAATGTAGGTCTCTATAACGTGACCCAGGTGCATTGTAAATGGTCGCATTGATTTGATTTTTTGTTTGCTAGTAGGGCGCTGGCACCCACATCCAGTGACCCTAAAAATTTGACACTGCTGTGAATAGTTTAGTCGCAAAGTGAAGATTCACGGGTAAAAAGCTCCAAACTGTCAGATAGGTTATTTTTCAGCTTTCAGCAGCCCTGGGCGAGTTCTTTAGAGAAATGTGGCTGTTTTTCTTGGTGGACTTGTCTATGTCCAGCTACACAAGGAGATGAGGATGGTCATATTCGTTTTCTGAGCTGCGAACGGGCAGAAAGGTGAGAAAATGTGGGATTTTGACCATTTGTGCTGACCTTTGAATTTCAATGTAGGTCTCTATAACGTGACCCAGGTGCATTGTCAATGGTCGCATTGATTTGATTTTTGGTTTGCTAGTAGGGCGCTGGCACCCACATTCAGTGACCCAGATAATTTGGCACTGCTGTGAATAGTTTAGTCGCAAAGTGAAGATTCACGGGTAGGTTATTTTTGAGCTTTCAGCAGCCCTGGGCGAGTTCTTTAGAGAAATATGGCTGTTTTTCTTGGTGGACTTGTCTATGTCCAGCTACACAAGGAGATGAGGATGGTGATATTCGTTTTCTGAGCTACGAACGGGCAGAAAGGTGAGAAAGTGTCGGATTTTGACCATTTGTGCTGACCTTTGAATTTCAATGTACCTCTCTATAACATGACCCACCTGTAATGTCATTGGTCGCATTGACTTCATTTTTGGTTTGCTTGTAGGGCGCTGGCACCCATATGCAGTGACTCAGAAAATTTGACACTGCTGTGAATAGTTTAGTCGCAAAGTGAAGATTCACGGGTAAAAAGCCCCAAACTGTCAGATAGGTTATTTTTCAGCTTTCAGCAGCCTTGGGCAAGTTCTTTAGAGAAATGTGGCTGTTTTTCTTGGTGGACTTGTCTATGTCCAGCTACACAAGGAGATGAGGATAGTCATATTCGTTTTCTGAGGTGCGAACGGGCAGAAAGGTGAGAAAATGGCGGATTTTGACCATTTGTGCTGACCTTTGAATTTCAATGTAGGTCTCTATAACGTGACCCAGCTGCATTGTCAATGGTTGCATTGATTTAATTTTTGGTTTGCTTGGAGGGCGCTGGCACCCACATTCAGTGACCTAGAAAATTTGACACTGCTGTGAATAGTTTAGTCGCAAAGTGAAGATTCACGGGTAAAAAGCCCCAAACTGTCAGATAGGTTATTTTTGAGCTTTCAGCAGCCCTGGGCGGGTTCTTTAGAGAAATGTAGCTGTTTTTCTTGGTGGACTTGTCTATGTCCAGCTACACAAGGAGATGATGATGGTCATAGTCTGTTTCTGAGCTGCGAACGGGCAGAAAGGTGAGACAATGTGGGATTTTGACCATTTCTGCTGACCTTTGAATTTCAATATACCTCTCTATAACATGACCCAGCTGTAATGTCATTGGTCGCATTGACTTGATTTTAGGTTTGCTTGTAGGGCGCTGGCACCCATATGCAGTGACCCAGGAAATTTGACACTGCTGTGAATAGTTTAGTCGCAAAGTGAAGATTCACGGGTAAAAATACCCAAACTGTCAGATAGGTTATATTTGAGCTTTCAGCAGCCCTGGGCGAGTTCTTTAGAGAAATGTGGCTGTTTTTCTTGTTGGACTTGTCTATGTCCAGCTACACAAGAAGATGAGGATGGTCATATTCGTTTTCTGAGCTGCGAACGGGCAGAAAGGTGAGACAATGTGGGATTTTGACCATTTGTGCTGACCTTTGAATTTCAATGTACCTCTCTATAACATGACCCAGCTGTAATGTCATTGGTCGCATTGACTTGATTTTTGGTTTGCTTGTAGGGCGCTGGCACCCATATGCAGTGACCCAGAAAATTTGACACTGCTGTGAATAGTTTAGTCGCAAAGTGAAGATTCACGGGTAAAAAGCCCCAAACTGTCAGATAGGTTATTTTTGAGCTTTCACCAGCCCTGGGCGAGTTCTTTAGAGAAATGTGGCTCTTTTTCTTGGTGGACTTGTCTATGTCCAGCTACACAAGGAGATGAGGATGGTCATATTCGTTTTCTGAGCTGCGAACGGGCAGAAAGGTGAGAAAATGTGGGATTTTGACCATTTGTGCTGACCTTTGAATTTCAATGTAGGTCTCTATAACGTGACCCAGCTGCATTGTCAATGGTCGCATTGATTTGATTTTTGGTTTGCTTGGAGGGCGCTGGCACCCAAATTCAGTGGCCTAGAAAATTTGACACTGCTGTGAATAGTTTAGTCGCAAAGTGAAGATTCACGGGTAAAAAGCCCCAAAGTGTCAGATAGGTTATTTTTGAGCTTTTAGCAGCCCTGGGCGGGTTCTTTAGAGGAATGTAGCTGTTTTTCTTGGTGGACTTGTCTATGTCCAGCTACACAAGGAGATGATGATGGTCATTGTCTGTTTCTGAGCTGCGAACGGGCAGAGAGGTGAGACAATGTGGGATTTTGACCATTTGTGCTGACCTTTGAATTTCAATGTACCTCTCTATAACATAACCCAGCTGGAATGTCATTGGTCACATTGATTTGATTTTTGGTTTGCTTGTAGGGGGCTGGCACCCATATGCAGTGACCCAGAAAATTTGACACTGCTGTGAATAGTTTAGTCGCAAAGTGTAGATTCACGGGTAAAAAGCCCCAAACTGTCAGATAGGTTATTTTTCAGCTTTCAGAGGCCCTGGGCAAGTTCTTTAGAGAAATGTGGCTGTTTTTCTTGTTGGACTTGTCTATGTCCAGCTTCACAAGGAGATGAGGATGGTCATATTCGTTTTCTGAGCTGCGAACGGGCAGAAAGGTGAGACAATGTGGGATTTTGACCATTTGTGCTGACCTTTGAATTTCAATGTACCTCTCTATAACATGACCCAGCTGTAATGTCAGTGGTCGCATTGATTTGATTTTTGGTTTGCTTGTATGGCGCCGGCAGCCATATGCAGTGACCAAGAAAATTTGACACTGCTGTGAATAGTTTAGTCGCAAAGTGAAGATTCACGGGTAAAAAGCCCCAAACTGTCAGATAGGTTATTTTTGAGCTTTCACCAGCCCTGGGCGGGTTCTTTAGAGAAATGTAGCTGTTTTTCTTGGTGGACTTGTCTATGTCCAGCTACACAAGGAGATGATGATGGTCATTGCCTGTTTCTGAGCTGCGAACGGGCAGAAAGGTGAGACAATGTGGGATTTTGACCATTTGTGCTGACCTTTGAATTTCAATGTACCTCTCTATAACATGACCCAGCTGTAATGTCATTGGTCGCATTGATTTGATTTTTGGTTTGCTTGTAGGGCGCTGGCACCCATATGCAGTGACCCACAAAATTTGACACTGCTGTGAATAGTTTAGTCGCAAAGTGAAGATTCACGGGTAAAAAGCCCCAAACTGTCAGATAGGTTATTTTTGAGCTTTCAGCAGCCCTGGGCGAGTTCTTTAGAGAAATGTAGCTGTTTTTCTTGGTGGACTTGTCTATGTTCAGCTACACAAGGAGATGATGATGGTCATTGTCTGTTTCTGAGCTACGAACGGGCAGAAAGGTGAGACAATGTGGGATTTTGACCATTTGTGCTGAAAATGTCGGATTTTGACCATTTGTGCTGACCTTTGAATTTCAATGTAGGTCTCTATAACGTGACCCAGCTGCATTGTCAATGGTCGCATTGATTTGATTTTTGGTTTGCTTGTAGGGCGCTGGCACCCACATTCAGTGACCAAGAAAATTTGGCATTGCTGTGAACAGTTTAGTCGCAAAGTTAAGATTCACGGGTAAAAAGCCCCAAACTGTCAGATAGGTTATTTTTGAGCTTTCAGCAGCCCTGGGCGAATTCTTTAGAGAAATGTGGCTGTTTTTCTTGGTGGAGTTGTCTATGTCCAGCTACAGAAGGAGATGAGGATGGCCATATTCGTTTTCTGAGCTGCGAACGGGCAAAGAGGTGAGACAATGTGGGATTTTGACCATTTGTGCTGACCTTTGAATTTCAATGTAGGTCTCTAAAACGTGACCCAGCTGCATTGTCAATGATCGCATTGGTTTGATTTTTGGTTTGCTTGTAGGGCGCTGGCACCCACATTCAGGGACCTAGAAAATTTGACACTGCTGTGAATAGTTTAGTCGCAAAGTGAAGATTCACGGGTAAAAAGCCCCAAACTGTCAGATAGGTTATTTTTCAGCTTTCAGCAGCCCTGGGCGAGTTCTTTAGAGAAATGTGGCTGTTTTTCTTGGTGGAGTTGTCTATGTCCAGCTACAGAAGGAGATGAGGATGGCCATATTCGTTTTCTGAGCTGCGAACGGGCAAAGAGGTGAGACAATGTGGGATTTTGACCATTTGTGCTGACCTTTGAATTTCAATGTAGGTCTCTAAAACGTGACCCAGCTGCATTGTCAATGATCGCATTGGTTTGATTTTTGGGTTGCTTGGAGGGCGCTGGAACCCACATTCAGTGACCTAGAAAATTTGACACTGCTGTGAATAGTTTAGTCGCAAAGTGAAGATTCACGGGTAAAAAGACCCAAACTGTCAGATAGGTTATTTTTGAGCTTTCAGCAGCCCTGGACGGGTTCTTTGGAGAAATGTAGCTGTTTTTCTTGGTGGACTTGTCTATGTCCAGCTACACAAGGAGATGATGATGGTCATTGTCTTTTTCTGAGCTGCGAACGGGCAGAAAGGTGAGAAAATGTGGGATTTTGACCATTTTTGCTGACCTTTGAATTTCAATGTAGGTCTCTATAACGTGACCCAGCTGCATTGTCAATGGTCGCATTGATTTGATTTTTGGTTTGCTTGGAGGGCGCTGGCACACACATTCCGTGACCTAGAAAATTTGACACTGCTGTGAATAGTTTAGTCGCAAAGTGAAGATTCACGGGGTAAAAGCCCCAAACTGTCAGATAGGTTATTTTTGAGCTTTCAGCAGCCCTGGGTGGGTTCTTTAGAGAAATGTAGCTGTTTTTCTTGGTGGACTTGTCTATGTCCAGCTACGCAAGGAGATGATGATGGTCATTGTCTCTTTCTGAGCTGCGAACGGGCAGAAAGGTGAGACAATGTGGGATTTTGACCATTTGTGCTGACCTTTGAATTTCAATGTACCTCTCTATAACATAACCCAGCTGTAATGTCATTGGTCACATTGATTTGATTTTTGGTTTGCTTGTAGGGCGCTGGCACCCATATGCAGTGACCCACAAAATTTGACACTGCTGTGAATAGTTTAGTCGCAAAGTGAAGATTCACGGGTAAAAAGCCCCAACCTGTCAGATAGGTTATTTTTGAGCTTTCGGAGGCCCTGGGCAAGTTCTTTAGAGAAATGTGGCTGTTTTTCTTGTTGGACTTGTCTATGTCCAGCTACACAAGGATATGAGGATGGTCATATTCGTTTTCTGAGCTGCGAACGGGCAGAAAGGTGAGAAAATGTGGGATTTTGACCATTTGTGCTGACCTTTGAATTTCAATGTAGGTCTCTATAACGTGACCCAGCTGCATTGTCAATGGTCGCATTGATTTGATTTTTGGTTTGCTTGTAGGGCGCTGGCACCCACATTCAGTGACCCAGAAAATTTGGCACTGCTGTGAATAGTTTAGTCGCAAAGTGAAGATTCACGGGTAAAAAGCCCCAAACTGTGAGATAGGTTATTTTTGAGCTTTCAGCAGCCCTGAGCGAATTCTTTAGAGAAATGTGGCTGCTTTTCTTGGTGGAGTTGTCTATGTCCAGCTACAGAAGGAGATGAGGATGGCCATATTCGTTTTCTGAGCTGCGAACGGGCAGAAAGGTGAGACAATGTGGGATTTTGACCATTTGTGCTGACCTTTGAATTGCAATGTAGGTCTCTATAACGTGACCCAGCTGCATTGTCAATGATCGCATTGGTTTGATTTTTGGTTTGCTTGGAGGGTGCTGGCACCCACATTCAGTGACCTAGAAAATTTGACACTGCTGTGAATAGTTTAGTCGCAAAGTGAAGATTCACGGGTAAAAAGCCCCAAAGTGTCAGATAGGTTATTTTTGAGCTTTCAGCAGCCCTGGGCGGGTTCTTTAGAGAAATGTAGCTGTTTTTCTTGGTGGACTTGTCTATGTCCAGCTACATAAGCAGATGATGATGGTCATTGTCTGTTTCTGAGCTGCGAACGGGCAGAAAAATGAGACAATGTGGGATTTTGACCATTTGTGCTGACCTTTGAATTTCAATGTACCTCTCTATAACATGACCCAGCTGTAATGTCATTGGTCGCATTGATTTGATTTTTGGTTTGCTTGTAGGGCGCTGGCACCCATATGCAGTGACCCAGAAAAGTTGACACTGCTGTGAATAGTTTAGTCGCAAAGTGAAGATTCACGGGTAAAAAGCCCCAAAGTGTCAGATAGGTTATTTTTGAGCTTTCAGCAGCCCTGGGCGGGTTCTTTAGTGAAATGTAGCTGTTTTTCTTGGTGGACTTGTCTATGTCCAGCTACACAAGGAGATGATGATGGTCATTGTCTGTTTCTGAGCTGCGAACGGGCAGAAAGGTGAGACAATGTGGGATTTTGACCATTTGTGCTGACCTTTGAATTTCAATGTACCTCTCTATAACATGACCCAGCTGTAATGTCATTGGTCGCATTGATTTTATTTTTGGTTTGCTTATAGGGCGCTGGCACACATATGCAGTGACCCAGAAAATTTGACACTGCTGTGAATAGTTTAGTCGCAAAGTGAAGATTCACGGGTAAAAAGACCCAAAGTGTCAGATAGGTTATTTTTGAGCTTTCAGCAGCCCTGGGCGAGTTCTTTAGAGAAATGTGGCTGTTTTTCTTGGTGGACTTGTCTATGTCCAGCTACACAAGGATATGAGGATGGTCATATTCGTTTTCTGAGCTGCGAACGGGCAGAAAGGTGAAAAAATTTCGGATTTTGACCATTTGTGCTGACCTTTGAATTTCAATGTAGGTCTCTATAACGTGACCCAGCTGCATTGTCAATGGTCGCATTGATTTGATTTTTGGTTTGCTTGTAGGGCGCTGGCACCCACATTCAGTGACCCAGAAAATTTGGCACTGCTGTGAATAGTTTAGTCGCAAAGTGAAGATTCACGGGTAAAAAGCCCCAAACTGTCAGATAGGTTATTTTTGAGCTTTCAGCAGCCCTGGGCGAATTCTTTAGAGAAATGTGGCTGTTTTTCTTGGTGGACTTGTCTATGTCCAGCTACAAAAGGAGATGAGGATGGCCATATTCGTTTTCTGAGCTGCGAACGGGCAGAAAGGTGAGACAATGTGGGATTTTGACCATTTGTGCTGACCTTTGAATTTCAATGTAGGTCTCTATAACGTGACCCAGCTGCATTGTCAATGATCGCATTGATTTGATTTTTGGTTTGCTTGTAGGGCGCTGGCACCCATATGCAGTGACCCAGAAAATTTGACACTGCTGTGAATAGTTTAGTCGCAAAGTGAAGATTCACGGGTAAAAAGCCCCAAACTGTCAGATAGGTTATTTTTGAGCTTTCAGCAGCCCTGGGCGGGTTCTTTAGAGAAATGTAGCTGTTTTTCTTGGTGGACTTGTCTATGTCGAGCTACACAAGGAGATGATGATGGTCATTGTCTGTTTCTGAGCTGCGAACGGGCAGAAAGGTGAGACAATGTGGGATTTTGGCCATTTGTGCTGACCTTTGAATTTCAATGTACCTCTCTATAACATGACCCAGCTGTAATGTCATTGGTCGCATTGATTTGATTTTTGGTTTGCTTGTAGGGCGCTGGCACCCATATGCAGTGACCCAGAAAATTTGACACTGCTGTGAATAGTTTAGTTGCAAAGTGAAGATTCACGGGTAAAAAGCCCCAAACTGTCAGATAGGTTATTTTTCAGCTTTCAGCAGCCCTGGGCGAGCTCTTTAGAGAAATGTGGCTGTTTTTCTTGGTGGACTTGTCTATGTCCAGCTACACAAGGAGATGATGATGGTCATTGTCTGTTTCTGAGCTGCGAACGGGCAGAAAGGTGAGAAAATGTGGGATTTTGACCATTTGTGCTGATCTTTGAATTTCAATGTAGGTCTCTATAACGTGACCCAGCTGCATTGTCAATGGTTCAATTGATTTGATTTTTGGTTTGCTTGGAGGGCGCTGGCACCCACATTCAGTGACCTAGAGAATTTGACACTGCTGTGAATAGTTTAGTCGCAAAGTGAAGATTCACGGGTAAAAAGCCCCAAACTGTCAGATAGGTTATTTTTGAGCTTTCAGCAGCCCTGGGCGGGTTCTTTAGAGAAATGTAGCTGTTTTTCTTGGTGGACTTGTCTATGTCCAGCTACACAAGGAGATGATGATGGTCATTGTCTGTTTCTGAGCTGCGAACGTGCAGAAAGGTGAGACAATGTGGGATTTTGACCATTTGTGCTGACAATTGAATTTCAATGTACCTCTCTATAACATGACCCAGCTGTAATGTCATTGGTCGCATTGATTTTATTTTTGGTTTGCTTGTAGGGCGCTGGCACCCATATGCAGTGACCCAGAAAATTTGACACTGCTGTGAATAGTTTAGTCGCAAAGTGAAGATTCACGGGTAAAAAGCCCCAAACTGTCAGATAGGTTATTTTTGAGCTTTCAGCAGCCCTGGGCGGGTTCTTTAGAGAAATGTAGCTGTTTTTCTTGGTGGACTTGTCTATGTCGAGCTACACAAGGAGATGATGATGGTCATTGTCTGTTTCTGAGCTGCGAACGGGCAGAGAGGTGAGACAATGTGGGATTTTGGCCATTTGTGCTGACCTTTGAATTTCAATGTACCTCTCTATAACATGACCCAGCTGTAATGTCATTGGTCGCATTGATTTTATTTTTGGTTTGCTTGTAGGGCGCTGGCACCCATATGCAGTGACCCAGAAAATTTGACACTGCTGTGAATAGTTTAGTCGCAAAGTGAAGATTCACGGGTAAAAAGCCCCAAACTGTCAGATAGGTTATTTTTGAGCTTTCAGCAGCCCTGGGCGGGTTCTTTAGAGAAATGTAGCTGTTTTTCTTGGTGGACTTGTCTATGTCGAGCTACACAAGGAGATGATGATGGTCATTGTCTGTTTCTGAGCTGCGAACGGGCAGAGAGGTGAGACAATGTGGGATTTTGGCCATTTGTGCTGACCTTTGAATTTCAATGTACCTCTCTATAACATGACCCAGCTGTAATGTCATTGGTCGCATTGATTTGATTTTTGGTTTGCTTGTAGGGCGCTGGCACCCATATGCAGTGACCCAGAAAATTTGACACTGCTGTGAATAGTTTAGTTGCAAAGTGAAGATTCACGGGTAAAAAGCCCCAAACTGTCAGATAGGTTATTTTTCAGCTTTCAGCAGCCCTGGGCGAGTTCTTTAGAGAAATGTGGCTGTTTTTCTTGGTGGACTTGTCTATGTCCAGCTACACAAGGAGATGAGGATGGTCATATTCGTTTTCTGAGCTGCGAACGGGCAGAAAGGTGAGAAAATGTGGGATTTTGACCATTTGTGCCGACCTCTGAATTTCAATGTACCTCTCTATAACATGACCCAGCTGTAATGTCATTGGTCGCATTGACTTGATTTTTGGTTTGCTTGTAGGGCGCTGGCACCCATATGCAGTGACCCAGAAAATTTGACACTGCTGTGAATAGTTTAGTCGCAAAGTGAAGATTCACGGGTAAAAAGCCCCAAACTGTCAGATAGGTTATTTTTGAGCTTTCAGCAGCCCTGGGCGAGTTCTTTAGAGAAATGTGGCTGTTTTTCTTGGTGGACTTGTCTATGTCCAGCTACACAAGGAGATGAGGATGCTCATATTCGTTTTCTGAGCTGCGAACGGGCAGAAAGGTGAGAAAATGTGGGATTTTGACCATTTGTGCTGACCTTTGATTTTCAATGTAGGTCTCTATAACGTGACCCAGCTGCATTGTCAATGGTTGCATTGATTTGATTTTTGGTTTGCTTGGAGGGCGCTGGCACCCACATTCAGTGACCTAGAAAATTTGACACTGCTGTGAATAGTTTAGTCGCAAAGTGAAGATTCACGGGTAAAAAGCCCCAAACTGTCAGATAGGTTATTTTTGAGCTTTCAGCAGCCCTGGGCGGGTTCTTTAGAGAAATGTAGCTGTTTTTCTTGGTGGACTTGTCTATGTCCAGCTACACAAGGAGATGGAGATGATGATGGTCATTGTCTGTTTCTGAGCTGCGAACATGCAGAAAGGTGAGACAATGTGGGATTATGACCATTTGTGCTGACCTTTGACTTTCAATGTACCTCTCTATAACATGACCCAGCTGTAATGTCATTGGTCGCATTGATTTGATTTTTGGTTTGCTTGTAGGGCGCTGGCACCCATATGCAGTGACCCAGAAAATTTGACACTGCTGTGAATAGTTTAGTCGCAAAGTGAAGATTCACGGGTAAAAAGCCCCAAACTGTCAGATAGGTTATTTTTGAGCTTTCAGCAGCCCTGGGCGAGTTCTTTAGAGAAATGTGGCTGTTTTTCTTGGTGGACTTGTCTATGTCCAGCTACACAAGGAGATGAGGATGGTCATATTCGTTTTCTGAGCTGCGAACGGGCAGAAAGGTGAGACAATGTGGGATTTTGACCATTTGTGCTGACCTTTGAATTTCAATGTACCTCTCTATAACATGACCCAGCTGTAATGTCATTGGTCGCATTGACTTGATTTTTGGTTTGCTTGTAGGGCGCTGGCACCCATATGCAGTGACCCAGAAAATATGACACTGCTGTGAATAGTTTAGTTGCAAAGTGAAGATTCACGGGTAAAAAGCCCCCAACTGTCAGATAGGTTATTTTTGAGCTTTCAGCAGCCCTGGGCGAGTTCTTTAGAGAAATGTGGCTGTTTTTCTTTGTGGAATTGTCTATGTCCAGCTACACAAGGAGATGAGGATGGTCATATTCTTTTTCTGAGCTGCGAACGGGCAGAAAGGTGAGAGAATGTGGGATTTTGACCATTTGTGCTGACCTTTGAATTTCAATGTAGGTCTCTTTAACGTGACCCAGCTGCATTGTCAATGGTCGCATTGATTTGATTTTTGGTTTGCTTGGAGGGCGCTGGCACCCACATTCAGTGGCCTAAAAAATTTGACACTGCTGTGAATAGTTTAGTCGCAAAGTGAAGATTCACGGGTAAAAAGCCCCAAACTGTCAGATAGGTTATTTTTGAGCTTTCAGCAGCTCTGGGCGGGTTCTTTAGAGAAATGTAGCTGTTTTTCTTGGTGGACTTGTCTATGTCCAGCTACACAAGGAGATGGAGATGATGATTGTCATTGTCTCTTTCTGAGCTGCGAATGGGCAAAGAGGTGAGACAATGTGGGATTTTGACCATTTGTGCTGACCTTTGAATTTCAATGTACTGTAGTATCCCTGCCCGACCAATACGGAAGCAGTACGGAACTAATACGGAGCTTGCCTGATGTATATTTAGTGTATCTCCGTATGTAAGCGTACGTCGTCTGCTGCATAAAAGCGGCTGCGCATTTCTGTTTTGATGAAGATTAGATTACTAGTAGATTAGATTAGATAGCAATGAAAGCTAACTCGAGGAAGAGAGATTTTGATAATAACGAGCTATTCAACCTCCAGGTGAGCACCGGAGAGAAAGTCAGTTATTTTGCCGTTCCTTCTTTCATTAATAATTATATCTCAGGTGTGTACCTGAAAGTAGAATAAAAGTAATTCTTGTTAATTGCACCGCGCCTACCACTCGGCTACCCATTACATTGGTGGCAGCGGTGTAGTTTTAAATAAAACAACGTGATTCGACCCCAGACTCCGATTGCTCAACCCGCTACAGCTCCGTGCGACAAATCAAGATGAGAATCATGTTTCTTGCCTGCCTGGGCTTGGCCCTGCTTATTAGCTTGCAGCACAGTCAGGGTACTAACGTGGATCACCCTTCTCTCCGCACCGCACACACTGGAGACTTCGATGGCGATTCCAAGCGACCCGCTACCTACATGTATAATACCCGTGGTGATGGCGAAGCTGATGCAGACGACAACAGGCAGTCTGCTGCCCAAGACAAGGAGGGTAGTCCCCAAGACCAGCAGCGTTTGATTTTCGCCGGCACGCAGTCGGAAGCAGGAGCCCACTCTTCATTTGGTACTTCGCCTCCGTGGTGGAATGCAGATTTTCGTCAACACTCTTCCTGGCTAGACCATCACTCTTTACGTCACGCAAAGCGATGCTATCGACAATGTGAAGACCACGATTCAAGACGAGGAGGGAGGTCATTTGTCTGACGCCGAGCTAGCCGCTCTGGGTGACCGGCTCAACCAAGATGAAGATAAAACCTGGCTTGCTCTCCGCTGTAGCTCCAGCCGCCGCCGTGGTTACTAACGCTGATTCCAGGTATGGCATTTTCTTTCCTGTCTTCCTTCAGTCTCCCTGTTCTCTTCAGTCTTCCTTTATGCGAGTGTGTGAATCCAGTTTAGTTTGGTAGGCGTCTGATCATGGTGAGCCACGGTTTACCCAGCTAACGTGGGACAATGTGTGTGACAACGCCCCTTATAGTTATAGTGTATTCAGTTCGGTTTTTGAACTGCGATGTTCCTGGCGGGTTGTGCCAGCGTTGTGCAGCAAGAGTGCTGTAGTTTTTCAGGTCCTATTTGGAGGACAGTTCTTTCCCCTTTTGACCCCGTGAGATGGTGTGAACCTGGTGTGCTTTTACTTCTACTTTATGATTTGTTATCAGTTCATTTCTTCTGTCTACTCTAAACGTTATCATTTCCGATATAATTTGCCATCTTCCGGTTGACGCTGTGTTCGTAACTCTTCACTAATTTTTTGAAAACCACGAGGGCGTGATAATCTGTAGGAAGGGAGGGTGTAGTATCCCTGCCCGACCAATACGGAAGCAGTACGGAACTAATACGGAGCTTGCCTGATGTATATTTAGTGTATCTCCGTATGTAAGCGTACGTCGTCTGCTGCATAAAAGCGGCTGCGCATTTCTGTTTTGATGAAGATTAGATTACTAGTAGATTAGATTAGATAGCAATGAAAGCTAACTCGAGGAAGAGAGATTTTGATAATAACGAGCTATTCAACCTCCAGGTTAGCACCGGAGAGAAAGTCAGTTATTTTGCCGTTTCTTCTTTCATTAATAATTATATCTCAGGTGTGTACCTCAAAGTAGAATAAAAGTAATTCTTGTTAATTGCACCGCGCCTACCACTCGGCTACCCATTACAGTACCTCTCTATAACATAACCCAGCTGTAATGTCATTGGTCGCATTGATTTGATTTTTGGTTTGCTTGTAGGGCGCCGGCACCCAAATGCAGTGACCCAGAAAATTTGACACTGCTGTGAATAGTTTAGTCGCAGAGTGAAGATTCACGGGTAAAAAGCCCAAAACTGTCAGATAGGTTATTTTTGAGCTTTCAGCAGCCCTGGGCGAGTTCTTTAGAGAAATGTGGCTGTTTTTCTTGGTGGACTTGTCTATGTCCAGCTACACAAGAAGATGAGGATGGTCATTGTCCGTTTCTGAGCTGCGAACGGGCAGAAAGGTGAGACAATGTGGGATTTTGACCATTTGTGCTGACCTTTGAATTTCAATGTAGGTCTCTATAACGTGACCCAGCTGTAATGTCAATGGTCGCATTGATTTGATTTTTGGTTTGCTTGTAGGTCGCTGGCACCCACATTCAGTGGCCTAGAAAATTTGACACTGCTGTGAATAGTTTAGTCGCAAAGTGAAGATTCACGGGTAAAAAGCCCCAAACTGTCAGATAGGTTATTTTTGAGCTTTCAGCAGCCCTGGGCGGGTTCTTTAGAGAAATGTAGCTGTTTTTCTTGTTGGACTTGTCTATGTCCAGCTACACAAGGAGATGATGATGGTCATTGTCTCTTTCTGAGCTGCGAACGGGCAGAGAGGTGAGACAATGTGGGATTTTGACCATTTGTGCTGACCTTTGAATTTCAATGTACCTCTCTATAACATAACCCAGCTGTAATGTCATTGGTCACATTGATTTGATTTTTGGTTTGCTTGTAGGGCGCTGGCACCCATATGCAGTGACCTAGAAAATTTGACACTGCTGTGAATAGTTTAGTCGCAAAGTGAAGATTCACGGGTAAAAAGCCCCAAACTGTCAGATAGGTTATTTTTCAGCTTTCAGCAGCCCTGGGCAAGTTCTTTAGAGAAATGTGGCTGTTTTTCTTGTTGGACTTGTCTATGTCCAGCTACACAAGGATATGAGGATGGTCATATTCGTTTTCTGAGCTGCGAACGGGCAGAAAGGTGAGACAATGTGGGATTTTGACCATTTGTGCTGACCTTTGAATTTCAATGTAGGTCTCTATAACGTGACCCAGCTGCATTGTCAATGGTCGCATTGATTTGATTTTTGGTTTGCTTGTAGGTCGCTGGCACCCACATTCAGTGACCTAGAAAATTTGGCACTGCTGTGAATAGTTTAGTCGCAAAGTGAAGATTCACGGGTAAAAAGCCCCAAACTGTCAGATAGGTTATTTTTGAGCTTTCAGCAGCCCTGGGCGAATTCTTTAGAGAAATGTAGCTGTTTTTCTTGGTGGACTTGTCTATGTCCAGCTAAAAAAGGAGATGAGGATGGCCATATTCGTTTTCTGAGCTGCGAACGGGCAGAAAGGTGAGACAATGTGGGATTTTGACCATTTGTGCTGACCTTTGAATTTCAATGTAGATCTCTATAACGTGACCCAGCTGCATTGTCAATGATCGCATTGGTTTGATTTTTGGTTTGCTTGTAGGGCGCTGGCACCCACATTCAGTGACCTAGAAAATTTGACACTGCTGTGAATAGTTTAGTCGTAAAGTGAAGATTCAAGGGTAAAAAGCCCCAAACTGTCAGATAGGTTATTTTTGAGCTTTCAGCAGCCCTGGGCGGGTTCTTTAGAGAAATATAGCTGTTTTTCTTGGTGGACTTGTCTATGTCCAGCTACACAAGGAGATGATGATGGCCATTGTCTGTTTCTGAGCTGCGAACGGGCAGAAAGGTGAGACAATGTGGGATTTTGACCATTTGTGCTGACCTTTGAATTTCAATGTACCTCTCTATAACATGACCCAGCTGTAATGTCATTGGTCGCATTGATTTGATTTTTGGTTTGCTTGTAGGGCGCTGGCACCCATATGCAGTGACCCAGAAAATTTGACACTGCTGTGAATAGTTTAGTCGCAAAGTGAAGATTCACGGGTAAAAAGCCCCAAACTGTCAGATAGGTTATTTTTGAGCCTTCAGCAGCCCTGGGCGGGTTCTTTAGAGAAATGTAGCTGTTTTTCTTGGTGGACTTGTCTATGTCCAGCTACACAAGGAGATGATGATGGTCATTGTCTGTTTCTGAGCTGCGAACGGGCAGAAAAGTGAGACAATGTGGGATTTTGACCATTTGTGCTGACCTTTGAATTTCAATGTAGGTCTCTATAACATGACCCAGCTGTAATGTCATTGGTCGCATTGATTTGATTTTTGGTTTGCTTGTAGGGCACTGGCACTCATATACAGTGACCCAGAAAATTTGACACTGCTGTGAATAGTTTAGTCGCAAAGTGAAGATTCATGGGTAAAAAGCCCCAAACTGTCAGATAGGGTTTTTTGAGCTTTCAGCAGCCCTGGGCGGGTTCTTTAGAGAAATGTAGCTGTTTTTCTTGGTGGACTTGTCTATGTCCAGCTACACAAGGAGGTGATGATGGTCATTGTCTGGTTCTGAGCTGCGAACGGGCAGAAAGGTGAGACAATGTGGGATTTTGACCATTTGTGCTGACCTTTGAATTTCAATGTACCTCTCTATAACATGACCCAGCTGTAATGTCATTGGTCGCATTGATTTGATTTTTGGTTTGCTTGTAGGGCACTGGCACTCATATACAGTGACCCAGAAAATTTGACACTGCTGTGAATAGTTTAGTCGCAAAGTGAAGATTCACGGGTAAAAAGCCCCAAACTGTCAGATAGGTTATTTTTGAGCTTTCAGCAGCCCTGGGCGAGTTCTTTAGAGAAATGTGGCTGTTTTTCTTGGTGGACTTGTCTATGTCCAGCTACACAAGGATATGAGGATGGTCATATTCGTGTTCTGAGCTGCGAACGGGCAGAAAGGTGAGAAAATGTGGGATTTTGACCATTTGTGCAGACCTTTGAATTTCAATGTAGGTCTCTATAACGTGACCCAGCTGCATTGTCAATGGTCGCATTGATTTGATTTTTGGTTTGCTTGTAGGGCGCTGGCATCCACATTCAGTGACCTAGAAAATTTGGCACTGCTGTGAATAGTTTAGTCGCAGAGTGAAGATTCACGGGTAAAAAGGCCCAAACTGTCAGATAGGTTATTTTTGAGCTTTCAGGAGCCCTGGGCGGGTTCTTTAGAGAAATGTAGCTGTTTTTCTTGGTGGACTTGTCTATGTCCAGCTACACAAGGAGATGATGATGGTCATTGTCTGTTTCTGAGCTGCGAACGGGCAGAAAGGTGAGACAATGTGGGATTTTGACCATTTGTGCTGACCTTTGAATTTCAATGTACCTCTCTATAACATGACCCAGCTGTAATGTCATTGGACGCATTGATTTGATTTTTGGTTTGCTTGTAGGGCGCTGGCACCCATATGCAGTGACCCACAAAATTTGACACTGCTGTGAATAGTTTAGTCGCAAAGTGAAGATTCACGGGTAAAAAGCCCCAAAGTGTCAGATAGGTTATTTTTGAGCTTTCAGCAGCCCTGGGCGGGTTCTTTAGAGAAATGTAGCTGTTTTTCTTGGTGGACTTGTCTATGTCCAGCTACACAAGGAGATGATGATGGTCATTGTCTGTTTCTGAGCTGCGAACGGGCAGAAAGGTGAGACAATGTGGGATTTTGACCATTTGTGCTGACCTTTGAATTTCAATGTACCTCTCTATAACATGACCCAGCTGTAATGTCATTGGTCGCATTGATTTGATTTTTGGTTTGCTTGTAGGGCACTTTGTGGTGGGTCTGATCTACTCACCTCCCACCGTTTAGGAGCTGCATCTGCGCCTTGATCCAAGAGGGTGGTGGCGTTCCTGCGGATGCGGAAAACTGGGCCTTTGGCCGAGTCTCACGCGAACCGTGAAATTTTTTTTTTTTTTTTTTTTTTTGTAGGGCGCTGGCACCCATATGCAGTGACCCAGAAAATTTGACACTGCTGTGAATAGTTTAGTCGCAAAGTGAAGATTCACGGGTAAAAAGCCCCAAACTGTCAGATAGGTTATTTTTGAGCTTTCAGCAGCCCTGGGCGAGTTCTTTAGAGAAATGTAGCTGTTTTTCTTGGTGGACTTGTCTATGTCCAGCTACACAAGGAGATGATGATGGCCATTGTCTGTTTCTGAGCTGCGAACGGGCAGAAAGGTGAGAAAATGTGGGATTTTGACCATTTGTGCTGACCTTTGAATTTCAATGTAGGTCTCTATAACGTGACCCAGCTGCATTGTCAATGGTCGCATTGATTTGATTTTTGGTTTGCTTGTAGGGCACTGGCATCCACATTCAGTGACCTAGAAAATTTGGCACTGCTGTGAATAGTTTAGTCGCAGAGTGAAGATTCACGGGTAAAAAGCCCCAAACTGTCAGATAGGTTATTTTTGAGCTTTCAGCAGCCCTGGGCGGGTTCTTTAGAGAAATGTAGCTGTTTTTCTTGGTGGACTTGTCTATGTCCAGCTACACAAGGAGATGATGATGGTCATTGTCTGTTTCTGAGCTGCGAACGGGCAGAAAGGTGAGACAATGTGGGATTTTGACCATTTGTGCTGACCTTTGAATTTCAATGTACCTCTCTATAACATGACCCAGCTGTAATGTCATTGGACGCATTGATTTGATTTTTGGTTTGCTTGTAGGGCGCTGGCACCCATATGCAGTGACCCAGAAAATTTGACACTGCTGTGAATAGTTTAGTCGCAAAGTGAAGATTCACGGGTAAAAAGCCCCAAAGTGTCAGATAGGTTATTTTTGAGCTTTCAGCAGCCCTGGGCGGGTTCTTTAGAGAAATGTAGCTGTTTTTCTTGGTGGACTTGTCTATGTCCAGCTACACAAGGAGATGATGATGGTCATTGTCTGTTTCTGAGCTGCGAACGGGCAGAAAGGTGAGACAATGTGGGATTTTGACCATTTGTGCTGACCTTTGAATTTCAATGTACCTCTCTATAACATGACCCAGCTGTAATGTCATTGGTCGCATTGATTTGATTTTTGGTTTGCTTGTAGGGCACTGGCACCCATATGCAGTGACCCAGAAAATTTGACACTGCTGTGAATAGTTTAGTCGCAAAGTGAAGATTCACGGGTAAAAAGCCCCAAACTGTCAGATAGGTTTATTTTTGAGCTTTCAGCAGCCCTGGGCGAGTTCTTTAGAGAAATGTGGCTGTTTTTCTTGGTGGACTTGTCTATGTACAGCTACACAAGGAGATGAGGATGGTCATATTCGTTTTCTGAGCTGCGAACGGGCAGAAAGGTGAGAAAATGTCGGATTTTGACCATTTGTGCTGACCTTTGAATTTCAATGTAGGTCTCTATAACGTGACCCAGCTGCATTGTCAATGGTCGCATTGATTTGATTTTTGGTTTGCTTGTAGGGCGCTGGCACCCACATTCAGTGACCTAGAAAATTTGACACTGCTGTGAATAGTTTAGTCGCAAAGTGAAGATTCACGGGTAAAAAGCCCCAAAGTGTCAGATAGGTTATTTTTGAGCTTTCAGCAGCCCTGGGCGGGTTCTTTAGAGAAATGTAGCTGTTTTTCTTGGTGGACTTGTCTATGTCCAGCTACATAAGCAGATGATGATGGTCATTGTCTGTTTCTGAGCTGCGAACGGGCAGAAAGGTGAGACAATGTGGGATTTTGACCATTTGTGCTGACCTTTGAATTTCAATGTACCTCTCTATAACATGACCCAGCTGTAATGTCATTGGTCGCATTGACTTGATTTTTGGTTTGCTTGTAGGGCGCTGGCACCCATATGCAGTGACCCAGAAAATATGACACTGCTGTGAATAGTTTAGTTGCAAAGTGAAGATTCACGGGTAAAAAGCCCCCAACTGTCAGATAGGTTATTTTTGAGCTTTCACCAGCCCTGGGCGAGTTCTTTAGAGAAATGTGGCTGTTTTTCTTGGTGGAATTGTCTATGTCCAGCTACACAAGGAGATGAGGATGGTCATATTCGTTTTCTGAGCTGCGAACGGGCAGAAAGGTGAGAGAATGTGGGATTTTGACCATTTGTGCTGACCTTTGAATTTCAATGTAGGTCTCTTTAACGTGACCCAGCTGCATTGTCAATGGTCGCATTGATTTGATTTTTGGTTTGCTTGGAGGGCGCTGGCACCCACATTCAGTGGCCTAAAAAATTTGACACTGCTGTGAATAGTTTAGTCGCAAAGTGAAGATTCACGGGTAAAAAGCCCCAAACTGTCAGATAGGTTATTTTTGAGCTTTCAGCAGCTCTGGGCGGGTTCTTTAGAGAAATGTAGCTGTTTTTCTTGGTGGACTTGTCTATGTCCAGCTACACAAGGAGATGATGATTGTCATTGTCTCTTTCTGAGCTGCGAATGGGCAGAGAGGTGAGACAATGTGGGATTTTGACCATTTGTGCTGACCTTTGAATTTCAACGTACTGTAGTATCCCTGCCCGACCAATACGGAAGCAGTACGGAACTAATACGGAGCTTGCCTGATGTATATTTAGTGTATCTCCGTATGTAAGCGTACGTCGTCTGCTGCATAAAAGCGGCTGCGCATTTCTGTTTTGATGAAGATTAGATTACTAGTAGATTAGATTAGATAGCAATGAAAGCTAACTCGAGGAAGAGAGATTTTGATAATAACGAGCTATTCAACCTCCAGGTGAGCACCGGAGAGAAAGTCAGTTATTTTGCCGTTCCTTCTTTCATTAATAATTATATCTCAGGTGTGTACCTGAAAGTAGAATAAAAGTAATTCTTGTTAATTGCACCGCGCCTACCACTCGGCTACCCATTACATTGGTGGCAGCGGTGTAGTTTTAAATAAAACAACGTGATTCGACCCCAGACTCCGATGGCTCAACCCGCTACAGCTCCCTGCGACAAATCAAGATGAGAATCATGTTTCTTGCCTTCCTGGGCTTGGCCCTGCTTATTAGCTTGCAGCACAGTCAGGGTACTAGCGTGGATCACCCTTCTCTCCGCACCGCACACACTGGAGACTTCGATGGCGATTCCAAGCGACCCGCTACCTACATGTATAATACCCGTGGTGATGGCGAAGCTGATGCAGACGACAACAGGCAGTCTGCTGCCCAAGACAAGGAGGGTAGTCCCCAAGACCAGCAGCGTTTGATTTTCGCCGGCACGCAGTCGGAAGCAGGAGCCCACTCTTCATTTGGTACTTCGCCTCCGTGGTGGAATGCAGATTTTCGTCAACACTCTTCCTGGCTAGACCATCACTCTTTACGTCACGCAAAGCGATGCTATCGACAATGTGAAGACCACGATTCAAGACGAGGAGGGAGGTCATTTGTCTGACGCCGAGCTAGCCGCTCTGGGTGACCGGCTCAACCAAGATGAAGATAAAACCTGGCTTGCTCTCCGCTGTAGCTCCAGCCGCCGCCGTGGTTACTAACGCTGATTCCAGGTATGGCATTTTCTTTCCTGTCTTCCTTCAGTCTCCCTGTTCTCTTCAGTCTTCCTTTATGCGAGTGTGTGAATCCAGTTTAGTTTGGTAGGCGTCTGATCATGGTGAGCCACGGTTTACCCAGCTAACGTGGGACAATGTGTGTGACAACGCCCCTTATAGTTATAGTGTATTCAGTTCGGTTTTTGAACTGCGATGTTCCTGGCGGGTTGTGCCAGCGTTGTGCAGCAAGAGTGCTGTAGTTTTTCAGGTCCTATTTGGAGGACAGTTCTTTCCCCTTTTGACCCCGTGAGATGGTGTGAACCTGGTGTGCTTTTACTTCTACTTTATGATTTGTTATCAGTTCATTTCTTCTGTCTACTCTAAACGTTATCATTTCCGATATAATTTGCCATCTTCCGGTTGACGCTGTGTTCGTAACTCTTCACTAATTTTTTGAAAACCACGAGGGCGTGATAATCTGTAGGAAGGGAGGGTGTAGTATCCCTGCCCGACCAATACGGAAGCAGTACGGAACTAATACGGAGCTTGCCTGATGTATATTTAGTGTATCTCCGTATGTAAGCGTACGTCGTCTGCTGCATAAAAGCGGCTGCGCATTTCTGTTTTGATGAAGATTAGATTACTAGTAGATTAGATTAGATGGCAATGAAAGCTAACTCGAGGAAGAGAGATTTTGATAATAACGAGCTATTCAACCTCCAGGTGAGCACCGGGGAGAAAGTCAGTTATTTTGCCGTTTCTTCTTTCATTAATAATTATATCTCAGGTGTGTACCTCAAAGTAGAATAAAAGTAATTCTTGTTAATTGCACCGCGCCTACCACTCGGCTACCCATTACAGTACCTCTCTATAACATAACCCAGCTGTAATGTCATTGGTCGCATTGATTTGATTTTTGGTTTGCTTGTAGGGCGCCGGCACCCAAATGCAGTGACCCAGAAAATTTGACACTGCTGTGAATAGTTTAGTCGCAGAGTGAAGATTCACGGGTAAAAAGCCCAAAACCGTCAGATAGGTTATTTTTGAGCTTTCAGCAGCCCTGGGCGAGTTCTTTAGAGAAATGTGGCTGTTTTTCTTGGTGGACTTGTCTATGTCCAGCTACACAAGAAGATGAGGATGGTCATTGTCCGTTTCTGAGCTGCGAACGGGCAGAAAGGTGAGACAATGTGGGATTTTGACCATTTGTGCTGACCTTTGAATTTCAATGTAGGTCTCTATAACGTGACCCAGCTGCATTGTCAATGGTCGCATTGATTTGATTTTTGGTTTGCTTAGAGGGCGCTGGCACCCACATTCAGTGGCCTAGAAAATTTGACACTGCTGTGAATAGTTTAGTCGCAAAGTGAAGATTCACGGGTAAAAAGCCCCAAACTGTCAGATAGGTTATTTTTGAGCTTTCAGCAGCCCTGGGCGGGTTCTTTAGAGAAATGTAGCTGTTTTTCTTGTTGGACTTGTCTATGTCCAGCTACACAAGGAGATGATGATGGTCATTGTCTCTTTCTGAGCTGCGAACGGGCAGAGAGGTGAGACAATGTGGGATTTTGACCATTTGTGCTGACCTTTGAATTTCAATGTACCTCTCTATAACATAACCCAGCTGTAATGTCATTGGTCACATTGATTTGATTTTTGGTTTGCTTGTAGGGCGCTGGCACCCATATGCAGTGACCTAGAAAATTTGACACTGCTGTGAATAGTTTAGTCGCAAAGTGAAGATTCACGGGTAAAAAGCCCCAAACTGTCAGATAGGTTATTTTTGAGCTTTCAGCAGCCCTGGGCGAGTTCTTTAGAGAAATGTGGCTGTTTTTCTTGGTGGACTTGTCTATGTCCAGCTACACAAGGATATGAGGATGGTCATATTCGTGTTCTGAGCTGCGAACGGGCAGAAAGGTGAGAAAATGTGGGATTTTGACCATTTGTGCAGACCTTTGAATTTCAATGTAGGTCTCTATAACGTGACCCAGCTGCATTGTCAATGGTCGCATTGATTTGATTTTTGGTTTGCTTGTAGGTCGCTGGCACGCACATTCAGTGACCTAGAAAATTTGGCACTGCTGTGAATAGTTTAGTCGCAAAGTGAAGATTCACGGGTAAAAAGCCCCAAACTGTCAGATAGGTTATTTTTGAGCTTTCAGCAGCCCTGGGCGAATTCTTTAGAGAAATGTGGCTGTTTTTCTTGGTGGACTTGTCTATGTCCAGCTACAAAAGGAGATGAGGATGGCCATATTCGTTTTCTGAGCTGCGAACGGGCAGAAAGGTGAGACAATGTGGGATTTTGACCATTTATGCTGACCTTTGAATTTCAATGTAGGTCTCTATAACGTGACCCAGCTGCATTGTCAATGATCGCATTGGTTTGATTTTTGGTTTGCTTGTAGGGCGCTGGCACCCATATGCAGTGACCCAGAAAATTTGACACTGCTGTGAATAGTTTAGTCGCAAAGTGAAGATTCACGGGTAAAAAGCCCCAAACTGTCAGATAGGTTATTTTTGAGCCTTCAGCAGCCCTGGGCGGGTTCTTTAGAGAAATGTAGCTGTTTTTCTTGGTGGACTTGTCTATGTCCAGCTACACAAGGAGATGATGATGGTCATTGTCTGTTTCTGAGCTGCGAACGGGCAGAAAAGTGAGACAATGTGGGATTTTGACCATTTGTGCTGACCTTTGAATTTCAATGTACCTCTCTATAACATGACCCAGCTGTAATGTCATTGGTCGCATTGATTTGATTTTTGGTTTGCTTGTAGGGCACTGGCACTCATATACAGGGACCCAGAAAATTTGACACTGCTGTGAATAGTTTAGTCGCAAAGTGAAGATTCACGGGTAAAAAGCCCCAAACTGTCAGATAGGTTTTTTTTGAGCTTTCAGCAGCCCTGGGCGAGTTCTTTAGAGAAATGTGGCTGTTTTTCTTGGTGGATTTGTCTATGTCCAGCTACACAAGGATATGAGGATGGTCATATTCGTGTTCTGAGCTGCGAACGGGCAGAAAGGTGAGAAAATGTGGGATTTTGACCATTTGTGCTGACCTTTGAATTTCAATGTAGGTCTCTATAACGTGACCCAGCTGCATTGTCAATGGTCGCATTGATTTGATTTTTGGTTTGCTTGTAGGGCGCTGGCATCCACATTCAGTGACCTAGAAAATTTGGCACTGCTGTGAATAGTTTAGTCGCAGAGTGAAGATTCACGGGTAAAAAGGCCCAAGCTGTCAGATAGGTTATTTTTGAGCTTTCAGCAGCCCTGGGTGGGTTCTTTAGAGAAATGTAGCTGTTTTTCTTGGTGGACTTGTCTATGTCCAGCTACACAAGGAGATAATGATGGTCATTGTCTGTTTCTGAGCTGCGAACGGGCAGAAAGGTGAGACAATGTGGGATTTTGACCATTTGTGCTGACCTTTGAATTGCAATGTACCTCTCTATAACATGACCCAGCTGTAATGTCATTGGACGCATTGATTTGATTTTTGGTTTGCTTGTAGGGCGCTGGCACCCATATGCAGTGACCCACAAAATTTGACACTGCTGTGAATAGTTTAGTCGCAAAGTGAAGATTCACGGGTAAAAAGCCCCAAAGTGTCAGATAGGTTATTTTTGAGCTTTCAGCAGCCCTGGGCGGGTTCTTTAGAGAAATGTAGCTGTTTTTCTTGGTGGACTTGTCTATGTCCAGCTACACAAGGAGATGATGATGGTCATTGTCTGTTTCTGAGCTGCGAACGGGCAGAAAGGTGAGACAATGTGGGATTTTGACCATTTGTGCTGACCTTTGAATTTCAATGTACCTCTCTATAACATGACCCAGCTGTAATGTCATTGGTCGCATTGATTTGATTTTTGGTTTGCTTGTAGGGCACTGGCACCCATATGCAGTGACCCAGAAAATTTGACACTGCTGTGAATAGTTTAGTCGCAAAGTGAAGATTCACGGGTAAAAAGCCCCAAACTGTCAGATAGGTTATTTTTGAGCTTTCAGCAGCCCTGGGCGAGTTCTTTAGAGAAATGTAGCTGTTTTTCTTGGTGGACTTGTCTATGTCCAGCTACACAAGGAGATGATGATGGCCATTGTCTGTTTCTTAGCTGCGAACGGGCAGAAAGGTGAGAAAATGTCGGATTTTGACCATTTGTGCTGACCTTTGAATTTCAATGTAGGTCTCTATAACGTGACCCAGCTGCATTGTCAATGGTCGCATTGATTTGATTTTTGGTTTGCTTGTAGGGCACTGGCATCCACATTCAGTGACCTAGAAAATTTGGCACTGCTGTGAATAGTTTAGTCGCAGAGTGAAGATTCACGGGTAAAAAGCCCCAAACTGTCAGATAGGTTATTTTTGAGCTTTCAGCAGCCCTGGGCGGGTTCTTTAGAGAAATGTAGCTGTTTTTCTTGGTGGACTTGTCTATGTCCAGCTACAAAAGGAGATGATGATGGTCATTGTCTGTTTCTGAGCTGCGAACGGGCAGAAAGGTGAGACAATGTGGGATTTTGACCATTTGTGCTGACCTTTGAATTTCATTGTACCTCTCTATAACATGACCCAGCTGTAATGTCATTGGACGCATTGATTTGATTTTTGGTTTGCTTGTAGGGCGCTGGCACCCATATGCAGTGACCCAGAAAATTTGACACTGCTGTGAATAGTTTAGTCGCAAAGTGAAGATTCACGGGTAAAAAGCCCCAAAGTGTCAGATAGGTTATTTTTGAGCTTTCAGCAGCCCTGGGCGGGTTCTTTAGAGAAATGTAGCTGTTTTTCTTGGTGGACTTGTCTATGTCCAGCTACACAAGGAGATGATGATGGTCATTGTCTGTTTCTGAGCTGCGAACGGGCAGAAAGGTGAGACAATGTGGGATTTTGACCATTTGTGCTGACCTTTGAATTTCAATGTACCTCTCTATAACATGACCCAGCTGTAATGTCATTGGTCGCATTGATTTGATTTTTGGTTTGCTTGTAGGGCACTGGCACCCATATGCAGTGACCCAGAAAATTTGACACTGCTGTGAATAGTTTAGTCGCAAAGTGAAGATTCACGGGTAAAAAGCCCCAAACTGTCAGATAGGTTATTTTTGAGCTTTCAGCAGCCCTGGGCGAGTTCTTTAGAGAAATGTGGCTGTTTTTCTTGGTGGACTTGTCTATGTACAGCTACACAAGGAGATGAGGATGGTCATATTCGTTTTCTGAGCTGCGAACGGGCAGAAAGGTGAGAAAATGTGGGATTTTGACCATTTGTGCTGACCTTTGAATTTCAATGTAGGTCTCTATAACGTGACCCAGCTGCATTGTCAATGGTCGCATTGATTTGATTTTTGGTTTGCTTGTAGGGCGCTGGCACCCACATTCAGTGACCTAGAAAATTTGACACTGCTGTGAATAGTTTAGTCGCAAAGTGAAGATTCACGGGTAAAAAGCCCCAAAGTGTCAGATAGGTTATTTTTGAGCTTTCAGCAGCCCTGGGCGGGTTCTTTAGAGAAATGTAGCTGTTTTTCTTGGTGGACTTGTCTATGTCCAGCTACATAAGCAGATGATGATGGTCATTGTCTGTTTCTGAGCTGCGAACATGCAGAAAGGTGAGACAATGTGGGATTTTGACCATTTGTGCTGACCTTTGAATTTCAATGTACCTCTCTATAACATGACCCAGCTGTAATGTCATTGGTCGCATTGACTTGATTTTTGGTTTGCTTGTAGGGCGCTGGCACCCATATGCAGTGACCCAGAAAATATGACACTGCTGTGAATAGTTTAGTTGCAAAGTGAAGATTCACGGGTAAAAAGCCCCCAACTGTCAGATAGGTTATTTTTGAGCTTTCACCAGCCCTGGGCGAGTTCTTTAGAGAAATGTGGCTGTTTTTCTTGGTGGAATTGTCTATGTCCAGCTACACAAGGAGATGAGGATGGTCATATTCGTTTTCTGAGCTGCGAACGGGCAGAAAGGTGAGAGAATGTGGGATTTTGACCATTTGTGCTGACCTTTGAATTTCAATGTAGGTCTCTTTAACGTGACCCAGCTGCATTGTCAATGGTCGCATTGATTTGATTTTTGGTTTGCTTGGAGGGCGCTGGCACCCACATTCAGTGGCCTAAAAAATTTGACACTGCTGTGAATAGTTTAGTCGCAAAGTGAAGATTCACGGGTAAAAAGCCCCAAACTGTCAGATAGGTTATTTTGAGCTTTCAGCAGCTCTGGGCGGGTTCTTTAGAGAAATGTAGCTGTTTTTCTTGGTGGACTTGTCTATGTCCAGCTACACAAGGAGATGATGATTGTCATTGTCTCTTTCTGAGCTGCGAATGGGCAGAGAGGTGAGACAATGTGGGATTTTGACCATTTGTGCTGACCTTTGAATTTCAACGTACTGTAGTATCCCTGCCCGACCAATACGGAAGCAGTACGGAACTAATACGGAGCTTGCCTGATGTATATTTAGTGTATCTCCGTATGTAAGCGTACGTCGTCTGCTGCATAAAAGCGGCTGCGCATTTCTGTTTTGATGAAGATTAGATTACTAGTAGATTAGATTAGATAGCAATGAAAGCTAACTCGAGGAAGAGAGATTTTGATAATAACGAGCTATTCAACCTCCAGGTGAGCACCGGAGAGAAAGTCAGTTATTTTGCCGTTCCTTCTTTCATTAATAATTATATCTCAGGTGTGTACCTGAAAGTAGAATAAAAGTAATTCTTGTTAATTGCACCGCGCCTACCACTCGGCTACCCATTACATTGGTGGCAGCGGTGTAGTTTTAAATAAAACAACGTGATTCGACCCCAGACTCCGATGGCTCAACCCGCTACAGCTCCCTGCGACAAATCAAGATGAGAATCATGTTTCTTGCCTTCCTGGGCTTGGCCCTGCTTATTAGCTTGCAGCACAGTCAGGGTACTAGCGTGGATCACCCTTCTCTCCGCACCGCACACACTGGAGACTTCGATGGCGATTCCAAGCGACCCGCTACCTACATGTATAATACCCGTGGTGATGGCGAAGCTGATGCAGACGACAACAGGCAGTCTGCTGCCCAAGACAAGGAGGGTAGTCCCCAAGACCAGCAGCGTTTGATTTTCGCCGGCACGCAGTCGGAAGCAGGAGCCCACTCTTCATTTGGTACTTCGCCTCCGTGGTGGAATGCAGATTTTCGTCAACACTCTTCCTGGCTAGACCATCACTCTTTACGTCACGCAAAGCGATGCTATCGACAATGTGAAGACCACGATTCAAGACGAGGAGGGAGGTCATTTGTCTGACGCCGAGCTAGCCGCTCTGGGTGACCGGCTCAACCAAGATGAAGATAAAACCTGGCTTGCTCTCCGCTGTAGCTCCAGCCGCCGCCGTGGTTACTAACGCTGATTCCAGGTATGGCATTTTCTTTCCTGTCTTCCTTCAGTCTCCCTGTTCTCTTCAGTCTTCCTTTATGCGAGTGTGTGAATCCAGTTTAGTTTGGTAGGCGTCTGATCATGGTGAGCCACGGTTTACCCAGCTAACGTGGGACAATGTGTGTGACAACGCCCCTTATAGTTATAGTGTATTCAGTTCGGTTTTTGAACTGCGATGTTCCTGGCGGGTTGTGCCAGCGTTGTGCAGCAAGAGTGCTGTAGTTTTTCAGGTCCTATTTGGAGGACAGTTCTTTCCCCTTTTGACCCCGTGAGATGGTGTGAACCTGGTGTGCTTTTACTTCTACTTTATGATTTGTTATCAGTTCATTTCTTCTGTCTACTCTAAACGTTATCATTTCCGATATAATTTGCCATCTTCCGGTTGACGCTGTGTTCGTAACTCTTCACTAATTTTTTGAAAACCACGAGGGCGTGATAATCTGTAGGAAGGGAGGGTGTAGTATCCCTGCCCGACCAATACGGAAGCAGTACGGAACTAATACGGAGCTTGCCTGATGTATATTTAGTGTATCTCCGTATGTAAGCGTACGTCGTCTGCTGCTTAAAAGCGGCTGCGCATTTCTGTTTTGATGAAGATTAGATTACTAGTAGATTAGATTAGATAGCAATGAAAGCTAACTCGAGGAAGAGAGATTTTGATAATAACGAGCTATTCAACCTCCAGGTGAGCACCGGAGAGAAAGTCAGTTATTTTGCCGTTTCTTCTTTCATTAATAATTATATCTCAGGTGTGTACCTCAAAGTAGAATAAAAGTAATTCTTGTTAATTGCACCGCGCCTACCACTCGGCTACCCATTACAGTACCTCTCTATAACATAACCCAGCTGTAATGTCATTGGTCGCATTGATTTGATTTTTGGTTTGCTTGTAGGGCGCCGGCACCCAAATGCAGTGGCCCAGAAAATTTGACACTGCTGTGAATAGTTTAGTCGCAGAGTGAAGATTCACGGGTAAAAAGCCCAAAACTGTCAGATAGGTTATTTTTGAGCTTTCAGCAGCCCTGGGCGAGTTCTTTAGAGAAATGTGGCTGTTTTTCTTGGTGGACTTGTCTATGTCCAGCTACACAAGAAGATGAGGATGGTCATTGTCCGTTTCTGAGCTGCGAACGGGCAGAAAGGTGAGACAATGTGGGATTTTGACCATTTGTGCTGACCTTTGAATTTCAATGTAGGTCTCTATAACGTGACCCAGCTGCATTGTCAATGGTCGCATTGATTTGATTTTTGGTTTGGTTGGAGGGCGCTGGCACCCACATTCAGTGGCCTAGAAAATTTGACACTGCTGTGAATAGTTTAGTCGCAAAGTGAAGATTCACGGGTAAAAAGCCCCAAACTGTCAGATAGGTTATTTTTGAGCTTTCAGCAGCCCTGGGCGGGTTCTTTAGAGAAATGTAGCTGTTTTTCTTGGTGGACTTGTCTATGTCCAGCTACACAAGGAGATGATGATGGTCATTGTCTGTTTCTGAGCTGCGAACGGGCAGAAAAGTGAGACAATGTGGGATTTTGACCATTTGTGCTGACCTTTGAATTTCAATGTACCTCTCTATAACATGACCCAGCTGTAATGTCATTGGTCGCATTGATTTGATTTTTGGTTTGCTTGTAGGGCACTGGCACTCATATACAGTGACCCAGAAAATTTGACACTGCTGTGAATAGTTTAGTCGCAAAGTGAAGATTCACGGGTAAAAAGCCCCAAACTGTCAGATAGGGTTTTTTGAGCTTTCAGCAGCCCTGGGCGGGTTCTTTAGAGAAATGTAGCTGTTTTTCTTGGTGGACTTGTCTATGTCCAGCTACACAAGGAGATGATGATGGTCATTGTCTGTTTCTGAGCTGCGAACGGGCAGAAAGGTGAGACAATGTGGGATTTTGACCATTTGTGCTGACCTTTGAATTTCAATGTACCTCTCTATAACATGACCCTGCTGTAATGTCATTGGTCGCATTGATTTGATTTTTGGTTTGCTTGTAGGGCACTGGCACTCATATACAGTGACCCAGAAAATTTGACACTGCTGTGAATAGTTTAGTCGGAAAGTGAAGATTCACGGGTAAAAAGCCCCAAACTGTCAGATAGGTTATTTTTGAGCTTTCAGCAGCCCTGGGCGAGTTCTTTAGAGAAATGTGGCTGTTTTTCTTGGTGGACTTGTATATGTCCAGCTACACAAGGATATGAGGATGGTCATATTCGTGTTCTGAGCTGCGAACGGGCAGAAAGGTGAGAAAATGTGGGATTTTGACCATTTGTGCTGACCTTTGAATTTCAATGTAGGTCTCTATAACGTGACCCAGCTGCATTGTCAATGGTCGCATTGATTTGATTTTTGGTTTGCTTGTAGGGCGCTGGCATCCACATTCAGTGACCTAGAAAATTTGGCACTGCTGTGAATAGTTTAGTCGCAGAGTGAAGATTCACGGGTAAAAAGGCCCAAACTGTGAGATAGGTTATTTTTGAGCTTTCAGGAGCCCTGGGCGGGTTCTTTAGAGAAATGTAGCTGTTTTTCTTGGTGGACTTGTCTATGTCCAGCTACACAAGGAGATGATGATGGTCATTGTCTGTTTCTGAGCTGCGAACGAGCAGAAAGGTGAGACAATGTGGGATTTTGACCATTTGTGCTGCCCTTTGAATTTCAATGTACCTCTCTATAACATGACCCAGCTGTAATGTCATTGGACGCATTGATTTGATTTTTGGTTTGCTTGTAGGGCGCTGGCACCCATATGCAGTGACCCACAAAATTTGACACTGCTGTGAATAGTTTAGTCGCAAAGTGAAGATTCACGGGTAAAAAGCCCCAAAGTGTCAGATAGGTTATTTTTGAGCTTTCAGCAGCCCTGGGCGGGTTCTTTAGAGAAATGTAGCTGTTTTTCTTGGTGGACTTGTCTATGTCCAGCTACACAAGGAGATGATGATGGTCATTGTCTGTTTCTGAGCTGCGAAAGGGCAGAAAAGTGAGACAATGTGGGATTTTGACCATTTGTGCTGACCTTTGAATTTCAATGTACCTCTCTATAACATGACCCAGCTGTAATGTCATTGGTCGCATTGATTTGATTTTTGGTTTGCTTGTAGGGCACTGGCACTCATATACAGTGACCCAGAAAATTTGACACTGCTGTGAATAGTTTAGTCGCAAAGTGAAGATTCACGGGTAAAAAGCCCCAAACTGTCAGATAGGGTTTTTTGAGCTTTCAGCAGCCCTGGGCGGGTTCTTTAGAGAAATGTAGCTGTTTTTCTTGGTGGACTTGTCTATGTCCAGCTACACAAGGAGATGATGATGGTCATTGTCTGTTTCTGAGCTGCGAACGGGCAGAAAGGTGAGACAATGTGGGATTTTGACCATTTGTGCTGACCTTTGAATTTAAATGTACCTCTCTATAACATGACCCAGCTGTAATGTCATTGGTCGCATTGATTTGATTTTTGGTTTGCTTGTAGGACACTGGCACCCATATGCAGTGACCCAGAAAATTTGACACTGCTGTGAATAGTTTAGTCGCAAAGTGAAGATTCACGGGTAAAAAGCCCCAAACTGTCAGATAGGTTATTTTTGAGCTTTCAGCAGCCCTGGGCGAGTTCTTTAGAGAAATGTGGCTGTTTTTCTTGGTGGACTTGTCTATGTACAGCTACACAAGGAGATGAGGATGGTCATATTCGGTTTCTGAGCTGCGAACGGGCAGAAAGGTGAGAAAATGTGGGATTTTGACCATTTGTGCTGACCTTTGAATTTCAATGTAGGTCTCTATAACGTGACCCAGCTGCATTGTCAATGGTCGCATTGATTTGATTTTTGGTTTGCTTGGAGGGCGCTGGCACCCACATTCAGTGACCTAGAAAATTTGACACTGCTGTGAATAGTTTAGTCGCAAAGTGAAGATTCACGGGTAAAAAGCCCCAAAGTGTCAGATAGGTTATTTTTGAGCTTTCAGCAGCTCTGGGCGGGTTCTTTAGAGAAATGTAGCTGTTTTTCTTGGTGGACTTGTCTATGTCCAGCTACATAAGCAGATGATGATGGTCATTGTCTGTTTCTGAGCTGCGAACGGGCAGAAAAATGAGACAATGTGGGATTTTGACCATTTGTGCTGACCTTTGAATTTCAATGTACCTCTCTATAACATGACCCAGCTGTAATGTCATTGGTCGCATTGACTTGATTTTTGGTTTGCTTGTAGGGCGCTGGCACCCATATGCAGTGACCCAGAAAATTTGACACTGCTGTGAATAGTTTAGTCGCAAAGTGAAGATTCACGGGTAAAAAGCCCCAAACTGTCAGATAGGTTATTTTTGAGCTTTCAGCAGCCCTGGGCGAGTTCTTTAGAGAAATGTGGCTGTTTTTCTTGGTGGACTTGTCTATGTCCAGCTACACAAGGAGATGAGGATGGTCATATTCGTTTTCTGAGCTGCGAACGGGCAGAAAGGTGAGACAATGTGGGATTTTGACCATTTGTGCTGACCTTTGAATTTCAATGTACCTCTCTATAACATGACCCAGCTGTAATGTCATTGGTCGCATTGACTTGATTTTTGGTTTGCTTGGAGGGCGCTGGCACCCATATGCAGTGACCCAGAAAAGTTGACACTGCTGTGAATAGTTTAGTCGCAAAGTGAAGATTCACGGGTAAAAAGCCCCAAACTGTCAGATAGGTTATTTTTGAGCTTTCAGCAGCCCTGGGCGGGTTCTTTAGAGAAATGTAGCTGTTTTTTTGGTGGACTTGTCTATGTCCAGCTACACAAGGATATGAGGATGGTCATATTCGTTTTCTGAGCTGCGAACGGGCAGAAAGGTGAAAAAATTTCGGATTTTGACCATTTGTGCTGACCTTTGAATTTCAATGTAGGTCTCTATAACGTTACCCAGCTGCATTGTCAATGGTCGCATTGATTTGATTTTTGGTTTGCTTGTAGGGCGCTGGCACCCACATTCAGTGACCCAGAAAATTTGGCACTGCTGTGAATAGTTTAGTCGCAAAGTGAAGATTCACGGGTAAAAAGCCCCAAACTGTCAGATAGGTTATTTTTGAGCTTTCAGCAGCCCTGGGCGAATTCTTTAGAGAAATGTGGCTGTTTTTCTTGGTGGACTTGTCTATGTCCAGCTACAAAAGGAGATGAGGATGGCCATATTCGTTTTCTGAGCTGCAAACGGGCAGAAAGGTGAGACAATGTGGGATTTTGACCATTTGTGCTGACCTTTGAATTTCAATGTAGGTCTCTATAACGTGACCCAGCTGCATTGTCAATGATCGCATTGATTTGATTTTTGGTTTGCTTGTAGGGCGCTGGCACCCATATGCAGTGACCCAGAAAATTTGACACTGCTGTGAATAGTTTAGTCGCAAAGTGAAGATTCACGGGTAAAAAGCCCCAAAGTGTCAGATAGGTTATTTTTGAGCTTTCAGCAGCCCTGGGCGGGTTCTTTAGAGAAATGTAGCTGTTTTTCTTGGTGGACTTGTCTATGTCGAGCTACACAAGGAGATGATGATGGTCATTGTCTGTTTCTGAGCTGCGAACGGGCAGAAAGGTGAGACAATGTGGGATTTTGGCCATTTGTGCTGACCTTTGAATTTCAATGTACCTCTCTATAACATGACCCAGCTGTAATGTCATTGGTCGCATTGATTTGATTTTTGGTTTGCTTGTAGGGCGCTGGCACCCATATGCAGTGACCCAGAAAATTTGACACTGCTGTGAATAGTTTAGTTGCAAAGTGAAGATTCACGGGTATAAAGCCCCAAACTGTCAGATAGGTTATTTTTCAGCTTTCAGCAGCCCTGGGCGAGTTCTTTAGAGAAATGTGGCTGTTTTTCTTGGTGGACTTGTCTATGTCCAGCTACACAAGGAGATGATGATGGTCGTTGTCTGTTTCTGAGCTGCGAACGGGCAGAAAGGTGAGAAAATGTGGGATTTTGACCATTTGTGCTGACCTTTGAATTTCAATGTAGGTCTCTATAACGTGACCCAGCTGCATTGTCAATGGTTCAATTGATTTGATTTTTGGTTTGCTTGGAGGGCGCTGGCACCCACATTCAGTGACCTAGAGAATTTGACACTGCTGTGAATAGTTTAGTCGCAAAGTGAAGATTCACGGGTAAAAAGCCCCAAACTGTCAGATAGGTTATTTTTGAGCTTTCAGCAGCCCTGGGCGGGTTCTTTAGAGAAATGTAGCTGTTTTTCTTGGTGGACTTGTCTATGTCCAGCTACACAAGGAGATGATGATGGTCATTGTCTGTTTCTGAGCTGCGAACGTGCAGAAAGGTGAGACAATGTGGGATTTTGACCATTTGTGCTGACAATTGAATTTCAATGTACCTCTCTATAACATGACCCAGCTGTAATGTCATTGGTCGCATTGATTTTATTTTTGGTTTGCTTGTAGGGCGCTGGCACCCATATGCAGTGACCCAGAAAATTTGACACTGCTGTGAATAGTTTAGTCGCAAAGTGAAGATTCACGGGTAAAAAGCCCCAAACTGTCAGATAGGTTATTTTTGAGCTTTCAGCAGCCCTGGGCGGGTTCTTTAGAGAAATGTAGCTGTTTTTCTTGGTGGACTTGTCTATGTCGAGCTACACAAGGAGATGATGATGGTCATTGTCTGTTTCTGAGCTGCGAACGGGCAGAAAGGTGAGACAATGTGGGATTTTGGCCATTTGTGCTGACCTTTGAATTTCAATGTACCTCTCTATAACATGACCCAGCTGTAATGTCATTGGTCGCATTGATTTGATTTTTGGTTTGCTTGTAGGGCGCTGGCACCCATATGCAGTGACCCAGAAAATTTGACACTGCTGTGAATAGTTTAGTTGCAAAGTGAAGATTCACGGGTAAAAAGCCCCAAACTGTCAGATAGGTTATTTTTGAGCTTTCAGCAGCCCTGGGCGAGTTCTTTAGAGAAATGTGGCTGTTTTTCTTGGTGGACTTGTCTATGTCCAGCTACACAAGGAGATGAGGATGGTCATATTCGTTTTCTGAGCTGCGAACGGGCAGAAAGGTGAGAAAATGTGGGATTTTGACCATTTGTGCCGACCTCTGAATTTCAATGTACCTCTCTATAACATGACCCAGCTGTAATGTCATTGGTCGCATTGACTTGATTTTTGGTTTGCTTGTAGGGCGCTGGCACCCATATGCAGTGACCCAGAAAATTTGACACTGCTGTGAATAGTTTAGTCGCAAAGTGAAGATTCACGGGTAAAAAGCCCCAAACTGTCAGATAGGGTATTTTTGAGCTTTCAGCAGCCCTGGGCGAGTTCTTTAGAGAAATGTGGCTGTTTTTCTTGGTGGACTTGTCTATGTCCAGCTACACAAGGAGATGAGGATGCTCATATTCGTTTTCTGAGCTGCGAACGGGCAGAAAGGTGAGAAAATGTGGGATTTTGACCATTTGTGCTGACCTTTGATTTTCAATGTAGGTCTCTATAACGTGACCCAGCTGCATTGTCAATGGTTGCATTGATTTGATTTTTGGTTTGCTTGGAGGGCGCTGGCACCCACATTCAGTGACCTAGAAAATTTGACACTGCTGTGAATAGTTTAGTCGCAAAGTGAAGATTCACGGGTAAAAAGCCCCAAACTGTCAGATAGGTTATTTTTGAGCTTTCAGCAGCCCTGGGCGGGTTCTTTAGAGAAATGTAGCTGTTTTTCTTGGTGGACTTGTCTATGTCCAGCTACACAAGGAGATGATGATGGTCATTGTCTGTTTCTGAGCTGCGAACGGGCAGAAAGGTGAGACAATGTGGGATTTTGACCATTTGTGCCGACCTCTGAATTTCAATGTACCTCTCTATAACATGACCCAGCTGTAATGTCATTGGTCGCATTGACTTGATTTTTGGTTTGCTTGTAGGGCGCTGGCACCCATATGCAGTGACCCAGAAAATTTGACACTGCTGTGAATAGTTTAGTCGCAAAGTGAAGATTCACGGGTAAAAAGCCCCAAACTGTCAGATAGGTTATTTTTGAGCTTTCAGCAGCCCTGGGCGAGTTCTTTAGAGAAATGTGGCTGTTTTTCTTGGTGGACTTGTCTATGTCCAGCTACACAAGGAGATGAGGATGGTCATATTCGTTTTCTGAGCTGCGAACGGGCAGAAAGGTGAGACAATGTGGGATTTTGACCATTTGTGCTGACCTTTGAATTTCAATGTAGGTCTCTATAACATGACCCAGCTGCATTGTCAATGGTCGCATTGATTTGATTTTTGGTTTGCTTGGAGGGCGCTGGCACCCATATGCAGTGACCCAGAAAATATGACACTGCTGTGAATAGTTTAGTTGCAAAGTGAAGATTCACGGGTAAAAAGCCCCAAACTGTCAGATAGGTTATTTTTGAGCTTTCAGCAGCCCTGGGCGGGTTCTTTAGAGAAATGTAGCTGTTTTTCTTGGTGGACTTGTCTATGTCCAGCTACACAAGGAGATGATGATGGTCATTGTCTGTTTCTGAGCTGCGAACGGGCAGAAAGGTGAGACAATGTGGGATTTTGGCCATTTGTGCTGACCTTTGAATTTCAATGTACCTCTCTATAACATGACCCAGCTGCATTGTCAATGGTCGCATTGATTTGATTTTTGGTTTGCTTGTAGGGCGCTGGCATCCACATTCAGTGACCTAGAAAATTTGGCACTGCTGTGAATAGTTTAGTCGCAGAGTGAAGATTCACGGGTAAAAAGGCCCAAACTGTGAGATAGGTTATTTTTGAGCTTTCAGGAGCCCTGGGCGGGTTCTTTAGAGAAATGTAGCTGTTTTTCTTGGTGGACTTGTCTATGTCCAGCTACACAAGGAGATGATGATGGTCATTGTCTGTTTCTGAGCTGCGAACGAGCAGAAAGGTGAGACAATGTGGGATTTTGACCATTTGTGCTGCCCTTTGAATTTCAATGTACCTCTCTATAACATGACCCAGCTGTAATGTCATTGGACGCATTGATTTGATTTTTGGTTTGCTTGTAGGGCGCTGGCACCCATATGCAGTGACCCACAAAATTTGACACTGCTGTGAATAGTTTAGTCGCAAAGTGAAGATTCACGGGTAAAAAGCCCCAAACTGTCAGATAGGTTATTTTTGAGCTTTCAGCAGCCCTGGGCGGGTTCTTTAGAGAAATGTAGCTGTTTTTCTTGGTGGACTTGTCTATGTCCAGCTACACAAGGAGATGATGATGGTCATTGTCTGTTTCTGAGCTGCGAACGGGCAGAAAGGTGAGACAATGTGGGATTTTGACCATTTGTGCTGACCTTTGAATTTCAATGTACCTCTCTATAACATGACCCAGCTGTAATGTCATTGGTCGCATTGATTTGATTTTTGGTTTGCTTGTAGGGCACTGGCACTCATATACAGTGACCCAGAAAATTTGACACTGCTGTGAATAGTTTAGTCGCAAAGTGAAGATTCACGGGTAAAAAGCCCCAAAGTGTCAGATAGGTTATTTTTGAGCTTTCAGCAGCCCTGGGCGGGTTCTTTAGAGAAATGTAGCTGTTTTTCTTGGTGGACTTGTCTATGTCCAGCTACACAAGGAGATGATGATGGTCATTGTCTGTTTCTGAGCTGCGAACGGGCAGAAAGGTGAGACAATGTGGGATTTTGACCATTTGTGCTGACCTTTGAATTTAAATGTACCTCTCTATAACATGACCCAGCTGTAATGTCATTGGTCGCATTGATTTGATTTTTGGTTTGCTTGTAGGACACTGGCACCCATATGCAGTGACCCAGAAAATTTGACACTGCTGTGAATAGTTTAGTCGCAAAGTGAAGATTCACGGGTAAAAAGCCCCAAACTGTCAGATAGGTTATTTTTGAGCTTTCAGCAGCCCTGGGCGAGTTCTTTAGAGAAATGTGGCTGTTTTTCTTGGTGGACTTGTCTATGTACAGCTACACAAGGAGATGAGGATGGTCATATTCGGTTTCTGAGCTGCGAACGGGCAGAAAGGTGAGAAAATGTGGGATTTTGACCATTTGTGCTGACCTTTGAATTTCAATGTAGGTCTCTATAACGTGACCCAGCTGCATTGTCAATGGTCGCATTGATTTGATTTTTGGTTTGCTTGGAGGGCGCTGGCACCCACATTCAGTGACCTAGAAAATTTGACACTGCTGTGAATAGTTTAGTCGCAAAGTGAAGATTCACGGGTAAAAAGCCCCAAAGTGTCAGATAGGTTATTTTTGAGCTTTCAGCAGCTCTGGGCGGGTTCTTTAGAGAAATGTAGCTGTTTTTCTTGGTGGACTTGTCTATGTCCAGCTACATAAGCAGATGATGATGGTCATTGTCTGTTTCTGAGCTGCGAACGGGCAGAAAAATGAGACAATGTGGGATTTTGACCATTTGTGCTGACCTTTGAATTTCAATGTACCTCTCTATAACATGACCCAGCTGTAATGTCATTGGTCGCATTGACTTGATTTTTGGTTTGCTTGTAGGGCGCTGGCACCCATATGCAGTGACCCAGAAAATTTGACACTGCTGTGAATAGTTTAGTCGCAAAGTGAAGATTCACGGGTAAAAAGCCCCAAACTGTCAGATAGGTTATTTTTGAGCTTTCAGCAGCCCTGGGCGAGTTCTTTAGAGAAATGTGGCTGTTTTTCTTGGTGGACTTGTCTATGTCCAGCTACACAAGGAGATGAGGATGGTCATATTCGTTTTCTGAGCTGCGAACGGGCAGAAAGGTGAGACAATGTGGGATTTTGACCATTTGTGCTGACCTTTGAATTTCAATGTACCTCTCTATAACATGACCCAGCTGTAATGTCATTGGTCGCATTGACTTGATTTTTGGTTTGCTTGGAGGGCGCTGGCACCCATATGCAGTGACCCAGAAAAGTTGACACTGCTGTGAATAGTTTAGTCGCAAAGTGAAGATTCACGGGTAAAAAGCCCCAAACTGTCAGATAGGTTATTTTTGAGCTTTCAGCAGCCCTGGGCGGGTTCTTTAGAGAAATGTAGCTGTTTTTTTGGTGGACTTGTCTATGTCCAGCTACACAAGGATATGAGGATGGTCATATTCGTTTTCTGAGCTGCGAACGGGCAGAAAGGTGAAAAAATTTCGGATTTTGACCATTTGTGCTGACCTTTGAATTTCAATGTAGGTCTCTATAACGTTACCCAGCTGCATTGTCAATGGTCGCATTGATTTGATTTTTGGTTTGCTTGTAGGGCGCTGGCACCCACATTCAGTGACCCAGAAAATTTGGCACTGCTGTGAATAGTTTAGTCGCAAAGTGAAGATTCACGGGTAAAAAGCCCCAAACTGTCAGATAGGTTATTTTTGAGCTTTCAGCAGCCCTGGGCGAATTCTTTAGAGAAATGTGGCTGTTTTTCTTGGTGGACTTGTCTATGTCCAGCTACAAAAGGAGATGAGGATGGCCATATTCGTTTTCTGAGCTGCAAACGGGCAGAAAGGTGAGACAATGTGGGATTTTGACCATTTGTGCTGACCTTTGAATTTCAATGTACCTCTCTATAACATGACCCAGTTGTAATGTCATTGGTCGCATTGATTTGATTTTTGGTTTGCTTGTAGGGCGCTGGCACCCATATGCAGTGACCCAGAAAATTTGACACTGCTGTGAATAGTTTAGTTGCAAAGTGAAGATTCACGGGTATAAAGCCCCAAACTGTCAGATAGGTTATTTTTCAGCTTTCAGCAGCCCTGGGCGAGTTCTTTAGAGAAATGTGGCTGATTTTCTTGGTGGACTTGTCTATGTCCAGCTACACAAGGAGATGATGATGGTCATTGTCTGTTTCTGAGCTGCGAACGGGCAGAAAGGTGAGAAAATGTGGGATTTTGACCATTTGTGCTGACCTTTGAATTTCAATGTAGGTCTCTATAACGTGACCCAGCTGCATTGTCAATGGTTCAATTGATTTGATTTTTGGTTTGCTTGGAGGGCGCTGGCACCCACATTCAGTGACCTAGAGAATTTGACACTGCTGTGAATAGTTTAGTCGCAAAGTGAAGATTCACGGGTAAAAAGCCCCAAACTGTCAGATAGGTTATTTTTGAGCTTTCAGCAGCCCTGGGCGGGTTCTTTAGAGAAATGTAGCTGTTTTTCTTGGTGGACTTGTCTATGTCCAGCTACACAAGGAGATGATGATGGTCATTGTCTGTTTCTGAGCTGCGAACGTGCAGAAAGGTGAGACAATGTGGGATTTTGACCATTTGTGCTGACAATTGAATTTCAATGTACCTCTCTATAACATGACCCAGCTGTAATGTCATTGGTCGCATTGATTTTATTTTTGGTTTGCTTGTAGGGCGCTGGCACCCATATGCAGTGACCCAGAAAATTTGACACTGCTGTGAATAGTTTAGTCGCAAAGTGAAGATTCACGGGTAAAAAGCCCCAAACTGTCAGATAGGTTATTTTTGAGCTTTCAGCAGCCCTGGGCGGGTTCTTTAGAGAAATGTAGCTGTTTTTCTTGGTGGACTTGTCTATGTCGAGCTACACAAGGAGATGATGATGGTCATTGTCTGTTTCTGAGCTGCGAACGGGCAGAAAGGTGAGACAATGTGGGATTTTGGCCATTTGTGCTGACCTTTGAATTTCAATGTACCTCTCTATAACATGACCCAGCTGTAATGTCATTGGTCGCATTGATTTGATTTTTGGTTTGCTTGTAGGGCGCTGGCACCCATATGCAGTGACCCAGAAAATTTGACACTGCTGTGAATAGTTTAGTTGCAAAGTGAAGATTCACGGGTAAAAAGCCCCAAACTGTCAGATAGGTTATTTTTGAGCTTTCAGCAGCCCTGGGCGAGTTCTTTAGAGAAATGTGGCTGTTTTTCTTGGTGGACTTGTCTATGTCCAGCTACACAAGGAGATGAGGATGGTCATATTCGTTTTCTGAGCTGCGAACGGGCAGAAAGGTGAGAAAATGTGGGATTTTGACCATTTGTGCCGACCTCTGAATTTCAATGTACCTCTCTATAACATGACCCAGCTGTAATGTCATTGGTCGCATTGACTTGATTTTTGGTTTGCTTGTAGGGCGCTGGCACCCATATGCAGTGACCCAGAAAATTTGACACTGCTGTGAATAGTTTAGTCGCAAAGTGAAGATTCACGGGTAAAAAGCCCCAAACTGTCAGATAGGGTATTTTTGAGCTTTCAGCAGCCCTGGGCGAGTTCTTTAGAGAAATGTGGCTGTTTTTCTTGGTGGACTTGTCTATGTCCAGCTACACAAGGAGATGAGGATGCTCATATTCGTTTTCTGAGCTGCGAACGGGCAGAAAGGTGAGAAAATGTGGGATTTTGACCATTTGTGCTGACCTTTGATTTTCAATGTAGGTCTCTATAACGTGACCCAGCTGCATTGTCAATGGTTGCATTGATTTGATTTTTGGTTTGCTTGGAGGGCGCTG
Source organism: Sycon ciliatum (assembly GCF_964019385.1). Taxonomy (NCBI): domain Eukaryota; kingdom Metazoa; phylum Porifera; class Calcarea; order Leucosolenida; family Sycettidae; genus Sycon; species Sycon ciliatum. The sequence continues at coordinate 12,563,599 of NC_088648.1, read as the reverse complement.
GCACCCACATTCAGTGACCTAGAAAATTTGACACTGCTGTGAATAGTTTAGTCGCAAAGTGAAGATTCACGGGTAAAAAGCCCCAAACTGTCAGATAGGTTATTTTTGAGCTTTCAGCAGCCCTGGGCGGGTTCTTTAGAGAAATGTAGCTGTTTTTCTTGGTGGACTTGTCTATGTCCAGCTACACAAGGAGATGATGATGGTCATTGTCTGTTTCTGAGCTGCGAACGTGCAGAAAGGTGAGACAATGTGGGATTTTGACCATTTGTGCTGACCTTTGACTTTCAATGTACCTCTCTATAACATGACCCAGCTGTAATGTCATTGGTCGCATTGATTTGATTTTTGGTTTGCTTGTAGGGCGCTGGCACCCATATGCAGTGACCCAGAAAATTTGACACTGCTGTGAATAGTTTAGTCGCAAAGTGAAGATTCACGGGTAAAAAGCCCCAAACTGTCAGATAGGTTATTTTTGAGCTTTCAGCAGCCCTGGGCGAGTTCTTTAGAGAAATGTGGCTGTTTTTCTTGGTGGACTTGTCTATGTCCAGCTACACAAGGAGATGAGGATGGTCATATTCGTTTTCTGAGCTGCGAACGGGCAGAAAGGTGAGACAATGTGGGATTTTGACCATTTGTGCTGACCTTTGAATTTCAATGTAGGTCTCTATAACATGACCCAGCTGCATTGTCAATGGTCGCATTGATTTGATTTTTGGTTTGCTTGGAGGGCGCTGGCACCCATATGCAGTGACCCAGAAAATATGACACTGCTGTGAATAGTTTAGTTGCAAAGTGAAGATTCACGGGTAAAAAGCCCCAAACTGTCAGATAGGTTATTTTTGAGCTTTCAGCAGCCCTGGGCGGGTTCTTTAGAGAAATGTAGCTGTTTTTCTTGGTGGACTTGTCTATGTCCAGCTACACAAGGAGATGATGATGGTCATTGTCTGTTTCTGAGCTGCGAACGGGCAGAAAGGTGAGACAATGTGGGATTTTGACCATTTGTGCTGACCTTTGAATTTCAATGTACCTCTCTATAACATGACCCAGCTGTAATGTCATTGGTCGCATTGATTTGATTTTTGGTTTGCTTGTAGGGCACTGGCACCCATATGCAGTGACCCAGAAAATTTGACACTGCTGTGAATAGTTTAGTCGCAAAGTGAAGATTCACGGGTAAAAAGCCCCAAACTGTCAGATAGGTTATTTTTGAGCTTTCAGCAGCCCTGGGCGAGTTCTTTAGAGAAATGTGGCTGTTTTTCTTGGTGGACTTGTCTATGTACAGCTACACAAGGAGATGAGGATGGTCATATTCGTTTTCTGAGCTGCGAACGGGCAGAAAGGTGAGAAAATGTCGGATTTTGACCATTTGTGCTGACCTTTGAATTTCAATGTAGGTCTCTATAACGTGACCCAGCTGCATTGTCAATGGTCGCATTGATTTGATTTTTGGTTTGCTTGTAGGGTGCTGGCACCCACATTCAGTGACCTAGAAAATTTGACACTGCTGTGAATAGTTTAGTCGCAAAGTGAAGATTCACGGGTAAAAAGCCCCAAAGTGTCAGATAGGTTATTTTTGAGCTTTCAGCAGCCCTGGGCGGGTTCTTTAGAGAAATGTAGCTGTTTTTCTTGGTGGACTTGTCTATGTCCAGCAACATAAGCAGATGATGATGGTCATTGTCTGTTTCTGAGCTGCGAACGGGCAGAAAGGTGAGACAATGTGGGATTTTGACCATTTGTGCTGACCTTTGAATTTCAATGTACCTCTCTATAACATGACCCAGCTGTAATGTCATTGGTCGCATTGACTTGATTTTTGGTTTGCTTGTAGGGCGCTGGCACCCATATGCAGTGACCCAGAAAATATGACACTGCTGTGAATAGTTTAGTTGCAAAGTGAAGATTCACGGGTAAAAAGCCCCCAACTGTCAGATAGGTTATTTTTGAGCTTTCACCAGCCCTGGGCGAGTTCTTTAGAGAAATGTGGCTGTTTTTCTTGGTGGAATTGTCTATGTCCAGCTACACAAGGAGATGAGGATGGTCATATTCGTTTTCTGAGCTGCGAACGGGCAGAAAGGTGAGAGAATGTGGGATTTTGACCATTTGTGCTGACCTTTGAATTTCAATGTAGGTCTCTTTAACGTGACCCAGCTGCATTGTCAATGGTCGCATTGATTTGATTTTTGGTTTGCTTGGAGGGCGCTGGCACCCACATTCAGTGGCCTAAAAAATTTGACACTGCTGTGAATAGTTTAGTCGCAAAGTGAAGATTCACGGGTAAAAAGCCCCAAACTGTCAGATAGGTTATTTTTGAGCTTTCAGCAGCTCTGGGCGGGTTCTTTAGAGAAATGTAGCTGTTTTTCTTGGTGGACTTGTCTATGTCCAGCTACACAAGGAGATGATGATTGTCATTGTCTCTTTCTGAGCTGCGAATGGGCAGAGAGGTGAGACAATGTGGGATTTTGACCATTTGTGCTGACCTTTGAATTTCAACGTACTGTAGTATCCCTGCCCGACCAATACGGAAGCAGTACGGAACTAATACGGAGCTTGCCTGATGTATATTTAGTGTATCTCCGTATGTAAGCGTACGTCGTCTGCTGCATAAAAGCGGCTGCGCATTTCTGTTTTGATGAAGATTAGATTACTAGTAGATTAGATTAGATGGCAATGAAAGCTAACTCGAGGAAGAGAGATTTTGATAATAACGAGCTATTCAACCTCCAGGTGAGCACCGGAGAGAAAGTCAGTTATTTTGCCGTTTCTTCTTTCATTAATAATTATATCTCAGGTGTGTACCTCAAAGTAGAATAAAAGTAATTCTTGTTAATTGCACCGCGCCTACCACTCGGCTACCCATTACAGTACCTCTCTATAACATAACCCAGCTGTAATGTCATTGGTCGCATTGATTTGATTTTTGGTTTGCTTGTAGGGCGCCGGCACCCAAATGCAGTGACCCAGAAAATTTGACACTGCTGTGAATAGTTTAGTCGCAGAGTGAAGATTCACGGGTAAAAAGCCCAAAACTGTCAGATAGGTTATTTTTGAGCTTTCAGCAGCCCTGGGCGAGTTCTTTAGAGAAATGTGGCTGTTTTTCTTGGTGGACTTGTCTATGTCCAGCTACACAAGAAGATGAGGATGGTCATTGTCCGTTTCTGAGCTGCGAACGGGCAGAAAGGTGAGACAATGTGGGATTTTGACCATTTGTGCTGACCTTTGAATTTCAATGTAGGTCTCTATAACGTGACCCAGCTGCATTGTCAATGGTCGCATTGATTTGATTTTTGGTTTGCTTGGAGGGCGCTGGCACCCACATTCAGTGGCCTAAAAAATTTGACACTGCTGTGAATAGTTTAGTCGCAAAGTGAAGATTCACGGGTAAAAAGCCCCAAACTGTCAGATAGGTTATTTTTGAGCTTTCAGCAGCTCTGGGCGGGTTCTTTAGAGAAATGTAGCTGTTTTTCTTGGTGGACTTGTCTATGTCCAGCTACACAAGGAGATGATGATTGTCATTGTCTCTTTCTGAGCTGCGAATGGGCAGAGAGGTGAGACAATGTGGGATTTTGACCATTTGTGCTGACCTTTGAATTTCAACGTACTGTAGTATCCCTGCCCGACCAATACGGAAGCAGTACGGAACTAATACGGAGCTTGCCTGATGTATATTTAGTGTATCTCCGTATGTAAGCGTACGTCGTCTGCTGCATAAAAGCGGCTGCGCATTTCTGTTTTGATGAAGATTAGATTACTAGTAGATTAGATTAGATGGCAATGAAAGCTAACTCGAGGAAGAGAGATTTTGATAATAACGAGCTATTCAACCTCCAGGTGAGCACCGGAGAGAAAGTCAGTTATTTTGCCGTTTCTTCTTTCATTAATAATTATATCTCAGGTGTGTACCTCAAAGTAGAATAAAAGTAATTCTTGTTAATTGCACCGCGCCTATCACTCGGCTACCCATTACAGTACCTCTCTATAACATAACCCAGCTGTAATGTCATTGGTCGCATTGATTTGATTTTTGGTTTGCTTGTAGGGCGCCGGCACCCAAATGCAGTGACCCAGAAAATTTGACACTGCTGTGAATAGTTTAGTCGCAGAGTGAAGATTCACGGGTAAAAAGCCCAAAACTGTCAGATAGGTTATTTTTGAGCTTTCAGCAGCCCTGGGCGAGTTCTTTAGAGAAATGTGGCTGTTTTTCTTGGTGGACTTGTCTATGTCCAGCTACACAAGGAGATGATGATGGTCATTGTCTCTTTCTGAGCTGCGAACGGGCAGAGAGGTGAGACAATGTGGGATTTTGACCATTTGTGCTGACCTTTGAATTTCAATGTACCTCTCTATAACATAACCCAGCTGTAATGTCATTGGTCACATTGATTTGATTTTTGGTTTGCTTGTAGGGCGCTGGCACCCATATGCAGTGACCTAGAAAATTTGACACTGCTGTGAATAGTTTAGTCGCAAAGTGAAGATTCACGGGTAAAAAGCCCCAAACTGTCAGATAGGTTATTTTTCAGCTTTCAGCAGCCCTGGGCAAGTTCTTTAGAGAAATGTGGCTGTTTTTCTTGTTGGACTTGTCTATGTCCAGCTACACAAGGATATGAGGATGGTCATATTCGTTTTCTGAGCTGCGAACGGGCAGAAAGGTGAGAAAATGTCGGATTTTGACCATTTGTGCTGACCTTTGAATTTCAATGTAGGTCTCTATAACGTGACCCAGCTGCATTGTCAATGGTCGCATTGATTTGATTTTTGGTTTGCTTGTAGGTCGCTGGCACCCACATTCAGTGACCTAGAAAATTTGGCACTGCTGTGAATAGTTTAGTCGCAAAGTGAAGATTCACGGGTAAAAAGCCCCAAACTGTCAGATAGGTTATTTTTGAGCTTTCAGCAGCCCTGGGCGAATTCTTTAGAGAAATGTGGCTGTTTTTCTTGGTGGACTTGTCTATGTCCAGCTACAAAAGGAGATGAGGATGGCCATATTCGTTTTCTGAGCTGCGAACGGGCAGAAAGGTGAGACAATGTGGGATTTTGACCATTTGTGCTGACCTTTGAATTTCAATGTAGGTCTCTATAACGTGACCCAGCTGCATTGTCAATGATCGCATTGGTTTGATTTTTGGTTTGCTTGTAGGGCGCTGGCACCCACATTCAGTGACCTAGAAAATTTGACACTGCTGTGAATAGTTTAGTCGCAAAGTGAAGATTCACGGGTAAAAAGCCCCAAACTGTCAGATAGGTTATTTTTGAGCTTTCAGCAGCCCTGGGCGGGTTCTTTAGAGAAATATAGCTGTTTTTCTTGGTGGACTTGTCTATGTCCAGCTACACAAGGAGATGATGATGGCCATTGTCTGTTTCTGAGCTGCGAACGGGCAGAAAGGTGAGACAATGTGGGATTTTGACCATTTGTGGTGACCTTTGAATTTCAATGTACCTCTCTATAACATGACCCAGCTGTAATGTCATTGGTCGCATTGATTTGATTTTTGGTTTGCTTGTAGGGCGCTGGCACCCATATGCAGTGACCCAGAAAATTTGACACTGCTGTGAATAGTTTAGTCGCAAAGTGAAGATTCACGTGTAAAAAGCCCCAAACTGTCAGATAGGTTATTTTTGAGCCTTCAGCAGCCCTGGGCGGGTTCTTTAGAGAAATGTAGCTGTTTTTCTTGGTGGACTTGTCTATGTCCAGCTACACAAGGAGATGATGATGGTCATTGTCTGTTTCTGAGCTGCGAACGGGCAGAAAAGTGAGACACTGTGGGATTTTGACCATTTGTGCTGACCTTTGAATTTCAATGTACCTCTCTATAACATGACCCAGCTGTAATGTCATTGGTCGCATTGATTTGATTTTTGGTTTGCTTGTAGGGCACTGGCACTCATATACAGGGACCCAGAAAATTTGACACTGCTGTGAATAGTTTAGTCGCAAAGTGAAGATTCACGGGTAAAAAGCCCCAAACTGTCAGATAGGTTATTTTTGAGCTTTCAGCAGCCCTGGGCGAGTTCTTTAGAGAAATGTGGCTGTTTTTCTTGGTGGATTTGTCTATGTCCAGCTACACAAGGATATGAGGATGGTCATATTCGTGTTCTGAGCTGCGAACGGGCAGAAAGGTGAGAAAATGTGGGATTTTGACCATTTGTGCTGACCTTTGAATTTCAATGTAGGTCTCTATAACGTGACCCAGCTGCATTGTCAATGGTCGCATTGATTTGATTTTTGGTTTGCTTGTAGGGCGCTGGCATCCACATTCAGTGACCTAGAAAATTTGGCACTGCTGTGAATAGTTTAGTCGCAGAGTGAAGATTCACGGGTAAAAAGGCCCAAGCTGTCAGATAGGTTATTTTTGAGCTTTCAGGAGCCCTGGGCGGGTTCTTTAGAGAAATGTAGCTGTTTTTCTTGGTGGACTTGTCTATGTCCAGCTACACAAGGAGATGATGATGGTTATTGTCTGTTTCTGAGCTGCGAACGGGCAGAAAGGTGAGACAATGTGGGATTTTGACCATTTGTGCTGACCTTTGAATTGCAATGTACCTCTCTATAACATGACCCAGCTGTAATGTCATTGGACGCATTGATTTGATTTTTGGTTTGCTTGTAGGGCGCTGGCACCCATATGCAGTGACCCAAAAAATTTGACACTGCTGTGAATAGTTTAGTCGCAAAGTGAAGATTCACGGGTAAAAAGCCCCAAAGTGTCAGATAGGTTATTTTTGAGCTTTCAGCAGCCCTGGGCGGGTTCTTTAGAGAAATGTAGCTGTTTTTCTTGGTGGACTTGTCTATGTCCAGCTACACAAGGAGATGATGATGGTCATTGTCTGTTTCTGAGCTGCGAACGGGCAGAAAGGTGAGACAATGTGGGATTTTGACCATTTGTGCTGACCTTTGAATTTCAATGTACCTCTCTATAACATGACCCAGCTGTAATGTCATTGGTCGCATTGATTTGATTTTTGGTTTGCTTGTAGGGCACTGGCACCCATATGCAGTGACCCAGAAAATTTGACACTGCTGTGAATAGTTTAGTCGCAAAGTGAAGATTCACGGGTAAAAAGCCCCAAACTGTCAGATAGGTTATTTTTGAGCTTTCAGCAGCCCTGGGCGAGTTCTTTAGAGAAATGTAGGTGTTTTTCTTGGTGGACTTGTCTATGTCCAGCTACACAAGGAGATGATGATGGCCATTGTCTGTTTCTGAGCTGCGAACGGGCAGAAAGGTGAGAAAATGTCGGATTTTGACCATTTGTGCTGACCTTTGAATTTCAATGTAGGTCTCTATAACGTGACCCAGCTGCATTGTCAATGGTCGCATTGATTTGATTTTTGGTTTGCTTGTAGGGCGCTGGCACCCATATGCAGTGACCCACAAAATTTGACACTGCTGTGAATAGTTTAGTCGCAAAGTGAAGATTCACGGGTAAAAAGCCCCAAACTGTCAGATAGGTTATTTTTGAGCTTTCAGCAGCCCTGGGCGGGTTCTTTAGAGAAATGTAGCTGTTTTTCTTGGTGGACTTGTCTATGTCCAGCTACAAAAGGAGATGATGATGGTCATTGTCTGTTTCTGAGCTGCGAACGGGCAGAAAGGTGAGACAATGTGGGATTTTGACCATTTGTGCTGACCTTTGAATTGCAATGTACCTCTCTATAACATGACCCAGCTGTAATGTCATTGGACGCATTGATTTGATTTTTGGTTTGCTTGTAGGGCGCTGGCACCCATATGCAGTGACCCACAAAATTTGACACTGCTGTGAATAGTTTAGTCGCAAAGTGAAGATTCACGGGTAAAAAGCCCCAAAGTGTCAGATAGGCTATTTTTGAGCTTTCAGCAGCCCTGGGCGGGTTCTTTAGAGAAATGTAGCTGTTTTTCTTGGTGGACTTGTCTATGTCCAGCTACACAAGGAGATGATGATGGTCATTGTCTGTTTCTGAGCTGCGAACGGGCAGAAAGGTGAGACAATGTGGGATTTTGACCATTTGTGCTGACCCTTGAATTTCAATGTACCTCTCTATAACATGACCCAGCTGTAATGTCATTGGTCGCATTGATTTGATTTTTGGTTTGCTTGTAGGGCACTGGCACCCATATGCAGTGACCCAGAAAATTTGACACTGCTGTGAATAGTTTAGTCGCAAAGTGAAGATTCACGGGTAAAAAGCCCCAAACTGTCAGATAGGTTATTTTTGAGCTTTCAGCAGCCCTGGGCGAGTTCTTTAGAGAAATGTAGCTGTTTTTCTTGGTGGACTTGTCTATGTCCAGCTACAAAAGGAGATGATGATGGTCATGGTCTGTTTCTGAGCTGCGAACGGGCAGAAAGGTGAGACAATGTGGGATTTTGACCATTTGTGCTGACCTTTGAATTTCATTGTACCTCTCTATAACATGACCCAGCTGTAATGTCATTGGACGCATTGATTTGATTTTTGGTTTGCTTGTAGGGCGCTGGCACCCATATGCAGTGACCCAGAAAATTTGACACTGCTGTGAATAGTTTAGTCGCAAAGTGAAGATTCACGGGTAAAAAGCCCCAAAGTGTCAGATAGGTTATTTTTGAGCTTTCAGCAGCCCTGGGCGGGTTCTTTAGAGAAATGTAGCTGTTTTTCTTGGTGGACTTGTCTATGTCCAGCTACACAAGGAGATGATGATGGTCATTGTCTGTTTCTGAGCTGCGAACGGGCAGAAAGGTGAGACAATGTGGGATTTTGACCATTTGTGCTGACCTTTGAATTTCAATGTACCTCTCTATAACATGACCCAGCTGTAATGTCATTGGTCGCATTGATTTGATTTTTGGTTTGCTTGTAGGGCACTGGCACCCATATGCAGTGACCCAGAAAATTTGACACTGCTGTGAATAGTTTAGTCGCAAAGTGAAGATTCACGGGTAAAAAGCCCCAAAGTGTCAGATAGGTTATTTTTGAGCTTTCAGCAGCCCTGGGCGAGTTCTTTAGAGAAATGTGGCTGTTTTTCTTGGTGGACTTGTCTATGTACAGCTACACAAGGAGATGAGGATGGTCATATTCGTTTTCTGAGCTGCGAACGGGCAGAAAGGTGAGAAAATGTGGGATTTTGACCATTTGTGCTGACCTTTGAATTTCAATGTAGGTCTCTATAACGTGACCCAGCTGCATTGTCAATGGTCGCATTGATTTGATTTTTGGTTTGCTTGTAGGGCGCTGGCACCCACATTCAGTGACCTAGAAAATTTGACACTGCTGTGAATAGTTTAGTCGCAAAGTGAAGATTCACGGGTAAAAAGCCCCAAACTGTCAGATAGGTTATTTTTGAGCTTTCAGCAGCCCTGGGCGAGTTCTTTAGAGAAATGTAGCTGTTTTTCTTGGTGGACTTGTCTATGTCCAGCTACACAAGGAGATGATGATGGCCATTGTCTGTTTCTGAGCTGCGAACGGGCAGAAAGGTGAGAAAATGTCGGATTTTGACCATTTGTGCTGACCTTTGAATTTCAATGTAGGTCTCTATAACGTGACCCAGCTGCATTGTCAATGGTCGCATTGATTTGATTTTTGGTTTGCTTGTAGGGCGCTGGCACCCACATTCAGTGACCTAGAAAATTTGACACTGCTGTGAATAGTTTAGTCGCAAAGTGAAGATTCACGGGTAAAAAGCCCCAAAGTGTCAGATAGGTTATTTTTGAGCTTTCAGCAGCCCTGGGCGGGTTCTTTAGAGAAATGTAGCTGTTTTTCTTGGTGGACTTGTCTATGTCCAGCTACATAAGCAGATGATGATGGTCATTGTCTGTTTCTGAGCTGCGAACGGGCAGAAAGGTGAGACAATGTGGGATTTTGACCATTTGTGCTGACCTTTGAATTTCAATGTACCTCTCTATAACATGACCCAGCTGTAATGTCATTGGTCGCATTGACTTGATTTTTGGTTTGCTTGTAGGGCGCTGGCACCCATATGCAGTGACCCAGAAAATATGACACTGCTGTGAATAGTTTAGTTGCAAAGTGAAGATTCACGGGTAAAAAGCCCCCAACTGTCAGATAGGTTATTTTTGAGCTTTCACCAGCCCTGGGCGAGTTCTTTAGAGAAATGTGGCTGTTTTTCTTGGTGGAATTGTCTATGTCCAGCTACACAAGGAGATGAGGATGGTCATATTCGTTTTCTGAGCTGCGAACGGGCAGAAAGGTGAGAGAATGTGGGATTTTGACCATTTGTGCTGACCTTTGAATTTCAATGTAGGTCTCTTTAACGTGACCCAGCTGCATTGTCAATGGTCGCATTGATTTGATTTTTGGTTTGCTTGGAGGGCGCTGGCACCCACATTCAGTGGCCTAAAAAATTTGACACTGCTGTGAATAGTTTAGTCGCAAAGTGAAGATTCACGGGTAAAAAGCCCCAAACTGTCAGATAGGTTATTTTTGAGCTTTCAGCAGCTCTGGGCGGGTTCTTTAGAGAAATGTAGCTGTTTTTCTTGGTGGACTTGTCTATGTCCAGCTACACAAGGAGATGATGATTGTCATTGTCTCTTTCTGAGCTGCGAATGGGCAGAGAGGTGAGACAATGTGGGATTTTGACCATTTGTGCTGACCTTTGAATTTCAACGTACTGTAGTATCCCTGCCCGACCAATACGGAAGCAGTACGGAACTAATACGGAGCTTGCCTGATGTATATTTAGTGTATCTCCGTATGTAAGCGTACGTCGTCTGCTGCATAAAAGCGGCTGCGCATTTCTGTTTTGATGAAGATTAGATTACTAGTAGATTAGATTAGATAGCAATGAAAGCTAACTCGAGGAAGAGAGATTTTGATAATAACGAGCTATTCAACCTCCAGGTGAGCACCGGAGAGAAAGTCAGTTATTTTGCCGTTCCTTCTTTCATTAATAATTATATCTCAGGTGTGTACCTGAAAGTAGAATAAAAGTAATTCTTGTTAATTGCACCGCGCCTACCACTCGGCTACCCATTACATTGGTGGCAGCGGTGTAGTTTTAAATAAAACAACGTGATTCGACCCCAGACTCCGATGGCTCAACCCGCTACAGCTCCCTGCGACAAATCAAGATGAGAATCATGTTTCTTGCCTTCCTGGGCTTGGCCCTGCTTATTAGCTTGCAGCACAGTCAGGGTACTAGCGTGGATCACCCTTCTCTCCGCACCGCACACACTGGAGACTTCGATGGCGATTCCAAGCGACCCGCTACCTACATGTATAATACCCGTGGTGATGGCGAAGCTGATGCAGACGACAACAGGCAGTCTGCTGCCCAAGACAAGGAGGGTAGTCCCCAAGACCAGCAGCGTTTGATTTTCGCCGGCACGCAGTCGGAAGCAGGAGCCCACTCTTCATTTGGTACTTCGCCTCCGTGGTGGAATGCAGATTTTCGTCAACACTCTTCCTGGCTAGACCATCACTCTTTACGTCACGCAAAGCGATGCTATCGACAATGTGAAGACCACGATTCAAGACGAGGAGGGAGGTCATTTGTCTGACGCCGAGCTAGCCGCTCTGGGTGACCGGCTCAACCAAGATGAAGATAAAACCTGGCTTGCTCTCCGCTGTAGCTCCAGCCGCCGCCGTGGTTACTAACGCTGATTCCAGGTATGGCATTTTCTTTCCTGTCTTCCTTCAGTCTCCCTGCTCTCTTCAGTCTTCCTTTATGCGAGTGTGTGAATCCAGTTTAGTTTGGTAGGCGTCTGATCATGGTGAGCCACGGTTTACCCAGCTAACGTGGGACAATGTGTGTGACAACGCCCCTTATAGTTATAGTGTATTCAGTTCGGTTTTTGAACTGCGATGTTCCTGGCGGGTTGTGCCAGCGTTGTGCAGCAAGAGTGCTGTAGTTTTTCAGGTCCTATTTGGAGGACAGTTCTTTCCCCTTTTGACCCCGTGAGATGGTGTGAACCTGGTGTGCTTTTACTTCTACTTTATGATTTGTTATCAGTTCATTTCTTCTGTCTACTCTAAACGTTATCATTTCCGATATAATTTGCCATCTTCCGGTTGACGCTGTGTTCGTAACTCTTCACTAATTTTTTGAAAACCACGAGGGCGTGATAATCTGTAGGAAGGGAGGGTGTAGTATCCCTGCCCGACCAATACGGAAGCAGTACGGAACTAATACGGAGCTTGCCTGATGTATATTTAGTGTATCTCCGTATGTAAGCGTACGTCGTCTGCTGCTTAAAAGCGGCTGCGCATTTCTGTTTTGATGAAGATTAGATTACTAGTAGATTAGATTAGATAGCAATGAAAGCTAACTCGAGGAAGAGAGATTTTGATAATAACGAGCTATTCAACCTCCAGGTGAGCACCGGAGAGAAAGTCAGTTATTTTGCCGTTTCTTCTTTCATTAATAATTATATCTCAGGTGTGTACCTCAAAGTAGAATAAAAGTAATTCTTGTTAATTGCACCGCGCCTACCACTCGGCTACCCATTACAGTACCTCTCTATAACATAACCCAGCTGTAATGTCATTGGTCGCATTGATTTGATTTTTGGTTTGCTTGTAGGGCGCCGGCACCCAAATGCAGTGGCCCAGAAAATTTGACACTGCTGTGAATAGTTTAGTCGCAGAGTGAAGATTCACGGGTAAAAAGCCCAAAACTGTCAGATAGGTTATTTTTGAGCTTTCAGCAGCCCTGGGCGAGTTCTTTAGAGAAATGTGGCTGTTTTTCTTGGTGGACTTGTCTATGTCCAGCTACACAAGAAGATGAGGATGGTCATTGTCCGTTTCTGAGCTGCGAACGGGCAGAAAGGTGAGACAATGTGGGATTTTGACCATTTGTGCTGACCTTTGAATTTCAATGTAGGTCTCTATAACGTGACCCAGCTGCATTGTCAATGGTCGCATTGATTTGATTTTTGGTTTGCTTGGAGGGCGCTGGCACCCACATTCAGTGGCCTAGAAAATTTGACACTGCTGTGAATAGTTTAGTCGCAAAGTGAAGATTCACGGGTAAAAAGCCCCAAACTGTCAGATAGGTTATTTTTGAGCTTTCAGCAGCCCTGGGCGGGTTCTTTAGAGAAATGTAGCTGTTTTTCTTGGTGGACTTGTCTATGTCCAGCTACACAAGGAGATGATGATGGTCATTGTCTGTTTCTGAGCTGCGAACGGGCAGAAAAGTGAGACAATGTGGGATTTTGACCATTTGTGCTGACCTTTGAATTTCAATGTACCTCTCTATAACATGACCCAGCTGTAATGTCATTGGTCGCATTGATTTGATTTTTGGTTTGCTTGTAGGGCACTGGCACTCATATACAGTGACCCAGAAAATTTGACACTGCTGTGAATAGTTTAGTCGCAAAGTGAAGATTCACGGGTAAAAAGCCCCAAAGTGTCAGATAGGTTATTTTTGAGCTTTCAGCAGCCCTGGGCGGGTTCTTTAGAGAAATGTAGCGGTTTTTCTTGGTGGACTTGTCTATGTCCAGCTACATAAGCAGATGATGATGGTCATTGTCTGTTTCTGGGCTGCGAACGGGCAGAAAGGTGAGACAATGTGGGATTTTGACCATTTGTGCTGACCTTTGAATTTCAATGTACCTCTCTATAACATGACCCAGCTGTAATGTCATTGGTCGAATTGATTTGATTTTTGGTTTGCTTGTAGGGCGCTGGCACCCATATGCAGTGACCCAGAAAATTTGACACTGCTGGGAATAATTTAGTCGCAAAGTGAAGATTCACGGGTAAAAAGCCCCAAACTGTCAGATAGGTTATTTTTGAGCTTTCAGCAGCTATGGGCGAGTTCTTTAGAGAAATGTAGCTGTTTTTCTTGGTGGACTTGTCTATGTCCAGCTACACAAGGAGATGAGGATGGTCATATTCGTTTTCTGAGCTACGAACGGGCAGAAAGGTGAGAAAGTGTCGGATTTTGACCATTTGTGCTGACCTTTGAATTTCAATGTAGGTCTCTATAACGTGACCCAGGTGCATTGTCAATGGTCGCATTGATTTGATTTTTGGTTTGCTAGTAGGGTGCTGGCACCCACATCCAGTGACCCAGAAAATTTGGCACTGCTGTGAATAGTTTAGTCGCAAAGTGAAGATTCACGGGTAAAAAGCCCCAAACTGTCAGATAGGTTATTTTTGAGCTTTCAGCAGCCCTGGGCGGGTTCTTTAGAGAAATGTAGCTGTTTTTCTTGGTGGACTTGTCTATGTCCAGCTACACAAGGAGATGATGATGGTCATTGTCTGTTTCTGAGCTGCGAACGGGCAGAAAAGTGAGACAATGTGGGATTTTGACCATTTGTGCTGACCTTTGAATTTCAATGTACCTCTCTATAACATGACCCAGCTGTAATGTCATTGGTCGCATTGATTTGATTTTTGGTTTGCTTGTAGGGCACTGGCACTCATATACAGTGACCCAGAAAATTTGACACTGCTGTGAATAGTTTAGTCGCAAAGTGAAGATTCACGGGTAAAAAGCCCCAAAGTGTCAGATAGGTTATTTTTGAGCTTTCAGCAGCCCTGGGCGGGTTCTTTAGAGAAATGTAGCGGTTTTTCTTGGTGGACTTGTCTATGTCCAGCTACATAAGCAGATGATGATGGTCATTGTCTGTTTCTGGGCTGCGAACGGGCAGAAAGGTGAGACAATGTGGGATTTTGACCATTTGTGCTGACCTTTGAATTTCAATGTACCTCTCTATAACATGACCCAGCTGTAATGTCATTGGTCGAATTGATTTGATTTTTGGTTTGCTTGTAGGGCGCTGGCACCCATATGCAGTGACCCAGAAAATTTGACACTGCTGGGAATAATTTAGTCGCAAAGTGAAGATTCACGGGTAAAAAGCCCCAAACTGTCAGATAGGTTATTTTTGAGCTTTCAGCAGCTATGGGCGAGTTCTTTAGAGAAATGTAGCTGTTTTTCTTGGTGGACTTGTCTATGTCCAGCTACACAAGGAGATGAGGATGGTCATATTCGTTTTCTGAGCTACGAACGGGCAGAAAGGTGAGAAAGTGTCGGATTTTGACCATTTGTGCTGACCTTTGAATTTCAATGTAGGTCTCTATAACGTGACCCAAGTGCATTGTCAATGGTCGCATTGATTTGATTTTTGGTTTGCTAGTAGGGTGCTGGCACCCACATCCAGTGACCCAGAAAATTTGGCACTGCTGTGAATAGTTTAGTCGCAAAGTGAAGATTCACGGGTAAAAAGCCCCAAACTGTCAGATAGGTTATTTTTGAGCTTTCAGCAGCCCTGGGCGGGTTCTTTAGAGAAATGTAGCTGTTTTTCTTGGTGGACTTGTCTATGTCCAGCTACGCAAGGAGATGAGGATGGTCATATTCGTTTTCTGAGCTGTGAACGGGCAGAAAGGTGAGACAATGTGGGATTTTGACCATTTGTGCTGACGTTTGAATTTCAATGTACCTCTCTATAACATGACCCACCTGTAATGTCATTGGTCGCATTGACTTGATTTTTGGTTTGCTTGTAGGGCACTGGCACCCATATGCAGTGACCTAGAAAATTTGACACTGCTGTGAATAGTTTAGTCGCAAAGTGAAGATTCACGGGTAAAAAGCCCCAAAGTGTCAGATAGGTTATTTTTGAGCTTTCAGCAGCCCTGGGCTAGTTCTTTAGAGAAATGTGGCTGTTTTTCTTGTTGGACTTGTCTATGTCCAGCTACACAAGGAGATGAGGATGGTCATATTCGTTTTCTGAGGTGCGAACGGGCAGAAAGGTGAGAAAATGTGGGATTTTGACCATTTGTGCTGACCTTTGAATTTCAATGTAGGTCTCTATAACGTGACCCAGCTGCATTGTCAATGGTCGCATTGATTTGATTTTTGGTTTGCTTGTAGGGCGCTGGCATCCACATTGAGTGACCTAGAAAATTTGGCACTGCTGTGAATAGTTTAGTCGCAGAGTGAAGATTCACGGGTAAAAAGCCCCAAACTGTCAGATAGGCTATTTTTGAGCTTTCAGCAGCCCTGGGCGGGTTCTTTAGAGAAAGGTAGCTGTTTTTCTTGGTGGACTTGTCTATGTCCAGCTACACAAAGAGATGATGATGGTCATTGTCTGTTTCTGAGCTGCGAACGGGCAGAAAGGTGAGACAATGTGGGATTTTGACCATTCGTGCTGACCTTTGAATTTCAATGTACCTCTCTATAACATGACCCAGCTGTAATGTCATTGGTCGCATTGATTTGATTTTTGGTTTGCTTGTAGGGCGCTGGCACCCATATGCAGTGACCCAGAAAATTTGACACTGCTGTGAATAGTTTAGTCGCAAAGTGAAGATTCACGGGTAAAAAGCCCAAACTGTCAGATAGGTTATTTTTGAGCTTTCAGCAGCCCTGGGCGAAATCTTTAGAGAAATGTGGCTGTTTTTCTTGGTGGACTTGTCTATGTACAGCTACACAAGGAGATGAGGATGGTCATATTCGTTTTCTGAGCTGCGAACGGGCAGAAAGGTGAGAAAATGTGGGATTTTGACCATTTGTGCTGACCTTTGAATTTCAATGTAGGTCTCTATAACGTGACCCAGCTGCATTGTCAATGGTCGCATTGATTTGATTTTTGGTTTGCTTGGAGGGCGCTGGCACCCACATTCAGTGACCTAGAAAATTTGACACTGCTGTGAATAGTTTAGTCGCAAAGTGAAGATTCACGGGTAAAAAGCCCCAAAGTGTCAGATAGGTTATTTTTGAGCTTTCAGCAGCCCTGGGCGGGTTCTTTAGAGAAATGTAGCTGTTTTTCTTGGTGGACTTGTCTATGTCCAGCTAAATAAGCAGATGATGATGGTCATTGTCTGTTTCTGGGCTGCGAACGGGCAGAAAGGTGAGACAATGTGGGATTTTGACCATTTGTGCTGACCTTTGAATTTCAATGTACCTCTCTATAACATGACCCAGCTGTAATGTCATTGGTCGAATTGATTTGATTTTTGGTTTGCTTGTAGGGCGCTGGCACCCATATGCAGTGACCCAGAAAATTTGACACTGCTGGGAATAATTTAGTCGCAAAGTGAAGATTCACGGGTAAAAAGCCCCAAACTGTCAGATAGGTTATTTTTGAGCTTTCAGCAGCTATGGGCGAGTTCTTTAGAGAAATGTAGCTGTTTTTCTTGGTGGACTTGTCTATGTCCAGCTACACAAGGAGATGAGGATGGTCATATTCGTTTTCTGAGCTACGAACGGGCAGAAAGGTGAGAAAGTGTCGGATTTTGACCATTTGTGCTGACCTTTGAATTTCAATGTAGGTCTCTATAACGTGACCCAGGTGCATTGTCAATGGTCGCATTGATTTGATTTTTGGTTTGCTAGTAGGGTGCTGGCACCCACATCCAGTGACCCAGAAAATTTGGCACTGCTGTGAATAGTTTAGTCGCAAAGTGAAGATTCACGGGTAAAAAGCCCCAAACTGTCAGATAGGTTATTTTTGAGCTTTCAGCAGCCCTGGGCGGGTTCTTTAGAGAAATGTAGCTGTTTTTCTTGGTGGACTTGTCTATGTCCAGCTACGCAAGGAGATGAGGATGGTCATATTCGTTTTCTGAGCTGTGAACGGGCAGAAAGGTGAGACAATGTGGGATTTTGACCATTTGTGCTGACGTTTGAATTTCAATGTACCTCTCTATAACATGACCCACCTGTAATGTCATTGGTCGCATTGACTTGATTTTTGGTTTGCTTGTAGGGCACTGGCACCCATATGCAGTGACCTAGAAAATTTGACACTGCTGTGAATAGTTTAGTCGCAAAGTGAAGATTCACGGGTAAAAAGCCCCAAAGTGTCAGATAGGTTATTTTTGAGCTTTCAGCAGCCCTGGGCGAGTTCTTTAGAGAAATGTGGCTGTTTTTCTTGGTGGACTTGTCTATGTCCAGCTACACAAGGAGATGAGGATGGTCATATTCGTTTTCTGAGCTGCGAACGGGCAAAAAGGTGAGACAATGTGGGATTTTGACCATTTGTGCTGACCTTTGAATTTCAATGTACCTCTCTATAACATGACCCAGCTGTAATGTCATTGGTCGCATTGACTTGATTTTTGGTTTGCTTGTAGGGCGCTGGCACCCATATGCAGTGACCCAGAAAATTTGACACTGCTGTGAATAGTTTAGTCGCAAAGTGAAGATTCACGGGTAAAATCCCCAAACTGTCAGATAGGTTATTTTTGAGCTTTCAGCAGCCCTGGGCGAATTCTTTAGAGAAATGTGGCTGTTTTTCTTGGTGGACTTGTCTATGTCCAGCTACAAAAGGAGATGAGGATGGCCATATTCGTTTTCTGAGCTGCGAACAGGCAGAAAGGTGAGACAATGTGGGATTTTGACCATTTGTGCTGACCTTTGAATTTCAATGTACCTCTCTATAACATGACCCAGCTGTAATGTCATTGGTCGCATTGATTTGATTGTTGGTTTGCTTGTAGGGCACTCGCATTCATATGCAGTGACCCAGAAAATTTGACACTGCTTTGAATAATTTAGTCGCAAAGTGAAGATTCACGGGTAAAAAGCCCCAAACTGTCAGATAGGTTATTTTTGAGCTTTCAGCAGCCCTGGGCGAGTTCTTTAGAGAAATGTGGCTGTTTTTCTTGGTGGACTTGTCTATGTACAGCTACAAAAGGAGATGAGGATGGTCATATTCGTTTTCTGAGCTGCGAACGGGCAGAAAGGTGAGAAAATGTGGGATTTTGACCATTTGTGCTGACCTTTGAATTTCAATGTAGGTCTCTATAACGTGACCCAGCTGCATTGTCAATGATCGCATTGGTTTGATTTTTGGTTTGCTTGTAGGGCGCTGGCACCCACATTCAGTGACCTAGAAAATTTGACACTGCTGTGAATAGTTTAGTCGCAAAGTGAAGATTCACGGGTAAAAAGCCCCAAACTGTCAGATAGGTTATTTTTGAGCTTTCAGCAGCCCTGGGCGGGTTCTTTAGAGAAATGTAGCTGACTTTCTTGGTGGACTTGTCTATGTCCAGCTACACAAGGAGATGATGATGGCCATTGTCTGTTTCTGAGCTGCGAACGGGCAGAAAGGTGAGACAATGTGGGATTTTGACCATTTGTGCTGACCTTTGAATTTCAATGTACCTCTCTATAACATGACCCAGCTGTAATGTCATTGGTCGCATTGATTTGATTTTTGGTTTGCTTGTAGGGCGCTGGCACCCATATGCAGTGACCCAGAAAATTTGACACTGCTGTGAATAGTTTAGTCGCAAAGTGAAGATTGACGGGTAAAAAGCCCCAAAGTGTCAGATAGGTTATTTTTGAGCTTTTAGCAGCCCTGGGCGAATTCTTTAGAGAAATGTGGCTGTTTTTCTTGGTGGACTTGTCTATGTCCAGCTTCAGAAGGAGATGAGGATGGCCATATTCGTTTTCTGAGCTGCGAACGGGCAGAAAGGTGAGACAATGTGGGATTTTGACCATTTGTGCTGACCTTTGAATTTCAATGTAGGTCACTATAACGTGACCCAGCTGCATTGTCAATGATCGCATTGGTTTGATTTTGGTTTGCTTGTAGGGCGCTGGCACCCACATTCAGTGACCTAGAAAATTTGACACTGCTGTGAATAGTTTAGTCGCAAAGTGAAGATTCACGGGTAAAAAGCCCCAAACTGTCAGATAGGTTATTTTTGAGCTTTCAGCAGCCCTGGGCGGGTTCTTTAGAGAAATGTAGCGGTTTTTCTTGGTGGACTTGTCTATGTCCAGCTACACAAGGAGATGATGATGGTCATTGTCTGTTTCTGAGCTACGAACGGGCATAAAGGTGAGACAATGTGGGATTTTGACCATTTGTGCTGACCTTTGAATTTCAATGTACCTCTCTATAACATGACCCAGCTGTAATGTCATTGGTCGCATTGATTTGATTTTTGGTTTGCTTGTAGGGCACTGGCACCCATATGCAGTGACCCAGAAAATTTGACACTGCTGTGAATAGTTTAGTCGCAAAGTGAAGATTCACGGGTAAAAAGCCCCAAACTGTCAGATAGGTTATATTTGAGCTTTCAGCAGCCCTGGGCGAGTTCTTTAGAGAAATGTGGCTGTTTTTCTTGGTGGACCTGTCTATGTACAGCTACACAAGGAGATGAGGATGGTCATATTCGTTTTCTGAGCTGCGAACGGGCAGAAAGGTGAGAAAATGTGGGATTTTGACCATTTGTGCTGACCTTTGAATTTCAATGTAGGTCTCTATAACGTGACCCAGCTGCATTGTCAATGGTCGCATTGATTTGATTTTTGGTTTGCTTGGAGGGCGCTGGCACCCACATTCAGTGACCTAGAAAATTTGACACTGCTGTGAATAGTTTAGTCGCAAAGTGAAGATTCACGGGTAAAAAGCCCCAAAGTGTCAGATAGGTTATTTTTGAGCTTTCAGCAGCCCTGGGCGGGTTCTTTAGAGAAATGTAGCTGTTTTTCTTGGTGGACTTGTCTATGTCCAGCTACATAATCAGATGATGATGGTCATTGTCTGTTTCTGAGCTGCGAACGGGCAGAAAGGGGAGACAATGTGGGATTTTGACCATTTGTGCTGACCTTTGAATTTCAATGTACCTCTCTATAACATGACCCAGCTGTAATGTCATTGGTCGCATTGACTTGATTTTTGGTTTGCTTGTAGGGCGTTGGCACCCATATGCAGTGACCCAGAAAATTTGACACTGCTGTGAATAGTTTAGTCGCAAAGTGAAGATTCACGGGTAAAAAGCCCCAAACTGTCAGATAGGTTATTTTTGAGCTTTCAGCAGCCCTGGGCGAGTTCTTTAGAGAAATGTGGCTGTTTTTCTTGGTGGACTTGTCTATGTCCAGCTACACAAGGAGATGAGGATGGTCATATTCGTTTTCTGAGCTGCGAACGGGCAGAAAGGTGAGACAATGTGGGATTTTGACCATTTGTGCTGACCTTTGAATTTCAATGTACCTCTCTATAACATGACCCAGCTGTAATGTTATTGGTCGCATTGACTTGATTTTTGGTTTGCTTGTAGGGCGCTGGCACCCATATGCAGTGACCGAGAAAAGTTGACACTGCTGTGAATAGTTTAGTCGCAAAGTGAAGATTCACGGGTAAAAAGCCCCAAACTGTCAGATAGGTTATTTTTGAGCTTTCAGCAGCCCTGGGCGAGTTCTTTAGAGAAATGTGGCTGTTTTTCTTGGTGGACTTGTCAATGTCCAGCTACACAAGGAGATGAGGATGGTCATATTCGTTTTCTGAGGTGCGAACGGGCAGAAAGGTGAGAAAATGTGGGATTTTGACCATTTGTGCTGACCTTTGAATTTCAATGTAGGTCTCTATAACGTGACCCAGCTGCATTGTCAATGGTCGCATTGATTTGATTTTTGGTTTGCTTGGAGGGCGCTGGCACCCACATTCAGTGGCCTAGAAAATTTGACACTGCTGTGAATAGTTTAGTCGCAAAGTGAAGATTCACGGGTAAAAAGCCCCAAACTGTCAGATAGGTTATTTTTGAGCTTTCAGCAGCCCTGGGCGGGTTCTTTATAGAAATTTAGCTGTTTTTCTTGTTGGACTTGTCTATGTCCAGCTACACAAGGAGATGATGATGGTCATTGTCTCTTTCTGAGCTGCGAACGGGCAGAGAGGTGAGACAATGTGGGATTTTGACCATTTGTGCTGACCTTTGAATTTCAATGTACCTCTCTATAACATAACCCAGCTGTAATGTCATTGGTCACATTGATTTGATTTTTGGTTTGCTTGTAGGGCGCTGGCACCCATATGCAGTGACCGAGAAAATTTGACACTGCTGTGAATAGTTTAGTCGCAAAGTGAAGATTCACGGGTAAAAAGCCCCAAACTGTCAGATAGATTATTTTTGAGCTTTCAGCAGCCCTGGGCAAGTTCTTTAGAGAAATGTGGCTGTTTTTCTTGTTGGACTTGTCTATGTCCAGCTACACAAGGATATGAGGATGGTCATATTCGTTTTCTGAGCTGCGAACGGGCAGAAAGGTGAGAAAATGTGGGATTTTGACCATTTGTGCTGACCTTTGAATTTCAATGTAGGTCTCTATAACGTGACCCAGCTGCATTGTCAATGGTCGCATTGATTTGATTTTTGGTTTGCTTGTAGCGCGCTGGCATCCACATTCAGTGACCTAGAAAATTTGACACTGCTGTGAATAGTTTAGTCGCAAAGTGAAGATTCACGGGTAAAAAGCCCCAAACTGTCAGATAGGTTATTTTTGAGCTTTCAGCAGCCCTGGGCGAGTTCTTTAGAGAAATGTGGCTGTTTTTCTTGGTGGACTTGTCTATGTACAGCTACACAAAGAGATGAGGATGGTCATATTCGTTTTCTGAGCTGCGAACGGGCAGAAAGGTGAGAAAATGTGGGATTTTGACCATTTGTGCTGACCTTTGAATTTCAATGTAGGTCTCTATAACGTGACCCAGCTGCATTGTCAATGGTCGCATTGATTTGATTTTTGGTTTGCTTGGAGGGCGCTGGCACCCACATTCAGTGACCTAGAAAATTTGACACTGCTGTGAATAGTTTAGTCGCAAAGTGAAGATTCACGGGTAAAAAGCCCCAAAGTGTCAGATAGGTTATTTTTGAGCTTTCAGCAGCCCTGGGCGGGTTCTTTAGAGAAATGTAGCTGTTTTTCTTGGTGGACTTGTCTATGTCCAGCTACATAATCAGATGATCATGGGCATTGTCTGTTTCTGAGCTGCGAACGGGCAGAAAGGTGAGACAATGTGGGATTTTGACCATTTGTGCTGACCTTTGAATTTCAATGTACCTCTCTATAACATGACCCAGCTGTAATGTCATTGGTCGCATTTACTTGATTTTTGGTTTGCTTGTAGGGCGCTGGCACCCATATGCAGTGAACCAGAAAATTTGACACTGCTGTGAATAGTTTAGTCGCAAAGTGAAGATTCACGGGTAAAAAGCCCCAAACTGTCAGATAGGTTATTTTTGAGCTTTCAGCAGCCCTGGGCGAGTTCTTTAGAGAAATGTGGCTGTTTTTCTTGGTGGACTTGTCTATGTCCAGCTACACAAGGAGATGAGGATGGTCATATTCGTTTTCTTAGCTGCGAACGGGCAGAAAGGTGAGACAATGTGGGATTTTGACCATTTGTGCTGACCTTTGAATTTCAATGTACCTCTCTATAACATGACCCAGCTGTAATGTTATTGGTCGCATTGACTTGATTTTTGGTGTGCTTGTAGGGCGCTGGCACCCATATGCAGTGACCTAGAAAATTTGACACTGCTGTGAATAGTTTAGTCGCAAAGTGAAGATTCACGGGTAAAAAGCCCCAAACTGTCAGACAGATTATTTTTCAGCTTTCAGCAGCCCTGGGCAAGTTCTTTAGAGAAATGTGGCTGTTTTTCTTGTTGGACTTGTCTATGTCCAGCTACACAAGGATATGAGGATGGTCATATTCGTTTTCTGAGCTGCGAACGGGCAGAAAGGTGAGAAAATGTGGGATTTTGACCATTTGTGCTGACCTTTGAATTTCAATGTAGGTCTCTATAACGTGACCCAGCTGCATTGTCAATGGTCGCATTGATTTGATTTTTGGTTTGCTTGTAGGGCGCTGGCATCCACATTCAGTGACCTAGAAAATTTGACACTGCTGTGAATAGTTTAGTCGCAAAGTGAAGATTCACGGGTAAAAAGCCCCAAACTGTCAGATAGGTTATTTTTGAGCTTTCAGCAGCCCTGGGCGAGTTCTTTCGAGAAATGTGGCTGTTTTTCTTGGTGGACTTGTCTATGTCCAGCTACATAATCAGATGATGATGGTCATTGTCTGTTTCTGAGCTGCGAACGGGCAGAAAGGTGAGACAATGTGGGATTTTGACCATTTGTGCTGACCTTTGAATTTCAATGTACCTCTCTATAACATGACCCAGCTGTAATGTCATTGGTCGCATTGACTTGATTTTTGGTTTGCTTGTAGGGCGCTGGCACCCATATGCAGTGACCCAGAAAATTTGACACTGCTGTGAATAGTTTAGTCGCAAAGTGAAGATTCACGGGTAAAAAGCCCCAAACTGTCAGATAGGTTATTTTTGAGCTTTCAGCAGCCCTGGGCGAGTTCTTTAGAGAAATGTGGCTGTTTTTCTTGGTGGACTTGTCTATGTCCAGCTACACAAGGAGATGAGGATGGTCATATTCGTTTTCTGAGCTGCGAACGGGCAGAAAGGTGAGACAATGTGGGATTTTGACCATTTGTGCTGACCTTTGAATTTCAATGTACCTCTCTATAACATAACCCAGCTGTAATGTCATTGTTCACATTGATTTGATTTTTGGTTTGCTTGTAGGGCACTGGCACCCATATGCAGTGACCTAGAAAATTTGACACTGCTGTGAATAGTTTAGTCGCAAAGTGAAGATTCACGGGTAAAAAGCCCCAAACTGTCAGATAGATTATTTTTCAGCTTTCAGCAGCCCTGGGCAAGTTCTTTAGAGAAATGTGGCTGTTTTTCTTGTTGGACTTGTCTATGTCGAGCTACACAAGGATATGAGGATGGTCATATTCGTTTTCTGAGCTGCGAACGGGCAGAAAGGTGAGAAAATGTGGGATTTTGACCATTTGTGCTGACCTTTGAATTTCAATGTAGGTCTCTATAACGTGACCCAGCTGCATTGTCAATTGTCGCATTGATTTGATTTTTGGTTTGCTTGTAGGGCGCTGGCATCCACATTCAGTGACCTAGAAAATTTGACACTGCTATGAATAGTTTAGTCGCAAAGTGAAGATTCACGGGTAAAAGCCCCAAACTGTCAGATAGGTTATTTTTGAGCTTTCAGCAGCCTTGGGCGGGTTCTTTAGAGAAATGTAGCTGTTTTTCTTGGTGGACTTGTCTATGTCCAGCTACACAAGGAGATGATGATGGTCATTGTCTGTTTCTGAGCTGCGAACGGGCAGAAAGGTGAGACAATGTGGGATTTTGACCATTTGTGCTGACCTTTGAATTTCAATGTACCTCTCTATAACATGACCCAGCTGTAATGTCATTGGTCGCATTGATTTGATTTTTGGTTTGCTTGTAGGGCGCTGGCACCCATATGCAGTGACCCACAAAATTTGACACTGCTGTGAATAGTTTAGTCGCAAAGTGAAGATTCACGGGTAAAAAGCCCGAAAGTGTCAGAAAGGTTATTTTTGAGCTTTCAGCAGCCCTGGGCGGGTTCTTTAGAGAAATGTAGCTGTTTTTCTTGGTGGACTTGTCTATGTCCAGCTACACAAGGAGATGATGATGGTCATTGTCTGTTTCTGAGCTGCGAACGGGCAGAAAGGTGAGACAATGTGGGATTTTGACCATTTGTGCTGACCTTTGAATTTCAATGTACCTCTCTATAACATGACTCAGCTGTAATGTCATTGGTCGCATTGATTTGATTTTTGGTTTGCTTGTCGGGCACTGGCACCCATATGCAGTGACCCAGAAAATTTGACACTGCTGTGAATAGTTTAGTCGCAAAGTGAAGATTCACGGGTAAAAAGCCCCAAACTGTCAGATAGGTTATTTTTGAGCTTTCAGCAGCCCTGGGCGAGTTCTTTAGGGAAATGTGGCTGGTTTTCTTGGTGGACTTGTCTATGTACAGCTACACAAGGAGATGAGGATGGTCATATTCGTTTTCTGAGCTGCGAACGGGCAGAAAGGTGAGAAAATGTGGGATTTTGACCATTTGTGCTGACCTTTGAATTTCAATATAGGTCTCTATAACGTGACCCAGCTGCATTTTCAATGGTCGCATTGATTTGATTTTTGGTTTGCTTGGAGGGCGCTGGCACCCACATTCAGTGACCCAGAAAATTTGACACTGCTGTGAATAGTTTAGTCGCAAAGTGAAGATTCAGGGGTAAAAAGCCCCAAAGTGTCAGATAGGTTATTTTTGAGCTTTCAGCAGCCCTGGGCGGGTTCTTTAGAGAAATGTAGCGGTTTTTCTTGGTGGACTTGTCTATGTCCAGCTACATAAGCAGATGATGATGGTCATTGTCTGTTTCTGAGCTGCGAACGCGCAGAAAGGTGAGACAATGTGGGATTTTGACCATTTGTGCTGACCTTTGAATTTCAATGTACCTCTCTATAACATGACCCAGCTGTAATGTCATTGGTCGAATTGATTTGATTTTTGGTTTGCTTGTAGGGCGCTGGCACCCATATGCAGTGACCCAGAAAATTTGACACTGCTGTGAATAATTTAGTCGCAAAGTGAAGATTCACGGGTAAAAAGCCCCAAACTGTCAGATAGGTTATTTTTGAGCTTTCAGCAGCTATGGGCGAGTTCTTTAGAGAAATGTAGCTGTTTTTCTTGGTGGACTTGTCTATGTCCAGCTACACAAGGAGATGAGGATGGTCATATTCGTTTTCTGAGCTACGAACGGGCAGAAAGGTGAGAAAGTGTCGGATTTTGACCATTTGTGCTGACCTTTGAATTTCAATGTAGGTCTCTATAACGTGACCCAGGTGCATTGTCAATGGTCGCATTGATTTGATTTTTTGTTTGCTAGTAGGGCGCTGGCACCCACATCCAGTGACCCAGAAAATTTGGCACTGCTGTGAATAGTTTAGTCGCAAAGTGAAGATTCACGGGTAAAAAGCCCCAAACTGTCAGGTAGGTTATTTTTCAGCTTTCAGCAGCCCTGGGTGGGTTCTTTAGAGAAATGTAGCTGTTTTTCTTGGTGGACTTGTCTATGTCCAGCTACGCAAGGAGATGAGGATGGTCATATTCGTTTTCTGAGCTGTGAACGGGCAGAAAGGTGAGACAATGTGGGATTTTGACCATTTGTGCTGACGTTTGAATTTCAATGTACCTCTCTATAACATGACCCACCTGTAATGTCATTGGTCGCATTGACTTGATTTTTGGTTTGCTTGTAGGGCGCTGGCACCCATATGCAGTGACCCAGAAAATTTGACACTGCTGTGAATAGTTTAGTCGCAAAGTGAAGATTCACGGGTAAAAAGCCCCAAACTGTCAGATAGGTTATTTTTCAGCTTTCAGCAGCCCTGGGCGAGTTCTTTAGAGAAATGTGGCTGTTTTTCTTGGTGGACTTGTCTATGTCCAGCTACACAAGGAGATGAGGATGGTCATATTCGTTTTCTGAGCTGCGAACGGGCAGAAAGGTGAGAAAATGTGGGATTTTGACCATTTGTGCTGACCTTTGAATTTCAATGTAGGTCTCTATAACGTGACCCAGGTGCATTGTCAATGGTCGCATTGATTTGATTTTTGGTTTGCTAGTAGGGCGCTGGCACCCACATTTAGTGACCCAGATAATTTGGCACTGCTGTGAATAGTTTAGTCGCAAAGTGAAGATTCACGGGTAAAAAGCCCCAAACTGTCAGGTAGGTTATTTTTGAGCTTTCAGCAGCCCTGGGCGGGTTCTTTAGAGAAATGTAGCTGTTTTTCTTGGTGGACTTGTCTATGTCCAGCTACGCAAGGAGATGAGGATGGTCATATTCGTTTTCTGAGCTGTGAACGGGCAGAAAGGTGAGACAATGTGGGATTTTGACCATTTGTGCTGACCTTTGAATTTCAATATACCTCTCTATAACATGACCCAGCTGTAATGTCATTGGTCGCATTGACTTGATTTTTGGTTTGCTTGTAGGGCGCTGGCACCCATATGCAGTGACCCAGGAAATTTGACACTGCTGTGAATAGTTTAGTTGCAAAGTGAAGATTCACGGGTAAAAAGCCCCAAACTGTCAGATAGGTTATTTTTGAGCTTTCAGCAGCCCTGGGCGAGTTCTTTAGAGAAATGTGGCTGTTTTTCTTGGTGGACTTGTCTATGTCCAGCTACACAAGGAGATGAGGATGGTGATATTCGTTTTCTGAGCTACGAACGGGCAGAAAGGTGAGAAAGTGTCGGATTTTGACCATTTGTGCTGACCTTTGAATTTCAATGTACCTCTCTATAACATGACCCACCTGTAATTTCATTGGTCGCATTGACTTCATTTTTGGTTTATTTTATTTATTTATTCAACATCTTATGGCTTCCGATGGCAGCCAAAACGGGAAGATGTGGGTGATAGCCAACCATGGTAAAAGAAGGAGAAGATTATATCCATGAAAAGGAAACAGCCGAAAAGCTATATTGATTAGTTTTTACTTGCAAGTATTATTATTATGGTGCACTCAGTCATCAGCAGGCCCTCAGATTCACTTTAAATTCTTTCAATGATGCAGAAGTCTTCACTGATTCGGGAAGTTGTAGCCATGCACAGTAGCCCTGGAAGAATGGCGATCTTGTGAATTGCGTTGACTTGGCCTTGGGAAGAGACACTTTGTTTCTGGTTGAGCGGCCCGAAACAAACCAGTTATAAGGCTTTATATGTTCAGGAACACAACCCAAGAGAATTCGATGAACCAATATACAGAGGCAAGTTAGTCGGCGTTGCTCTAACGGAGTAGTCTGAGCTAATAAGTACAACTCATTGGAGGGAAAGGAAGGTTTCTTCGAGAACAAAATTTTTAGAACTTTCTTATGATGAACTTCAATGGAATCGGATAAGACCTTAGCTAGGCCACACCAGGCTGTGGCAGCATATTCAAACAATGGAAGGAGATAAATTTTATATATAGCGGAACGGCACGGAATAGAGAGATGTTTACAATGACTTTTAATATAGCCAAGAGCACGGCTGACTTTATTACAAATGTAATCTACATGAGCCGACCAGGACATGGATGAATCGAACATTACCCCTAGGTGCTTGTGCTCCTTTACCGTCTGAATTTCTGTGGGTGAATTGGGAAAGGTGAACTTAAACATTGAGGCAGAATCTGTTAGAAACAGTACTTTGGTTTTTGAAACGTTTGCCTGAAGCCTCCAACTGGACATCCAGGTGACAATCATATTTATCGCGTCTTGCAACTCTGACTCAAGCTGTTTGACAGTTTTACAGTGGCGCAAAGCAGCTGTGTCGTCAGCAAACAATGACATTCCAGAAACATGACTTGGTAGATCATTAACATACAAAACAAAAAGCAATGGTCCAAGAATTGAGCCCTGAGGCACCCCCGACAGCACGGGTAGCTTTGGAGAGTCTGCTCCCGACACGGACACAAACTGGCTTCTCCCAGAAAGATAGCTCTCTATCCACTTCAACGGTGTGTCAGAGATGTTAAATATGACTTGAAGCTTCCTCAAGAGACCTCTATGCCACACTGTGTCGAACGCCTTTGCAAGGTTTGCTTGTAGGGCGCTGGCACCCATATGCAGTGACTCAGAAAATTTGACACTGCTGTGAATAGTTTAGTCGCAAAGTGAAGATTCACGGGTAAAAAGCCCCAAACTGTCAGATAGGTTATTTTTCAGCTTTCAGCAGCCTTGGGCAAGTTCTTTAGAGAAATGTGGCTGTTTTTCTTGGTGGACTTGTCTATGTCCCGCTACACAAGGAGATGAGGATAGTCATATTCGTTTTCTGAGGTGCGAACGGGCAGAAAGGTGAGAAAATGTGGGATTTTGACCATTTGTGCTGACCTTTGAATTTCAATGTAGGTCTCTATAACGTGACCCAGCTGCATTGTCAATGGTTGCATTGATTTAATTTTTGGTTTGCTTGGAGGGCGCTGGCACCCACATTCAGTGACCTAGAAAATTTGACACTGCTGTGAATAGTTTAGTCGCAAAGTGAAGATTCACGGGTAAAAAGCCCCAAACTGTCAGATAGGTTATTTTTGAGCTTTCAGCAGCCCTGGGCGGGTTCTTTAGAGAAATGTAGCTGTTTTTCTTGGTGGACTTGTCTATGTCCAGCTACACAAGGAGATGATGATGGTCATAGTCTGTTTCTGAGCTGCGAACGTGCAGAAAGGTGAGACAATGTGGGATTTTGACCATTTGTGCTGACCTTTGAATTTCAATGTACCTCTCTATAACATGACCCAGCTGTAATGTCATTGGTCGCATTGATTTGATTTTTGGTTTGCTTGTAGGGCGCTGGCACCTATATGCAGTGACGCAGAAAATTTGACACTGCTGTGAATAGTTTAGTCGCAAAGTGAAGATTCACGGGTAAAAGCCCCAAACTGTCAGATAGGTTATTTTTCAGCTTTCAGCAGCCCTGGGCGAGTTCTTTAGAGAAATGTAGCTGTTTTTCTTGGTGGACTTGTCTATGCCCAGCTACACAAGGAGATGAGGATGGTCATATTCGTTTTCTGAGCTGCGAACGGGCAGAAAGGTGAGACAATGTGGGATTTTGACCATTTCTGCTGACCTTTGAATTTCAATATACCTCTCTATAACATGACCCAGCTGTAATGTCATTGGTCGCATTGACTTGATTTTTGGTTTGCTTGTAGGGCGCTGGCACCCATATGCAGTGACCCAGGAAATTTGACACTGCTGTGAATAGTTTAGTCGCAAAGTGAAGATTCACGGGTAAAAAGCCCCAAACTGTCAGGTAGGTTATTTTTCAGCTTTCAGCAGCCCTGGGTGGGTTCTTTAGAGAAATGTAGCTGTTTTTCTTGGTGGACTTGTCTATGTCCAGCTACGCAAGTTTACTACGAAAATTTGACACTGCTGTGAATAGTTTAGTCGCAAAGTGAAGATTCACGGGTAAAAAGCCCCAAACTGTCAGATAGGTTATTTTTGAGCTTTCAGCAGCCCTGGGCGAGTTCTTTAGGGAAATGTGGCTGGTTTTCTTGGTGGACTTGTCTATGTACAGCTACACAAGGAGATGAGGATGGTCATATTCGTTTTCTGAGCTGCGAACGGGCAGAAAGGTGAGAAAATGTGGGATTTTGACCATTTGTGCTGACCTTTGAATTTCAATATAGGTCTCTATAACGTGACCCAGCTGCATTTTCAATGGTCGCATTGATTTGATTTTTGGTTTGCTTGGAGGGCGCTGGCACCCACATTCAGTGACCCAGAAAATTTGACACTGCTGTGAATAGTTTAGTCGCAAAGTGAAGATTCACGGGTAAAAAGCCCCAAAGTGTCAGATAGGTTATTTTTGAGCTTTCAGCAGCCCTGGGCGGGTTCTTTAGAGAAATGTAGCGGTTTTTCTTGGTGGACTTGTCTATGTCCAGCTACATAAGCAGATGATGATGGTCATTGTCTGTTTCTGAGCTGCGAACGGGCAGAAAGGTGAGACAATGTGGGATTTTGACCATTTGTGCTGACCTTTGAATTTCAATGTACCTCTCTATAACATGACCCAGCTGTAATGTCATTGGTCGAATTGATTTGATTTTTGGTTTGCTTGTAGGGCGCTGGCACCCATATGCAGTGACCCAGAAAATTTGACACTGCTGTGAATAATTTAGTCGCAAAGTGAAGATTCACGGGTAAAAAGCCCCAAACTGTCAGATAGGTTATTTTTGAGCTTTCAGCAGCTATGGGCGAGTTCTTTAGAGAAATGTAGCTGTTTTTCTTGGTGGACTTGTCTATGTCCAGCTACACAAGGAGATGAGGATGGTCATATTCGTTTTCTGAGCTACGAACGGGCAGAAAGGTGAGAAAGTGTCGGATTTTGACCATTTGTGCTGACCTTTGAATTTCAATGTAGGTCTCTATAACGTGACCCAGGTGCATTGTCAATGGTCGCATTGATTTGATTTTTTGTTTGCTAGTAGGGCGCTGGCACCCACATCCAGTGACCCAGAAAATTTGGCACTGCTGTGAATAGTTTAGTCGCAAAGTGAAGATTCACGGGTAAAAAGCCCCAAACTGTCAGGTAGGTTATTTTTCAGCTTTCAGCAGCCCTGGGTGGGTTCTTTAGAGAAATGTAGCTGTTTTTCTTGGTGGACTTGTCTATGTCCAGCTACGCAAGTTTACTACGAAAATTTGACACTGCTGTGAATAGTTTAGTCGCAAAGTGAAGATTCACGGGTAAAAAGCCCCAAACTGTCAGATAGGTTATTTTTGAGCTTTCAGCAGCCCTGGGCGGGTTCTTTAGAGAAATGTAGCTGTTTTTCTTGGTGGACTTGTCTATGTCCAGCTACG
Source organism: Sycon ciliatum (assembly GCF_964019385.1). Taxonomy (NCBI): domain Eukaryota; kingdom Metazoa; phylum Porifera; class Calcarea; order Leucosolenida; family Sycettidae; genus Sycon; species Sycon ciliatum. The sequence goes on along the minus strand of NC_088648.1, from coordinate 12,531,727 downwards.
CAAGGAGATGAGGATGGTCATATTCGTTTTCTGAGCTGTGAACGGGCAGAAAGGTGAGACAATGTGGGATTTTGACCATTTGTGCTGACCTTTGAATTTCAATATACCTCTCTATAACATGACCCAGCTGTAATGTCATTGGTCGCATTGACTTGATTTTTGGTTTGCTTGTAGGGCGCTGGCACCCATATGCAGTGACCCAGGAAATTTGACACTGCTGTGAATAGTTTAGTCGCAAAGTGAAGATTCACGGGTAAAAAGCCCCAAACTGTCAGATAGGTTATTTTTCAGCTTTCAGCAGCCCTGGGCGAGTTCTTTAGAGAAATGTGGCTGTTTTTCTTGGTGGACTTGTCTATGTCCAGCTACACAAGGAGATGAGGATGGTCATATTCGTTTTCTGAGCTGCGAACGGGCAGAAAGGTGAGAAAATGTGGGATTTTGACCATTTGTGCTGACCTTTGAATTTCAATGTAGGTCTCTATAACGTGACCCAGCTGCATTGTCAATGGTCGCATTGATTTGATTTTTGGTTTGCTTGTAGGGCGCTGGCACCCATATGCAGTGACCCAGAAAATTTGACACTGCTGTGAATAGTTTAGTCGCAAAGTGAAGATTCACGGGTAAAAAGCCCCAAACTGTCAGATAGGTTATTTTTGAGCTTTCAGCAGCCCTGGGCGGGTTCTTTAGAGAAATGTAGCTGTTTTTCTTGGTGGACTTGTCTATGTCCAGCTACACAAGGAGATGATGATGGTCATTGTCTGTTTCTGAGCTGCGAACGTGCAGAAAGGTGAGACAATGTGGGATTTTGACCATTTGTGCTGACCTTTGAATTTCAATGTACCTCTCTATAACATGACCCAGCTGTAATGTCATTGGTCGCATTGATTTGATTTTTGGTGTGCTTGTAGAGCGCTGGCACCCATATGCAGTGACCCAGAAAATTTGACACTGCTGTGAATAGTTTAGTCGCAAAGTGAAGATTCACGGGTAAAAAGCCCCAAACTGTCAGATAGGTTATTTTTGAGCTTTCAGCAGCCCTGGGCGAGTTCTTTAGAGAAATGTGGCTGTTTTTCTTGGTGGACTTGTCTATGTCCAGCTACGCAAGGAGATGAGGATGGTCATATTCGTTTTCTGAGCTGCGAACGGGCAGAAAGGTGAGACAATGTGGGATTTTTACCATTTGTGCTGACCTTTGAATTTCAATGTACCTCTCTATAACATGACCCAGCTGTAATGTCATTGGTCGCATTGATTTGATTTTTGGTTTGCTTGTAGGGCGCTGGCACCCATATGCAGTGACCCAGAAAATTTGACACTGCTGTGAATAGTTTAGTCGCAAAGTGAAGATTCACGGGTAAAAAGCCCCAAACTGTCAGATAGGTTATTTTTCAGCTTTCAGCAGCCCTGGGCGAGTTCTTTAGAGAAATGTGGCTGTTTTTCTTGGTGGACTTGTCTATGCCCAGCTACACAAGGAGATGAGGATGGTCATAATCGTTTTCTGAGCTGCGAACGGGCAGAAAGGTGAGACAATGTGGGATTTTGACCATTTGTGCTGACCTTTGAATTTCAATGTAGGTCTCTATAACGTGACCCAGCTGCATTGTCAATGGTTGCATTGATATAATTTTTGGTTTGCTTGGAGGGCGCTGGCACCCACATTCAGTGACCTAGAAAATTTGACACTGCTGTGAATAGTTTAGTCGCAATGTGAAGATTCACGGGCAAAAAGCCCCAAACTGTCAGATAGGTTATTTTTGAGCTTTCAGCAGCCCTGGGCGAGTTCTTTAGAGAAATGTAGCTGTTTTTCTTGGTGGACTTGTCTATATCCAGCTACACAAGGAGATGATGATGGTCATTGTCTGTTTCTGAGCTGCGAACGTGCAGAAAGGTGAGACAATGTGGGATTTTGACCATTTGTGCTGACCTTTGAATTTCAATGTACCTCTCTATAACATGACCCAGCTGTAATGTCATTGGTCGCATTGATTTGATTTTTGGTGTGCTTGTAGGGCGCTGGCACCCATATGCAGTGACCCAGAAAATTTGACACTGCTGTGAATAGTTTAGTCGCAAAGTGAAGATTCACGGGTAAAAAACCCCAAACTGTCAGATAGGTTATTTTTCAGCTTTCAGCAGCCCTGGGCGAGTTCCTTAGAGAAATGTGGCTGTTTTTCTTGGTGGACTTGTCTATGCCCAGCTACACAAGGGGATGAGGATGGTCATATTCGTTTTCTGAGCTGCGAACGGGCAGAAAGGTGAGACAATGTGGGATTTTGACCATTTGTGCTGACCTTTGAATTTCAATATACCTCTCTATAACATGACCCAGCTGTAATGTCATTGGTCGCATTGACTTGATTTTTGGTTTGCTTGTAGGGTGCTGGCACCCATATGCAGTGACCCAGAAAATTTGACACTGCTGTGAACAGTTTAGTCGCAAAGTGAAGATTCACGGGTAAAAAGCCCCAAACTGTCAGATAGGTTATTTTTGAGCTTTCAGCAGCCCTGGGCGAATTCTTTAGAGAAATGTGGCTGTTTTTCTTGGTGGACTTGTCTATGTCCAGCTACGCAAGGAGATGAGGATGGTCATATTCGTTTTCTGAGCTGCGAACGGGCAGAAAGGTGAGACAATGTGGGATTTTGACCATTTGTGCTGACCTTTGAATTTCAATGTACCTCTCTATAACATGACCCAGCTGTAATGTCATTGGTCGCATTGATTTGATTTTTGGTTTGCTTGTAGGGCGCTGGCACCCATATGCAGTGACCCACAAAATTTGACACTGCTGTGGATAGTTTAGTCGCAAAGTGAAGATTCACGGGTAAAAAGCCCCAAACTGTCAGATAGGTTATTTTTGAGCTTTCAGCAGCCCTGGGCGGGTTCTTTAGAGAAATGTAGCTGTTTTTCTTGGTGGACTTGTCTATGTCCAGCTACACAAGGAGATGATGATGGTCATTGTCTGTTTCTGAGCTGCGAACGGGCAGAAAGGTGAGACAATGTGGGATTTTGACCATTTGTGCTGACCTTTGAATTTCAATGTACCTCTCTATAACATGACCCAGCTGTAAAGTCATTGGTCGCATTGATTTGATTTTTGGTGTGCTTGTAGGGCGCTGCCACCCATATGCAGTGAACCAGAAAATTTGACACTGCTGTGAATAGTTTAGTCGCAAAGTGAAGATTCACGGGTAAAAAGCCCCAAACTGTCAGATAGGTTATTTTTGAGCTTTCAGCAGCCCTGGGCGAGTTCTTTAGAGAAATGTGGCTGTTTTTCTTGGTGGACTTGTCTATGTCCAGCTACGCAAGGAGATGAGGATGGTCATATTCGTTTTCTGAGCTGCGAACGGGCAGAAAGGTGAGACAATGTGGGATTTTGACCATTTGTGCTGACCTTTGAATTTCAATGTACCTCTCTATAACATGACCCAGCTGTAATGTCATTGGTCGCATTGATTTGATTTTTGGTTTGCTTGTAGGGCGCTGGCACCCATATGCAGTGACCCAGAAAATTTGACACTGCTGTGAATAGTTTAGTCGCAAAGTGAAGATTCACGGGTAAAAAGCCCCAAACTGTCAGATAGGTTATTTTTCAGCTTTCAGCAGCCCTGGGCGAGTTCTTTAGAGAAATGTGGCTGTTTTTCTTGGTGGACTTGTCTATGCCCAGCTACACAAGGAGATGAGGATGGTCATAATCGTTTTCTGAGCTGCGAACGGGCAGAAAGGTGAGACAATGTGGGATTTTGACCATTTGTGCTGACCTTTGAATTTCAATGTAGGTCTCTATAACGTGACCCAGCTGCATTGTCAATGGTTGCATTGATTTAATTTTTGGTTTGCTTGGAGGGCGCTGGCACCCACATTCAGTGACCTAGAAAATTTGACACTGCTGTGAATAGTTTGGTCGCAAAGTGAAGATTCACGGGTAAAAAGCCCCAAACTGTCAGATAGGTTATTTTTGAGCTTTCAGCAGCCCTGGGCGAGTTCTTTAGAGAAATGTAGCTGTTTTTCTTGGTGGACTTGTCTATGTCCAGCTACACAAGGAGATGATGATGGTCATTGTCTGTTTCTGAGCTGCGAACGGGCAGAAAGGTGAGACAATGTGGGATTTTGACCATTTGTGCTGACCTTTGAATTTCAATGTACCTCTCTATAACATGACCCAGCTGTAATGTCATTGGTCGCATTGACTTGATTTTTGGTTTGCTTGTAGGGCGCTGGCACCCATATGCAGTGACCCAGAAAATTTGACACTGGTGTGAATAGTTTAGTCGCAAAGTGAAGATTCACGGGTAAAAAGCCCCAAACTGTCAGATAGGTTATTTTTGAGCTTTCACCAGCCCTGGGCGAGTTCTTTAGAGAAATGTGGCTCTTTTTCTTGGTGGACTTGTCTATGTCCAGCTACACAAGGGGATGAGGATGGTCATATTCGTTTTCTGAGCTGCGAACGGGCAGAAAGGTGAGAAAATGTGGGATTTTGACCATTTGTGCTGACCTTTGAATTTCAATGTAGGTCTCTATAACGTGACTCAGCTGCATTGTCAATGGTCGCATTGATTTGATTTTTGGCTTGCTTGTAGGGCGCTGGCACCCATATGCAGTGACCCAGAAAATTTGGCACTGCTGTGAATAGTTTAGTCGCAAAGTGAAGATTCACGGGTAAAAAGCACCAAACTGTCAGATAGGTTATTTTTGAGCTTTCAGCAACCCTGGGCGAGTTCTTTAGAGAAATGTGGCTGTTTTTCTTGGTGGACTTGTCTATGCCCAGCTACACAAGGAGATGAGGATGGTCATATTCGTTTTCTGAGCTGCGAACGGGCAGAAAGGTGAGAAAATGTCGGATTTTGACCATTTGTGCTGACCTTTGAATTTCAATGTAGGTCTCTATAACGTGACCCAGGTGCATTGTCAATGGTCGCATTGATTTGATTTTTGGTTTGCTAGTAGGGCGCTGGCACCCACATTCAGTGACCCAGAAAATTTGGCACTGCTGTGAATAGTTTAGTCGCAAAGTGAAGATTCACGGGTAAAAAGCCCCAAACTGTCAGGTAGGTTATTTTTGAGCATTCAGCAGCCCTGGGCGGGTTCTTTAGAGAAATGTAGCTGTTTTTCTTGGTGGACTTGTCTATGTCCAGCTACACAAGGAGATGATGATGGTCATTGTCTGTTTCTGAGCTGCGAACGTGCAGAAAGGTGAGACAATGTGGGATTTTGACCATTTGTGCTGACCTTTGAATTTCAATGTACCTCTCTATAACATGACCCAGCTGTAATGTCATTGGTCGCATTGATTTGATTTTTGGTTTGCTTGTAGGGCACTGGCACCCATATGCAGTGACCCACAAAATTTGACACTGCTGTGAATAGTTTAGTCGCAAAGTGAAGATTCACGGGTAAAAAGCCCCAAACTGTCAGATAGGTTATTTTTCAGCTTTCAGCAGCCCTGGGCGAGTTCTTTAGAGAAATGTGGCTGTTTTTCTTGGTGGACTTGTCTAAGCCCAGCTACACAAGGAGATGAGGATGGTCATATTCGTTTTCTGAGCTGCGAACGGGCAGAAAGGTGAGACAATGTGGGATTTTGACCATTTGTGCTGACCTTTGAATTTCAATGTAGGTCTCTATAACGTGACCCAGCTGCATTGTCAATGTTTGCATTGATTTAATTTTTGGTTTGCTTGGAGGGCGTTGGCACCCACATTCAGTGACCTAGAAAATTTGACACTGCTGTGAATAGTTTAGTCGCAAAGTGAAGATTCACGGGTAAAAAGCCCCAAACTGTCAGATAGGTTATTTTTGAGCTTTCAGCAGCCCTGGGCGGGTTCTTTAGAGAAATGTAGCTGTTTTTCTTGGTGGACTTGTCTATATCCAGCTACACAAGGAGATGATGATGGTCATTGTCTGTTTCTGAGCTGCGAACGTGCAGAAAGGTGAGACAATGTGGGATTTTGACCATTTGTGCTGACCTTTGAATTTCAATGTACCTCTCTATAACATGACCCAGCTGTAATGTCATTGGTCGCATTGATTTGATTTTTGGTGTGCTTGTAGGGCGCTGGCACCCATATGCAGTGACCCAGAAAATTTGACACTGCTGTGAATAGTTTAGTCGCAAAGTGAAGATTCACGGGTAAAAAAAACCAAACTGTCAGATAGGTTATTTTTCAGCTTTCAGCAGCCCTGGGCGAGTTCTTTAGAGAAATGTGGCTGTTTTTCTTGGTGGACTTGTCTATGCCCAGCTACACAAGGGGATGAGGATGGTCATATTCGTTTTCTGAGCTGCGAACGGGCAGAAAGGTGAGACAATGTGGGATTTTGACCATTTGTGCTGACCTTTGAATTTCAATATACCTCTCTATAACATGACCCAGCTGTAATGTCATTGGTCGCATTGACTTGATTTTTGGTTTGCTTGTAGGGCGCTGGCACCCATATGCAGTGACCCACAAAATTTGACACTGCTGTGAACAGTTTAGTCGCAAAGTGAAGATTCACGGGTAAAAAGCCCCAAACTGTCAGATAGGTTATTTTTCAGCTTTCAGCAGCCCTGGGCAAATTCTTTAGAGAAATGTGGCTGTTTTTCTTGGTGGACTTGTCTATGTCCAGCTACACAAGGAGATGAGGATGGTCATATTCGTTTTCTGAGCTGCGAACGGGCAGAAAGGTGAGACAATGTGGGATTTTGACCATTTGTGCTGACCTTTGAATTTCAATGTAGGTCTCTATAACGTGACCCAGCTGCATTGTCAATGGTCGCATTGATTTGATTTTTGGCTTGCTTGTAGGGCGCTGGCATTCACATTCAGTGACCCAGAAAATTTGGCACTGCTGTGAATAGTTTAGTCGCAAAGTGAAGATTCACGGGTAAAAAGCACCAAACTGTCAGATAGGTTATTTTTGAGCTTTCAGCAGCCCTGGGCGAATTCTTTAGAGAAATGTGGCTGTTTTTCTTGGTGGACTTGTCTATGTCCAGCTACAGAAGGAGATGAGGATGGCCATATTCGTTTTCTGAGCTGCGAACGGGCAGAAAGGTGAGACAATGTGGGATTTTGACCATTTGTGCTGACCTTTGAATTTCAATGTAGGTCTCTATAACGTGACCCAGCTGCATTGTCAATGATCGCATTGGTTTGATTTTTGGTTTGCTTGTAGGGCGCTGGCACCCACATTCAGTGACCTAGAAAATTTGACACTGCTGTGAAAAGTTAAGTCGCAAAGTGAAGATTCACGGGTAAAAAGCCCCAAAGTGTCAGATAGGATATTTTTGAGCTCTCAGCAGCCCTGGGCGGGTTCTTTAGAGAAATGTAGCTGTTTTTCTTGGTGGACTTGTCTATGTCCAGCTACACAAGGAGATGATGATGGTCATTGTCTGTTTCTGAGCTGCGAACGGGCAGAAAGGTGAGACAATGTGGGATTTTGACCATTTGTGCTGACCTTTGAATTTCAATGTACCTCTCTATAACATGACCCAGCTGTAATGTCATTGGTCGCATTGATTTGATTTTTGGTTTGCTTGTAGGGCACTGGCACCCATATGCAGTGACCCGGAAAATTTGACACTGCTGTGAATAGTTTAGTCGCAAAGTGAAGATTCACGGGTAAAAAGCCCCAAACTGTCAGATAGGTTATTTTTGAGCTTTCAGCAGCCCTGGGCGGGTTCTTTAGAGAAATGTAGCTGTTTTTCTTGGTGGACTTGTCTATATCCAGCTACACAAGGAGATGATGATGGTCATTGTCTGTTTCTGAGCTGCGAACGGGCAGAAAAGTGAGACAATGTGGGATTTTGACCATTTGTGCTGACCTTTGAATTTCAATGTACCTCTCTATAACATGACCCAGCTGTAATGTCATTGGTCGCATTGATTTGATTTTTGGTTTGCTTGTAGGGCACTGGCACTCATATACAGTGACCCAGAAAATTTGACACTGCTGTGAATAGTTTAGTCGCAAAGTGAAGATTCACGGGTAAAAAGCCCCAAACTGTCAGATAGGTTATTTTTGAGCTTTCAGCAGCCCTGGGCGAGTTCTTTAGAGAAATGTGGCTGTTTTTCTTGGTGGACTTGTCTATGTCCAGCTACACAAGGATATGAGGATGGTCATATTCGTTTTCTGAGCTGCGAACGGGCAGAAAGGTGAGAAAATGTCGGATTTTGACCATTTGTGCTGACCTTTGAATTTCAATGTAGGTCTCTATAACGTGACCCAGCTGCATTGTCAATGGTCGCATTGATTTGATTTTTGGTTTGCTTGTAGGGCGCTGGCACCCACATTCAGTGACCTACAAAATTTGACACTGCTGTGAATAGTTTAGTCGCAAAATGGAGGTTTGCACATTGCAAACCGTAGTTAACATTCACGAAACCAACAAGCCAAAGGCGCCATGGCAACCAGTAAACGAACCCGCAAAAATAACAATAATTAGAATAAGAAACAGAGAAAAAAAAATCAAGTTAGTGTGACAACAAATGCAAGGTTCCCTTTCCGGTGAAAGTGCTGCAACTGAGTGTGTCATTGCTGACCAACAATTTGTTTTCACTTGTTCCAGTCGTTTCCTCTAGCCTCCTCAGTTGCCGAGGAGCATAGTAGTCTTTCCACAGCCGTATTCCTAGGAACGTACTGCCAGTTTCATCATGGCCTTCACTCCTGACCAGCAGCGGTCACTTGCGGAGATGATTTCGGCTTCGGTCTCGTCGGCGTTGTCGGCCCACTCCGCATCTCGAGGACCGGATAGGGGAGCGTCTGATGGGCCATCAGATCAAGCCGGTATGTTTTTGACTCATGATTCTGCCCGTGCTGAGATGCCGGCCAGTTTAGATTCTGCCCCCGCATTCCCTGCATTCCCTGCATGCGTATGCCATGTAAGTAATGAAGCCATTTCAAAAATTTGCAAGGTCGAGTTTTTTGATCTGGCCCTCCTACTTCCCGCCAAGTACGAGAGGCCCTCCGATGATCAGCCTATCTCTAAGCGGGTCAAATTAGCCGAGGACGGCGATTGCTTGGTGATCTCCGCCTCTCAAGCCTCCAAGAGGCGAATTGATTCTTTAGCCTCGTGGCTGGAAGCATGGTCCATATTCACAATCATAGCTACCTCGAACGACCCGGCCTGCGCTGCTAGCTTGGCAGAACACCAGCTACGCATTGTGCAAGCCGCAGCGAAGTACCGCCTGGCTGCGGTGCTTGAGTACGACATCCGGGTGCGGCAATCGGTGGCTCGGGCACGCACCCCCCTTTCATCACTTGACACGGCGCTGTACACTGAATGTTTCACGGGCCAGGCACTTCCCACGTGTTCCAAGTGCCGGAAGGTGGGCCACCTGGCCAACAATTGTCTTTTTCGTGGCTCCGACAGCCGGACGCTGCATGCCACCTCGGGCGCAACAAGCGGAGGAAGTGTCCACACGCCCGGGCAGTCCACCATCTGCCGCAAGTTTAATGCGGGCAACTGCTCCTTTAATCAATGCCGCTTTAAGCACTGCTGCTCCTTCTGCTCTGGTACCCACCCGGCCAAGGAATGCCCAGCCCGCAAGTAGCTCCATGAGTACTCCTTCCTCCTATCTTCCTTTATCTGCACATAAACCCCACACGCCCATCATTATTAGCGCACTTAAAATAGAATTAGAATCACACCCCGATGACCAGTTGGTCGCTTCCTTATTGCATGATCTTGAATTTGGTTTTCGCATTGGTTTTGGCAACTGTCTGTCTGAGTCTTTTTTGTCACGTAATTTGTCCTCCGCTGCTGACAATGCAGAAGTAGTCGATGACTATCTCCGCCAGGAATGTGAGCGCGGGCATACGGCTGGCCCGTTTGAGGAGCCTCCTGTTCTCCCCATTCACACCTCTGGCATTGGAGTTGTACCTAAGAAGTCGGGTGGCGTCCGCCTAATCATGCACCTCTCCGCTCCTGCTGGCAGGAGCAGAAAATGATGGCATCAAGAACTCAGACTTCTCCTTCCAAATGATCTCGGTGGATACGGTGGCCGATCATGTCATGCGCACTGGGAAGGGGGCATTGCTATGCAAAGTGGACATCAAGCATGCATTCCGGCTCTGTCCCGTTCATCCCAACGACTGGCCTCTACTCGGAATATGTTGGCGGGGGAAGTTTTATGTCGACAAAGTGCTGCCTTTCGGCCTGCGCTCCGCACCAGCTTTATTCAACCGCCTAGCCGAAGCATTGGCCTGGCTACTTCGCCACAACTACGGTTTGAAGTGTCTGGAACACTACCTTGACGATTTCATCAACGTCTCACCACCAGCGCCGGTGGTCGCCACATCAACAGCAGCGGTGCACATGGCCACCATCCTGGAGGTTTTCGCCAACCTCGGGGTTCCCATCGCGGAAGGAGCAGACAAGGTTGTCGGTCCGGCCACGGTCATGACAGTGCTCGGCATTGAGCTGGATACTCAGGCTCTGGAAATGCGGCTGCCGGCCGACAAGCTTCTCGAGATCAAAGCGCGGCTCAACGAGTGGGCGGTCAGCCCATCGTGCCCGAAACGTCAACTGTTGTCACTAATTGGCCTCCTCTCATTTGCGTCCAAAGTGGTTGCGGCCGGCCGCACCTTCACCCGTCGTCTCATCCATACCAGCACCACCGTGACAGGCTTGGATGAAGAAGTGCACCTGGACGCCGATGCTCAAGCAGACATCCGTTGGTGGAAGGAGTTCCTCCCACACTGGAACGGCCGAGCGCTTCTGCGTGACCCAGTATGGTCGAAGCCCCCAGACTTTGAGCTCTATACCGATGCTTCCGGCCTGGGATTTGGAGGTTTCTTTCAGAGTGCCTGGTTTTGCCAAGAATGGGGCCCGGAGCACCAGCACGGCCCTTTCTCCTCTATCATGTGGCGGGAGATGTATCCCATTGCTGTGGCCGCGCAATTGTGGGGCCCGCAGTGGCAGACGAAGAAGATCCTCCTCCATTGCGACAATCAAGCTGTCGCCACAGCATGGGAATCCGGCTCATGCCGGAATCTGGAGGTCATGAACCTCATACGGACCACCCTGCGTATTGCGGCACGCTACAACTTCATCCTGTTGATCCGTCACATCTCAGGTATCGACAACAGTATTGCGGACGCCCTCTCCCGTCTACAGCTCAGTCGCTTCCGCTCGCTAGCTCCGTCTGCCAATCCGGACCCAGTTCCACTGCCAACTCAGATCGTCTAATGATGTCTCACAATATATTCACAGCCCCATGGGGTGTCCGTTTTGCTGTGTCTGGCCTTCGCCGTCACTACACTGACTTATTGTTATTTTTTTTCTGCCATACCAACTACACCGAAACCAATTTCTCAGTTCAATCTCTCCCTTACTATTCGCCCACCCTTTCGCACGGGCGGCTCTCCTCCCTACACTGCCCCCCCCCCCCCCCCCCCCCCCCGCTTCGCTGCTCTCTTTTGGAAGGAAGTGGCTATGCAGTGCTCATATAGTGCAATCCTGCAAAAACCAAAAATTGGCTCTCAACGGTCATAGGCGTTTTGGCATCGTGGTATAGCTATGCCCCTATTCAGGGTATTAAGTTGAGTACTGGGATGCTCATTGCACTCAGACTGGCACCGGGATGCCTATGCGAGCGATAATTATGTGGGCCGGCATCAAGATGGCCTTAGCGTGGATGCGTACACGTTACACCCTGGGCTTGATGCGAGGCTAAGTGATGCATTCTTAACTGTTTACGGCAATTCACATTTAATTGCGCGGAACTAAAACAAGCAGTATGGGGCCAAGTTGCCCACAGCCATAAGCGAGCACCGGGATGCTTTAACACCCAGACGGGCACCGGGTTGCGCGTAACAATACTAAGGAGAGCACCGGGATGCATATGTGAGCGGGTTGCGTTGTAAGGGGCACCGGGATGCCTATAATTGTTAGTCAAGCGGGCACCGGGATGCCCATATGAATTAAGCGGTAAGCGAGCACCGGGATGCTTATCACACCTGGACGGACACCGGGTTACACGTAATAATAAGTCCGGCACCGGGATGCCCAAGAGGATGGGCAGGTAGCGAAAGGGATACCTAAAATGCCCATATTTAGTATAGCTGGCACCAAGATGCTCTAAATACGCAAACTGGCGACGGACGCTGATGATTGTGAGGCGAGCACCGGGATGCTCAAATGCGTCCAAACCGGCGCATTAATACCGGGATGCTTCGGTAAATAAATACGTATTGCAAGCAGCCAGTTAGTTTGCCTTCAAAGTCATTGTAGCTGGGCACAGCGATGCGATGGTCTGTCATGTTTTGCTCTTCGTACTGGCTTAACTGCTTGCTTATTTTATTATCCACTGCGTTTGGTGCTGCTGCCGTGTCCCCACATTGCAGATGGGTGGGTTCGATATCATTCACCTCCAGCCACCACCAGGAGGGAGATACTCGACGCTCAAGCCAGCAGGCTCCTGGCCCAATCGGTGGCGCCCCGGACACGCCAGACCTACAGCCCTGGAGTCAGGTCCTACATTCAGTTTGCGCAGCAGCTCCGCTTCAGCCATCTGGCACCGACGGTCAATGATATAGTTCTCTTCATGACGTCACTGTCCGCGTCACTGTCTGGGAAGACAATCAGGGTATACCTAGCAGCCGTCCGCCACCACTTTGTATTGAATGATGGTCCGGTGGATCTGCTCAGAGCACCCAGGATACTGGCCTTGCTGAAGGGCATCGACCGTGACAAGCTGACGTCCAGGCCAATGCCTGTGCCTCCGTCATCCAGACGTGCGGTGACACCCAACGACCTCAAGGCTATCCGCGAATTCCTGGAGTTCTCGCATTATGCACCGCAAGACAAGGCCATGCTCTGGGCAGCAGTACTCACAGCTTTCCACGGGCTCATGCGTGTGAGCGAGTACACGGCGCCATCACCAACAACGATGGATGCTCACAGGACTCTTCAGAGGAGCCATGTCGCCCTCTCAGAGGAGAAGGTCACGATCACCCTAGGGGTAACGAAGACGGCACAGTCGGGCGCTGGGGGCACAGTGTTACTGCATGCAAGCAGGTATCCCGCAACCTGCCCTGTGCGTTCAGTCGCTGCCTACATAAGTGCCAGGGAGTGGGCGGATACAGGTGCCCCATTCTTCGCCTTCCGCGAGGGGCGCTACCTAACCCCGGGCGACGTGAACGCCATTCTCAAGAGGGCTCTCGGCCCAGGCGTTTCAAGCCATTCTCTGCGGATCGGTGGTGCTACGGCCATGGCCGAACGACAGGCCCCGGAGTGGCAAATTCAAGCGGCAGGGCGCTGGTCAAGCTCTGCGTACAAGGCGTACGTCCGTGTCCCGTCGGGCATGCCAGCTTATCAGCAGACAGAGCTAGCGTAGAGAGCAGTTCGAAGCTTCACGGGGTTCATGTGCCTAAGTTGCATTCAAGTCACGGCCATGCGTCCGCGGCCAGCCACTCCCTTTCTTGGAGGCATGTGGGGTTGGCGGTCAATCGCCTGCCCGCAGCTTCGGGCAAACACATGACACCGGGTTGTCATCGCAAAATGCCCCCAGAGGTGGCCGGGCACCGGGTTGCCCAGGGTGACCGCGGCCCACGACTTCAAAATGTTTCTCACCTTATCACTATTCCCTTGTTCCCTGATCATTGCCTTGGAACAGTATCACTTTGCTCTCAGATGTTTCAAAATTTGATTCGAATGATTAATAAATTTCGGGCACATGAAACCCCTCCAAAAAATACCAACCGGTTAACCGTGATCCGTTGTTGTGTGGAGTGAATGTTGAAGTGAAGATTCACTGGTAAAAAGCCCCAAACTGTCAGATAGGTTATTTTTGAGCTCTCAGCAGCCCTGGGCGGGTTCGTTAGAGAAATGTAGCTGTTTTTCTTGGTGGACTTGTCTATGTCCAGCTACACAAGGAGATGATGATGGTCATTGTCTGTTTCTGAGCTGCGAACGGGCAGAAAGGTGAGACAATGTGGGATTTTGACCATTTGTGCTGACCTTTGAATTTCAATGTACCTCTCTATAACATGACCCAGCTGTAATGTCATTGGTCGCATTGATTTGATTTTTGGTTTGCTTGTAGGGCGCTGGCACCCATATGCAGTGACCCACAAAATTTGACACTGCTGTGAATAGTTTAGTCGCAAAGTGAAGATTCACGGGTAAAAAGCCCCAAAGTGTCAGATAGGTTATTTTTGAGCTTTCAGCAGCCCTGGGCGGGTTCTTTAGAGAAATGTGGCTGTTTTTCTTGGTGGACTTGTCTATGCCCAGCTACACAAGGAGATGAGGATGGTCATATTCGTTTTCTGAGCTGCGAACGGGCAGAAAGGTGAGACAATGTGGGATTTTGACCATTTGTGCTGACCTTTGAATTTCAATGTAGGTCTCTATAACGTGACCCAGCTGCATTGTCAATGGTCGCATTGATTTGATTTTTGGCTTGCTTGTAGGGCGCTGGCACTCACATTCAGTGACCCAGAAAATTTGGCACTGCTGTGAATAGTTTAGTCGCAAAGTGAAGATTCACGGGTAAAAAGCACCAAACTGTCAGATAGGTTATTTTTGAGCTTTCAGCAACCCTGGGCGAGTTCTTTAGAGAAATGTGGCTGTTTTTCTTGATGGACTTGTCTATGCCCAGCTACACAAGGAGATGAGGATGGTCATATTCGTTTTCTGAGCTGCGAACGGGCAGAAAGGTGAGAAAATGTCGGATTTTGACCATTTGTGCTAACCTTTGAATTTCAATGTAGGTCTCCATAACGTGACCCAGGTGCATTGTCAATGGTCGCATTGATTTGATTTTTGGTTTGCTAGTAGGTCGCTGGCACCCACATTCAGTGACCCAGAACATTTGGCACTGCTGTGAATAGTTTAGTCGCAAAGTGAAGATTCACGGGTAAAAAGCCCCAAACTGTCAGGTAGGTTATTTTTGAGCATTCAGCAGCCCTGGGCGGGTTCTTTAGAGAAATGTAGCTGTTTTTCTTGGTGGACTTGTCTATGTCCAGCTACACAAGGAGATGATGATGGTCATTGTCTGTTTCTGAGCTGCGAACGTGCAGAAAGGTGAGACAATGTGGGATTTTGACCATTTGTGCTGACCTTTGAATTTCAATGTACCTCTCTATAACATGACCCAGCTGTAATGTCATTGGTCGCATTGATTTGATTTTTAGTTTGCTTGTAGGGCACTGGCACCCATATGCAGTGACCCACAAAATTTGACACTGCTGTGAATAGTTTAGTCGCAAAGTGAAGATTCACGGGTAAAAAGCCCCAAACTGTCAGATAGGTTATTTTTCAGCTTTCAGCAGCCCTGGGCGAGTTCTTTAGAGAAATGTGGCTGTTTTTCTTGGTGGACTTGTCTATGCCCAGCTACACAAGGAGATGAGGATGGTCATATTCGTTTTCTGAGCTGCGAACGGGCAGAAAGGTGAAACAATGTGGGATTTTGACCATTTGTGCTGACCTTTGAATTTCAATGTAGGTCTCTATAACGTGACCCAGCTGCATTGTCAATGGTTGCATTGATTTAATTTTTGGTTTGCTTGGAGGGCGTTGGCACCCACATTCAGTGACTTAGAAAATTTGACACTGCTGTGAATAGTTTAGTCGCAAAGTGAAGATTCACGGGTAAAAAGCCCCAAACTGTCAGATAGGTTATTTTTGAGCTTTCAGCAGCCCTGGGCGGGTTCTTTAGAGAAATGTAGCTGTTTTTCTTGGTGGACTTGTCTATATCCAGCTACACAAGGAGATGATGATGGTCATTGTCTGTTTCTGAGCTGCGAACGTGCAGAAAGGTGAGACAATGTGGGATTTTGACCATTTGTGCTGACCTTTGAATTTCAATGTACCTCTCTATAACATGACCCAGCTGTAATGTCATTGGTCGCATTGATTTGATTTTTGGTGTGCTTGTAGGGCGCTGGCACCCATATGCAGTGACCCAGAAAATTTGACACTGCTGTGAATAGTTTAGTCGCAAAGTGAAGATTCACGGGTAAAAAAACCCAAACTGTCAGATAGGTTATTTTTGAGCTTTCAGCAGCCCTGGGCGAGTTCTTTAGAGAAATGTGGCTGTTTTTCTTGGTGGACTTGTCTATGCCCAGCTACACAAGGGGATGAGGATGGTCATATTCGTTTTCTGAGCTGCGAACGGGCAGAAAGGTGAGACAATGTGGGATTTTGACCATTTGTGCTGACCTTTGAATTTCAATATACCTCTCTATAACATGACCCAGCTGTAATGTCATTGGTCGCATTGACTTGATTTTTGGTTTGCTTGTAGGGCGCTGGCACCCATATGCAGTGACCCACAAAATTTGACACTGCTGTGAACAGTTTAGTCGCAAAGTGAAGATTCACGGGTAAAAAGCCCCAAACTGTCAGATAGGTTATTTTTGAGCTTTCAGCAGCCCTGGGCGAATTCTTTAGAGAAATGTGGCTGTTTTTCTTGGTGGACTTGTCTATGTCCAGCTACAGAAGGAGATGAGGATGGCCATATTCGTTTTCTGAGCTGCGAACGGGCAGAAAGGTGAGACAATGTGGGATTTTGACCATTTGTGCTGACCTTTGAATTTCAATGTACCTCTCTATAACATGACCCAGCTGTAATGTCATTGGTCGCATTGATTTGATTTTTGGTTTGCTTGTAGGGCGCTGGCACCCATATGCAGTGACCCACAAAATTTGACACTGCTGTGAATAGTTTAGTCGCAAAGTGAAGATTCACGGGTAAAAAGCCCCAAAGTGTCAGATAGGTTATTTTTGAGCTTTCAGCAGCCCTGGGCGGGTTCTTTAGAGAAATGTAGCTGTTTTTCTTGGTGGACTTGTCTATGTCCAGCTACACAAGGAGATGATGATGGTCATTGTCTGTTTCTGAGCTGCGAACGGGCAGAAAGGTGAGACAATGTGGGATTTTGACCATTTGTGCTGACCTTTGAATTTCAATGTACCTCTCTATAACATGACCCAGCTGTAATGTCATTGGTCGCATTGATTTGATTTTTGGTTTGCTTGTAGGGTACTGGCACCCATATGCAGTGACCCAGAAAATTTGACACTGCTGTGAATAGTTTAGTCGCAAAGTGAAGATTCACGGGTAAAAAGCCCCAAACTGTCAGATAGGTTATTTTTGAGCTTTCAGCAGCCCTGGGCGAGTTCTTTAGAGAAATGTGGCTGTTTTTCTTCGTGGACTTGTCTATGTCCAGCTACGCAAGGAGATGAGGATGGTCATATTCGTTTTCTGAGCTGCGAACGGGCAGAAAGGTGAGACAATGTGGGATTTTGGCCATTTGTGCTGACCTTTGAATTTCAATGTACCTCTCTATAACGTGACCCAGCTGCATTGTCAATGGTTGCATTGATTTAATTTTTGGTTTGCTTGGAGGGCGCTGGCACCCACATTCAGTGACCTAGAAAATTTGACACTGCTGTGAATAGTTTAGTCGCAAAGTGAAGATTCACGGGTAAAAAGCCCCAAACTGTCAGATAGGTTATTTTTGAGCTTTCAGCAGCCCTGGGCGGGTTCTTTAGAGAAATGTAGCTGTTTTTCTTGGTGGACTTGTCTATGTCCAGCTACACAAGGAGATGATGATGGTCATTGTCTGTTTCTGAGCTGCGAACGGGCAGAAAGGTGAGACAATGTGGGATTTTGACCATTTGTGCTGACCTTTGAATTTCAATGTACCTCTCTATAACATGACCCAGCTGTAATGTCATTGGTCGCATTGATTTGATTTTTGGTTTGCTTGTAGGGCGCTGGCACCCATATGCAGTGACCCACAAAATTTGACACTGCTGTGAATAGTTTAGTCGCAAAGTGAAGATTCACGGGTAAAAAGCACCAAACTGTCAGATAGGTTATTTTTGAGCTTTCAGCAGCCCTGGGCGAATTCTTTAGAGAAATGTGGCTGTTTTTCTTGGTGGACTTGTCTATGTCCAGCTACAGAAGGAGATGAGGATGGCCATATTCGTTTTCTGAGCTGCGAACGGGCAGAAAGGTGAGACAATGTGGGATTTTGACCATTTGTGCTGACCTTTGAATTTCAATGTAGGTCTCTATAACGTGACCCAGCTGCATTGTCAATGATCGCATTGGTTTGATTTTTGGTTTGCTTGTAGGGCGCTGGCACCCACATTCAGTGACCTAGAAAATTTGACACTGCTGTGAAAAGTTAAGTCGCAAATTGAAGATTCACGGGTAAAAAGCCCCAAAGTGTCAGATAGGTTATTTTTGAGCTCTCAGCAGCCCTGGGCGGGTTCTTTAGAGAAATGTAGCGGTTTTTCTTGGTGGACTTGTCTATGTCCAGCTACACAAGGAGATGATGATGGTCATTGTCTGTTTCTGAGCTGCGAACGGGCAGAAAGGTGAGACAATGTGGGATTTTGACCATTTGTGCTGACCTTTGAATTTCAATGTACCTCTCTATAACATGACCCAGCTGTAATGTCATTGGTCGCATTGATTTGATTTTTGGTTTGCTTGTAGGGCACTGGCACCCATATGCAGTGACCCGGAAAATTTGACACTGCTGTGAATAGTTTAGTCGCAAAGTGAAGATTCACGGGTAAAAAGCCCCAAACTGTCAGATAGGTTATTTTTGAGCTTTCAGCAGCCCTGGGCGGGTTCTTTAGAGAAATGTAGCTGTTTTTCTTGGTGGACTTGTCTATGTCCAGCTACACAAGGAGATGAGGTTGGTCATATTCGTTTTCTGAGCTGCGAACGGGCAGAAAGGTGAGAAAATGTGGGATTTTGACCATTTGTGCTGACCTTTGAATTTCAATGTACCTCTCTATAACATGACCCAGCTGCATTGTCAATGGTCGCATTGATTTGATTTTTGGCTTGCTTGTAGGGCACTGGCATTCACATTCAGTGACCCAGAAAATTTGGCACTGCTGTGAATAGTTTAGTCGCAAAGTAAAGATTCACGGGTAATAAGCCCCAAACTGTCAGATAGGTTATTTTTGAGCTTTCAGCAGCCCTGGGCGAATTCTTTAAAGAAATGTGGCTGTTTTTCTTGGTGGACTTGTCTATGTCCAGCTACAGAAGGAGATGAGGATGGCCATATTCGTTTTCTGAGCTGCGAACGGGCAGAAAGGTGAGACAATGTGGGATTTTGACCATTTGTGCTGACCTTTGAATTTCAATGTAGGTCTCTATAACGTGACCCAGCTGCATTGTCAATGATCGCATTGGTTTGATTTTTGGTTTGCTTGTAGGGCGCTGGCACCCACATTCAGTGACCTAGAAAATTTGACACTGCTGTGAATAGTTTAGTCGCAAAGTGAAGATTCACGGGTAAAAAGCCCCAAAGTGTCAGATAGGTTATTTTTGAGCTCTCAGCAGCCCTGGGCGGGTTCTTAAGAGAAATGTAGCTGTTTTTCTTGGTGGACTTGTCTATGTCCAGCTACACAAGGAGATGATGATGGTCATTGTCTGTTTCTGAGCTGCGAACGGGCAGAAAGGTGAGACAATGTGGGATTTTGACCATTTGTGCTGACCTTTGAATTTCAATGTACCTCTCTATAACATGACCCAGCTGTAATGTCATTGGTCGCATTGATTTGATTTTTGGTTTGCTTGTAGGACGCTGGCACCCATATGCAGTGACCCACAAAATTTGACACTCCTGTGAATAGTTTAGTCGCAAAGTGAAGATTCACGGGTAAAAAGCCCCAAAGTGTCAGATAGGTTATTTTTGAGCTTTCAGCAGCCCTGGGCGGGTTCTTTAGAGAAATGTAGCTGTTTTTCTTGGTGGACTTGTCTATGTCCACCTACACAAGGAGATGATGATGGTCATTGTCTGTTTCTGAGCTGCGAACGGGCAGAAAGGTGAGACAATGTGGGATTTTGACCATTTGTGCTGACCTTTGAATTTCAATGTACCTCTCTATAACATGACCCAGCTGTAATGTCATTGGTCGCATTGATTTGATTTTTGGTTTGCTTATAGGGCACTGGCACCCATATGCAGTGACCCAGAAAATTTGACACTGCTGTGAATAGTTTAGTCGCAAAGTGAAGATTCACGGGTAAAAAGCCCCAAACTGTCAGATAGGTTATTTTTGAGCTTTCAGCAGCCCTGGGCGAGTTCTTTAGAGAAATGTAGCTGTTTTTCTTGGTGGACTTGTCTATGTCCAGCTACACAAGGAGATGAGGATGGTCATATTCGTTTTCTGAGCTACGAACGGGCAGAAAGGTGAGAAAATGTCGGATTTTGACCATTTGTGCTGACCTTTGAATTTCAATGTAGGTCTCTATAACGTGACCCAGGTGCATTGTCAATGGTCGCATTAATTTGATTTTTGGTTTGCTAGTAGGGCGCTGGCACCCACATTCAGTGACCCAGAAAATTTGGCACTGCTGTGAATAGTTTAGTCGCAAAGTGAAGA
The DNA here is from genome assembly GCF_964019385.1 of Sycon ciliatum. Taxonomy (NCBI): domain Eukaryota; kingdom Metazoa; phylum Porifera; class Calcarea; order Leucosolenida; family Sycettidae; genus Sycon; species Sycon ciliatum. Next base: position 12,511,397 of record NC_088648.1, on the reverse strand, counting down.
TTCACGGGTAAAAAGCCCAAACTGTCAGGTAGGTTATTTTTCACCTTTCAGCAGCCCTGGGCGGGTTCTTTAGAGAAATGTAGCTGTTTTTCTTGGTGGACTTGTCTATGTCCAGCTACGCAAGGAGATGAGGATGGTCATATTCGTTTTCTGAGCTGTGAACGGGCAGAAAGGTGAGACAATGTGGGATTTTGACCATTTGTGCTGACCTTTGAATTTCAATCTACCTCTCTATAACATGACCCAGCTGTAATGTCATTGGTCGCATTGACTTGATTTTTGGTTTGCTTGTAGGGCGCTGGCACCCATATGCAGTGACCCACAAAATTTGACACTGCTGTGAACAGTTTAGTCGCAAAGTGAAGATTCACGGGTAAAAAGCCCCAAACTGTCAGATAGGTTATTTTTCAGCTTTCAGCAGCCCTGGGCGAATTCTTTAGAGAAATGTGGCTGTTTTTCTTGGTGGACTTGTCTATGTCCAGCTACACAAGGAGATGAGGATGGTCATATTCGTTTTCTGAGCTGCGAACGGGCAGAAAGGTGAGACAATGTGGGATTTTGACCATTTGTGCTGACCTTTGAATTTCAATGTACCTCTCTATAATATGACCCAGCTGTAATGTCATTGGTCGCATTGACTTGATTTTTGGTTTGCTTGTAGGGCGCTGGCACCCATATGCAGTGACCCAGAAAATTTGACACTGGTGTGAATAGTTTAGTCGCAAAGTGAAGATTCACGGGTAAAAAGCCCCAAACTGTCAGATAGGTTATTTTTGAGCTTTCAGCAGCCCTGGGCGAATTCTTTAGAGAAATGTGGCTGTTTTTCATGGTGGACTTGTCTATGTCCAGCTACAGAAGGAGATGAGGATGGCCATATTCGTTTTCTGAGCTGCGAACGGGCAGAAAGGTGAGACAATGTGGGATTTTGACCATTTGTGCTGACCTTTGAATTTCAATGTAGGTCTCTATAACGTGACCCAGCTGCATTGTCAATGATCGCATTGGTTTGATTTTTGGTTTGCTTGTAGGGTGCTGGCACCCACATTCAGTGACCTAAAAAATTTGACACTGCTGTGAATAGTTAAGTCGCAAAGTGAAGATTCACGGGTAAAAAGCCCCAAAGTGTCAGATAGGTTATTTTTGAGCTCTCAGCAGCCCTGGGCGGGTTCTTTAGAGAAATGTAGCTGTTTTTCTTGGTGGACTTGTCTATGTCCAGCTACACAAGGAGATGATGATGGTCATTGTCTGTTTCTGAGCTGCGAACGGGCAGAAAGGTGAGACAATGTGGGATTTTGACCATTTGTGCTGACCTTTGAATTTCAATGTACCTCTCTATAACATGACCCAGCTGTAATGTCATTGGTCGCATTGATTTGATTTTTGGTTTGCTTGTAGGGCACTGGCACCCATATGCAGTGACCCAGAAAATTTGACACTGCTGTGAATAGTTTAGTCGCAAAGTGAAGATTCACGGGTAAAAAGCCCCAAACTGTCAGATAGGTTATTTTTGAGCTTTCAGCAGCCCTGGGCGAGTTCTTTAGAGAAATGTAGCTGTTTTTCTTGGTGGACTTGTCTATGTCCAGCTACACAAGGAGATGAGGATGGTCATATTCGTTTTCTGAGCTACGAACGGGCAGAAAGGTGAGAAAATGTCGGATTTTGACCATTTGTGCTGACCTTTGAATTTCAATGTAGGTCTCTATAACGTGACCCAGGTGCATTGTCAATGGTCGCATTAATTTGATTTTTGGTTTGCTAGTAGGGCGCTGGCACCCACATTCAGTGACCCAGAAAATTTGGCACTGCTGTGAATAGTTGAGTCGCAAAGTGAAGATTCACGGGTAAAAAGCCCAAACTGTCAGGTAGGTTATTTTTCACCTTTCAGCAGCCCTGGGCGGGTTCTTTAGAGAAATGTAGCTGTTTTTCTTGGTGGACTTGTCTATGTCCAGCTACGCAAGGAGATGAGGATGGTCATATTCGTTTTCTGAGCTGTGAACGGGCAGAAAGGTGAGACAATGTGGGATTTTGACCATTTGTGCTGACCTTTGAATTTCAATCTACCTCTCTATAACATGACCCAGCTGTAATGTCATTGGTCGCATTGACTTGATTTTTGGTTTGCTTGTAGGGCGCTGGCACCCATATGCAGTGACCCACAAAATTTGACACTGCTGTGAACAGTTTAGTCGCAAAGTGAAGATTCACGGGTAAAAAGCCCCAAACTGTCAGATAGGTTATTTTTCAGCTTTCAGCAGCCCTGGGCGAATTCTTTAGAGAAATGTGGCTGTTTTTCTTGGTGGACTTGTCTATGTCCAGCTACACAAGGAGATGAGGATGGTCATATTCGTTTTCTGAGCTGCGAACGGGCAGAAAGGTGAGACAATGTGGGATTTTGACCATTTGTGCTGACCTTTGAATTTCAATGTACCTCTCTATAATATGACCCAGCTGTAATGTCATTGGTCGCATTGACTTGATTTTTGGTTTGCTTGTAGGGCGCTGGCACCCATATGCAGTGACCCAGAAAATTTGACACTGGTGTGAATAGTTTAGTCGCAAAGTGAAGATTCACGGGTAAAAAGCCCCAAACTGTCAGATAGGTTATTTTTGAGCTTTCACCAGCCCTGGGCGAGTTCTTTAGAGAAATGTGGCTCTTTTTCTTGGTGGACTTGTCTATGTCCAGCTACACAAGGAGATGAGGATGGTCATATTCGTTTTCTGAGCTGCGAACGGGCAGAAAGGTGAGAAAATGTGGGATTTTGACCATTTGTGCTGACCTTTGAATTTCAATGTAGGTCTCTATAACGTGACCCAGCTGCATTGTCAATGGTCGCATTGATTTGATTTTTGGCTTGCTTGTAGGGCACTGGCATTCACATTCAGTGACCCAGAAAATTTGGCACTGCTGTGAATAGTTTAGTCGCAAAGTAAAGATTCACGGGTAAAAAGCCCCAAACTGTCAGATAGGTTATTTTTGAGCTTTCAGCAGCCCTGGGCGAATTCTTTAGAGAAATGTGGCTGTTTTTCTTGGTGGACTTGTCTATGTCCAGCTACAGAAGGAGATGAGGATGGCCATATTCGTTTTCTGAGCTGCGAACGGGCAGAAAGGTGAGACAATGTGGGATTTTGACCATTTGTGCTGACCTTTGAATTTCAATGTAGGTCTCTATAACATGACCCAGCTGCATTGTCAATGATCGCATTGGTTTGATTTTTGGTTTGCTTGTAGGGTGCTGGCACCCACATTCAGTGACCTAAAAAATTTGACACTGCTGTGAATAGTTAAGTCGCAAAGTGAAGATTCACGGGTAAAAAGCCCCAAAGTGTCAGATAGGTTATTTTTGAGCTCTCAGCAGCCCTGGGCGGGTTCTTTAGAGAAATGTAGCTGTTTTTCTTGGTGGACTTGTCTATGTCCAGCTACACAAGGAGATGATGATGGTCATTGTCTGTTTCTGAGCTGCGAACGGGCAGAAAGGTGAGACAATGTGGGATTTTGACCATTTGTACTGACCTTTGAATTTCAATGTACCTCTCTATAACATGACCGAGCTGTAATGTCATTGGTCGCATTGATTTGATTTTTGGTTTGCTTGTAGGGCGCTGGCACCCATATGCAGTGACCCAGAAAATTTGACACTGCTGTGAATAGTTTAGTCGCAAAGTGAAGATTCACGGGTAAAAAGCCCCAAAGTGTCAGATAGGTTATTTTTGAGCTTTCAGCAGCCCTGGGCGGGTTCTTTAGAGAAATGTAGCTGTTTTTCTTGGTGGACTTGTCTATGTCCAGCTACACAAGGAGATGATGATGGTCATTGTCTGTTTCTGAGCTGCGAACGGGCAGAAAGGTGAGACAATGTGGGATTTTGACCATTTGTGCTGACCTTTGAATTTCAATGTACCTCTCTATAACATGACCCAGCTGTAATGTCATTGGTCGCATTGATTTGATTTTTGGTTTGCTTGTAGGGCACTGGCACCCATATGCAGTGACCCAGAAAATTTGACACTGCTGTGAATAGTTTAGTCGCAAAGTGAAGATTCACGGGTAAAAAGCCCCAAACTGTCAGATAGGTTATTTTTGAGCTTTCAGCAGCCCTGGGCGAGTTCTTTAGAGAAATGTAGCTGTTTTTCTTGGTGGACTTGTCTATGTCCAGCTACACAAGGAGATGAGGATGGTCATATTCGTTTTCTGAGCTACGAACGGGCAGAAAGGTGAGAAAATGTCGGATTTTGACCATTTGTGCTGACCTTTGAATTTCAATGTAGGTCTCTATAACGTGACCCAGGTGCATTGTCAATGGTCGCATTAATTTGATTTTTGGTTTGCTAGTAGGGTGCTGGCACCCACATTCAGTGACCCAGAAAATTTGGCACTGCTGTGAATAGTTTAGTCGCAAAGTGAAGATTCACGGGTAAAAAGCCCAAACTGTCAGGTAGGTTATTTTTCACCTTTCAGCAGCCCTGGGCGGGTTCTTTAGAGAAATGTAGCTGTTTTTCTTGGTGGACTTGTCTATGTCCAGCTACGCAAGGAGATGAGGATGGTCATATTCGTTTTCTGAGCTGTGAACGGGCAGAAAGGTGAGACAATGTGGGATTTTGACCATTTGTGCTGACCTTTGAATTTCAATCTACCTCTCTATAACATGACCCACCTGTAATGTCATTGGTCGCATTGACTTGATTTTTGGTTTGCTTGTAGGGCGCTGGCACCCATATGCAGTGACCCAGAAAATTTGACACTGCTGTGAATAGTTTAGTCTCAAAGTGAAGATTCACGGGTAAAAAGCCCCAAACTGTCAGATAGGTTATTTTTCAGCTTTCAGCAGCCCTGGGCGAGTTCTTTAGAGAAATGTGGCTGTTTTTCTTGGTGGACTTGTCTATGTCCAGCTACACAAGGAGATGATAATGGTCATATTCGTTTTCTGAGCTGCGAACGGGCAGAAAGGTGAGAAAATGTGGGATTTTGACCATTTGTGCTGACCTTTGAATTTCAATGTAGGTCTCTATAACGTGACCCAGGTGCATTGTCAATGGTCGCATTGATTTGATTTTTGGTTTGCTAGTAGGGCGCTGGCACCCAAATTCAGTGACCCAGAAAATTTGGCACTGCTGTGAATAGTTTAGTCGCAAAGTGAAGATTCACGGGTAAAAAGCCCCAAACTGTCAGATAGGTTATTTTTGAGCTTTCAGCAGCCCTGGGCGGGTTCTTTAGAGAAATGTAGCTGTTTTTCTTGGTGGACTTGTCTATGTCCAGCTACACAAGGAGATGATGATGGTCATTGTCTGTTTCTGAGCTGCGAACGGGCAGAAAGGTGAGACAATGTGGGATTTTGACCATTTGTGCTGACCTTTGAATTTCAATGTACCTCTCTATAACATGACCCAGCTGTAATGTCATTGGTCGCATTGATTTGATTTTTGGTTTGCTTGTAGGGCACTGGCACCCATATGCAGTGACCCAGAAAATTTGACACTGCTGTGAATAGTTTAGTCGCAAAGTGAAGATTCACGGGTAAAAAGCCCCAAACTGTCAGATAGGTTATTTTTGAGCTTTCAGCAGCCCTGGGCGAGTTCTTTAGAGAAATGTAGCTGTTTTTCTTGGTGGACTTGTCTATGTCCAGCTACACAAGGAGATGAGGATGGTCATATTCGTTTTCTGAGCTACGAACGGGCAGAAAGGTGAGAAAATGTCGGATTTTGACCATTTGTGCTGACCTTTGAATTTCAATGTAGGTCTCTATAACGTGACCCAGGTGCATTGTCAATGGTCGCATTAATTTGATTTTTGGTTTGCTAGTAGGGCGCTGGCACCCGCATTCAGTGACCCAGAAAATTTGGCACTGCTGTGAATAGTTTAGTCGCAAAGTGAAGATTCACGGGTAAAAAGCCCAAACTGTCAGGTAGGTTATTTTTCACCTTTCAGCAGCCCTGGGCGGGTTCTTTAGAGAAATGTAGCTGTTTTTCTTGGTGGACTTGTCTATGTCCAGCTACGCAAGGAGATGAGGATGGTCATATTCGTTTTCTGAGCTGTGAACGGGCAGAAAGGTGAGACAATGTGGGATTTTGACCATTTGTGCTGACCTTTGAATTTCAATCTACCTCTCTATAACATGACCCACCTGTAATGTCATTGGTCGCATTGACTTGATTTTTGGTTTGCTTGTAGGGCGCTGGCACCCATATGCAGTGACCCAGAAAATTTGACACTGCTGTGAATAGTTTAGTCTCAAAGTGAAGATTCACGGGTAAAAAGCCCCAAACTGTCAGATAGGTTATTTTTCAGCTTTCAGCAGCCCTGGGCGAGTTCTTTAGAGAAATGTGGCTGTTTTTCTTGGTGGACTTGTCTATGTCCAGCTACACAAGGAGATGATAATGGTCATATTCGTTTTCTGAGCTGCGAACGGGCAGAAAGGTGAGAAAATGTGGGATTTTGACCATTTGTGCTGACCTTTGAATTTCAATGTAGGTCTCTATAACGTGACCCAGGTGCATTGTCAATGGTCGCATTGATTTGATTTTTGGTTTGCTAGTAGGGCGCTGGCACCCAAATTCAGTGACCCAGAAAATTTGGCACTGCTGTGAATAGTTTAGTCGCAAAGTGAAGATTCACGGGTAAAAAGCCCCAAACTGTCAGATAGGTTATTTTTGAGCTTTCAGCAGCCCTGGGCGGGTTCTTTAGAGAAATGTAGCTGTTTTTCTTGGTGGACTTGTCTATATCCAGCTACACAAGGAGATGATGATGGTCATTGTCTGTTTCTGAGCTGCGAACGTGCAGAAAGGTGAGACAATGTGGGATTTTGACCATTTGTGCTGACCTTTGAATTTCAATGTACCTCTCTATAACATGACCCAGCTGTAATGTCATTGGTAGCATTGATTTGATTTTTGGTGTGCTTGTAGGGCGCTGGCACCCATATGCAGTGACCCAGAAAATTTGACACTGCTGTGAATAGTTTAGTCGCAAAGTGAAGATGCACGGGTAAAAAACCCCAAACTGTCAGATAGGTTATTTTTCAGCTTTCAGCAGCCCTGGGCGAGTTCTTTAGAGAAATGTGGCTGTTTTTCTTGGTGGACTTGTCTATGCCCAGCTACACAAGGGGATGAGGATGGTCATATTCGTTTTCTGAGCTGCGAACGGGCAGAAAGGTGAGATAATGTGGGATTTTGACCATTTGTGCTGACCTTTGAATTTCAATATACCTCTCTATAACATGACCCAGCTGTAATGTCATTGGTCGCATTGACTTGATTTTTGGTTTGCTTGTAGGGCGCTGGCACCCATATGCAGTGACCCACAAAATTTGACACTGCTGTGAACAGTTTAGTCGCAAAGTGAAGATTCACGGGTAAAAAGCCCCAAACTGTCAGATAGGTTATTTTTGAGCTTTCAGCAGCCCTGGGCGAATTCTTTAGAGAAATGTGGCTGTTTTTCTTGGTGGACTTGTCTATGTCCAGCTACAGAAGGAGATGAGGATGGTCATATTCGTTTTCTGAGCTGCGAACGGGCAGAAAGGTGAGAAAATGTGGGATTTTGACCATTTGTGCTGACCTTTGAATTTCAATGTAGGTCTCTATAACGTGACCCAGCTGCATTGTCAATGGTCGCATTGATTTGATTTTTGGCTTGCTTGTAGGGCACTGGCATTCACATTCAGTGACCCAGAAAATTTGGCACTGCTGTGAATAGTTTAGTCGCAAACTAAAGATTCACGGGTAAAAAGCCCCAAACTGTCAGCCGGATAGGTTATTTTTGAGCTTTCAGCAGCCCTGGGCGAATTCTTTAGAGAAATGTGGCTGTTTTTCTTGGTGGACTTGTCTATGTCCAGCTACAGAAGGAGATGAGGATGGCCATATTCGTTTTCTGAGCTGCGAACGGGCAGAAAGGTGAGACAATGTGGGATTTTGACCATTTGTGCTGACCTTTGAATTTCAATGTAGGTCTCTATAACGTGACCCAGCTGCATTGTCAATGATCGCATTGGTTTGATCTTTGGTTTGCTTGTAGGGCGCTGGCACCCACATTCAGTGACCTAGAAAATTTGACACTGCTGTGAATAGTTAAGTCGCAAAGTGAAGATTCACGGGTAAAAAGCCCTAAAGTGTCAGATAGGTTATTTTTGAGCTCTCAGCAGCCCTGGGCGGGTTCTTTAGAGAAATGTAGCTGTTTTTCTTGGTGGACTTGTCTATGTCCAGCTACACAAGGAGATGATGATGGTCATTGTCTGTTTCTGAGCTGCGAACGGGCAGAAAGGTGAGACAATGTGGGATTTTGACCATTTGTGCTGACCTTTGAATTTCAATGTACCTCTCTATAACATGACCCAGCTGTAATGTCATTGGTCGCATTGATTTGATTTTTGGTTTGCTTGTAGGGCACTGGCACCCATATGCAGTGACCCGGAAAATTTGACACTGCTGTGAATAGTTTAGTCGCAAAGTGAAGATTCACGGGTAAAAAGCCCCAAACTGTCAGATAGGTTATTTTTGAGCTTTCAGCAGCCCTGGGCGGGTTCTTTAGAGAAATGTAGCTGTTTTTCTTGGTGGACTTGTCTATGTCCAGCTACACAAGGAGATGATGATGGTCATTGTCTGTTTCTGAGCTGCGAACGGGCAGAAAAGTGAGACAATGTGGGATTTTGTCCATTTGTGCTGACCTTTGAATTTCAATGTACCTCTCTATAACATGACCCAGCTGTAATGTCATTGGTCGCATTGATTTGATTTTTGGTTTGCTTGTAGGGCACTGGCACTCATATACAGTGACCCGGAAAATTTGACACTGCTGTGAATAGTTTAGTCGCAAAGTGAAGATTCACGGGTAAAAAGCCCCAAACTGTCAGATAGGTTATTTTTGAGCTTTCAGCAGCCCTGGGCGAGTTCTTTAGAGAAATGTGGCTGTTTTTCTTGTTGGACTTGTCTATGTCCAGCTACACAAGGATATAAGGATGGTCATATTCGTTTTCTGAGCTGCGAACGGGCAGAAAGGTGAGAAAATGTCGGATTTTGACCATTTGTGCTGAGCTTTGAATTTCAATGTAGGTCTCTATAACGTGACCCAGCTGCATTGTCATTGGTCGCATTGATTTGATTTTTGGTTTGCTTGTAGTGGCTGGCACCCACATTCAGTGACCCAGAAAATTTGGCACTGCTGTGAATAGTTTAGTCGCAAAGTGAAGATTCACGGGTAAAAAGCCCCAAACTGTCAGATAGGTTATTTTTGAGCTTTCAGCAGCCCTGGGCGAGTTCTTTAGGGAAATGTGGCTGTTTTTCTTGGTGGACTTGTCTATGTCCAGCTACAGAAGGAGATGAGGATGGCCATATTCGTTTTCTGAGCTGCGAACGGGCAGAAAGGTGAGACAATGTTGGATTTTGACCATTTGTGCTGACCTTTGAATTTCAATGTAGGTCCCTATAACGTGACCCAGCTGCATTGTCAATGATCGCATTGGTTTGATTTTTGGTTTGCTTGGAGGGCGCTGGCACCCACATTCAGTGACCTAGAAAATTTGACACTGCTTTGAATAGTTTAGTCGCAAAGTGAAGATTCACGGGTAAAAAGCCCCAAACTGTCAGATAGGTTATTTTTGAGCTTTCAGCAGCCCTGGGCGGGTTCTTTAGAGAAATGTAGCTGTTTTTTCTTGGTGGACTTGTCTATGTCCAGCTACACAAGGAGATGATGATGGCCATTGTCTGTTTCTGAGCTGCGAACGGGCAGAAAGGTAATACAATGTGGGATTTTGACCATTTGTGCTGACCTTTGAATTTCAATGTACCTCTCTATAACATGACCCAGCTGTAATGTCATTGTTCGCATTGATTTGATTTTTGGTTTGCTTGTAGGGCACTGGCACCCATATGCAGTGACCCAGAAAATTTGACACTGCTGTGAATAGTTTAGTCGCAAAGTGAAGATTCACGGGTAAAAAGCCCCAAACTGTCAGATAGGTTATTTTTGAGCTTTCAGCAGCCCTGGGCGGGTTCTTTAGAGAAATGTAGCTGTTTTTCTTGGTGGACTTGTCTATGTCCAGCTACACAAGGAGATGATGATGGTCATTGTCTGTTTCTGAGCTGCGAACGGGTAGAAAGGTGAGACAATGTGGGATTTTGACCATTTTTGCTGACCTTTGAATTTCAATGGACCTCTCTATAACATGACCCAGCTGTAATGTCATTGGTCGCATTGATTTGATTTTTGGTTTGCTTGTAGGGCACTGGCACTCATATACAGTGACCCAGAAAATTTGACACTGCTGTGAATAGTTTAGTCGCAAAGTGAAGATTCACGGGTAAAAAGCCCCAAACTGTCAGATAGGTTATTTTTGAGCTTTCAGCAGCCCTGGGCGAGTTCTTTAGAGAAATGTGGCTGTTTTTCTTGGTGGACTTGTCTATGTCCAGCTACACAAGGATATGAGGATGGTCATATTCGTTTTCTGAGCTGCGAACGGGCAGAAAGGTGAGAAAATGTCGGATTTTGACCATTTGTGCTGACCTTTGAATTTCAATGTAGGTCTCCATAACGTGACCCAGCTACACTGTCAATGGTCGCATTGATTTGATTTTTGGTTTGCTTGGAGGGCGCTGGCACCGACATTTAGTGACCCAGAAAATTTGGCACTGCTGTGAATAGTTTAGTCGCAAAGTGAAGATTCACGGGTAAAAAGCACCAAACTGTCAGATAGGTTATTTTTGAGCTTTCAGCAGCCCTGGGCGGGTTCTTTAGAGAAATGTAGCTGTTTTTCTTGGTGGACTTGTCTATGTCCAGCTACACAAGGAGATGATGATGGCCATTGTCTGTTTCTGAGCTGCGAACGGGCAGAAAGGTGAGACAATGTGGGATTTTGACCATTTGTGCTGACCTTTGAATTTCAATGTAGGTCTCTATAACGTGACCCAGCTGCATTGTCAATGGTCGCATTGATTTGATTTTTGGCTTGCTTGTAGGGCGCTGGCATTCACATTCAGTGACCCAGAAAATTTGGCACTGCTGTGAATAGTTTAGTCGCAAAGTGAAGATTCACGGGTAAAAAGCCCCAAACTGTCAGATAGGTTATTTTTGAGCTTTCAGCAGCCCTGGGCGAGTTCTTTAGAGAAATGTGGCTGTTTTTCTTGGTGGACTTGTCTATGTACAGCTACACAAGGAGATGAGGATGGTCATATTCGTTTTCTGAGCTGCGAACGGGCAGAAAGGTGAGAAAATGTGGGATTTTGACCATTTGTGCTGACCTTTGAATTTCAATGTAGGTCTCTATAACGTGACCCAGCTGCATTGTCAATGGTTGCCTGGATTTAATTTTTGGTTTGCTTGGAGGGCGCTGGCACCCACATTCAGTGACCTAGAAAATTTTACACTCCTGTGAATAGTTTAGTCGCAAAGTGAAGATTCACGGGTAAATGTACAGCTACACAAGGAGATGAGGATGGTCATATTCGTTTTCTGAGCTGCGAACGGGCAGAAAGGTGAGAAAATGTGGGATTTTGACCATTTGTGCTGACCTTTGAATTTCAATGTAGGTCTCTATAACGTGACCCAGCTGCATTGTCAATGGTTGCCTTGATTTAATTTTTGGTTTGCTTGGAGGGCGCTGGCACCCACATTCAGTGACCTAGAAAATTTGACACTCCTGTGAATAGTTTAGTCGCAAAGTGAAGATTCACGGGTAAAAAGCCGCAAACTGTCAGATAGGTTATTTTTGAGCTTTCAGCAGCCCTGGGCGGGTTATTTAGAGAATGTAGCTGTTTTTCTTGGTGGACTTGTCTATGTCCAGCTACACAAGGAGATGATGATGGTCATTGTCTGTTTCTGAGCTGCGAACGTGCAGAAAGGTGAGACAATGTGGGATTTTGACCATTTGTGCTGACCTTTGAATTTCAATGTACCTCTCTATAACATGACCCAGCTGTAATGTCATTGGTCGCATTGATTTGATTTTTGGTTTGCTTGTAGGGCGCTGGCACCCATATGCAGTGACCCACAAAATTTGACACTGTTGGTGGACTTGTCTATGTCCAGCTACACACGGAGATGAAGATGGTCATATTCGTTTTCTGAGCTGCGAACGGGAAGAATGGTGAGAAAATGTCGGATTTTGACCATTTGTGCTGACCTACCTTTGAATTTCAATGTAGGTCTCTATAACGTGACCCAGCTGCATTGTCAATGGTCGCATTGATTTGATTTTTGGTTAGCTGGTAGGGCGCTGGCACCCACATTGAGTCACTGCTGTGAATAGTTTAGTCGCAAAGTGAAGATTCACGGGTAAAAAGCCCCAAACTGTCAGATAGGTTATTTTTGAGCTTTCAGCAGCCCTGGGCGAGTTCTTTAGAGAAATGTGGCAGTTTTTCTTGGTGGACTTGTCTATGTCCAGCTACACAAGGAGATGAGGATGGTCATATTCGTTTTCTGAGCTGCGAACGGGCAAAAAGGTGAGAAAATGTCGGATTTTGACCATTTGTGCTGACCTTTGAATTTCAATGTAGGTCTCTATAACGTGACCCAGCTGCTTTGTCAATGGTCGCATTGATTTGTTTTTTGGTTTGCTTGTAGTGGCTGGCACCCACATTCAGTGACCTAGAAAATTAATTTGACACTGCTGTGAATAGTTTAGTCGCAAAGTGAAGATTCACCTATCTGACAGTTTGGGGCTTTTTACCCATGAATCTTCACTTTGCGACTAAACTATTCACAGCAGTGTCAAATTTTCTGGGTCACTGCATATGGGTGCCAGCGCCCTACAAGCAAACCAAAAATCAAGTCAATGCGACCAATGACATTACAGCTGGGTCAGGTTATAGAGAGGTACATTGAAATTCAAAGGTCAGCACAAATGGTCAAAATCCCACATTGTCTCACCTTTCTGCCCTTTCGCAGCTCAGAAAACGAATATGACCATCCTCATCTCCTTGTGTAGCTCGATATAGACAAGTCCACCAAGAAAAACAGCCACATTTCTCTAAAGAACTCGCCCAGGGCTGCTGAAAGCTCAAAAATAACCTATCTGACAGTTTCGGGCTTTTTACCCGTGAATCTTCACTTTGCGACTAAACTATTCACAGCAGTGTCAAATTTTCTGGGTCACTGCATATGGGTGCCAGCGCCCTACAAGCAAACCAAAAATCAAGTCAATGCGACCAATGACATTACAGCCGGGTTATGTTATAGAGAGGTACATTGAAATTCAAAGGTCAGCACAAATGGTCAAAATCCCACATTGTCTCACCTTTCTGCCCGTTCGCAGCTCAGAAAACGAATATGACCATCCTCATCTCCTTGTGTAGCTGGACATAGACAAGTCCACCAAGAAAAACAGCCACATTTCTCTAAAGAACTCGCCCAGGGCTGCTGAAAGCTGAAAAATAACCTATCTGACAGTTTGGGGCTTTTTACCCGTGAATCTTCACTTTTGCGACTAAACTATTCACAGCAGTGTCAAATTTTCTATGTCACTGCATATGGGTGCCAGCGCCCTACAAGCAAACCAAAAATCAAATCAATGCGACCAATGACATTACAGCTGGGTCATGTTATAGAGAGGTACATTGAAATTCAAAGGTCAGCACAAATGGTCAAAATCCCACATCGTCTCACCTTTCTGCACGATCGCAGCTCAGAAACAGACAATGACCATCATCATCTCCTTGTGTAGCTGGACATAGACAAGTCCACCAAGAAAAACAGCTACATTTCTCTAAAGAACCCGCCCAGGGCTGCTGAATGCTCGAAAATAACCTATCTGACAGTTTGGGGCTTTTTACCCGTGAATCTTCACTTTGCGACTAAACTATTCACAGCAGTGCCAAATTTTCTGGGTCACTGAATGTGGGTGCCAGCGCCCTACTAGCAAACCAAAAATCAAATCAATGCGACCATTGACAATGCAGCTGGGTCACGTTATAGAGACCTACATTGAAATTCAAAGGTCAGCACAAATGGTCAAAATCCCACATTTTCTCACCTTTCTGCCCGTTCGCAGCTCAGAAACAGACAATGACCATCATCATCTGCTTATGTAGCTGGACATAGACAAGTCCACCAAGAAAAACAGCTACATTTCTCTAAAGAACCCGCTCAGGGCTGCTGAAAGCTCAAAAATAACCTAACTGACAGTTTGGGGCTTTTTACCCGTGAATCTTCACTTTGCGACTAAACTATTCACAGCAGTGTCAAATTTTGTAGGTCACTGAATGTGGGTGCCAGCGCCCTCCAAGCAAACCAAAAATCAAATCAATGCGACCATTGACAATGCAGCTGGGTGACGTTATAGAGACCTACATTGAAATTCAAAGGTCAGCACAAATGGTCAAAATCCCACATTTTCTCACCTTTCTGCCCGTTCGCAGCTCAGAAAACGAATATGACCATCCTCATCTCCTTGTGTAGCTGGACATAGACAAGTCCACCAAGAAAAACAGCCACATTTCTCTAAAGAACTCGCCCAGGGCTGCTGAAAGCTCAAAAATAACCTATCTGACAGTTTGGGGCTTTTTACCCGTGAATCTTCACTTTGCGACTAAACTATTCACAGCAGTGTCAAATTTCCTGGGTCACTGCATATGGGTGCCAGTGCCCTACAAGCAAACCAAAAATCAAATCAATGCGACCAATGACATTACAGCTGGGTCATGTTATAGAGAGGTACATTGAAATTCAAAGGTCAGCACAAATGGTCAAAATCCCACATTGTCTCACCTTTCTGCCCGTTCGCAGCTCAGAAACAGACAATGACCATCACCATCTCCTTGTGTAGCTGGACATAGACAAGTCCACCAAGAAAAACAGCTACATTTCTCTAAAGAACCCGCCCAGGGCTGCTGAAAGCTCAAAAATAACCTATCTGACAGTTTGGGGCTTTTTACCCGTGAATCTTAACTTTGCGACTAAACTATTCACAGCAGTGCCAAATTTTCTGGGTCACTGAATGTGGGTGCCAGCGCCCTACTAGCAAACCAAAAATCAAATCAATGCGACCATTGACAATGCAGCTGGGTCACGTTATAGAGACCTACATTGAAATTCTAAGGTCAGCACAAATGGTCAAAATCCCACATTTTCTCACCTTTCTGCCCGTTCGTAGCTCAGAAAACGAATATGACCATCCTCATCTCCTTGTGTAGCTGGACATAGACAAGTCCACCAAGAAAAACAGCTACATTTCTCTAAAGAACCCGCCCAGAGCTGCTGAAAGCTCAAAAATAACCTATCTGACAGTTTGGGGCTTTTTACCCATGAATCCTCACTTTGCGACTAAACTATTCACAGCAGTGTCAAATTTTCTAGGTCACTGAATGTGGGTGCCAGCGCCCTACAAGCAAACCAAAAATCAAACCAATGCGACCATTGACAATGCAGCTGGGTCACGTTATAGAGACCTACATTGAAATTCAAAGGTCAGCACAAATGGTCAAAATCCGACATTTTCTCACCTTTCTGCCCGTTCACAGCTCAGAAAACGAATATGGCCATCCTTATCTCCATCTGTAGCTGGACATAGACAAGTCCACCAAGAAAAACAGCTACATTTCTCTAAAGAACTCGCCCAGGGCTGCTGAAAGATGAAAAATAACCTATCTGACAGTTTGGGGCTTTTTACCCGTGAATCTTCACTTTGCGACTAAACTATTCACAGCAGTGTCAAATTTTCTGGGTCACTGCATATAGGTGCCAGCGCCCTACAAGCAAACCAAAAATCAAGTCAATGCGACCAATGACATTACAGCTGGGTCATGTTATAGAGAGGTACATTGAAATTCAAAGGTCAGCACAAATTGTCAAAATCCCACATTGTCTCACCTTTCTGCCCGTTCGCAGCTCAGTAACGGACAATGACCATCCTCATCTCCTTGTGTAGCTGGACATAGACAAGTCCACCAAGAAAAACAGCTACATTTCTCTAAAGAACCCGCCCAGGGCTGCTGAAAGATGAAAAATAACCTATCTGACAGTTTGGGGCTTTTTACCCGTGAATCTTCACTTTGCGACTAAACTATTCACAGCAGTGCCAAATTTTCTGGGTCACTAAATGTGGGTGCCAGCGCCCTACAAGCAAACCAAAAATCAAATCAATGCGATCATTGACAATGCAGCTGGGTCACGTTATAGAGACCTACATTGAAATTCAAAGGTCAGCACAAATGGTCAAAATCCCACATTTTCTCACCTTTCTGCCCGTTCACAGCTCAGAAAACGAATATGGCCATCCTCATCTCCATCTGTAGCTGGACATAGACAAGTCCACCAAGAAAAACAACCACATTTCTCTAAAGAACTCGCCCAGGGCTGCTGAAAGCTGAAAATAACCTATCTGACAGTTTGGGGCTTTTTACCCGTGAATCTTCACTTTGCGACTAAACTATTCACAGCAGTGTCAAATTTTCTGGGTCACTGCTTATGGGTGCCAGCGCCCTACAAGCAAACCAAAAATCAAATCAATGCGACCAATGACATTACAGCTGGGTCATGTTATAGATTGAAATTCAAAGGTCAGCACAAATGGTCAAAATCCCACATTGTCTCACCTTTCTGCACGTTCGCAGCTCAGAAACAGACAATGACCATCATCATCTCCTTGTGTAGCTGGACATAGACAAGTCCACCAAGAAAAACAACTACATTTCTCTAAAGAACCCGCCCAGGGCTGCTGAAAGCTCAAAAATAACCTATCTGACAGTTTGGGGCTTTTTACCCGTGAATCTTCACTTTGCGACTAAACTATTCACAGCAGTGTCAAATTTTCTAGGTCACTGAATGTGGGTGCCAGCGCCCTACAAGCAAACCAAAAATCAAATCAATGCGACCATTGACAATGCAGCTGGGTTACTTTATAGAGACCTACATTGAAATTCAAAGGTCAGCACAAATGGTCAAAATCCGACATTTTCTCACCTTTCTGCCCGTTCGCAGCTCAGAAAACGAATATGGCCATCCTCATCTCTTTGTGTAGCTGGACATGGACAAGTCCACCAAGAAAAACAGCCACATTTCTCTAAATAACTCGCCCAGGGCTGCTGAAAGCTCAAAAATAACCTATCTGACACTTTGGGGCTTTTTACCCGTGAATCTTCACTTTGCGACTAAACTATTCACAGCAGTGTCAAATTTTCTAGACCACTGAATGTGGGTGCCAGCGCCCTCCAAGCAAACCAAAAATCAAATCAATGCGACCAATGATATTACAGCTGGGTCGTGTTATAGAGAGGTACATTGAAATTCAAAGGTCAGCACAAATGGTCAAAATCCCACCTTGTCTCACCTTTCTGCCCGTTCGCAGCTCAGTAACGGACGCTGACCATCCTCATCTCCTTGTGTAGCTGGACATAGACAAGTCCACCAAGAAAAACAGCTACATTTCTCTAAAGAACCCGCCCAGGGCTGCTGAAAGCTCAAAAATAACCTATCTGACAGTTTGGGGCTTTTTACCCGTGAATCTTCACTTTGCGACTAAACTATTCACAGCAGTGCCAAATTTTCTGGGTCACTGAATGTGGGTGCCAGCGCCCTACAAGAAAACCAAAAATCAAATCAATGCGACCAATGACATTACAGCTGGGTCATGTTATAGAGAGGTACATTGAAATTCAAAGGTCAGCACAAATGGTCAAAATCCCACATTGTCTCACCTTTCTGCCCGTTCGCAGCTCAGAAACAGACAATGACCATCATCATCTCCTTGTGTAGCTGGACATAGACAAGTCCACCAAGAAAAACAGCTACATTTCTCTAAAGAACCCGCCAAGGGCTGCTGAAAGCTCAAAAATAACCTATCTGACAGTTTGGGGCTTTTTACCCGTGAATCTTCACTTTGCGACTAAACTATTCACAGCAGTGTCAAATTTTCTAGACCACTGAATGTGGGTGCCAGCGCCCTCCAAGCAAACCAAAAATCAAATCAATGCGACCATTGACAATGCAGCTGGGTCACGTTATAGAGACCAACATTGAAATTCAAAGGTCAGCACAAATGGTCAAAATCCCACATTGTCTCACCTTTCTGCCCGTTCGCAGCTCAGTAACGGACAATGATCATCCTCATCTCCTTGTGTAGCTGGACATAGACAAGTCCACCAAGAAAAACAGCTACATTTCTCTAAAGAACCCGCCCAGGGCTGCTGAAAGCTCAAAATTAACCTATCTGACAGTTTGGGGCTATTTACCCGTGAATCTTCACTTTGCGACTAAACTATTTACAGCAATGTCAAATTTTCTAGGTCACTGAATGTGGGTGCCAGCGCCCTCCAAGCAAACCAAAAATCAAATTAATGCGACCATTGACAATGCAGCTGGGTCACGTTATAGAGACCAACATTGAAATTCAAAGGTCAGCACAAATGGTCAAAATCCCACATTTTCTCACCGTTCTGCCCGTTCGCAGCTCAGAAAATGAATATGACCATCCTCATCTCCTTGTGTAGCTGGACATAGACAAGTCCACCAAGAAAAACAGCCACATTTCTCTAAAGAACTCGCCCAGGGCTGCTGAAAGCTCAAAAATAACCTATCTGACAGTTTGGGGCTTTTTACCCGTGAATCTTCACTTTGCGACTAAACTATTCCCAGCAGTGTCAAATTTTGTGGGTCACTGCATATGGGTGCCAGCGCCCTACAAGCAAACCAAAAATCAAATCAATGCGACCAATGACATTACAGCTGGGTCATGTTATAGAGAGGTACATTGAAATTCAAAGGTCAGCACAAATGGTCAAAATCCCACATTGTCTCACCTTTCTGCCCGTTCGCAGCTCAGAAAACGAATATGACCATCCTCATCTCCTTGTGTAGCTGGACATAGACAAGTCCACCAAGAAAAACAGCCACATTTCTCTAAAGAACTCGCCCAGGGCTGCTGAAAGCTCAAAAATAACCTATCTGACAGTTTGGGGCTTTTTACCCGTGAATCTTCACTTTGCGACTAAACTATTCCCAGCAGTGTCAAATTTTGTGGGTCACTGCATATGGGTGCCAGCGCCCTACAAGCAAACCAAAAATCAAATCAATGCGACCAATGACATTACAGCTGGGTCATGTTATAGAGAGGTACATTGAAATTCAAAGGTCAGCACAAATGGTCAAAATCCCACATTGTCTCACCTTTCTGCCCGTTCGCAGCTCAGAAAACGAATATGACCATCCTCATCTCCTTGTGTAGCTGGACATAGACAAGTCCACCAAGAAAAACAGCCACATTTCTCTAAAGAACTCGCCCAGGGCTGCTGAAAGCTCAAAAATAACCTATCTGACAATTTGGGGCTTTTTACCCGTGAATCTTCACTTTGCGACTAAACTATTCACAGCAGTGCCAAATTTTCTGAGTCACTGTATGTGGGTGCCAGCGCTCTACTAGCAAACCAAAAATCAAATCAATGCCACCATTGACAATGCAGCTGGGTCACGTTATAGAGACCTACATTGAAATTCAAAGGTCAGCACAAATGGTCAAAATCCCACATTTTCTCACCTTTCTGCCCGTTCGCACCTCAGAAAACGAATATGACCATCCTCATCTCCTTGTGTAGCTGGACATAGACAAGTCCACCAAGAAAAACAGCCACATTTCTCTAAAGAACTCGCCCAGGGCTGGTGAAATCTCAAAAATAACCTATCTGACAGTTTGGGGCTTTTTACCCGTGAATCTTCGTTTTGCGACTAAACTATTCCCAGCAGTGTCAAATTTTCTGGGTCACTGCATATGGGTGCCAGCGCCCTACAAGCAAACCAAAAATCAAGTCAATGCGACCAATGACATTACAGCTGGGTCATGTTATAGAGAGGTACATTGAAATTCAAAGGTCAGCACAAATGGTCAAAATCCCACATTGTCTCACCTTTCTGCCCGTTCGCAGCTCAGAAACAGACAATGACCATCATCATCTACTTGTGTAGCTGAACATAGACAAGTCCACCAAGAAAAACAGCTACATTTCTCTAAAGAACCCGCCCAGGGCTGCTGAAAGCTCAAAAATAACCTATCTGACAGTTTGGGGCTTTTTACCCGTGAATCTTCACTTTGCGTCTAAACTATTCACAGCAGTGCCAAATTTTCTGGGTCACTAAATGTGGGTGCCAGCGTCCTCCAAGCAAACCAAAAATCAAATCAATGCGACCATTGACAATGCAGCTGGGTCACGTTATAGAGACCTACATTGAAATTCAAAGGTCAGCACAAATGGTCAAAATCCGACATTTTCTCACCTTTCTGCCCGTTCGCAGCTCAGAAAACGAATATGACCATCCTCATCTCCTTGTGTAGCTGGACATAGACAAGTCCACCAAGAAAAACAGCCACATTTCTCTAAAGAACTCGCCCAGGGCTGCTGAAAGCTCAAAAATAACCTATCTGACAATTTGGGGCTTTCTACACGTGAATCTTCACTTTGCGACTAAACTATTCACAGCAGTGCCAAATTTTCTGGGTCACTGAATTTGGGTGCCAGCGCCCTACAAGCAAACCAAAAATCAAATTAATGCGACCATTGACAATGCAGCTGGGTCACGTTATAGAGACCTACATTGAAATTCAAAGGTCAGCACATGTTCCGTATTCCCCGGAACCAGGTTGCATCAGTACCGTAACTATAATACCGACTGCGGATACTTTCCGAACCCACGTTCAACAATGGAGACAAACTTTACTGGTTCGAGTTCTCACTCTCAAAACACCAACTCCATCTTGGATTATCTTGGATGCACTAAGAATATCAGACATAAGACACTGCTAAACTGAGAAGTAACTTAGAATTGGATTCAACCACTGTTCACCATGAACTCTTTCCAAGACAAGGAGAATAAAAAAACAACAACAAAACCCAAAGCTGCTAGAGCACTGCACGCGGAAAAACTCTGCACGTGAGATGCCGTGCAGCGGGAAAAAGGCCATACATCTGAAGCATACGTCTCGTGCACAGGAGCACAAGCCCGGGAAAAACAGGGTTGATGATCACATGATTTCACGCATGAGTGATACCATACATGACCTACAGAACTAGAGAATGATTGTAGCGAAAACAGACACATAAATCATACATGAACGGTACCAGGCGTCACCACGACTCCGACATACCTCCCTCGCGAACGAATCATAGCCTAATCAATGTATGCGAGTGAGACAAACTAATATTCCGAGTGATGTTCTAACTCCTGGGGAACTGCTATTGGATGTCACACCTAACATCATTGTGTCAAATGCATGCCGTAACGTCACTAGACATATCCGGGAACGAGGATACGTCTTATCTAGCCGGTTGGATGTATTGTTCACTCTGATTGTGGATTGCTTGCTAACACTACAGTCACAGCCTTACTACCTCATCGCCACTGCCGTACCACCATCCACTATTCGCTCAGCTGGTGACATTGTCCACATTGACGTTGGCTGTGGCTGGGCAGTTCTCGGAGTCGAGCTCCACCTCACCCTCTGTTACCTCCAGTGGGATGAGGCGATGAACTGATCGTCGATACTCCTTGCCTTTGATCTTCACGTTGACTGCACGGACGACACCATCTTGCCCTGGGTATGTGGCTGTGACGCGTCCCAGAGGCCATGTCGCGCGCGGAGTACTCTCATCCATGACAAGGAAGACCTCACCCTCCTCGACGTCTTTTGCCTTCCTGTACCACTTGGACCGGACGTTTAGCGCCGGGACCATCTCGCGCAGCCACCTCTTCCAAACTTGCCTTGTCAGCACTTGTAGAAACAGCCAGCGCCGTCTGGGGTGGACCTTCTCCAGATCCTCTGTCTCCGCCTCGAGGTGTGTGACTGCAGCCGCGCGTCCCATCAGGAAGTGGTTTGGCGTCAACGCTTCTGGATCGTCGCTGTCAGATGATACGGTGGTAAGGGGACGGGAATTCAGCATTGCCTCGGCATGTACCAGCGCTGTTGAGAACTCCTCATCCGTGAGGCCAGCCTGGTGCAGCACATGCCAGAGTGCGCGTTTGACTGCCTTGACCATCGTTTCTACTACACCACCGAAGTGGGGCGTTCTCGGTGGGTTGAAATGCCACTGTACATCTCGCAGCTCGGAGTGGGTGGTTAGGCGGTCTTGATCTATCGTGCAGGTGGCTTCGCGCAGCTGTCGCTCTGCGGCGGTGGAGTTCGACCCGCTGTCTGTCACTATGAACTCCGGGGTTCCACGCCTCTTGCAGAATCGGGTCATCGCCATCAGGAACCCATCTGTGTCGAGCGAGTTGACGGGCTCCAGATGTACCGCTCTGGTCAGCAGGCACGAGAATACGCAGATATACCGCTTCTGCTGCACCTTGCCTCGTCCCTGGCGCGTCAGAAATGGACCGGCAAAGTCGATGGTCACCTTGCTGAAGGCGATAAGTGGTGACGAGGTCCGGTAATCCGGCAACCCTCCCATGATTGGAGTCAAAGCCTTCGCGTAGCCTCGTCGGCACTTGACGCACCTGTGGCGATGCTGTCGCACAACGGACTTCCCGTTTATCAGCCAGTACCGGTTGCTGAGGATGGCTGACATCTCTCGTCTTCGTCATCCACGATCAGGGCTGTGACCCGATGTTTCGGTGGCAGGATGATGGGGTGTCTTGTCGTCAGCGGCAGATGGTGTGCAGTGGTGAGTCTCCCACCGACCGTCAGTACGGTTGTGCCATGTACCTCCTCCAGCTGGGGTCGCAGCTTCAGCAATGGCTCGTTGGGATCGGGTTCCTTGCCGGACTCCAGTCGCTTGATGACCTTGCCATACACCTCCTCCTGGGCCTTCCGTACCCAGAACACGTCGGCCGCCTGGACCTCTGCAGGGGAGAGAGCGGGTACTGTCATACCGTTCACTGACTTGGCAGATCCAAACTTGCGTCGTGGAGCGGGTGTTGGTCTGTTGGCGCCAGCCTCCCTCGGTATACGGACGTTACGTACAAAGCGCTGACACCAAGCGGTGATACGGATGAGCCGCGTCCAAGACGAGAAGTTGGAGGGGTCAAGCTGGTACTTCCCTGGAACCGCGCTGAACGACATAGCGGATCGCTTCTTCAGCTCTGCCGGCAGACTACTGGGAACCTCGATCGGCCGCGCCGGGAATGCACTCTCGGGTCCGCGTAGGAACTTCGGGCCATGCCACCAGTCGTCATCGGATGCGAGCTGGGCTGCAGATAGCCCCCGGGTGCCCTTGTCCGCAGGGTTGATTGATGTCGGAACGTGCCTCCACTGACGGGGGTCCGACAGTGCTTGGATCTTGCTGACCCTGTTGCCCACCTCGACTTTGAAACGGCGGCTGTGTGAGCGAAGCCAGTACAGGACATTGAGGCTATCACTCCAGTACGTGATGTCGGACGAGCTGATGCCGAGGGCTTGGGCGACTTGTTCGGCTACCTCGGCGCCGAGTACAGCTGCTCGTAGCTCAAGCATGGGGATCGACTGTCGGTGTAGCGGGGCTGGTTTAGCCTTGGCCATGGCCAGCGTGGACCGAGCCATGCCGTCTGGATAACTCGCCCGTACGTAGACTGCTGTTGCGACTGCTGCGTCGGATGTGTCAACGAACACATGGAGGCTGAGCTCTGCATCGGCCGGATCCCGGTCTGGGTCCTTGAATGACCTGGTGGCTCTCACGGCTTCTAGCTTGGGCAGTTCCTCGAAGAACTTCCTCCAACCCTTAGCCTCGGGCTCTGCGAACTCCTCATCCCATTCCAGCCCGCGGAGGCAGGCGTCCTGGAACATGACCTTTGCTCGGATGGTGTATGGTGACACTTGCCCTCGTGGGTCAAACAGAGAGGCCATCTTGCTCAGGACAGTGCGCTTGGTGTACTGCGTGATGACGGGCACCTGGTACTTGAACGTGAAATGGTCGCTCTCAGCATCCCAGGCGACTCCTAGCGTCTTCACGCAGGGTAGCGTGGGGTGTTGGTGGTCAGCTACCGAGATCAGCGTGTTCGGCGCCCGGTCGGCTTCTGGCACAGACTTCATGACCTCTGCACTGTTCGACATCCACTTCCGTAGATGGAAGCCTCCCTTGGCCAGTGTCTCCTGGACGTCAGTACGTAGGCCCACCGCCGCCTCTGGCGTTGGCGCAGACGCGAGTAGGTCGTCCACATAGAGGTTGTCCATGATGATGGTACGTGTGGGTGACCCTTCGGCGGCATAGGTGGCCGCGACAGCCTGGACGGCCTTTCCGGCGAGGTATGGCGACGCCTTACACCCGAAGCACACTCGCTGGAATTCGAACACCTTGGCTCTTCCGTCGACCTCCCACAGGAATCGGTGATACCTGCGGTCTCTCTCAGCCAGCTCCACTTGCAGGAACATCTCGCTGATGTCTGCCATCAGAGCCACAGGTTCCTTACAGAACTTGAGTAGGCAACTCACGATGTTGTTCTGTAGTGCTGGGCCGGCGTGCATCTCCTCGTTGATCGAGACGTCGTTCTTCTTGGCCGCCGCGTCAAACACTATCCGCACCTTGGTGGTGGTGCGGTCCTCCTTGATCACGGGAAAGTGGGGTAGGAACCACTGGTCATCCGCATCGTTGTGCACTTCCGTCTCGGGTACCTCGCGGATATACCCCTTCGTCAGGTACTGTTGGATGACACCGGCGTACGCTGCTGCGAGCTCAGGTCGTTTGTACAGGGACCGTTGGAGACTCGCCAGTCGTTGTTGGGCCATCGGTCTGTTCGAGGTCACGTGAGGCTTTCTGTCTTCAGCGACCCACGGGATGCCAATGGTGACACGGTTGTTGTTGAGGCTCATGGTGTCGTCAGTCACCTTCTCGGCTTCACGCTCAGCTCGAGACATGGTCTCTCCCGTGGCTGTAGAGCGGATGGTGTCTAAATTGAACATGCTACGCACCATGGCATTCAGCTCCAGGGTTGGCTCGGTGGGCTCTGCGGTCGCGGCATGTGTGGCGTGGTGGACGGTTGGTTCCGCCGATGTTCCGCTCCCCTCCAGGAGACCGAAACAAATCCATCCGAGTGGTGTCTTTCTTGCGATTGGACCATGGCCAGGCCCATGGCGTTCGGCTAGCGAGGCGTGCAACTGTGGAACGTCAAGGCCCAGTAGGATGTCCACAGTTGGGTTAGCTGGGGTATCCGGATTCATCCCGCGCAGGTGTGGCCAGCTTGCCTTCTGCGCATCCCAGTCCACACGTTGCATGTCGGCGGTTATCTGAGGGAGAACGACCGCCTGCACTGGGGTTGTTGCAGTTGAGTCTTTGTGACAGATCTCTATGGGGGCGATCCTGGACTCGTGCTGCAGACAGCTGCCACCGAGAACAGTCGTGCGCACGGACGTGGTCTCACCGGGTGGGACATTCAGCTTCTCAGCCATGTCGGTGGTGATGAAGCTGCAGGTGGACCCAGAATCCAGCATGATCGTTGCTTGTAGCTCGACGTCTCCACATCTCACTGTCCCCACAGTCGTCATCAGAGCTGGTAGGTTTGCTGGGGTTTCGGCATGCAGGGCGCTCGCTGCAGAAGCCATATTCGCGGTGTTGGTGCGAGCGGCGTTTTGTTGGCTACCGCTGCTAGGCCTGTCAGAGTCGTCCCTGTGGAGCAGCGTGTTGTGCTTGCCTTTGCACTTCCTGCAGTGGCTCGAGGTGCAATTTCTGGCGAAGTGGCCGTCCTGTAGACAGTTCACACACAGGCCCAAGAGGCGCACCAGCTCTGATCGCTTCTGGACGGGTAGCTGTTGGAACTCCTTGCACTGTGCCATTGCGTGCTCTTCCAGGCACTTCCTGCAGCTCCTCTTCTTCCTTGGGGAGTCAGAGGTGGCGTCGCGGGTAGTGCCCGCTGTTACTGCGGCCAGGGTCGTTGACCTTCTAGGCGGTGGGGTTGGCTGAACGGCGGCCGTCTTGGTGGAGGTTGGTGTCACCAGAGAGGCGGCTTCCGCTCGTTCGGCCAACCACTCAGACAAGACACCAAGGTCTAGTTCATCCGTACTAAGGCCCTTGGCCTTCACATACTCGCCCCACTGCATTCGATGGGGGAGCGACAGCTTGGCCACCAGCTCATCACGGATCGCAGGGTTGTTCCTGTGGCCATGGCTCTTTAGCAGCTTCATAGTGAGGACGATGTTCCTCACAGATGTGGCCAAGGAGTGCAGGGCGTCCGTGTCCTCTGCTCTGGCTGGCTTCAGCGCCTTGGCCTGCTCGATTAGCTGTTTCACTACCAATTCCGGCCGGCCGAAACGACGCTCCAGTGTCCGGATGGCCTCGTCTACATTGTCTGGCACGGCCAGGAGCAGCTGTACTGCCTCCTGGGCTGGTCCCTTCAGGCAGGTCTGCAGGCGCTGGACGTTCTCTGCGTTTGAGTATGCGCATTGCTCCGTGCTGCTTCGGTACAGCGCGAGGAACGCGGGCCATTCCTCCGGCTTGCCAGAGAAGATTGGCAGCTTGCTGCTGGTGGATGACTGGCGTGCAGCCAGCTGTCTGATGCCAGCGTTACTATTCTCGACCTGGGAGGTCCGCCCTTGACGTAGGGCCTGGGTGATTGCACCTACAAACTCACTGGCCAGGTCTGCCATCTGACGCGCAGGATTGCTGTTAACTGTGCTGCCAGTAATAGTACCGGTAGTAGAGGTACAACCACTCATGTACGCGTCTTCGACCTCACTCGCATTACTTGCTGCGCCCCTACCACCGGTACACGTCTCCGTAGCTCTGGCACTAGAGTATCCACGTGGCCCTGACTCTGAGTCGGAGTCTGAGACTGTCATGTAGCCGCGTGCACGTGCACTCGTGTCGCGACGGTGCTTTCGTGGTGCGGGTACTGGCATGGATGCGTGTGGGTGACTGGGTGACGTAGTGCTCGGGATACCGCTATGCCTTGTGCTTGCGGTCGACTCGCAGCGCTCACGTCTCTCCTCGTGGACCTGTGCAGGCTGTGGTTGCACTACCGGTAAGCCTTGTACTTCTCTAACAGGCTCAGTGACACTACCAGACTTCGGCGCTCGTCGTTGTCTGGCACGGCTTTCTCGTAGGGCATACTCCGCTGCGAATAGCCGCTGCCTCAGCTCTGTCATCGATCGGGCCAGCTCATCGTTGCGTTCTCGTTCTGCCGCAAGATCCCTGGCTTGCTTGTCGCACGCTAGCTCGACCATTGCCCTACTCGCCTCAGCTTCCTCTAGGTTCGTCTGCAGTGCGTAAGCGTCTCGCTGGCGCCGCTTCTCGACGATCGCGGATTCATCGATCATCGTCTGAAGCTGTAGTAGTTGCTGCTGATACGCAACTTCCTTGGCCCGGAACTCACGTTCTACACTGCGTAGACTACTGCCAGTACTGGATCTCGGCAGTTGCTGACGCTCTACGAATGTCCTATCCCAGGGCTCGGGCCCTATTCCCCGCTGAATGGACTCGCTTAGATAGTCAGCGTAAGTGGCATCGGCTACAACAGCAGTGGTGTGTTCAATCGTTCTTTGAAGTACCTGTGTCTGTGCCTGTGCCTGCGGTTCTGGTTGATGAAACGGAGGTTCATTCAGGTGTTCATGAATCGGATCTTGGACTACGCATGGCGGTGCCTGGTAGTGGTAGCTGTGTGCCGGAGTGAATGCACGGACATGCTGGACATCTGAGTCCCTCTCTACATGTGCGTCTATCACTACGTCTACCGGTGGTGGTGTGCTAGCCTGACAGGCCTCTGCATGGTGTAGACCTACTGCTGATTCTGACGTTACGTGCGTAGATCTATGGGAAGCCTCTCCTTCTGATGGCTGAGATTCTACACCGACTACCGTGTGTGACTCTGTTGGTGTTGGAACAGCAACTGAACTAGGTGCAACTACATCATCGTCAAAGTCGATAAGCGACGTATCTTGGGCTGCAACCGCCTCATGCAACTCACCCGCTTCCTGGAAGACTTCTTCTCGCATCGCAGGAGAGCTGGAGGTCTCAACGGACCTTTCCCTCAACGTCCCTTCGGCTTCCGACATCGCCTGCTCCGTCAACCGGGCGATTTCCAGCCGCTTTTCCGCCACAGCCTGTTCCGCTTGTAACACGGCTATCCTGGCGCTGAGCCTGTCTGCTGAATTCGCGGTGACGGCTTCGCTCCTACTTTCGGTCATCCTGTCATCTCCACCACTAGCACCGGCGTAGGACTGGGTGTCTGTGTACCCGAGTTTTGGCGCTGCGACGCCTTTCGTCGTGCGCTGACTCCGCCTGAGCTTCTCCATCGTGGACGTGATCCGGCTCGAAGGACCACTATGTTCCGTATTCCCCGGAACCAGGTTGCATCAGTACCGTAACTATAATACCGACTGCGGATACTTTCCGAACCCACGTTCAACAATGGAGACAAACTTTACTGGTTCGAGTTCTCACTCTCAAAACACCAACTCCATCTTGGATTATCTTGGATGCACTAAGAATATCAGACATAAGACACTGCTAAACTGAGAAGTAACTTAGAATTGGATTCAACCACTGTTCACCATGAACTCTTTCCAAGACAAGGAGAATAAAAAAACAACAACAAAACCCAAAGCTGCTAGAGCACTGCACGCGGAAAAACTCTGCACGTGAGATGCCGTGCAGCGGGAAAAAGGCCATACATCTGAAGCATACGTCTCGTGCACAGGAGCACAAGCCCGGGAAAAACAGGGTTGATGATCACATGATTTCACGCATGAGTGATACCATACATGACCTACAGAACTAGAGAATGATTGTAGCGAAAACAGACACATAAATCATACATGAACGGTACCAGGCGTCATCACGACTCCGACAGCACAAATGGTCAAAATCCCACATTGTCTCACCTTTCTGCCCGTTCGCAGCTCAGTAACGGACAATGACCATCCTCATCTCCTTGTGTAGCTGGACATAGACAAGTCCACCAAGAAAAACAGCTACATTTCTCTAAAGAACCCGCCCAGGGCTGCTGAAAGCTCAAAAATAACCTATCTGACAGTTTGGGGCTTTTTACCCGTGAATCTTCACTTTGCGACTAAACTATTCACAGCAGTGTCAAATTTTCTGGGTCACTGCATATGGGTGCCAGCGCCCTTCAAGCAAACCAAAAATCAAATCAATGCGACCAATGACATTACAGCTGGGTCATGTTATAGAGAGGTACATTGAAATTCAAAGGTCAGCACAAATGGTCAAAATCCCACATTGTCTCACCTTTCTGCCCATTCGCAGCTCAGAAACAGACAATGATCATCATCATCTCCTTGTGTAGCTGGACATAGACAAGTCCATCAAGAAAAACAGCTACATTTCTCTAAAGAACCCGCCCAGGGCTGCTGAAAGCTGAAAAATAACCTATCTGACAGTTTGGGGCTTTTTACCCGTGAATCTTCACTTTGCGACTAAACTATTCACAGCAGTGCCAAATTTTTGGGTCACTGAATGTGGGTGCCAGCGCCCTACTAGCAAACCAAAAATCAAATCAATGTGACCATTGACAATGCAGCTGGGTCACGTTATAGAGACCTACATTGAAATTCTAAGGTCAGCACAAATGGTCAAAATCCCACATTTTCTCACCTTTCTGCCCGTTCGTAGCTCAGAAAACGAATATGACCATCCTCATCTCCTTGTGTAGCTGGACATAAACAAGTCCACCAAGAAAAACAGCTACATTTCTCTAAAGAACCCGCCCAGGGCTGCTGAAAGCTCAAAAATAACCTATCTGACAGTTTGGGGCTTTTTACCCATGAATCCTCACTTTCCGACTAAACTATTCACAGCAGTGTCAAATTTTCTAGGTCACTGAATGTAGGTGCCAGCGCCCTACAAGCAAACCAAAAATCAAACCAATGCGACCATTGACAATGCAGCTGGGTCACGTTATAGAGACCTACATTGAAATTCAAAGGTCAGCACAAATGGTCAAAATCCCACATTTTCTCACCTTTCTGCCCGTTCACAGCTCAGAAAACGAATATGGCCATCCTTATCTCCATCTGTAGGTGGACGTAGACAAGTCCACCAAGAAAAACAGCCACATTTCTCTAAAGAACTCGCCCAGGGCTGCTGAAAGATGAAAAATAACCTATCTGACAGTTTGGGGCTTTTTACCCGTGAATCTTCACTTTGCGACTAAACTATTCACAGCAGTGTCAAATTTTCTGGGTCACTGCATATGGGTGCCAGCGCCCTACAAGCAAACCAAAAATCAAGTCAATGCGACCAATGACATTACAGCTGGGTCATGTTATAGAGAGGTACATTGAAATTCAAAGGTCAGCACAAATGGTCAAAATCCCACATTGTCTCACCTTTCTGCCCGTTCGCAGCTCAGTAACGGACAATGACCATCCTCATCTCCTTGTGTAGCTGGACATAGACAAGTCCACCAAGAAAAACAGCTACATTTCTCTAAAGAACCCGCCCAGGCCTGCTGAAAGCTCAAAAATAACCTATCTGACAGTTTGGGGCTTTTTACCCGTGAATCTTCACTTTGCGACTAAACTATTCACAGCAGTGCCAAATTTTCTGGGTCACTGAATGTGGGTGCCAGCGCCCTACAAGCAAACCAAAAATCAAATCAATGCGACCATTGACAATGCAGCTGGGTCACGTTATAGAGACCTACATTGAAATTCAAAGGTCAGCACAAATGGTCAAAATCCCACATTTTCTCACCTTTCTGCCCGTTCGCAGCTGAGAAAACGAATATGGCCATCCTCATCTCCTTGTGTAGCTGGACATAGACAAGTCCACCAAGAAAAACAGCCACATTTCTCTAAATAACTCGCCCAGGGCTGCTGAAAGCTCAAAAATAACCTATCTGACAGTTTGGGGCTTTTTACCCGTGAATCTTCACTTTGCGACTAAACTATTCACAGCAGTGTCAAATTTTCTAGACCACTGAATGTGGGTGCCAGCGCCCTCCAAGCAAACCAAAAATCAAATCAATGCGACCAATGATATTACAGCTGGGTCGTGTTATAGAGAGGTACATTGAAATTCAAAGGTCAGCACAAATGGTCAAAATCCCACATTGTCTCACCTTTCTGCCCGTTCGCAGCTCAGTAACGGACAATGACCATCCTCATCTCCTTGTGTAGCTGGACATAGACCAGTCCACCAAGAAAAACAGCTACATTTCTCTAAAGAACCCGCCCAGGGCTGCTGAAAGCTCAAAAACAACCTATCTGACAGTTTGGGGCTATTTACCCGTGAATCTTCACTTTGCGACTAAACTATTTACAGCAATGTCAAATTTTCTACGTCACTGAATGTGGGTGCCAGCGCCCTCCAAGCAAACCAAAAATCAAATTAATGCGACCATTGACAATGCAGCTGGGTCACGTTATAGAGACCTACATTGAAATTCAAAGGTCAGCACAAATGGTCAAAATCCCACATTGTCTCACCTTTCTGCACGTTCGCAGCTCAGAAACAGACAATGACCATCATCATCTCCTTGTGTAGCTGGACATAGACAAGTCCACCAAGAAAAACAGCTACATTTCTCTAAAGAACCCGCCCAGGGCTGCTGAAAGCTCAAAAATAACCTATCTGATAGTTTGGGGCTTTTTACCCGTGAATCTTCACTTTGCGACTAAACTATTCACAGCAGTGTCAAATTTTCTAGGTCACTGAATGTGGGTGCCAGCGCCCTACAAACAAACCAAAAATCAAATCAATGCGACCATTGACAATGCAGCTGGGTCACTTTATAGAGACCTACATTGAAATTCAAAGGTCAGCACAAATGGTCAAAATCCGACATTTTCTCACCTTTCTGCCCGTTCGCAGCTCAGAAAACGAATATGGCCATCCTCATCTCCTTGTGTAGCTGGACATAGACAAGTCCACCAAGAAAAACAGCCACATTTCTCTAAATAACTCGCCCAGGGCTGCTGAAAGCTCAAAAATAACCTATCTGACAGTTTGGGGCTTTTTACCCGTGAATCTTCACTTTGCGACTAAACCATTCACAGCAGTGTCAAATTTTCTAGACCACTGAATGTGGGTGCCAGCGCCCTCCAAGCAAACCAAAAATCAAATCAATGCGACCAATGATATTACAGCTGGGTCGTGTTATAGAGAGGTACATTGAAATTCAAAGGTCAGCACAAATGGTCAAAATCCCACATTGTCTCACCTTTCTGCCCGTTCGCAGCTCAGTAACGGACAATGACCATCCTCATCTCCTTGTGTAGCTGGACATAGACAAGTCCACCAAGAAAAACAGCTACATTTCTCTAAAGAACCCGCCCAGGGCTGCTGAAAGCTCAAAAATAACCTATCTGACAGTTTGGGGCTTTTTACCCGTGAATCTTCACTTTGCGACTAAACTATTCACAGCAGTGCCAAATTTTCTGGGTCACTGAATGTGGGTGCCAGCGCCCTACAAGCAAACCAAAAATCAAATCAATGCGATCATTGACAATGCAGCTGGGTCACGTTATAGAGACCTACATTGAAATTCAAAGGTCAGCACAAATGGTCAAAATCCCACATTGTCTCACCTTTCTGCCCGTTCGCAGCTCAGAAAACGAATATGGCCATCCTCATCTCCTTCTGTAGCTGGACATAGACAAGTCCAACAAGAAAAACAGCTACATTTCTCTAAAGAACCCGCCCAGGGCTGCTGAAAGCTCAAAAATAACCTATCTGACAGTTTGGGGCTTTTTACCCGTGAATCTTCACTTTGCGACTAAACTATTCACAGCAGTGTCAAATTTTCTCGGCCACTGAATGTGGGTGCCAGCGCCCTCCAAGCAAACCAAAAATAAAATCAATGCGACCATTGACAATGCAGCTGGGTCACGTTATAGAGACCTACATTGAAATTCAAAGGTCAGCACAAATGGTCAAAATCCCACATTTTCTCACCTTTCTGCCCGTTCGCACCTCAGAAAACGAATATGACCATCCTCATCTCCTTGTGTAGCTGGACATAGACAAGTCCACCAAGAAAAACAGCCACATTTCTCTAAAGAACTCGCCCAGGGCTGCTGAAAGCTCAAAAATAACCTATCTGACAGTTTGGGGCTTTTTACCCGTGAATCTTCACTTTGCGACTAAACTATTCACAGCAGTGTCAAATTTTCTGGGTCACTGCATATGGGTGCCAGCGCCCTACAAGCAAACCAAAAATCAAGTCAATGCGACCAATGACATTACAGCTGGGTCATGTTATAGAGAGGTACATTGAAATTCAAAGGTCAGCACAAATGGTCAAAATCCCACATTGTCTCACCTTTCTGCCCTTTCGCAGCTCAGAAAACGAATATGACCATCCTCATCTCCTTGTGTAGCTGGACATAGACAAGTCCACCAAGAAAAACAGCCACATTTCTCTAAAGAACTCGCCCAGGGCTGCTGAAAGCTGAAAAACAACCTATCTGACAGTTTGGGGCTTTTTACCCGTGAATCTTCACTTTGCGACTAAACTATTCACAGCAGTGTCAAATTTTCTAGGTCACTGAATGTGGGTGCCAGCGCCCTACAAGCAAACCAAAAATCAAATCAATGCGACCATTGACAATGCAGCTGGGTCACTTTATAGAGACCTACATTGAAATTCAAAGGTCAGCACAAATGGTCAAAATCCGACATTTTCTCACCTTTCTGCCCGTTCGCAGCTCAGAAAACGAATATGGCCATCCTCATCTCCTTGT
The DNA here is from genome assembly GCF_964019385.1 of Sycon ciliatum. Classification (NCBI taxonomy): domain Eukaryota; kingdom Metazoa; phylum Porifera; class Calcarea; order Leucosolenida; family Sycettidae; genus Sycon; species Sycon ciliatum. The sequence goes on along the minus strand of NC_088648.1, from coordinate 12,477,891 downwards.
GTAGCTGGACATAGACAAGTCCACCAAGAAAAACAGCCACATTTCTCTAAATAACTCGCCCAGGGCTGCTGAAAGCTCAAAAATAACCTATCTGACAGTTTGGGGCTTTTTACCCGTGAATCTTCACTTTGCGACTAAACCATTCACAGCAGTGTCAAATTTTCTAGACCACTGAATGTGGGTGCCAGCGCCCTCCAAGCAAACCAAAAATCAAATCAATGCGACCAATGATATTACAGCTGGGTCGTGTTATAGAGAGGTACATTGAAATTCAAAGGTCAGCACAAATGGTCAAAATCCCACATTGTCTCACCTTTCTGCCCGTTCGCAGCTCAGTAACGGACAATGACCATCCTCATCTCCTTGTGTAGCTGGACATAGACAAGTCCACCAAGAAAAACAGCTACATTTCTCTAAAGAACCCGCCCAGGGCTGCTGAAAGCTCAAAAATAACCTATCTGACAGTTTGGGGCTTTTTACCCGTGAATCTTCACTTTGCGACTAAACTATTCACAGCAGTGTCAAATTTTCTAGACCACTGAATGTGGGTGCCAGCGCCCTCCAAGCAAACCAAAAATCAAATCAATGCGACCAATGATATTACAGCTGGGTCGTGTTATAGAGAGGTACATTGAAATTCAAAGGTCAGCACAAATGGTCAAAATCCCACATTGTCTCACCTTTCTGCCCGTTCGCAGCTCAGTAACGGACAATGACCATCCTCATCTCCTTGTGTAGCTGGACATAGACAAGTCCACCAAGAAAAACAGCTACATTTCTCTAAAGAACCCGCCCAGGGCTGCTGAAAGCTCAAAAATAACCTATCTGACAGTTTGGGGCTTTTTACCCGTGAATCTTCACTTTGCGACTAAACTATTCACAGCAGTGCCAAATTTTCTGGGTCACTGAATGTGGGTGCCAGCGCCCTACAAGCAAACCAAAAATCAAATCAATGCGATCATTGACAATGCAGCTGGGTCACGTTATAGAGACCTACATTGAAATTCAAAGGTCAGCACAAATGGTCAAAATCCCACATTGTCTCACCTTTCTGCCCGTTCGCAGCTCAGAAAACGAATATGGCCATCCTCATCTCCTTCTGTAGCTGGACATAGACAAGTCCAACAAGAAAAACAGCTACATTTCTCTAAAGAACCCGCCCAGGGCTGCTGAAAGCTCAAAAATAACCTATCTGACAGTTTGGGGCTTTTTACCCGTGAATCTTCACTTTGCGACTAAACTATTCACAGCAGTGTCAAATTTTCTCGGCCACTGAATGTGGGTGCCAGCGCCCTCCAAGCAAACCAAAAATAAAATCAATGCGACCATTGACAATGCAGCTGGGTCACGTTATAGAGACCTACATTGAAATTCAAAGGTCAGCACAAATGGTCAAAATCCCACATTTTCTCACCTTTCTGACCGTTCGCACCTCAGAAAACGAATATGACCATCCTCATCTCCTTGTGTAGCTGGACATAGACAAGTCCACCAAGAAAAACAGCCACATTTCTCTAAAGAACTCGCCCAGGGCTGGTGAAAGCTCAAAAATAACCTATCTGACAGTTTGGGGCTTTTTACCCGTGAATCTTCACTTTGCGACTAAACTATTCACAGCAGTGTCAAATTTTCTGGGTCACTGCATATGGGTGCCAGCGCCCTACAAGCAAACCAAAAATCAAGTCAATGCGACCAATGACATTACAGCTGGGTCATGTTATAGAGAGGTACATTGAAATTCAAAGGTCAGCACAAATGGTCAAAATCCCACATTGTCTCACCTTTCTGCCCTTTCGCAGCTCAGAAAACGAATATGACCATCCTCATCTCATTGTGTAGCTGGACATAGACAAGTCCACCAAGAAAAACAGCCACATTTCTCTAAAGAACTCGCCCAGGGCTGCTGAAAGCTGAAAAACAACCTATCTGACAGTTTGGGGCTTTTTACCCGTGAATCTTCACTTTGCGACTAAACTATTCACAGCAGTGTCAAATTTTCTGGGTCACTGCATATGGGTGCCAGCGCCCTACAAGCAAACCAAAAATCAAGTCAATGCGACCAATGACATTACAGCCGGGTCATGTTATAGAGAGGTACATTGAAATTCAAAGGTCAGCACAAATGGTCAAAATCCCACATTGTCTCACCTTTCTGCCCGTTCGCAGCTCAGAAAACGAATATGACCATCCTCATCTCCTTGTGTAGCTGGACATAGACAAGTCCACCAAGAAAAACAGCCACATTTCTCTAAAGAACTCGCCCAGGGCTGGTGAAAGCTCAAAAATAACCTATCTGACAGTTTGGGGCTTTTTACCCGTGAATCTTCACTTTGCGACTAAACTATTCACAGCAGTGTCAAATTTTGTGGGTCACTGCATATGAGTGCCAGCGCTCTACAAGCAAACCAAAAATCAAATCAATGCGACCAATGACATTACAGCTGGGTCATGTTATAGAGAGGTACATTGAAATTCAAAGGTCAGCACAAATGGTCAAAATCCCACATTGTCTCACCTTTCTGCCCGTTCGCAGCTCAGAAACAGACAATGACCATCATCATCTGCTTATGTAGCTGGACATAGACAAGTCCACCAAGAAAAACAGCTACATTTCTCTAAAGAACCCGCTCAGGGCTGCTGAAAGCTCAAAAATAACCTAACTGACAGTTTGGGGCTTTTTACCCATGAATCTTCACTTTGCGACTAAACTATTCACAGCAGTGTCAAATTTTGTGGGTCACTGCATATGGGTGCCAGCGCCCTTCAAGCAAACCAAAAATCAAATCAATGCGACCAATGACATTACAGCTGGGTCATGTTATAGAGAGGTACATTGAAATTCAAAGGTCAGCACAAATGGTCAAAATCCCACATTGTCTCACCTTTCTGCTCGTTCGCAGCTCAGAAACAGACAATGATCATCATCATCTCCTTGTGTAGCTGGACATAGACAAGTCCACCAAGAAAAACAGCTACATTTCTCTAAAGAACTCGCCCAGGGCTGCTGAAAGCTGAAAAATAACCTATCTGACAGTTTGGGGCTTTTTACCCGTGAATCTTCACTTTGCGACTAAACTATTCACAGCAGTGCCAAATTTTCTGCGTCACTGAATGTGGGTGCCAGCACCCTACTAGCAAACCAAAAATCAAATCAATGCGACCATTGACAATGCAGCTGGGTCACGTTATAGAGACCTACATTGAAATTCAAAGGTCAGCACAAATGGTCAAAATCCGACATTTTCTCACCTTTCTGCCCGTTCGTAGCTCAGAAAACGAATATGACCATCCTCATCTCCTTGTGTAGCTGGACATAGAAGAGTCCACCAAGACAAACAGCTACATTTCTCTAAACAACTCGCCCAGGGCTGCTGAAAGCTCAAAAATAACCTATCTGACAGTTTGGGGCTTTTTACCCGTGAATCTTCACTTTGCGACTAAACTATTCACAGCAGTGTCAAATTTTCTAGGTCACTGCATATGGGTGCCGGCGCCCTACAAGCAAACCAAAAATCAAATCAATGCGACCAATGACATTACAGCTGGGTCATGTTATAGAGAGGTACATTGAAATTCAAAGGTCAGCACAAATGGTCAAAATCCCACATTGTCTCACCTTTCTGCCCGCTCGCAGCTCAGAAACAGACAATGACCATCATCATCTCCTTGTGTAGCTGGACATAGACAAGTCCACCAAGAAAAACAGCTACATTTCTCTAAAGAACCCGCCCAGGGCTGCTGAAAGCTCAAAAATAACCTATCTGACAGTTTGGGGCTTTTTACCCGTGAATCTTCACTTTGCGACTAAACTATTCACAGCAGTGCCAAATTTTCTGGGTCACTAAATGTGGGTGCCAGCGCTCTCCAAGCAAACCAAAAATCAAATCAATGCGACCATTGACAATGCAGCTGGGTCACGTTATAGAGACCTACATTGAAATTCAAAGGTCAGCACAAATGGTCAAAATCCCACATTTTCTCACCTTTCTGCCCGTTCGCAGCTCAGAAAACGAATATGACCATCCTCATCTCCTTGTGTAGCTGGACATAGACAAGTCCACCAAGAAAAACAGCCATGTTCCTCTCTAAAGAACTCGCCCAGGGCTGCTGAAAATTCAAAAATAACCTATCTGACAGTTTGGGGCTTTTTACCCGTGAATCTTCACTTTGCGACTAAACTATTCACAGCCGTGTCAAATTTTCTGGGTCACTGCATATGGGTGCCAGTAACCTACAAGCAAACCAAAAATCAAATCAATGCGACCATTGACAATGCAGCTGGGTCACGTTATAGAAACCTACATTGAAATTCAACGGTCAGCACAAATGGTCAATATCCGACATTTTCTCACCTTTCTGCCCGTTCGCAGCTCAGAAAACGAATATGACCATCCTCATCTCCTTGTGTAGCTGGCCATAGACAAGTCCACCAAGAAAAACAGCCACTTTTCTCTAAAGAACTCACCCAGGGCTGCTGAAAGCTCAAAAATAACCTATCTGACAGTTTGGGGCTTTTTACCCGTGAATCTTCACTTTGCGACTTAACTATTCACAGCAGTGCCAAATTTTCTGGGTCACTAAATGTGGGTGCCAGCGCCCTACAAGAAAACCCAAAATCAAATCAATGCGACCATTGACAATGCAGCTGGGTCACGTTATAGAGACCTACATTGAAATTCAAAGGTCAGCACAAATGGTCAAAATCCGACATTTTCTCACCTTTCTGCCCGTTCGCAGCTCAGAAAACGAATATGACCATCCTCATCTCCTTGTGTAGCTGGACATAGACAAGTCCACCAAGAAAAACAGCCACATTTCTCTAAAGAACTCGCCCAGGGCTGCTGAAAGCTCAAAAATAACCTATCTGACAGTTTGGGGCTTTTTACCCGTGAATCTTCACTTTGCGACTAAACTATTCACAGCAGTGCCAAATTTTCTGGGTCACTGAATGTGGGTGCCAGCGCCCTACAAGCAAACCAAAGCTCAAATCAATGCAACCACTGACATTACAGCTGGGTCATGTTATAGAGAGGTACATTGAAATTCAAAGGTCAGCACAAATGGTCAAAATCCCACATTGTCTCACCTTTCTGCGCGTTCGCAGCTCAGAAACAGACTATGACCATCATCATCTGCTTATGTAGCTGGACATAGACAAGTCCACCAAGAAAAACAGCTACATTTCTCTAAAGAACCCGCCCAGGGCTGCTGAAAGCTCAAAAATAACCTATCTGACAGTTTGGGGCTTTTTACCCGTGAATCTTCACTTTGCGACTAAACTATTCACAGCAGTGTCAAATTTTATAGGTCACTGAATGGGGGTGCCAGCGCCCTCCAAGCAAACCAAAAATAAAATCAATGCGACCATTGACAATGCAGCTGGGTCACGTTATAGAGACCTACATTGAAATTCAAAGGTCAGCACAAATGGTCAAAATCCCACATTTTCTCACCTTACTGCCCGTTCGCAGCTCAGAAAACGAATATGACCAGCCTTATCTCCTTGTGTAGCTGGACATAGACAAGTCCACCAAGAAAACAGCCACATTTCTCTAAAGAACTCGCCCAGGGCTGGTGAAAGCTCAAAAATAACCTATCTGACAGTTTGGGGCTTTTTACCCGTGAATCTTCACTTTGCGACTAAACTATTCACAGCAGTGTCAAATTTTCTGGGTCACTGCATATGGGTGCCAGCGCCCTACAAGCAAACCAAAAATCAAATCAATGCGACCAATGACATTACAGCTGGGTCATGTTATAGAGAGGTACATTGAAATTCAAAGGTCAGCACAAATGGTCAAAATCCCACATTGTCTCACCTTTCTGCCCGTTCGCAGCTCAGAAACAGACAATGACCATCATCATCTGCTTATGTAGCTGGACATAGACAAGTCCACCAAGAAAAACAGCTACATTTCTCTAAAGAACCCGCCCAGGGCTGCTGAGAGCTCAAAAATAACCTATCTGACAGTTTGGGGCTTTTTACCCGTCAATTTTCACTTTGCGACTAAACTATTCACAGCAGTGTCAAATTTTCTAGGTCACTGAATGTGGGTGCCAGCGCCCTACAAGCAAACCAAAAATCAAACCAATGCGATCATTGACAATGCAGCTGGGTCACGTTATAGAGACCTACATTGAAATTCAAAGGTCAGCACAAATGGTCAAAATCCCAAATTGTCTCACCTTTCTGCCCGTTCGCAGCTCAGAAAACGAATATGGCCATCCTCATCTCCTTCTGTAGCTGGACATAGACAAGTCCACCAAGAAAAACAGCCACATTTCTCTAAAGAATTCGCCCAGGGCTGCTGAAAGCTCAAAAATAACCTATCTGACAGTTTGGGGCTTTTTACCCGTGAATCTTCATTTTGCGACTAAACTATTCACAGCGGTGCCAAATTTTCTGGGTCACTGAATGTGGGTGCCAGCGCCCTACAAGCAAACCAAAAATCAAATCAATGCGACCATTGACAATGCAGCTGGGTCACGTTATAGAGACCTACATTGAAATTCAAAGGTCAGCACAAATGGTCAAAATCCGACATTTTCTCACCTTTCTGCCCGTTCGCAGCTCAGAAAACGAATATGACCATCCTCATATCCTTTTGTAGCTGGACATAGACAAGTCCACCAAGAAAAACAGCCACATTTCTCTAAAGAACTCGCCCAGGGCTGCTGAAAGCTCAAAAATAACCTATCTGACAGTTTGGGGCTTTTTACCCGTGAATCTTCACTTTGCGACTAAACTATTCACAGCAGTGTCAAATTTTCTGGGTCACTGCATATGGGTGCCAGTGCCCTACAAGCAAACCAAAAATCAAATCAATGCGAACAATGACATTACAGCTGGGTCATGTTATAGAGAGGTACATTGAAATTCAAAGTTCAGCGCAAATGGTCCAAATCCCACATTCTCTCACTTTTCTGCCCATTCGCAGCTCAGAAACAGACAATGACCATCATCATCTCCTTGTGTAGCTGGACATAGACAAGTCCACCAAGAAAAACAGCTACATTTCTCTAAAGAAACCGCCCAGGGCTGCTGAAAGCTCAAAAATAACCTATCTGACACTTTGGGGCTTTTTACCCGTGAATCTTCACTTTGCGACTAAACTATTCACAGCAGTGTCAAATTTTCTGGGTCACTGCATATGGGTGCCAGCGCCCTACAAGCAAACCAAAAATCGAATCAATGCGACCAATGAAATTACAGCTGGGTCATGTTATAGACAGGTACATTGCAATTCAAAGGTCAGCACAAATGGTCAAAATCCCACATTGTCTCACCTTTCTGCCCGTTCGCAGCTCAGAAACAGACAATGACCATCATCATCTCCTTGTGTAGCTGGACATAGACAAGTCCACCAAGAAAAACAGCTACATTTCTCTAAAGAACCCTCCCAGGGCTGCTGAAAGCTCAAAAGTAACCTATCTGACAGTTTGGGGCTTTTTACCCGTGAATCTTCACTTTGCGACTAAACTATTCACAGCAGTGTCAAATTTTCTAGGTCACTGAATGTGGGTGCCAGCGCCCTACAAGCAAACCAAAAATCAAATCAATGCGACCATTGACAATGCAGCTGGGTCACTTTATAGAGACCTACATTGAAATTCAAAGGTCAGCACAAATGGTCAAAATCCGACATTTTCTCACCTTTCTGCCCGTTCGCAGCTCAGAAAACGAATATGGCCATCCTCATCTCCTTGTGTAGCTGGACATAGACAAGTCCACCAAGAAAAACAGCCACATTTCTCTAAATAACTCGCCCAGGGCTGCTGAAAGCTCAAAAATAACCTATCTGACAGTTTGGGGCTTTTTACCCGTGAATCTTCACTTTGCGACTAAACCATTCACAGCAGTGTCAAATTTTCTAGACCACTGAATGTGGGTGCCAGCGCCCTCCAAGCAAACCAAAAATCAAATCAATGCGACCAATGATATTACAGCTGGGTCGTGTTATAGAGAGGTACATTGAAATTCAAAGGTCAGCACAAATGGTCAAAATCCCACATTGTCTCACCTTTCTGCCCGTTCGCAGCTCAGTAACGGACAATGACCATCCTCATCTCCTTGTGTAGCTGGACATAGACAAGTCCACCAAGAAAAACAGCTACATTTCTCTAAAGAACCCGCCCAGGGCTGCTGAAAGCTCAAAAATAACCTATCTGACAGTTTGGGGCTTTTTACCCGTGAATCTTCACTTTGCGACTAAACTATTCACAGCAGTGTCAAATTTTCTAGACCACTGAATGTGGGTGCCAGCGCCCTCCAAGCAAACCAAAAATCAAATCAATGCGACCAATGATATTACAGCTGGGTCGTGTTATAGAGAGGTACATTGAAATTCAAAGGTCAGCACAAATGGTCAAAATCCCACATTGTCTCACCTTTCTGCCCGTTCGCAGCTCAGTAACGGACAATGACCATCCTCATCTCCTTGTGTAGCTGGACATAGACAAGTCCACCAAGAAAAACAGCTACATTTGTCTAAAGAACCCGCCCAGGGCTGCTGAAAGCTCAAAAATAACCTATCTGACAGTTTGGGGCTTTTTACCCGTGAATCTTCACTTTGCGACTAAACTATTCACAGCAGTGCCAAATTTTCTGGGTCACTGAATGTGGGTGACAGCGCCCTACAAGCAAACCAAAAATCAAATCAATGCGATCATTGACAATGCAGCTGGGTCACGTTATAGAGACCTACATTGAAATTCAAAGGTCAGCACAAATGGTCAAAATCCCACATTGTCTCACCTTTCTGCCCGTTCGCAGCTCAGAAAACGAATATGGCCATCCTCATCTCCTTCTGTAGCTGGACATAGACAAGTCCAACAAGAAAAACAGCTACATTTCTCTAAAGAACCCGCCCAGGGCTGCTGAAAGCTCAAAAATAACCTATCTGACAGTTTGGGGCTTTTTACCCGTGAATCTTCACTTTGCGACTAAACTATTCACAGCAGTGTCAAATTTTCTCGGCCACTGAATGTGGGTGCCAGCGCCCTCCAAGCAAACCAAAAATAAAATCAATGCGACCATTGACAATGCAGCTGGGTCACGTTATAGAGACCTACATTGAAATTCAAAGGTCAGCACAAATGGTCAAAATCCCACATTTTCTCACCTTTCTGCCCGTTCGCACCTCAGAAAACGAATATGACCATCCTCATCTCCTTGTGTAGCTGGACATAGACAAGTCCACCAAGAAAAACAGCCACATTTCTCTAAAGAACTCGCCCAGGGCTGGTGAAAGCTCAAAAATAACCTATCTGACAGTTTGGGGCTTTTTACCCGTGAATCTTCACTTTGCGACTAAACTATTCACAGCAGTGTCAAATTTTCTGGGTCACTGCATATGGGTGCCAGCGCCCTACAAGCAAACCAAAAATCAAGTCAATGCGACCAATGACATTACAGCTGGGTCATGTTATAGAGAGGTACATTGAAATTCAAAGGTCAGCACAAATGGTCAAAATCCCACATTGTCTCACCTTTCTGCCCTTTCGCAGCTCAGAAAACGAATATGACCATCCTCATCTCCTTGTGTAGCTGGACATAGACAAGTCCACCAAGAAAAACAGCCACATTTCTCTAAAGAACTCGCCCAGGGCTGCTGAAAGCTGAAAAACAACCTATCTGACAGTTTGGGGCTTTTTACCCGTGAATCTTCACTTTGCGACTAAACTATTCACAGCAGTGTCAAATTTTCTGGGTCACTGCATATGGGTGCCAGCGCCCTACAAGCAAACCAAAAATCAAGTCAATGCGACCAATGACATTACAGCCGGGTCATGTTATAGAGAGGTACATTGAAATTCAAAGGTCAGCACAAATGGTCAAAATCCCACATTGTCTCACCTTTCTGCCCGTTCGCAGCTCAGAAAACGAATATGACCATCCTCATCTCCTTGTGTAGCTGGACATAGACAAGTCCACCAAGAAAAACAGCCACATTTCTCTAAAGAACTCGCCCAGGGCTGGTGAAAGCTCAAAAATAACCTATCTGACAGTTTGGGGCTTTTTACCCGTGAATCTTCACTTTGCGACTAAACTATTCACAGCAGTGTCAAATTTTGTGGGTCACTGCATATGAGTGCCAGCGCTCTACAAGCAAACCAAAAATCAAATCAATGCGACCAATGACATTACAGCTGGGTCATGTTATAGAGAGGTACATTGAAATTCAAAGGTCAGCACAAATGGTCAAAATCCCACATTGTCTCACCTTTCTGCCCGTTCGCAGCTCAGAAACAGACAATGACCATCATCATCTGCTTATGTAGCTGGACATAGACAAGTCCACCAAGAAAAACAGCTACATTTCTCTAAAGAACCCGCTCAGGGCTGCTGAAAGCTCAAAAATAACCTAACTGACAGTTTGGGGCTTTTTACCCATGAATCTTCACTTTGCGACTAAACTATTCACAGCAGTGTCAAATTTTGTGGGTCACTGCATATGGGTGCCAGCGCCCTTCAAGCAAACCAAAAATCAAATCAATGCGACCAATGACATTACAGCTGGGTCATGTTATAGAGAGGTACATTGAAATTCAAAGGTCAGCACAAATGGTCAAAATCCCACATTGTCTCACCTTTCTGCTCGTTCGCAGCTCAGAAACAGACAATGATCATCATCATCTCCTTGTGTAGCTGGACATAGACAAGTCCACCAAGAAAAACAGCTACATTTCTCTAAAGAACTCGCCCAGGGCTGCTGAAAGCTGAAAAATAACCTATCTGACAGTTTGGGGCTTTTTACCCGTGAATCTTCACTTTGCGACTAAACTATTCACAGCAGTGCCAAATTTTCTGCGTCACTGAATGTGGGTGCCAGCACCCTACTAGCAAACCAAAAATCAAATCAATGCGACCATTGACAATGCAGCTGGGTCACGTTATAGAGACCTACATTGAAATTCTAAGGTCAGCACAAATGGTCAAAATCCGACATTTTCTCACCTTTCTGCCCGTTCGTAGCTCAGAAAACGAATATGACCATCCTCATCTCCTTGTGTAGCTGGACATAGAAGAGTCCACCAAGACAAACAGCTACATTTCTCTAAACAACTCGCCCAGGGCTGCTGAAAGCTCAAAAATAACCTATCTGACAGTTTGGGGCTTTTTACCCGTGAATCTTCACTTTGCGACTAAACTATTCACAGCAGTGTCAAATTTTCTAGGTCACTGCATATGGGTGCCGGCGCCCTACAAGCAAACCAAAAATCAAATCAATGCGACCAATGACATTACAGCTGGGTCATGTTATAGAGAGGTACATTGAAATTCAAAGGTCAGCACAAATGGTCAAAATCCCACATTGTCTCACCTTTCTGCCCGCTCGCAGCTCAGAAACAGACAATGACCATCATCATCTCCTTGTGTAGCTGGACACAGACAAGTCCACCAAGAAAAACAGCTACATTTCTCTAAAGAACCCGCCCAGGGCTGCTGAAAGCTCAAAAATAACCTATCTGACAGTTTGGGGCTTTTTACCCGTGAATCTTCACTTTGCGACTAAACTATTCACAGCAGTGCCAAATTTTCTGGGTCACTAAATGTGGGTGCCAGCGCTCTCCAAGCAAACCAAAAATCAAATCAATGCGAGCATTGACAATGCAGCTGGGTCACGTTATAGAGACCTACATTGAAATTCAAAGGTCAGCACAAATGGTCAAAATCCCACATTTTCTCACCTTTCTGCCCGTTCGCAGCTCAGAAAACGAATATGACCATCCTCATCTCCTTGTGTAGCTGGACATAGACAAGTCCACCAAGAAAAACAGCCATGTTCCTCTCTAAAGAACTCGCCCAGGGCTGCTGAAAATTCAAAAATAACCTATCTGACAGTTTGGGGCTTTTTACCCGTGAATCTTCACTTTGCGACTAAACTATTCACAGCCGTGTCAAATTTTCTGGGTCACTGCATATGGGTGCCAGTAACCTACAAGCAAACCAAAAATCAAATCAATGCGACCATTGACAATGCAGCTGGGTCACGTTATAGAAACCTACATTGAAATTCAACGGTCAGCACAAATGGTCAATATCCGACATTTTCTCACCTTTCTGCCCGTTCGCAGCTCAGAAAACGAATATGACCATCCTCATCTCCTTGTGTAGCTGGCCATAGACAAGTCCACCAAGAAAAACAGCCACTTTTCTCTAAAGAACTCACCCAGGGCTGCTGAAAGCTCAAAAATAACCTATCTGACAGTTTGGGGCTTTTTACAGGTGAATCTTCACTTTGCGACTTAACTATTCACAGCAGTGCCAAATTTTCTGGGTCACTAAATGTGGGTGCCAGCGCCCTACAAGAAAACCCAAAATCAAATCAATGCGACCATTGACAATGCAGCTGGGTCACGTTATAGAGACCTACATTGAAATTCAAAGGTCAGCACAAATGGTCAAAATCCGACATTTTCTCACCTTTCTGCCCGTTCGCAGCTCAGAAAACGAATATGACCATCCTCATCTCCTTGTGTAGCTGGACATAGACAAGTCCACCAAGAAAAACAGCCACATTTCTCTAAAGAACTCGCCCAGGGCTGCTGAAAGCTCAAAAAATAACCTATCTGACAGTTTGGGGCTTTTTACCCGTGAATCTTCACTTTGCGACTAAACTATTCACAGCAGTGCCAAATTTTCTGGGTCACTGAATGTGGGTGCCAGCGCCCTACAAGCAAACCAAAGCTCAAATCAATGCAACCACTGACATTACAGCTGGGTCATGTTATAGAGAGGTACATTGAAATTCAAAGGTCAGCACAAATGGTCAAAATCCCACATTGTCTCACCTTTCTGCGCGTTCGCAGCTCAGAAACAGACTATGACCATCATCATCTGCATATGTAGCTGGACATAGACAAGTCCACCAAGAAAAACAGCTACATTTCTCTAAAGAACCCGCCCAGGGCTGCTGAAAGCTCAAAAATAACCTATCTGACAGTTTGGGGCTTTTTACCCGTGAATCTTCACTTTGCGACTAAACTATTCACAGCAGTGTCAAATTTTATAGGTCACTGAATGGGGGTGCCAGCGCCCTCCAAGCAAACCAAAAATCAAATCAATGCGACCATTGACAATGCAGCTGGGTCACGTTATAGAGACCTACATTGAAATTCAAAGGTCAGCACAAATGGTCAAAATCCCACATTTTCTCACCTTACTGCCCGTTCGCAGCTCAGAAAACGAATATGACCAGCCTTATCTCCTTGTGTAGCTGGACATAGACAAGTCCACCAAGAAAACAGCCACATTTCTCTAAAGAACTCGCCCAGGGCTGGTGAAAGCTCAAAAATAACCTATCTGACAGTTTGGGGCTTTTTACCCGTGAATCTTCACTTTGCGACTAAACTATTCACAGCAGTGTCAAATTTTCTGGGTCACTGCATATGGGTGCCAGCGCCCTACAAGCAAACCAAAAATCAAATCAATGCGACCAATGACATTACAGCTGGGTCATGTTATAGAGAGGTACATTGAAATTCAAAGGTCAGCACAAATGGTCAAAATCCCACATTGTCTCACCTTTCTGCCCGTTCGCAGCTCAGAAACAGACAATGACCATCATCATCTGCTTATGTAGCTGGACATAGACAAGTCCACCAAGAAAAACAGCTACATTTCTCTAAAGAACCCGCCCAGGGCTGCTGAGAGCTCAAAAATAACCTATCTGACAGTTTGGGGCTTTTTACCCGTCAATTTTCACTTTGCGACTAAACTATTCACAGCAGTGTCAAATTTTCTAGGTCACTGAATGTGGGTGCCAGCGCCCTACAAGCAAACCAAAAATCAAACCAATGCGATCATTGACAATGCAGCTGGGTCACGTTATAGAGACCTACATTGAAATTCAAAGGTCAGCACAAATGGTCAAAATCCCAAATTGTCTCACCTTTCTGCCCGTTCGCAGCTCAGAAAACGAATATGGCCATCCTCATCTCCTTCTGTAGCTGGACATAGACAAGTCCACCAAGAAAAACAGCCACATTTCTCTAAAGAATTCGCCCAGGGCTGCTGAAAGCTCAAAAATAACCTATCTGACAGTTTGGGGCTTTTTACCCGTGAATCTTCATTTTGCGACTAAACTATTCACAGCGGTGCCAAATTTTCTGGGTCACTGAATGTGGGTGCCAGCGCCCTACAAGCAAACCAAAAATCAAATCAATGCGACCATTGACAATGCAGCTGGGTCACGTTATAGAGACCTACATTGAAATTCAAAGGTCAGCACAAATGGTCAAAATCCGACATTTTCTCACCTTTCTGCCCGTTCGCAGCTCAGAAAACGAATATGACCATCCTCATATCCTTTTGTAGCTGGACATAGACAAGTCCACCAAGAAAAACAGCCACATTTCTCTAAAGAACTCGCCCAGGGCTGCTGAAAGCTCAAAAATAACCTATCTGACAGTTTGGGGCTTTTTACCCGTGAATCTTCACTTTGCGACTAAACTATTCACAGCAGTGTCAAATTTTCTGGGTCACTGCATATGGGTGCCAGTGCCCTACAAGCAAACCAAAAATCAAATCAATGCGAACAATGACATTACAGCTGGGTCATGTTATAGAGAGGTACATTGAAATTCAAAGTTCAGCGCAAATGGTCCAAATCCCACATTCTCTCACTTTTCTGCCCATTCGCAGCTCAGAAACAGACAATGACCATCATCATCTCCTTGTGTAGCTGGACATAGACAAGTCCACCAAGAAAAACAGCTACATTTCTCTAAAGAAACCGCCCAGGGCTGCTGAAAGCTCAAAAATAACCTATCTGACACTTTGGGGCTTTTTACCCGTGAATCTTCACTTTGCGACTAAACTATTCACAGCAGTGTCAAATTTTCTGGGTCACTGCATATGGGTGCCAGCGCCCTACAAGCAAACCAAAAATCAAATCAATGCGACCAATGACATTACAGCTGGGTCATGTTATAGAGAGGTACATTGAAATTCAAAGGTCAGCACAAATGGTCAAAATCCCACATTGTCTCACCTTTCTGCCCGTTCGCAGCTCAGAAACAGACAATGACCATCATCATCTGCTTATGTAGCTGGACATAGACAAGTCCACCAAGAAAAACAGCTACATTTCTCTAAAGAACCCGCCCAGGGCTGCTGAGAGCTCAAAAATAACCTATCTGACAGTTTGGGGCTTTTTACCCGTCAATTTTCACTTTGCGACTAAACTATTCACAGCAGTGTCAAATTTTCTAGGTCACTGAATGTGGGTGCCAGCGCCCTACAAGCAAACCAAAAATCAAACCAATGCGATCATTGACAATGCAGCTGGGTCACGTTATAGAGACCTACATTGAAATTCAAAGGTCAGCACAAATGGTCAAAATCCCAAATTGTCTCACCTTTCTGCCCGTTCGCAGCTCAGAAAACGAATATGGCCATCCTCATCTCCTTCTGTAGCTGGACATAGACAAGTCCACCAAGAAAAACAGCCACATTTCTCTAAAGAATTCGCCCAGGGCTGCTGAAAGCTCAAAAATAACCTATCTGACAGTTTGGGGCTTTTTACCCGTGAATCTTCATTTTGCGACTAAACTATTCACAGCGGTGCCAAATTTTCTGGGTCACTGAATGTGGGTGCCAGCGCCCTACAAGCAAACCAAAAATCAAATCAATGCGACCATTGACAATGCAGCTGGGTCACGTTATAGAGACCTACATTGAAATTCAAAGGTCAGCACAAATGGTCAAAATCCGACATTTTCTCACCTTTCTGCCCGTTCGCAGCTCAGAAAACGAATATGACCATCCTCATATCCTTTTGTAGCTGGACATAGACAAGTCCACCAAGAAAAACAGCCACATTTCTCTAAAGAACTCGCCCAGGGCTGCTGAAAGCTCAAAAATAACCTATCTGACAGTTTGGGGCTTTTTACCCGTGAATCTTCACTTTGCGACTAAACTATTCACAGCAGTGTCAAATTTTCTGGGTCACTGCATATGGGTGCCAGTGCCCTACAAGCAAACCAAAAATCAAATCAATGCGAACAATGACATTACAGCTGGGTCATGTTATAGAGAGGTACATTGAAATTCAAAGTTCAGCGCAAATGGTCCAAATCCCACATTCTCTCACTTTTCTGCCCATTCGCAGCTCAGAAACAGACAATGACCATCATCATCTCCTTGTGTAGCTGGACATAGACAAGTCCACCAAGAAAAACAGCTACATTTCTCTAAAGAAACCGCCCAGGGCTGCTGAAAGCTCAAAAATAACCTATCTGACACTTTGGGGCTTTTTACCCGTGAATCTTCACTTTGCGACTAAACTATTCACAGCAGTGTCAAATTTTCTGGGTCACTGCATATGGGTGCCAGCGCCCTACAAGCAAACCAAAAATCGAATCAATGCGACCAATGAAATTACAGCTGGGTCATGTTATAGACAGGTACATTGCAATTCAAAGGTCAGCACAAATGGTCAAAATCCCACATTGTCTCACCTTTCTGCCCGTTCGCAGCTCAGAAACAGACAATGACCATCATCATCTCCTTGTGTAGCTGGACATAGACAAGTCCACCAAGAAAAACAGCTACATTTCTCTAAAGAACCCTCCCAGGGCTGCTGAAAGCTCAAAAGTAACCTATCTGACAGTTTCGGGCTTTTTACCCGTGAATCTTCACTTTGCGACTAAACTATTCACAGCAGTGTCAAATTTTCTAGGTCACTGTATGTGGGTGCCAGCGCCCTACAAGCAAACCAAAAATCAAACCAATGCGATCATTGACAATTAGGGGTGAAAG
The DNA here is from genome assembly GCF_964019385.1 of Sycon ciliatum. Classification (NCBI taxonomy): domain Eukaryota; kingdom Metazoa; phylum Porifera; class Calcarea; order Leucosolenida; family Sycettidae; genus Sycon; species Sycon ciliatum. Next base: position 12,461,126 of record NC_088648.1, on the reverse strand, counting down.
TTGGCATTGAGATCCCGAGTTCGAGTACTCTGATTTTCTCCGATCGAATATTCGAGTATTCGAGTATTCTTCATCTCCTATAAATTGCACACCGAGGGCCTTAAAATCACATGATACAACCCTGCTTGAACCGAGTGGCTGCCATTTTTCTCTGGTATATAGGTTGCTGGGTCATTTGGGCTCTCTCTAGAGAGAGCCCAAATGACCTGACATTTCACGAGTAGAGCTCTACTCGTGAAATGTTCACCACACAGTCTGTACATCAATATCTGCCGACTGCTGCTCTGAAACTGCAGATTTCTGTGGTAAATGCATGTACCACGTATGAACGAGTACTCTGATTTTTTCCGAGTACGATTATTTCTGAAAACCCCGAGCGAGTACTCGAGTATTCGGTATAATTGTTTCACCCCTATTGACAATGCAGCTGGGTCACGTTATAGAGACCTACATTGAAATTCAAAGGTCAGCACAAATGGTCAAAATCCCACATTGTCTCACCTTTCTGCCCGTTCGCAGCTCAGAAAACGAATATGGCCATCCTCATCTCCTTCTGTAGCTGGACATAGACAAGTCCACCAAGAAAAACAGCCACATTTCTCTAAAGAATTCGCCCAGGGCTGCTGAGAGCTCAAAAATAACCTATCTGACAGTTTGGGGCTTTTTACCCGTGAATCTTCACTTTGCGACTAAACTATTCACAGCAGTGCCAAATTTTCTAGGTCACTGAATGTGGGTGCCAGCGCCCTACAAGCAAACCAAATATAAAATCAATGCGACCATTGACAATGCAGCTGGGTCACGTTATAGAGACCTACATTGAAATTCAAAGGTCAGCACAAATGGTCAAAATCCGACATTTTCTCACCTTTCTGCCATTTCGCAGCTCAGAAAACGAATATGACCATCCTCATATCCTTGTGTAGCTGGACATAGACAAGTCCAACAAGAAAAACAGCCATATTTATCTAAAGAACTTGCCCAGGGCTGCTGAAAGCTGAAAAATAACCTATCTGACAGTTTGGGGCTTTTTACCCGTGAATCTTCACTTTGCGACTAAACTATTCACAGCAGTGTCAAATTTTCTGGGTCACTGCATATGGGTGCCAGCGCCCTACAAGCAAACCAAAAATCGAATCAATGCGACCAATGACATTACAGCTGGGTTATGTTATAGAGAGGTACATTGAAATTCAAAGGTCAGCCAGCACAAATGGTCAAAATCCCACATTGTCTCACCTTTCTGCCCGTTCGCAGCTCAGAAAACGAATATGACCATCCTCATCTCCTTGTGTAGCTGGACATAGACAAGTCCACCAAGAAAAACAGCCACATTTCTCTAAAGAACTCGCCCAGGGCTGCTGAAAGCTCAAAAATAACCTATCTGACAGTTTGGGGCTTTTTACCCATGAATCCTCACTTTGCGACTAAACTATTCACAGCAGTGTCAAATTTTCTAGGTCACTGAATGTGGGTGCCAGCGCCCTACAAGCAAACCAAAAATCAAACCAATGCGACCATTGACAATGCAGCTGGGTCACGTTATAGAGACCTACATTGAAATTCAAAGGTCAGCACAAATGGTCAAAATCCCACATTTTCTCACCTTTCTGCCCGTTCACAGCTCAGAAAACGAATATGGCCATCCTTATCTCCATCTGTAGCTGGACATAGACAAGTCCACCAAGAAAAACAGCCACATTTCTCTAAATAACTCGCCCAGGGCTGCTGAAAGCTCAAAAATAACCTATCTGACAGTTTGGGGCTTTTTACCCGTGAATCTTCACTTTGCGACTAAACTATTCACAGCAGTGTCAAATTTTCTAGACCACTGAATGTGGGTGCCAGCGCCCTCCAAGCAAACCAAAAATCAAATCAATGCGACCAATGATATTACAGCTGGGTCGTGTTATAGAGAGGCACATTGAAATTCAAAGGTCAGCACAAATGGTCAAAATCCCACATTGTCTCACCTTTCTGCCCGTTCGCAGCTCAGTAACGGACAATGACCATCCTCATCTCCTTGTGTAGCTGGACATAGACAAGTCCACCAAGAAAAATAGCCACATTTCTCTAAAGAACTCGCCCAGGGCTGCTGAAAGCTCAAAAATAACCTATCTGACAGTTTGGGGCTTTTTACCCGTGAATCTTCACTTTGCGACTAAACTATTCACAGCAGTGTCAAATTTTCTGGGTCACTGCATATGGGTGCCAGCGCCCTACAAGCAAACCAAAAATCAAATCAATGCGACCAATGACATTACAGCTGGGTCATGTTATAGAGAGGTACATTGAAATTCAAAGGTCAGCACAAATGGTCAAAATCCCACATTGTCTCACCTTTCTGCCCGTTCGCAGCTCAGAAACAGACAATGACCATCATCATCTCCTTGTGTAGCTGGACATAGACAAGTCCACCAAGAAAAACAGCTACATTTCTGTAAAGAACCCGCCCAGGGCTGCTGAAAGCTCAAAAATAACCTATCAGACAGTTTGGGGCTTTTTACCCGTGAATCTTCACTTTGCGACTAAACTATTCACAGCAGTGCCAAATTTTCTGGGTCACTGAATGTGGGTGCCAGCGCCCTACAAGCAAACCAAAAATCAAATCAATGCGACCATTGACAATGCAGCTGGGTCACGTTATAGAGACCTACATTGAAATTCAAAGGTCAGCACAAATGGTCAAAATCCCACATTGTCTCACCTTTCTGCCCGTTCACAGCTCAGAAAACGAATATGGCCCTCCTCATCTCCTTCTGTAGCTGGACATAGACAAGTCCAACAAGAAAAACAGCTACATTTCTCTAAAGAACCCGCCCAGGGCTGCTGAAAGCTCAAAAATAACCTATCTGACAGTTTGGGGCTTTTTACCCGTGAATCTTCACTTTGCGACTAAACTATTCACAGCAGTGTCAAATTTTCTCGGCCACTGAATGTGGGTGCCAGCGCCCTCCAAGCAAACCAAAAATAAAATCAATGCGACCATTGACAATGCAGCTGGGTCACGTTATAGAGACCTACATTGAAATTCAAAGGTCAGCACAAATGGTCAAAATCCCACATTTTCTCACCTTTCTGCCCGTTCGCACCTCAGAAAACGAATATGACCATCCTCATCTCCTTGTGTAGCTGGACATAGACAAGTCCACCAAGAAAAACAGCCACATTTCTCTAAAGAACTCGCCCAGGGCTGCTGAAAGCTCAAAAATAACCTATCTGACAGTTTGGGGCTTTTTACCCGTGAATCTTCACTTTGCGACTAAACTATTCACAGCAGTGTCAAATTTTCTGGGTCACTGCATATGGGTGCCAGCGCCCTACAAGCAAACCAAAAATCAAATCAATGCGACCAATGACATTACAGCCGGGTCATGTTATAGAGAGGTACATTGAAATTCAAAGGTCAGCACAAATGGTCAAAATCCCACATTGTCTCACCTTTCTGCCCGTTCGCAGCTCAGAAAACGAATATGACCATCCTCATCTCCTTTTGTAGCTGGACATAGACAAGTCCACCAAGAAAAACAGCCACATTTCTCTAAAGAACTCGCCCAGGGCTGCTGAAAGCTCAAAAATAACCTATCTGACAGTTTGGGGCTTTTTACCCGTGAATCTTCACTTTGCGACTAAACTATTCACAGCAGTGTCAAATTTTCTGGGTCACTGCATATGGGTGCCAACGCCCTACAAGCAAACCAAAAATCGAATCAATGCGACCAATGACATTACAGCTGGGTCATGTTATAGAGAGGTACATTGCAATTCAAAGGTCAGCACAAATGGTCAAAATCCCACATTGTCTCACCTTTCTGCCCGTTCGCAGCTCAGAAACAGACAATGACCATCATCATCTCCTTGTGTAGCTGGATATAGACAAGTCCACCAAGAAAAACAGCTACATTTCTCTAAAGAACCCGCCCAGGGCTGCTGAAAGCTCAAAAGTAACCTATCTGACAGTTTGGGGCTTTTTACCCGTGAATCTTCACTTTGCGACTAAACTATTCACAGCAGTGTCCAATTTTCTAGGTCACTGAATGTGGGTGCCAGCGCCCTACAAGCAAACCAAAAATCAAACCAATGCGACCATTGACAATGCAGCTGGGTCACGTTATAGAGACCTACATTGAAATTCAAAGGTCAGCACAAATGGTCAAAATCCCACATTGTCTCACCTTTCTGCCCGTTCGCAGCTCAGAAAACGAATATGGCCATCCTCATCTCCTTCTGTAGCTGGACATAGACAAGTCCACCAAGAAAAACAGCCACATTTCTCTAAAGAATTCGCCCAGGGCTGCTGAGAGCTCAAAAATAACCTATCTGACAGTTTGGGGCTTTTTACCCGTGAATCTTCACTTTGCGACTAAACTATTCACAGCAGTGCCAAATTTTCTGGGTCACTGAATGTGGGTGCCAGCCCCTACAAGCAAACCAAATATCAAATCAATGCGACCATTGACAATGCAGCTGGGTCACGTTATAGAGACCTACATTGAAATTCAAAGGTCAGCACAAATGGTCAAAATCCCACATTTTCTCACCTTTCTGCCATTTCGCAGCTCAGAAAACGAATATGACCATCCTCATATCCTTGTGTAGCTGGACATAGACAAGTCCAACAAAAAAAACAGCCACATTTCTCTAAAGAACTTGCCCAGGGCTGCTGAAAGCTGAAAAATAACCTATCTGACAGTTTGGGGCTTTTTACCCGTGAATCTTCACTTTGCGACTAAACTATTCACAGCAGTGTCAAATTTTCTGGGTCACTGCATATGGGTGCCAGCGCCCTACAAGCAAACCAAAAATCGAATCAATGCGACCAATGACATTACAGCTGGGTTATGTTATAGAGAGGTACATTGAAATTCAAAGGTCAGCCAGCACAAATGGTCAAAATCCCACATTGTCTCACCTTTCTGCCCGTTCGCAGCTCAGAAAACGAATATGACCATCCTCATCTCCTTGTGTAGCTGGACATAGACAAGTCCACCAAGAAAAACAGCCACATTTCTCTAAAGAACTCGCCCAGGGCTGCTGAAAGCTCAAAAATAACCTATCTGACAGTTTGGGGCTTTTTACCCGTGAATCTTCACTTTGCGACTAAACTATTCACAGCAGTGTCAAATTTTCTGGGTCACTGCAAATGGGTGCCAGCGCCCTACAAGCAAACCAAAAATCAAACCAATGCGACCAATGACATTACAGCTGGGTCATGTTATAGAGAGGTACATTGAAATTCAAAGGTCAGCACAAATGGTCAAATTCCCACATTGTCTCACCTTTCTGCCCGTTCGCAGCTCAGAAACAGACAATGACCATCATCATCTCCTTGTGTAGCTGGACATAGACAAGTCCACCAAGAAAAACAGCTACATTTCTCTAAAGAACCCGCCCAGGGCTGCTGAAAGCTCAAAAATAACCTATCAGACAGTTTGGGGCTTTTTACCCGTGAATCTTCACTTTGCGACTAAACTATTTACAGCAATGTCAAATTTTCTAGGTCACTGAATGTGGGTGCCAGCGCCCTCCAAGCAAACCAAAAATCAAATTAATGCGACCATTGACAATGCAGCTGGGTCACGTTATAGAGACCTACATTGAAATTCAAAGGTCAGCACAAATGGTCAAAATCCCACATTGTCTCACCTTTCTGCCCGTTCGCAGCTCAGAAACAGACAATGACCATCATCATCTCCTTGTGTAGCTGGACATAGACAAGTCCACCAAGAAAAACAGCTACATTTCTCTAAAGAACCCGCCCAGGGCTGCTGAAAGCTCAAAAATAACCTATCTGACAGTTTTGGGCTATTTACCCGTGAATCTTCACTTTGCGACTAAACTATTTACAGCAATGTCAAATTTTCTAGGTCACTGAATGTGGGTGCCAGCGCCCTCCAAGCAAACCAAAAATCAAATTAATGCGACCATTGACAATGCAGCTGGGTCACGTTATAGAGACCTACATTGAAATTCAAAGGTCAGCACAAATGGTCAAAATCCCACATTTTCTCACCTTTCTGCCCGTTCGCAGCTCAGAAAACGAATATGACCATCCTCATCTCCTTGTGTAGCTGGACATAGACAAGTCCACCAAGAAAAACAGCCACGTTTCTCTAAAGAACTCGCCCAGGGCTGCTGAAAGCTCAAAAATAACCTATCTGACAGTTTGGGGCTTTTTACCCGTGAATCTTCACTTTGCGACTAAACTATTCACAGCAGTGTCAAATTTTCTGGGTCACTGCATATGGGTGCCAGCGCCCTACAAGCAAACCAAAAATCAAATCAATGCGACCAATGACATTACAGCTGGGTCATGTTATAGAGAGGTACATTGAAATTCAAAGGTCAGCACAAATGGTCAAAATCCCACATTGTCTCACCTTTCTGCCCGTTCGCAGCTCAGAAACAGACAATGACTATCATCATCTCCTTGTGTAGCTGGACATAGACAAGTCCACCAAGAAAAACAGCTACATTTCTGTAAAGAACCCGCCCAGGGCTGCTGAAAGCTCAAAAATAACCTATCAGACAGTTTGGGGCTTTTTACCCGTGAATCTTCACTTTGCGACTAAACTATTCACAGCAGTGCCAAATTTTCTGGGTCACTGAATGTGGGTGCCAGCGCCCTACAAGCAAACCAAAAATCAAATCAATGCGACCATTGACAATGCAGCTGGGTCACGTTATAGAGACCTACATTGAAATTCAAAGGTCAGCACAAATGGTCAAAATCCCACATTGTCTCACCTTTCTGCCCGTTCGCAGCTCAGAAAACGAATATGGCCATCCTCATCTCCTTCTGTAGCTGGACATAGACAAGTCCAACAAGAAAAACAGCTACATTTCTCTAAAGAACCCGCCCAGGGCTGCTGAAAGCTCAAAAATAACCTATCTGACAGTTTGGGGCTTTTTACCCGTGAATCTTCACTTTGCGACTAAACTATTCACAGCAGTGTCAAATTTTCTCGGCCACTGAATGTGGGTGCCAGCGCCCTCCAAGCAAACCAAAAATCAAATCAATGCGACCATTGACAATGCAGCTGGGTCACGTTTTAGAGACCTACATTGAAATTCAAAGGTCAGCACAAATGGTCAAAATCCCACATTTTCTCACCTTTCTGCCCGTTCGCACCTCAGAAAACGAATATGACCATCCTCATCTCCTTGTGTAGCTGGACATAGACAAGTCCACCAAGAAAAACAGCCACATTTCTCTAAAGAACTCGCCCAGGGCTGCTGAAAGCTCAAAAATAACCTATCTGACAGTTTGGGGCTTTTTACCCGTGAATCTTCACTTTGCGACTAAACTATTCACAGCAGTGTCAAATTTTCTGGGTCACTGCATATGGGTGCCAGCGCCCTACAAGCAAACCAAAAATCAAGTCAATGCGACCAATGACATTACAGCCGGGTCATGTTATAGAGAGGTACATTGAAATTCAAAGGTCAGCACAAATGGTCAAAATCCCACATTGTCTCACCTTTCTGCCCGTTCGCAGCTCAGAAAACGAATATGACCATCCTCATCTCCTTGTGTAGCTGGACATAGACAAGTCCACCAAGAAAAACAGCCACATTTCTCTAAAGAACTCGCCCAGGGCTGGTGAAAGCTCAAAAATAACCTATCTGACAGTTTGGGGCTTTTTACCCGTGAATCTTCACTTTGCGACTAAACTATTCACAGCAGTGTCAAATTTTCTGGGTCACTGCATATGAGTGCCAGCGCTCTACAAGCAAACCAAAAATCAAATCAATGCGACCAATGACATTACAGCTGGGTCATGTTATAGAGAGGTACATTGAAATTCAAAGGTCAGCACAAATGGTCAAAATCCCACATTGTCTCACCTTCCTGCCCGTTCGCAGCTCAGAAACAGACAATGACCATCATCATCTGCTTATGTAGCTGGACATAGACAAGTCCACCAAGAAAAACAGCTACATTTCTCTAAAGAACCCGCTCAGGGCTGCTGAAAGCTCAAAAATAAACTAACTGACAGTTTGGGGGCTTTTTACCCGTGAATCTTCACTTTGCGACTAAACTATTCACAGCAGTGTCAAATTTTGTGGGTCACTGCATATGGGTGCCAGCGCCCTTCAAGCAAACCAAAAATCAAATCAATGCGACCAATGACATTACAGCTGGGTCATGTTATAGAGAGGTACATTGAAATTCAAAGGTCAGCACAAATGGTCAAAATCCCACATTGTCTCACCTTTCTCAGCTCAGAAAACGAATATGGCCATCCTCATCTCCTTCTGTAGCTGGACATAGACAAGTCCAACAAGAAAAACAGCTACATTTCTCTAAAGAACTCGCCCAGGGCTGCTGAAAGCTCAAAAATAACCTATCTGACAGTTTGGGGCTTTTTACCCGTGAATCTTCACTTTGCGACTAAACTATTCACAGCAGTGTCAAATTTTCTGGGTCACTGCATATGGGTGCCAGTGCCCTACAAGCAAACCAAAAATCAAATCAATGCGAACAATGACATTACAGCTGGGTCATGTTATAGAGAGGTACATTGAAATTCAAAGGTCAGCGCAAATGGTCCAAATCCCACATTCTCTCACTTTTCTGCCCGTTCGCAGCACAGAAACAGACAATGACCATCATCATCTCCTTGTGTACCTGGACATAGACAAGTCCACCAAGAAAAACAGCTACATTTCTCTAAAGAACCCGCCCAGGGCTGCTGAAAGCTCAAAAATAACCTATCTGACAGTTTGGGGCTTTTTACCCGTGAATCTTCACTTTGCGACTAAACTATTCACAGCAGTGTCAAATTTTCTGGGTCACTGCATATGGGTGCCAGCGCCCTACAAGCAAACCAAAAATCGAATCAATGCGACCAATGACATTACAGCTGGGTCATGTTTTAGAGAGGTACATTGCAATTCAAAGGTCAGCACAAATGGTCAAAATCCCACATTGTCTCACCTTTCTGCCCGTTCGCAGCTCAGAAACAGACAATGACCATCATCATCTCCTTGTGTAGCTGGACATAGACAAGTCCACCAAGAAAAACAGCTACATTTCTCTAAAAAACCCGCCCAGGGCTGCTGAAAGCTCAAAAGTAACCTATCTGACAGTTTGGGGCTTTTTACCCGTGAATCTTCACTTTGCGACTAAACTATTCACAGCAGTGTCAAATTTTCTAGGTCACTGAATGTGGGTGCCAGCGCCCTACAAGCAAACCAAAAATCAAACCAATGCGACCATTGACAATGCAGCTGGGTCACGTTATAGAGACCTACATTGAAATTCAAAGGTCAGCACAAATGGTCAAAATCCCACATTGTCTCACCTTTCTGCCCGGTCGCAGCTCAGAAAACGAATATGGCCATCCTCATCTCCTTCTGTAGCTGGACATAGACAAGTCCACCAAGAAAAGCAGCCACATTTCTCTAAAGAATTCGCCCAGGGCTGCTGAGAGCTCAAAAATAACCTATCTGACAGTTTGGGGCTTTTTACCCGTGAATCTTCACTTTGCGACTAAACTATTCACAGCAGTGCCAAATTTTCTGGGTCACTGAATGTGGGTGCCAGCCCCTACAAGCAAACCAAATATCAAATCAATGCGACCATTGACAATGCAGCTGGGTCACGTTATAGAGACCTACATTGAAATTCAAAGGTCAGCACAAATGGTCAAAATCCCCCATTTTCTCACCTTTCTGCCATTTCGCAGCTCAGAAAACGAATATGACCATCCTCATATCCTTGTGTAGCTGGACATAGACAAGTCCAACAAGAAAAACAGCCACATTTCTCTAAAGAACTTGCCCAGGGCTGCTGAAAGCTGAAAAATAACCTATCTGACAGTTTGGGGCTTTTTACCCGTGAATCTTCACTTTGCGACTAAACTATTCACAGCAGTGTCAAATTTTCTAGGTCACTGCATATGGGTGCCAGCGCCCTACAAGCAAACCAAAAATCAAATCAATGCGACAAATGACATTACAGCTGGGTCATGTTATAGAGAGGTACATTGAAATTCAAAGGTCAGCACAAATGGTCAAAATCCCACATTGTCTCACCTTTCTGCGCGTTCGCAGCTCAGAAACAGACAATGACCATCATCATCTCCTTGTGTAGCTGGACATAGACAAGTCCACCAAGAAAAACAGCTACATTTCTCTAAAGAACCCGCCCAGGGCTGCTGAAAGCTCAAAAATAACCTATCTGACACTTTGGGGCTTTTTACCCATGAATCTTCACTTTGCGACTAAACTATTCACAGCAGTGTCAAATTTTCTAGGTAACTGAATGTGGGTGCCAGCTCCCTACAAGCAAACCAAAAATCAAATCAATGCGACCATTGACAATGCAGCTGGGTCACTTTATAGAGACCTACATTGAAATTCAAAGGTCAGCACAAATGGTCAAAATCCCACATTTTCTCACCTTTCTGCCCGTTCGCAGCTCAGAAAACGAATATGGCCATCCTCATCTCCTTGTGTAGCTGGACATAGACAAGTCCACCAAGAAAAACAGCCACATTTCTCTAAAGAACTCGCCCAGGGCTGCTGAAAGCTCAAAAATAACCTATCTGACAGTTTGGGGCTTTTTACCCGTGAATCTTCACTTTGCGACTAAACTATTCACAGCAGTGTCAAATTTTCTGGGTCACTGCATATGGGTGCCAGTGCCCTACAAGCAAACCAAAAATCAAATCAATGCGAACAATGACATTACAGCTGGGTCATGTTATAGAGAGGTACATTGAAATTCAAAGGTCAGCGCAAATGGTCCAAATCCCACATTCTCTCACTTTTCTGCCCGTTCGCAGCTCAGAAACAGACAATGACCATCATCATCTCCTTGTGTACCTGGACATAGACAAGTCCACCAAGAAAAACAGCTACATTTCTCTAAAGAACCCGCCCAGGGCTGCTGAAAGCTCAAAAGTAACCTATCTGACAGTTTGGGGCTTTTTACCCGTGAATCTTCACTTTGCGACTAAACTATTCACAGCAGTGTCAAATTTTCTAGGTCACTGAATGTGGGTGCCAGCGCCCTACAAGCAAACCAAAAATCAAACCAATGCGACCATTGACAATGCAGCTGGGTCACGTTATAGAGACCTACATTGAAATTCAAAGGTCAGCACAAATGGTCAAAATCCCACATTGTCTCACCTTTCTGCCCGTTCGCAGCTCAGAAAACGAATATGGCCCTCCTCATCTCCTTCTGTAGCTGGACATAGACAAGTCCACCAAGAAAAACAGCCAGATTTCTCTAAAGAATTCGCCCAGGGCTGCTGAGAGCTCAAAAATAACCTATCTGACAGTTTGGGGCTTTTTACCCGTGAATCTTCACTTTGCGACTAAACTATTCACAGCAGTGCCAAATTTTCTGGGTCACTGAATGTGGGTGCCAGCCCCTACAAGCAAACCAAATATCAAATCAATGCGACCATTGACAATGCAGTGGGGCACGTTATAGAGACCTACATTGAAATTCAAAGGTCAGCACAAATGGTCAAAATCCCACATTTTCTCACCTTTCTGCCATTTCGCAGCTCAGAAAACGAATATGACCATCCTCATATCCTTGTGTAGCTGGACATAGACAAGTCCAACAAGAAAAACAGCCACATTTCTCTAAAGAACTTGCCCAGGGCTGCTGAAAGCTGAAAAATAACCTATCTGACAGTTTGGAGCTTTTTACCCGTGAATCTTCACTTTGCGACTAAACTTTTCACAGCAGTGTCAAATTTTCTGGGTCACTGCATATGGGTGCCAGCGCCCTACAAGCAAACCAAAAATCAAATCAATGTGACCAATGACATTACAGCTGGGTTATGTTATAGAGAGGTACATTGAAATTCAAAGGTCAGCCAGCACAAATGGTCAAAATCCCACATTGTCTCACCTTTCTGCCCGTTCGCAGCTCAGAAAACGAATATGACCATCCTCATCTCCTTGTGTAGCTGGACATAGACAAGTCCACCAAGAAAAATAGCCACATTTCTCAAAAGAACTCGCCCAGAGCTGGTGAAAGCTGAAAAATAACCTATCTGACAGTTTGGGGCTTTTTACCCGTGAATCTTCACTTTGCGACTAAACTATTCACAGCAGTGTCAAATTTTCTGGGTCACTGCATATGGGTGCCAGCGCCCTACAAGCAAACCAAAAATCAAGTCAATGCGACCAATGACATTACAGCTGGGTCATGTTATAGAGAGGTACATTGAAATTCAAAGGTCAGCGCAAATGGTCAAAATCCCACATTGTCTCACAATTCTGCCCGTTCGCAGCTCAGAAAAAGAATATGACCATCCGCATCTCCTTGTGTAGCTGGACATAGACAAGTCCACCAAGAAAAACAGCCACATTTCTCTAAAGAACTCGCCCAGGGCTGCTGAAAGCTCAAAAATAACCTATCTGACAGTTTGGGGCTTTTTACCCGTGAATCTTCACTTTGCGACTAAACTATTCACAGCAGTGTCAAATTTTCTGGGTCACTGCATATGGGTGCCAGCGCCCTACAAGCAAACCAAAAATCAAATCACTGCGACAAATGACATTACAGCTGGGTCATGTTATAGAGAGGTACATTGAAATTCAAAGGTCAGCACAAATGGTCAAAATCCCACATTGTCTCACCTTTCTGCGCGTTCGCAGCTCAGAAACAGACAATGACCATCATCATCTCCTTGTGTAGCTGGACATAGACAAGTCCACCAAGAAAAACAGCTACATTTCTCTAAAGAACCCGCCCAGGGCTGCTGAAAGCTCAAAAATAACCTATCTGACACTTTGGGGCTTTTTACCCATGAATCTTCACTTTGCGACTAAACTATTCACAGCAGTGTCAAATTTTCTAGGTCACTGAATGTGGGTGCCAGCGCCCTACAAGCAAACCAAAAATCAAATCAATGCGACCATTGACAATGCAGCTGGGTCACTTTATAGAGACCTACATTGAAATTCAAAGGTCAGCACAAATGGTCAAAATCCCACATTTTCTCACCTTTCTGCCCGTTCGCAGCTCAGAAAACGAATATGGCCATCCTCATCTCCTTGTGTAGCTGGACATACACAAGTCCACCAAGAAAAACAGCCACATTTCTCTAAAGAACTCGCCCAGGGCTGCTGAAAGCTCAAAAATAACCTATCTGACAGTTTGGGGCTTTTTACCCGTGAATCTTCACTTTGCGACTAAACTATTCACAGCAGTGTCAAATTTTCTGGGTCACTGCATATGGGTGCCAGTGCCCTACAAGCAAACCAAAAATCAAATCAATGCGAACAATGACATTACAGCTGGGTCATGTTATAGAGAGGTACATTGAAATTCAAAGGTCAGCGCAAATGGTCCAAATCCCACATTCTCTCACTTTTCTGCCCGTTCGCAGCTCAGAAACAGACAATGACCATCATCATCTCCTTGTGTACCTGGACATAGACAAGTCCACCAAGAAAAACAGCTACATTTCTCTAAAGAACCCGCCCAGGGCTGCTTAAAGCTCAAAAATAACCTATCTGACACTTTGGGGCTTTTTACCCGTGAATCTTCACTTTGCGACTAAACTATTCACAGCAATGTCAAATTTTCTAGGTCACTGCATATGGGTGCCAGCGCCCTACAAGCAAACCAAAAATCGAATCAATGCGACCAATGACATTACAGCTGGGTCATGTTATAGAGAGGTACATTGCAATTCAAAGGTCAGCACAAATGGTCAAAATCCCACATTGTCTCACCTTTCTGCCCGTTCGCAGCTCAGAAACAGACAATGACCATCATCATCTCCTTGTGTAGCTGGACATAGACAAGTCCACCAAGAAAAACAGCTACATTTCTCTAAAGAACCCGCCCAGGGCTGCTGAAAGCTCAAAAGTAACCTATCTGACAGTTTGGGGCTTTTTACCCGTGAATCTTCACTTTGCGACTAAACTATTCACAGCAGTGTCAAATTTTCTAGGTCACTGAATGTGGGTGCCAGCGCCCTACAAGCAAACCAAAAATCAAACCAATGCGACCATTGACAATGCAGCTGGGTCACGTTATAGAGACCTACATTGAAATTCAAAGGTCAGCACAAATGGTCAAAATCCCACATTGTCTCACCTTTCTGCCCGTTCGCAGCTCAGAAAACGAATATGGCCATCCTCATCTCCTTCTGTAGCTGGACATAGACAAGTCCACCAAGAAAAACAGCCAGATTTCTCTAAAGAATTCGCCCAGGGCTGCTGAGAGCTCAAAAATAACCTATCTGACAGTTTGGGGCTTTTTACCCGTGAATCTTCACTTTGCGACTAAACTATTCACAGCAGTGCCAAATTTTCTGGGTCACTGAATGTGGGTGCCAGCCCCTACAAGCAAACCAAATATCAAATCAATGCGACCATTGACAATGCAGTGGGGCACGTTATAGAGACCTACATTGAAATTCAAAGGTCAGCACAAATGGTCAAAATCCCACATTTTCTCACCTTTCTGCCATTTCGCAGCTCAGAAAACGAATATGACCATCCTCATATCCTTGTGTAGCTGGACATAGACAAGTCCAACAAGAAAAACAGCCACATTTCTCTAAAGAACTTGCCCAGGGCTGCTGAAAGCTGAAAAATAACCTATCGGACAGTTTGGAGCTTTTTACCCGTGAATCTTCACTTTGCGACTAAACTATTCACAGCAGTGTCAAATTTTCTGGGTCACTGCATATGGGTGCCAGCGCCCTACAAGCAAACCAAAAATCAAATCAATGTGACCAATGACATTACAGCTGGGTTATGTTATAGAGAGGTACATTGAAATTCAAAGGTCAGCCAGCACAAATGGTCAAAATCCCACATTGTCTCACCTTTCTGCCCGTTCGCAGCTCAGAAAACGAATATGACCATCCTCATCTCCTTGTGTAGCTGGACATAGACAAGTCCACCAAGAAAAATAGCCACATTTCTCTAAAGAACTCGCCCAGGGCTGCTGAAAGATGAAAAATAACCTATCTGACAGTTTGGGGCTTTTTACCCGTGAATCTTCACTTTGCGACTAAACTATTCACAGCAGTGTCAAATTTTCTGGGTCACTGCATATGGGTGCCAGCGCCCTACAAGCAAACCAAAAATCAAGTCAATGCGACCAATGACATTACAGCTGGGTCATGTTATAGAGAGGTACATTGAAATTCAAAGGTCAGCGCAAATGGTAAAAATCCCACATTGTCTCACAATTCTGCCCGTTCGCAGCTCAGAAAAAGAATATGACCATCCTCATCTCCTTGTGTAGCTGGACATAGACAAGTCCACCAAGAAAAACAGCCACATTTCTCTAAAGAACTCGCCCAGGGCTGCTGAAAGCTCAAAAATAACCTATCTGACAGTTTGGGGCTTTTTACCCGTGAATCTTCACTTTGCGACTAAACTATTCACAGCAGTGTCAAATTTTCTAGGTCACTGCATATGGGTGCCAGCGCCCTACAAGCAAACCAAAAATCAAATCAATGCGACAAATGACATTACAGCTGGGTCATGTTATAGAGAGGTACATTGAAATTCAAAGGTCAGCACAAATGGTCAAAATCCCACATTGTCTCACCTTTCTGCACGTTCGCAGCTCAGAAACAGACAATGACCATCATCATCTCCTTGTGTAGCTGGACATAGACAAGTCCACCAAGAAAAACAGCTACATTTCTCTAAAGAACCCGCCCAGGGCTGCTGAAAGCTCAAAAATAACCTATCTGACACTTTGGGGCTTTTTACCCATGAATCTTCACTTTGCGACTAAACTATTCACAGCAGTGTCAAATTTTCTAGGTAACTGAATGTGGATGCCAGCTCCCTACAAGCAAACCAAAAATCAAATCAATGCGACCATTGACAATGCAGCTGGGTCACTTTATAGAGACCTACATTGAAATTCAAAGGTCAGCACAAATGGTCAAAATCCCACATTTTCTCACCTTTCTGCCCGTTCGCAGCTCAGAAAACGAATATGGCCATCCTCATCTCCTTGTGTAGCTGGACATAGACAAGTCCACCAAGAAAAACAGCCACATTTCTCTAAAGAACTCGCCCAGGGCTGCTGAAAGCTCAAAAATAACCTATCTGACAGTTTGGGGCTTTTTACCCGTGAATCTTCACTTTGCGACTAAACTATTCACAGCAGTGTCAAATTTTCTGGGTCACTGAATGTGGGTGCCAGCGCCCTCCAAGCAAACCAAAAATCAAATCAATGCGACCAATGATATTACAGCTGGGTCGTGTTATAGAGAGGTACATTGAAATTCAAAGGTCAGCACAAATGGTCAAAATCCCACATTGTCTCACCTTTCTGCCCGTTCGCAGCTCAGTAACGGACAATGACCATCCTCATCTCCTTGTGTAGCTGGACATAGACAAGTCCACCAAGAAAAACAGCTACATTTCTCTAAAGAACCCGCCCAGGGCTGCTGAAAGCTCAAAAATAACCTATCTGACAGTTTGGGGCTATTTACCCGTGAATCTTCACTTTGCGACTAAACTATTTACAGCAATGTCAAATTTTCTAGGTCACTGAATGTGGGTGCCAGCGCCCTCCAAGCAAACCAAAAATCAAATTAATGCGACCATTGACAATGCAGCTGGGTCACGTTGTAGAGACCTACATTGAAATTCAAAGGTCTGCACAAATGGTCAAAATCCCACATTGTCTCACCTTTCTGCACGTTCGCAGCTCAGAAACAGACAATGATCATCATCATCTCCTTGTGTAGCTGGACATAGACAAGTCCACCAAGAAAAACAGCTACATTTCTCTAAAGAACCCGCCCAGGGCTGCTGAAAGCTCAAAAATAACCTATCTGACAGTTTGGGGCTTTTTACCCGTGAATCTTCACTTTGCGACTAAACTATTCACAGCAGTGTCAAATTTTCTAGGTCACTGAATGTGGGTGCCAGCGCCCTACAAGCAAACCAAAAATCAAATCAATGAGACCATTGACAATGCAGCTGGGTCACTTTATAGAGACCTACATTGAAATTCAAAGGTCAGCACAAATGGTCAAAATCCGACATTTTCTCACCTTTCTGCCCGTTCGCAGCTCACAAAACGAATTTGGCCATCCTCATCTCCTTGTGTAGCTGGACATAGACAAGTCCACCAAGAAAAACAGCCACATTTCTCTAAATAACTCGCCCAGGGCTGCTGAAAGCTCAAAAATAACCTATCTGACAGTTTGGGGCTTTTTACCCGTGAATCTTCACTTTGCGACTAAACTATTCACAGCAGTGTCAAATTTTCTAGACCACTGAATGTGGGTGCCAGCGCCCTCCAAGCAAACCAAAAATCAAATCAATGCGACCAATGATATTACAGCTGGGTCGTGTTATAGAGAGGCACATTGAAATTCAAAGGTCAGCACAAATGGTCAAAATCCCACATTGTCTCACCTTTCTGCCCGTTCGCAGCTCAGTAACGGACAATGACCATCTTCATCTCCTTGTGTAGCTGGACATAGACAAGTCCACCAAGAAAAACAGCTACATTTCTCTAAAGAACCCGCCCAGGGCTGCTGAAAGCTCAAAAATAACCTATCTGACAGTTTGGGGCTTTTTACCCGTGAATCTTCACTTTGCGACTAAACTATTTACAGCAATGTCAAATTTTCTAGGTCACTGAATGTGGGTGCCAGCGCCCTCCAAGCAAACCAAAAATCAAAGTAATGCGACCATTGACAATGCAGCTGGGTCACGTTATAGAGACCTACATTGAAATTCAAAGGTCAGCACAAATGGTCAAAATCCCACATTTTCTCACCTTTCTGCCCGTTCGCAGCTCAGAAAACGAATATGACCATCCTCATCTCCTTGTGTAGCTGGACATAGACAAGTCAACCAAGAAAAACAGCCACATTTCTCTAAAGAACTCGCCCAGGGCTGCTGAAAGCTCAAAAATAACCTATCTGACAGTTTGGGGCTTTTTACCCGTGAATCTTCACTTTGCGACTAAACTATTCACAGCAGTGTCAAATTTTCTGGGTCACTGCATATGGGTGCCAGCGCCCTACAAGCAAACCAAAAATCAAGTCGATGCGACCAATGACATTACAGCTGGGTCATGTTATAGAGAGGTACATTGAAATTCAAAGGTCAGCACAAATGGTCAAAATCCCACATTGTCTCACCTTTCTGCCCTTTCGCAGCTCAGAAAACGAATATGACCATCCTCATCTCCTTGTGTAGCTGGACATAGACAAGTCAACCAAGAAAAACAGCCACATTTCTCTAAAGAACTCGCCCAGGGCTGCTGAAAGCTCAAAAATAACCTATCTGACAGTTTGGGGCTTTTTACCCGTGAATCTTCACTTTGCGACTAAACTATTCACAGCCGTGTCAAATTTTCTGGGTCACTGCATATTGGTGCCAGCGCCCTACAAGCAAACCAAAAATCAAGTCAATGCGACCAATGACATTACAGCCGGGTCATGTTATAGAGAGGTACATTGAAATTCAAAGGTCAGCACAAATGGTCAAAATCCCACATTGTCTCACCTTTCTGCCCGTTCGCAGCTCAGAAAACGAATATGACCATCCTCATCTCCTTGTGTAGCTGGACATAGACAAGTCCACCAAGAAAAACAGCCACATTTCTCTAAAGAACTCGCCCAGGGCTGGTGAAAGCTCAAAAATAACCTATCTGACAGTTTGGGGCTTTTTACCCGTGAATCTTCACTTTGCGACTAAACTATTCACAGCAGTGTCAAATTTTGTGGGTCACTGCATATGGGCGCCAGCGCTCTACAAGCAAACCAAAAATCAAATCAATGCGACCAATGACATTACAGCTGGGTCATGTTATAGAGAGGTACATTGAAATTCAAAGGTCAGCACAAATGGTCAAAATCCCACATTGTCTCACCTTTCTGCCCGTTCGCAGCTCAGAAACAGACAATGACCATCATCATCTGCTTATGTACCTGGACATAGACAAGTCCACCAAGAAAAACAGCTACATTTCTCTAAAGAACCCGCTCAGGGCTGCTGAAAGCTCAAAAATAACCTAACTGACAGTTTGGGGCTTTTTACCCGTGAATCTTCACTTTGCGACTAAACTATTCACAGCAGTGTCAAATTTTGTGGGTCACTGCATATGGGTGCCAGCGCCCTTCAAGCAAACCAAAAATCAAATCAATGCGACCAATGACATTACAGCTGGGTCATGTTATAGAGAGGTACATTGAAATTCAAAGGTCAGCACAAATGGTGAAAATCCCACATTGTCTCACCTTTCTGCACGTTCGCAGCTCAGAAACAGACAATGACCATCATCATCTCCTTGTGTAGCTGGACATAGACAAGTCCACCAACAAAAACAGCTACATTTCTCTAAAGAACCCGCCCAGGGCTGCTGAAAGCTCAAAAATAACCTATCTGACACTTTGGGGCTTTTTACCCATGAATCTTCACTTTGCGACTAAACTATTCACAGCAGTGTCAAATTTTCTAGGTAACTGAATGTGCGTGCCAGCTCCCTACAAGCAAACCAAAAATCAAATCAATGCGACCATTGACAATGCAGCTGGGTCACTTTATAGAGACCTACATTGAAATTCAAAGGTCAGCACAAATGGTCAAAATCCCACATTTTCTCACCTTTCTGCCCGTTCGCAGCTCAGAAAACGAATATGGCCATCCTCATCTCCTTGTGTAGCTGGACATAGACAAGTCCACCAAGAAAAACAGCCACATTTCTCTAAAGAACTCGCCCAGGGCTGCTGAAAGCTCAAAAATAACCTATCTGACAGTTTGGGGCTTTTTACCCGTGAATCTTCACTTTGCGACTAAACTATTCACAGCAGTGTCAAATTTTCTGGGTCACTGAATGTGGGTGCCAGCGCTCTCCAAGCAAACCAAAAATCAAATCAATGCGACCAATGATATTACAGCTGGGTCGTGTTATAGAGAGGTACATTGAAATTCAAAGGTCAGCACAAATGGTCAAAATCCCACATTGTCTCACCTTTCTGCCCGTTCGCAGCTCAGTAACGGACAATGACCATCCTCATCTCCTTGTGTAGCTGGACATAGACAAGTCCACCAAGAAAAACAGCTACATTTCTCTAAAGAACCCGCCCAGGGCTGCTGAAAGCTCAAAAATAACCTATCTGACAGTTTGGGGCTATTTACCCGTGAATCTTCACTTTGCGACTAAACTATTTACAGCAATGTCAAATTTTCTAGGTCACTGAATGTGGGTGCCAGCGCCCTCCAAGCAAACCAAAAATCAAATTAATGCGACCATTGACAATGCAGCTGGGTCACGTTATAGAGACCTACATTGAAATTCAAAGGTCTGCACAAATGGTCAAAATCCCACATTGTCTCACCTTTCTGCACGTTCGCAGCTCAGAAACAGACAATGATCATCATCATCTCCTTGTGTAGCTGGACATAGACAAGTCCACCAAGAAAAACAGCTACATTTCTCTAAAGAACCCGCCCAGGGCTGCTGAAAGCTCAAAAATAACCTATCTGACAGTTTGGGGCTTTTTACCCGTGAATCTTCACTTTGCGACTAAACTATTCACAGCAGTGTCAAATTTTCTAGGTCACTGAATGTGGGTGCCAGCGCCCTACAAGCAAACCAAAAATCAAATCAATGAGACCATCGACAATGCAGCTGGGTCACTTTATAGAGACCTACATTGAAATTCAAAGGTCAGCACAAATGGTCAAAATCCGACATTTTCTCACCTTTCTGCCCGTTCGCAGCTCACAAAACGAATATGGCCATCCTCATCTCCTTGTGTAGCTGGACATAGACAAGTCCACCAAGAAAAACAGCCACATTTCTCTAAATAACTCGCCCAGGGCTGCTGAAAGCTCAAAAATAACCTATCTGACAGTTTGGGGCTTTTTACCCGTGAATCTTCACTTTGCGACTAAACTATTCACAGCAGTGTCAAATTTTCTAGACCACTGAATGCGGGTGCCAGCGCCCTCCAAGCAAACCAAAAATCAAATCAATGCGACCAATGATATTACAGCTGGGTCGTGTTATAGAGAGGCACATTGAAATTCAAAGGTCAGCACAAATGGTCAAAATCCCACATTGTCTCACCTTTCTGCCCGTTCGCAGCTCAGTAACGGACAATGACCATCCTCATCTCCTTGTGTAGCTGGACATAGACAAGTCCACCAAGAAAAACAGCTACATTTCTCTAAAGAACCCGCCCAGGGCTGCTGAAAGCTCAAAAATAACCTATCTGACAGTTTGGGGCTTTTTACCCGTGAATCTTCACTTTGCGACTAAACTATTTACAGCAATGTCAAATTTTCTAGGTCACTGAATGTGGGTGCCAGCGCCCTCCAAGCAAACCAAAAATCAAATCAATGCGACCATTGACAATGCAGCTGGGTCACGTTATAGAGACCTACATTGAAATTCAAAGGTCAGCACAAATGGTCAAAATCCCACATTTTCTCACCTTTCTGCCCGTTCGCAGCTCAGAAAACGAATATGACCATCCTCATCTCCTTGTGTAGCTGGACATAGACAAGTCCACCAAGAAAAACAGCCACATTTCTCTAAAGAACTCGCCCAGGGCTGCTGAAAGCTCAAAAATAACCTATCTGACAGTTTGGGGCTTTTTACCCGTGAATCTTCACTTTGCGACTAAACTATTCACAGCAGTGTCAAATTTTCTGGGTCACTGCATATGGGTGCCAGCGCCCTACAAGCAAACCAAAAATCAAATCAATGCGACCAATGACATTACAGCTGGGTCATGTTATAGAGAGGTACATTGAAATTCAAAGGTCAGCACAAATGGTCAAAATCCCACATTGTCTCACCTTTCTGCCCGTTCGCAGCTCAGAAACAGACAATGACCATCATCATCTCCTTGTGTAGCTGGACATAGACAAGTCCACCAAGAAAAACAGCTACATTTCTCTAAAGAACCCGCCCAGGGCTGCTGAAAGCTCAAAAATAACCTATCTGACAGTTTGGGGCTTTTTACCCGTGAATCTTCACTTTGCGACTAAACTATTCACAGCAGTGTCAAATTTTCTGGGTCACTGCATATGGGTGCCAGCGCCCTACAAGCAAACCAAAAATCAAATCAATGCGACCAATGACATTACAGCTGGGTCATGTTATAGAGAGGTACATTGAAATTCAAAGGTCAGCACAAATGGTCAAAATCCCACATTGTCTCACCTTTCTGCCCGTTCGCAGCTCAGAAACAGACAATGACCATCATCATCTCCTTGTGTAGCTGGACATAGACAAGTCCACCAAGAAAAACAGCTACATTTCTCTAAAGAACCCGCCCAGGGCTACTGACAGCTCAAAAATAACCTATCAGACAGTTTGGGGCTTTTTACCCGTGAATCTTCACTTTGCGACTAAACTATTCACAGCAGTGCCAAATTTTCTGGGTCACTGAATGTGGGTGCCAGCGCCCTACAAGCAAACCAAAAATCAAACCAATGCGATCATTGACAATGCAGCTGGGTCACGTTATAGAGACCTACATTGAAATTCAAAGGTCAGCACAAATGGTCAAAATCCCACATTGTCTCACCTTTCTGCCCGTTCGCAGCTCAGAAAACGAATATGGCCCTCCTCATCTCCTTCTGTAGCTGGACATAGACAAGTCCAACAAGAAAAACAGCTACATTTCTCTAAAGAACCCGCCCAGGGCTGCTGAAAGCTCAAAAATAACCTATCTGACAGTTTGGGGCTTTTTACCCGTGATTCTTTACTTTGCGACTAAACTATTCACAGCAGTGTCAAATTTTCTCGGCCACTGAATGTGGGTGCCAGCGCCCTCCAAGCAAACCAAAAATCAAATCAATGCGACCATTGACAATGCAGCTGGGTCACGTTATAGAGACCTACATTGAAATTCAAAGGTCAGCACAAATGGTCAAAATCCCACATTTTCTCACCTTTCTGCCCGTTCGCAGCTCAGAAAACGAATATGACCATCCTCATCTCCTTGTGTAGCTGGACATAGACAAGTCCACCAAGAAAAACAGCTACATTTCTCTAAAGAACCCGCCCAGGGCTGCTGAAAGCTCAAAAATAACCTATCTGACAGTTTGGGGCTATTTACCCGTGAATCTTCACTTTGCGACTAAACTATTTACAGCAATGTCAAATTTTCTAGGTCACTGAATGTGGGTGCCAGCGCCCTCCAAGCAAACCAAAAATCAAATTAATGCGACCATTGACAATGCAGCTGGGTCACGTTATAGAGACCTACATTGAAATTCAAAGGTCAGCACAAATGGTCAAAATCCCACATTGTCTCACCTTTCTGCACGTTCGCAGCTCAGAAACAGACAATGACCATCATCATCTCCTTGTGTAGCTGGACATAGACAAGTCCACCAAGAAAAACAGATACATTTCTCTAAAGAACCCGCCCAGGGCTGCTGAAAGCTCAAAAATAACCTATCTGACAGTTTGGGGCTTTTTACCCGTGAATCTTCACTTTGCGACTAAACTATTCACAGCAGTGTCAAATTTTCTAGGTCACTGAATGTGGGTGCCGGCGCCCTACAAGCAAACCAAAAATCAAATCAATGCGACCATTGACAATGCAGCTGGGTCACTTTATAGAGACCTACATTGAAATTCAAAGGTCAGCACAAATGGTCAAAATCCCACATTTTCTCACCTTTCTGCCCGTTCGCAGCTCAGAAAACGAATATGGCCATCCTCATCTCCTTGTGTAGCTGGACATAGACAAGTCCACCAAGAAAAACAGCCACATTTCTCTAAATAACTCGCCCAGGGCTGCTGAAAGCTCAAAAATAACCTATCTGACAGTTTGGGGCTTTTTACCCGTGAATCTTCACTTTGCGACTAAACTATTCACAGCAGTGTCAAATTTTCTGGGTCACTGCATATGGGTGCCAGCGCCCTACAAGCAAACCAAAAATCAAATCAATGCGACCAATGACATTACAGCTGGGTCATGTTATAGAGAGGTACATTGAAATTCAAAGGTCAGCACAAATGGTCAAAATCCCACATTGTCTCACCTTTCTGCCCGTTCGCAGCTCAGAAACAGACAATGACCATCATCATCTCCTTGTGTAGCTGGACATAGACAAGTCCACCAAGAAAAACAGCTACATTTCTCTAAAGAACTCGCCCAGGGCTGCTGAAAGCTCAAAAATAACCTATCTGACAGTTTGGGGCTTTTTACCCGTGAATCTTCACTTTGCGACTAAACTATTCACAGCAGTGCCAAATTTTCTGGGTCACTGAATGTGGGTGCCAGCACCCTACTAGCAAACCAAAAATCAAATCAATGCGACCATTGACAATGCAGCTGGGTCACGTTATAGAGACCTACATTGAAATTCTAAGGTCAGCACAAATGGTCAAAATCCGACATTTTCTCACCTTTCTGCCCGTTCGTAGCTCAGAAAACGAATATGACCATCCTCATCTCCTTGTGTAGCTGGACATAGACAAGTCCACCAAGAAAAACAGCTACATTTCTCTAAAGAACTCGCTCAGGGCTGCTGAAAGCTCAAAAATAACCTATCTGACAGTTTGGGGCTTTTTACCCGTGAATCTTCACTTTGCGACTAAACTATTCACAGCAGTGTCAAATTTTCTGGGTCACTGCATATGGGTGCCAGCGCCCTACAAGCAAACCAAAAATCAAATCAATGCGACCAATGACATTACAGCTGGGTCATGTTATAGAGAGGTACATTGAAATTCAAAGGTCAGCACAAATGGTCAAAATCCCACATTGTCTCACCTTTCTGCACGTTCGCAGCTCAGAAACAGACAATGACCATCATCATCTCCTTGTGTAGCTGGACATAGACAAGTCCACCAAGAAAAACAGCTACATTTCTCTAAAGAACCCGCCCAGGGCTGCTGAATGCTCGAAAATAACCTATCTGACAGTTTGGGGCTTTTTACCCGTGAATCTTCACTTTGCGACTAAACTATTCACAGCAGTGTCAAATTTTCTAGGTCACTGAATATGGGTGCGAGCGCCCTCTAAGCAAACCAAAAATCAAATCAATGCAACCAATGACAATGCAGCTGGGTCACGTTATAAAGACCTACATTGAAATTCAAAGGTCAGCACAAATGGTCAAAATCCCACATTTTCTCACCTTTCTGCCCGTTTGCAGCTCAGAAAACGAATAATCCTCATCTCCTTGTGTAGCTGGACATAGACAAGTCCACCAAGAAAAACAGCCACATTTCTCTAAAGAACTCGACCAGGGCTGCTGAAAGCTGAAAAATACCCTATCTGACAGTTTGGGACTTTTTACCCGTGAATCTTCACTTTGCGACTAAACTATTCACAGCAGTGTCAAATTTTCTGGGTCACTGCATATGGGTGCCAGCGCCCTACAAGCAAACCAAAAATCAAATCAATGCGACCAATGACATTACAGCTGGGTCATGTTATAGAGAGGTACATTGAAATTCAAAGGTCAGCACAAATGGTCAAAATCCCACATTGTCTCACCTTTCTGCCCGTTCGCAGCTCAGAAACAGACAATGACCATCATCATCTACTTGTGTAGCTGGACATAGACAAGTCCAACAAGAAAAACAGCTACATTTCTCTAAAGAACCCGCCTAGGGCTGCTGAAAGCTCAAAAATAACCTATCTGACAGTTTGGGGCTTTTTACCCGTGAATCTTCACTTTGCGACTAAACTATTCACAGCAGTGCCAAATTTTCTAGGTCACTAAATGTGGGTGCCAGCGCCCTCCAAGCAAACCAAAAATCAAATCAATGCGACCATTGACAATGCAGCTGGGTCACGTTATAGAGACCTACATTGAAATTCAAAGGTCAGCACAAATGGTCAAAATCCCACATTTTCTCACCTTTCTGCCCGTTCGCAGCTCAGAAAACGAATATGACCATCCTCATCTCCTTGTGTAGCTGGACATAGACAAGTCCACCAAGAAAAACAGCCACATTTCTCTAAACAACTCGCCCAGGGCTGCTGAAAGCTGAAAAATAACCTATCTGACAGTTTGGGGCTTTTTACCCGTGAATCTTCACTTTGCGACTAAACTATTCACAGCAGTGTCAAATTTTCTGGGTCACTGCATATGGGTGCCAGCGCCCTACAAGCAAACCAAAAATCAAATCAATGCGACCAATGACATTACAGCTGGGTCATGTTATAGAGAGGTACATTGAAATTCAAAGGTCAGCACAAATGGACAAAATCCCACATTGTCTCACCTTTCTGCCCGTTCGCAGCTCAGAAACAGACAATGACCATCATCATCGCGTAGCTGGACATAGACAAGTCCACCAAGAAAAACAGCCACATTTCTCTAAAGAACCCGCCCAGGGCTGCTGAAAGCTCAAAAATAACCTATCTGACAGTTTGGGGCTATTTACCCGTGAATCTTCACTTTGCGACTAAACTATTCACAGCAGTGTCAAATTGCATGTCGGAGTTTCCGGTGAGATATAACTATGTCTAGCCCTCGCGATTTACGCGATTTCATGCTCGAACACAGCATTTTTTTAAAGTTCAATATTCTAATGAAGCTGTACTTGATGCAGCTCATCCAAGGCCCTTTAGGCCTTTTTTCATGCTCGAACAAGAAGTGCCTTGGATATTTTCCTCTCACCGTCTTAGACTCTCAGCGATGGAGAAGCTGTTAGAGTCTTTGCGTGACGATGATCAGGCGGCTCGCCGCCTTGCCCACGTGCCGGCCGATGCGGTCGAAACCCCCTAAGCCGTGGATGCGGGCGTGTGATGACACCCCAAGATGGGCCGGGTGCTTTGAGTGTTTTGCGTCCACGCGAGTCACGCCGTGACTTTGGGTTGTGTGATGTTTCTGGCGAAGCCAGGACACGAGTGGCTGGTGGCTCCAGCCCGGCACCTTGTCGGCACCATAGTGCGTCCTTAAATGTGACGAGCACTACCGGCCTAAACGGCCTGAACGGTCTCACGACCTGCTTGGCCTAAGTGCCTACGAGTCCGGCGGACACTGTTGCCAGTGCCTCCGAGTGTGAGTCTGACTGTTCTCAGTCAAAGACCGGCATACTCCGACTCAGATGAGGGTGAGCACTACTCTAGTCTCTAGACTGGTCTAGTTCTAGTCAGAGCTCAGATGCTCGTGCCGACTCGGAGTCCTCACATCAGGACAGTGTTACTTTCCACCACCTCGGGCGTAGCACGCGGGCCAAACGGTCCCAATCACATCCACCTCACATGTCTGCTGTATTGCTGCTACATATACATTGTTGCCGCAGCAGCATCTTGATGTGATGGTCTGATGTTGTAACAGTGTACCCATTTGCTAGGCCAGCTTGGTGCGTTCCCGTGGAGTTTGCCGGGCCACCATATTTGTAACGGCGATTCCGTTTGCTGTTGCCGTGGCCGTGTTTGTCACATGATTGGTGCATTCCCGTTGAAGTTGCCCAGCCGGGCACCACGTTTGTCAGTTGTGCCTGTTTGAAGTTGCCAGGCCAGCTTGTATTGGTGCGTTCCCGTTGAGTTTGCCGGGGCACCATGTTTGAAACGGCGTTCCCGTCTGCTGTTGCCGGGGCCGTGTTTGTATTGGTGCATTCCCGTTGAAGTTGCCCAGCGGGGCACCACATTAATTTTGTCAGTTGTGCCGCTTTACAGTTGCCAGGCCAGCTTGCATTGGTGTGTTCCCGTTGAGTTTTCCGGTCACCATGTTTATAACGGCTTTCCCGTTCGCTGTTGCCGGGGCCGTGTTTGCATTGGTGCACTCACGCTGAAGTTGCCGAGCGGAGCACCACGTTTGTCAGTTGTGCCTGTTTGAAGCTACCTGGCCAGCTTGTATTAGTGCGCTCCCGTTGAGTTTACCGGGGCACCATATTTGTAACGGTGTTCCCGTTTGCTGATGCCGGGGCTGTGTTTGTATTGGTGCATTCCCGTTGACGTTGCCCAGCGGAGCACCATGTTTGTCAATTGCGCCTGTTTGAAGTTGCCAGGCCAATCCTGTAACGCGCACTCGTTTGCTGTTGCCGGGTGACATGTTTGTCAATTGTGCTTGTAGCATACTGCCGTGATGTGCAATTAATAACAGGCCGCCGGAGCTGGTCAGGTTATTACCGGACCAACTTTTCAGCCACGAACACGTGTTTCCTACTGTGGAGGGCAGGTGTACCCGTCATACCCTACACAAAGTATAACGGCCATGATACTACCGGACCACTCAAACGCTGCATCCGGCGGTCCTGAGTAAGGCGATAATAATTACGAGCCATGCATTGGTTTGTTTTGCCAATGGCTTTTTGTGGTACACGGCAATTTGCTATCATTCGTGGCATTTCACAGAGTGACGAATGTGTGAAGACAAAACAAAAAGAAAAGAAATAATTTTAATAATGGCAAACCCCGGCCCCCACAATTATCAACCTCCGAGCGCTGAACAGCTATCTGTAGTATCACCACTTCGCGCTGGAGTCATTGAAGACAATGCCGGATCACCTGCAGCTAGGGGATGTGATGATCGGGATAGACTTAAGAGATGCTTATTTCTCCAGTCCAGCGGCTCGATCGTCAGTTTCTCCAGTTTTCAGTGGTATCAACAGATTTCCCAGTTTACCTGTCTACCGTTTGGCTTGCGCAGTGGTCCCAGAGGCCAGAGTATTCACCAAGACTGACTCTGCACCCTGTGGTGAAGATGGTACGTTCTCATTGCCAGACTCGAAAGCATCCACGCTTCAACAACAATGTGCGCGTCTGCTGGCTGCTCACACCGTATGTCTTCGGGGTATTGCGTCAATTGTGGGCATGATGGTGTCCACCATGGTTCCTGCATCACTTAACTATCGTCGCTTGCAGTGTTTGAAAACCACGTTCCTACGGCAGGGTCCCTTTTACACTTACAGATTACTCTCAGTCATGAGTGCCATGCCGAGATTCATTAGTGGATAATGCCAATGTCACCACAGGCGGCTGATGGACATCTGCCGAGAAACAGCTTCACATGAATGTCCCCAGCTTCACATGAATGTCCCGGAACCGCTCACAGCCCAGTATGCTGTCCAGTCGCTAGCGCCTTCTCTATACCAGGGCAGTATTCTCCTGCAGCTCGACTAACGTGTGGCTGTTCCCTGTTTGCCTCGCACTGGCAGCCGTTCATCACCGACATTAGACAGGATAGCTGCCACGCTGAGGGAGTGGTGTCAGTCTGCTCAGAGATATCACTTTGATTCCCAATATCTACCTGATGCAGTGAATACAGTTGCCGATTATCACTCTCGCCATCACACCGATACCAGCGCCTGGATGCTCGACCGGTCAGTTTTCCAGGATCACCAGATCATGTGACCGAGTACCTGCGACCTGTTTGCATCTCGCACTAACTTTTGACTGCACACGTATGTCAGTTGGCGCCCATATGCACACCGCCCGCATGCCTTCCGTCTCGACTGGTCCTGCCTGCAAGTCTATGCCTTCCCTCCAATCTATCTGATTGGCAAATGCCCGGCCAGGGTTGTTCTACAGGAGATCCCATCCATAGTCATGGTCACTCCGCTTTGGCCCGGCCAGGCTTGGGTTCCAGCTCTCTTGGCACTCGTGGTGGACATTCCGCGTGTGCTGTCAACCTCTCCGGTCTTGTTCGCTGGTCCAGATCACAAAGTTCACCCGTCAGTACAGTCAGCTCACTTCACCCTGGTCGCATGGAAACTCTCCGGGCTAGCAACAGCCGCAGCGGAGTTTCGGACGACCCTGCCAACCTACTCTTGGCGTCATGGCGTTCCCTCACCGACCGTGTGTATCAGTCGGCATGGAACACATGGTGTGATTGGTGTGCCACACGGCAAATTGCTTCCCTGGGTGTTCTCTCAGAGGTCCTCGATTTTCTGACCTCTTCATTCCGTCTGGCTCGACTGTATCATACGCTAGGGTTGTACCGGTCAGCCATGTCAATGACGCTTCCTCCCATCGATGGCGTTGTGGTTGGCCCGCATCCTCTGGTGTCTCATATGCTACCCGGTGCATACCAGTTCCGTCCTTCTCAGCCGTGCTATGGCAGCATGTGGAATGTACAGGCAGTCCTGGATCGGTTCCGGAACATGTCCTTCACGCATGAGTCTCTCAAAGAACTGACTCTCGGGTTGACTATGCTGCTGGCTCTGACGGGTGCCCGGCGTTGCTCTGAGCTGCAGAAGCTCGATGTTCGTTTTATGGACATTGTTGTCAACGCTGCTTCATTTAGGATCCCCACTTTTACCCAGAATCAGCGCGTCGGTGATCCAGCCAAGCAGTTTGTCTTCCCTGCTTGCCCTCAGCACCCTCCGTTGTGTGTAGATGCTCTAAGGCAGTATTCTGCTCGCACAGAGAGAGAGAGAGTTTCCCGCCCGCTGCCGCCGCGTCTGCCAACCCTCTGCTGCTGTCGCTCCGACGTCCTCACAAGCTGGTCTCACCGAGCACCGTTGCCGCTGAGGTGGCTCCTCACTTCCATGTCGGATGCTGGTGTGGACACCATCGTTTTTCACGGCGCATTCCACACGTAGTGCGGCCACCTCCGCTGCCTGTCGGAAGGGAGCCTCTGTACCCGACATCCTCTGGGCCACCGCCTGGGCGCAATCCTCTATATTCCAGAGGTTTTATTCTCGTGATGTTTCACCCTCCTCCTTCTGATGGCACCACCTTCGGTGCGACTGTCCTTGGCTGACAGTCTGTTATTCCGCCGCTCATGATTGCGGCCGATAGGGTCCACGGCTTCAGTCCACCGTGTTCTTTTCTCCTACACATTTGGGTTTTTCTCAGACCTTTTCCTTTCCGAAGGTCCTGTATATACCTGGTGCACCAGTTTTTCCCAGGTGTTCCCACTCTGGAGTTTGCATTGTCCGTTAATTCTGCATAGTTGACAATGCTAAGTTGTATTCCATTTTGGTATGATCTACTCCACTCGCCGTTCCATGCGTAAGTTTTATGATAATTCCATCTGTACTCAGTGATGGTCATTCGGTGGTCTGTGCCTGGCATAGTGTGGGCTGATTATGCTTGTTTATCATGCCACGCACCTTTTACTAGAACTTTCACTAAGTCCTTGTGTGGACAGTGTGATAGTTTCTTGTTTCCGCTCAGGGTGCGGAACCGACTTTAAACAAGACATAGTTATATCTCACCGGAAACTCCGACATGCAATTTCCCATTTCACAAGCAATGGAAAATTGTGTAGTGAAGTGGGAATTGTATAAGGCGTTGAAGGTGAGATATAACTATGTCCCACCCACCCACCCTGTTTGGGTTTGTTCTCCATGAAAATAGGCCTGAAGGGCCTTGGATGAGCTGCATCAAGTACAGCTTCATTAGAATATTGAACTTTAAAAAAATGCTGTGTTCGAGCATGAAATCGCGTAAATCGCGAGGGCTAGACATAGTTATATCTCACCTCCAACTCCTTATACAATTCCCACTTCCCTACACAATTTTCCATTGCTTGTGAAATGGGAAATTTTCTAGGTCACTGAATGTGGGTGCCAGCGCCCTCCAAGCAAACCAAAAATCAAATCAATGCGACCATTGACAATGCACCTGGGTCACGTTATAGAGACCTACATTGAAATTCAAAGGTCAGCACAAATGGTCAAAATCCCACATTTTCTCACCTTTCTGCCCGTTCGCAGCTCAGAAAACGAATATGACCATCCTCATCTCCTTGTGTAGCTGGACATAGACAAGTCCACCAAGAAAAACAGCCACATTTCTCTAAAGAACTCGCCCAGGGCTGCTGAAAGCTCAAAAATAACCTATCTGACAGTTTGGGGCTTTTTACCCGTGAATCTTCACTTTGCGACTAAACTATTTACAGCAGTGTCAAATTTTCTGGGTCACTGCATATGGGTGCCAGTGCCCTACAAGCAAACCAAAAATCAAATCAATGCGACCAATGACATTACAGCTGGGTCATGTTATAGAGAGGTACATTGAAATTCAAAGGTCAGCACAAATGGTCAAAATCCGACATTTTCTCACCTTTCTGCCCGTTCGCAGCTCACAAAACGAATATGGCCAGCCTCATCTCCTTGTGTAGCTGGACATAGACAAGTCCACCAAGAAAAACAGCTACATTTCTCTAAAGAACCCGCCCAGGGCTGCTGAAAGCTCAAAAATAACCTATCTGACAGTTTGGGGCTTTTTACCCGTGAATCTTCACTTTGCGACTAAACTATTCACAGCAGTGTCAAATTTTGTGGGTCACTGCATATGGGTGCCAGCGCCCTACAAGCAAACCAAAAATCAAATCAATGCGACCAATGACATTACAGCTGGGTCATGTTATAGAGAGGTACATTGAAATTCAAAGGTCAGCACAAATGGTCAAAATCCCACATTGTCTCACCTTTCTGCCCGTTCGCAGCTCAGAAACAGACAATGACCATCATCATCTCCTTGTGTAGCTGGACATAGACAAGTCCACCAAGAAAAACAGCTACATTTCTCTAAAGAACCCGCCCAGGGCTGCTGAAAGCTCAAAAATAACCTATCTGACAGTTTGGGGCTTTTTACCCGTGAATCTTCACTTTGCGACTAAACTATTCACAGCAGTGTCAAATTTTCTAGGTCACTGAATGTGGGTGCCAGCGCCCTACAAGCAAACCAAAAATCAAACCAAAGCGATCATTGACAATGCAGCTGGGTCACGTTATAGAGACCTACATTGAAATTCAAAGGTCAGCACAAATGGTCAAAATCCCACATTGTCTCACCTTTCTGCCCGTTCGCAGCTCAGAAAACGAATATGGCCAGCCTCATCTCCTTCTGTAGCTGGACATAGACAAGTCCACCAAGAAAAACAGCCACATTTCTCTAAAGAATTCGCCCAGGGCTGCTGAAAGCTCAAAAAGAACCTATCTGACAGTTTGGGGCTTTTTACACGTGAATCTTCACTTTGCGACTAAACTATTCACAGCAGTGTCAAATTTTCTGGGTCACTGAATTTGGGTGCCAGCGCCCTACAAGCAAACCAAAAATCAAATCAATGCGATCATTGACAATGCAGCTGGGTCACGTTATAGAGACCTACATTGAAATTCAAAGGTCAGCACAAATGGTCAAAATCCGACATTTTCTCACCTTTCTGCCCGTTCGCAGCTCAGAAAACGAATATGACCATCCTCATCTCCTTCTGTAACTGGACATAGACAAGTCCAACAAGAAAAACAGCCACATTTCTCTAAAGAACTTGCCCAGGGCTGCTGAAAGCTGAAAAATAACCTATCTGACAGTTTGGGGCTTTTTACCCGTGAATCTTCACTTTGCGACTAAACTATTCACAGCGGTGTCAAATTTTCTGGGTCACTGCATATGGCCGCCAGCGCCCTACAAGCAAACCAAAAATCAAATCAATGTGACCAATGACATTACAGCTGGGTTATGTTATAGAGAGGTACATTGAAATTCAAAGGTCAGCACAAATGGTCAAAATCCCACATTGTCTCACCTCTCTGCCCGTTCGCAGCTCAGAAAGAGACAATGACCATCATTATCGCCTTGTGTAGCTGGACATAGACAAGTCCACCAAGAAAAACAGCTACATTTCTCTAAAGAACTCGCCCAGGGTTGCTGAAAGCTCAAAAATAACCTATCTGACAGTTTGGGGCTTTTTACCCGTGAATCTTCACTTTGCGACTAAACTATTCACAGCAGTGTCAAATTTTCTAGGCCACTGAATGTGGGTGCCAGCGCCCTACAAGCAAACCAAAAATCAAATCAATGTGACCATTGACAATGCAGCTGGGTCACGTTATAGAGAGGTACATTGAAATTCAAAGGTCAGCACAAGTGGTCAAAATCCCACATGTTCTCACCTTTCTGCCCGTTCGCACCTCAGAAAACGAATATGACCATCCTCATCTCCTTGTGTAGCTGGACATAGACAAGTCCACCAAGAAAAACAGCTACATTTCTCTAAAGAACTCGCCCAGGGCTGGTGAAATCTCAAAAATAACCTATCTGACAGTTTGGGGCTTTTTACCCGTGAATCTTCACCTTGCGACTAAACTATTCACAGCAGTGTCAAATTGTCTGGGTCACTGCATATGGGTGCCAGCGCCCTACAAGCAAACCAAAAATCAAGTCAATGCGACCAATGACATTACAGCTGGGTCATGTTATAGAGAGGTACATTGAAATTCAAAGGTCAGCACAAATGGTCAAAATCCCACATTGTCTCACCTTTCTGCCCGTTCGCAGCTCAGAAACAGACAATGACCATCATCATCTCCTTGTGTAGCTGGACATAGACAAGTCCACCAAGAAAAACAGCTACATTTCTCTAAAGAACCCGCCCAGGGCTGCTGAAAGCTCAAAAATAACCTATCTGACAGTTTGTGGCTTTTTACCCGTGAATCTTCACTTTGCGACTAAACTATTCACAGCAGTGTCAAATTTTGTGGGTCCCTGAATGTGGGTGCCAGCGCCCTACTAGCAAACCAAAAATCAAATCAATGCGACCATTGACAATGCAGCTGGGTCACGTTATAGAGACCTACATTGAAATTCTAAGGTCAGCACAAATGGTCAAAATCCCACATTTTCTCACCTTTCTGCCCGTTCGTAGCTCAGAAAACGAATATGACCATCCTCATCTCCTTGTGTAGCTGGACATAGACAAGTCCACCAAGAAAAAC
The DNA here is from genome assembly GCF_964019385.1 of Sycon ciliatum. Taxonomy (NCBI): domain Eukaryota; kingdom Metazoa; phylum Porifera; class Calcarea; order Leucosolenida; family Sycettidae; genus Sycon; species Sycon ciliatum. The sequence continues at coordinate 12,426,544 of NC_088648.1, read as the reverse complement.
AGCTACATTTCTCTAAAGAACCCGCCCAGGGCTGCTGAAAGCTCAAAAATAACCTATCTGACAGTTTGGGGCTTTTTACCCATGAATCCTCACTTTGCGACTAAACTATTCACAGCAGTGTCAAATTTTCTAGGTCACTGAATGTGGGTGCCAGCGCCCTACAAGCAAACCAAAAATCAAACCAATGCGACCATTGACAATGCAGCTGGGTCACGTTATAGAGACCTACATTGAAATTCAAAGGTCAGCACAAATGGTCAAAATCCCACATTTTCTCACCTTTCTGCCCGTTCACAGCTCAGAAAACGAATATGGCCATCCTCATCTCCATCTGTAGCTGGACATAGACAAGTCCACCAAGAGAAACAGCCACATTTCTCTAAAGAACTCGCCCAGGGCTGCTGAAAGATGAAAAATAACCTATCTGACAGTTTGGGGCTTTTTACCCGTGAATCTTCACTTTGCGACTAAACTATTCACAGCAGTGTCAAATTTTCTGGGTCACTGCATATGGGTGCCAGCGCCCTACAAGCAAACCAAAAATCAAATCAATGCAACAAATGACATTACAGCTGGGTCATGTTATAGAGAGGTACATTGAAATTCAAAGGTCAGCACAAATGGTCAAAATCCCACATTGTCTCACCTTTCTGCCCGTTCGCAGCTCAGTAACGGACAATGATCATCCTCATCTCCTTGTGTAGCTGGACATAGACAAGTCCACCAAGAAAAACAGCTACATTTCTCTAAAGAACCTGCCCAGGGCTGCTGAACGCTCAAAAATAACCTATCTGACAGTTTGGGGCTTTTTACCCGTGAATCTTCACTTTGCGACTAAACTATTCACAGCAGTGCCGAATTTTCTGTGTCACTGAATGTGGGTGCCAGCGCCCTACAAGCAAACCAAAAATCAAATCAATGCGACCATTGACAATGCAGCTGGGTCACGTTATAGAGACCTACATTGAAATTCCAAGGTCAGCACAAATGGTCAAAATCCGACATTTTCTCACCTTTCTGCCCGTTCACAGCTCAGAAAACGAATATGGCCATCCTCATCTCCATCTGAAGCTGGACATAGACAAGTCCACCAAGAAAAACAGCCACATTTCTCTAAAGAACTCGCCCAGGGCTGCTGAAAGCTCAAAAATAACCTATCTGACAGTTTGGGGCTTTTTACCCGTGAATCTTCACTTTGCGACTAAACTATTCACAGCAGTGTCAAATTTTCTGAGTCACTGCTTATGGGTGCCAGCGCCCTACAAGCAAACCAAAAATCAAATCAATGCGACCAATGACATTACAGCAGGGTAATGTTATAGAGACCTACATTGAAATTCAAAGGTCAGCACAAATGGCCAAAATCCCACATTGTCTCACCTTTCTGCACGTTCGCAGCTCAGAAACAGACAATGACCATCATCATCTCCTTGTGTAGCTGGACATAGACAAGTCCACCAAGAAAAACAGCTACATTTCTCTAAAGAACCCGCCCAGGGCTGCTGAAAGCTCAAAAATAACCTATCTGACAGTTTGGGGCTTTTTACCCGTGAATCTTCACTTTGCGACTAAACTATTCACAGCAGTGTCAAATTTTCTCGGCAACTGAATGTGGGTGCCAGCGCCCTCCAAGCAAACCAAAAATCAAGTCAATGCGACCAATGACATTACAGCCGGGTCATGTTATAGAGAGGTACATTGAAATTCAAAGGTCAGCACAAATGGTCAAAATCCCACATTGTCTCACCTTTCTGCCCGTTCGCAGCTCAGAAAACGAATATGACCATCCTCATCTCCTTGTGTAGCTGGACATAGACAAGTCCACCAAGAAAAACAGCCACATTTCTCTAAACAACTCGCCCAGGGCTGCTGAAAGCTGAAAAATAACCTATCTGACAGTTTGGGGCTTTTTACCCGTGAATATTCACTTTGCGATTAACTATTCACAGCAGTGTCAAATTTTGTGGGTCACTGCATATGGGTGCCAGCGCTCTACAAGCAAACCAAAAATCAAATCAATGCGACCAATGCCATTACAGCTGGGTCATGTTATAGAGAGGTACATTGAAATTCAAAGGTCAGCACAAATGGTCAAAATCCCACATTGTCTCACCTTTCTGCCCGTTCGCAGCTCAGAAACAGACAATGACCATCATCATCTCCTTGTGTAGCTGGACATAGACAAGTCCACCAAGAAAAACAGCTACATTTCTCTAAAGAACCCGCCCAGGGCTGCTGCATGCTCGAAAATAACCTATCTGACAGTTTGGGGCTTTTTACCCGTGAATCTTCACTTTGCGACTAAACTATTCACAGCAGTGTCAAATTTTCTGGGTCACTGCATATGGGTGCCAGCGCCCTACAAGCAAACCAAAAATCAAGTCAATGCGACCAATGACATTACAGCCAGGTCATGTTATAGAGAGGTACATCGAAATTCAAAGGTCAGCACAAATGGTCAAAATCCCACATTGTCTCACCTTTCTGCCCGTTCGCAGCTCAGAAAACGAATATGACCATCCTCATCTCCTTGTGTAGCTGGACATAGACAAGTCCACCAAGAAAAACAGCCACATTTCTCTAAACAACTCGCCCAGGGCTGCTGAAAGCTGAAAAATAACCTATCGGACAGTTTGGGGCTTTTTACCCGTGAATCTTCACTTTGCGACTAAACTATTCACAGCAGTGTCAAATTTTGTGGGTCACTGCATATGGGTGCCAGCGCTCTACAAGCAAACCAAAAATCAAATCAATGCGACCAATGACATTACAGCTGGGTCATGTTATAGAGACCTACATTGAAATTCAAAGGTCAGCACAAATGGTCAAAATCCCACATTGTCTCACCTTTCTGCACGTTCGCAGCTCAGAAACAGACAATGACCATCATCATCTCCTTGTGTAGCTGGACATAGACAAGTCCACCAAGAAAAACAACTATATTTCTCTAAAGAACCCGCCCAAGGCTGCTGAAAGCTCAAAAATAACCTATCTGACAGTTTGGGGCTTTTTACCCGTGAATCTTCACTTTGCGACTAAACTATTCATAGCAGTGTCAAATTTTCTAGGTCACTGAATGTGGGTGCCAGCGCCCTACAAGCAAACCAAAAATCAAATCAATGCGACCATTGACAATGCAGCTGGGTTACTTTATAGAGACCTACATTGAAATTCAAAGGTCAGCACAAATGGTCAAAATCCGACATTTTCTCACCTTTCTGCCCGTTCGCAGCTCAGAAAACGAATATGGCCATCCTCATCTCCTTGTGTAGATGGACATAGACAAGTCCACCAAGAAAAACAGCCACATTTCTCTAAATAACTCGCCCAGGGCTGCTGAAAGCTCAAAAATAACCTATCTGACAGTTTGGGGCTTTTTACCCGTGAATCTTCACTTTGCGACTAAACTATTCACAGCAGTGTCAAATTTTCTAGACCACTGAATGTGGGTGCCAGCGCCCTACAAGCAAACCAAAAATCAAATCAATGCGACCAATGATATTACAGCTGGGTCGTGTTATAGAGAGGTACATTGAAATTCAAAGGTCAGCACAAATGGTCAAAATCCCACATTGTCTCACCTTTCTGCCCGTTCGCAGCTCAGTAACGGACGCTGACCATCCTCATCTCCTTGTGTAGCTGGACATAGACAAGTCCACCAAGAAAAACAGCTACATTTCTCTAAAGAACCCGCCCAGGCCTGCTGAAAGCTCAAAAATAACCTATCTGACAGTTTGGGGCTTTTTACCCGTGAATCTTCACTTTGCGACTAAACTATTCACAGCAGTGCCAAATTTTCTGGGTCACTGAATGTGGGTGCCAGCGCCCTACAAGACAACCAAAAATCAAATCAATGCGACCAATGACATTACAGCTGGGTCATGTTATAGAGAGGTACATTGAAATTCAAAGGTCAGCACAAATGGTCAAAATCCCACATTGTCTCACCTTTCTGCCCGTTCGCAGCTCAGAAACAGACAATGACCATCATCATCTCCTTGTGTAGCTGGACATAGACAAGTCCACCAAGAAAAACAGCTACATTTCTCTAAAGAACCCGCCCAGGGCTGCTGAAAGCTCAAAAATAACCTATCAGACAGTTTGGGGCTTTTTACCCGTGAATCTTCACTTTGCGACTAAACTATTTACAGCAATGTCAAATTTTCTAGGTCACTGAATGTGGGTGCCAGCGCCCTCCAAGCAAACCAAAAATCAAATTAATGCGACCATTGACAATGCAGCTGGGTCACGTTATAGAGACCTACATTGAAATTCAAAGGTCAGCACAAATGGTCAAAATCCCACATTGTCTCACCTTTCTGCCCGTTCGCAGCTCAGAAACAGACAATGACCATCATCATCTCCTTGTGTAGCTGGACATAGACAAGTCCACCAAGAAAAACAGCTACATTTCTCTAAAGAACCCGCCCAGGGCTGCTGAAAGCTCAAAAATAACCTATCTGACAGTTTGGGGCTATTTACCCGTGAATCTTCACTTTGCGACTAAACTATTTACAGCAATGTGAAATTTTCTAGGTCACTGAATGTGGGTGCCAGCGCCCTCCAAGCAAACCAAAAATCAAATTAATGCGACCATTGACAATGCAGCTGGGTCACGTTATAGAGACCTACATTGAAATTCAAAGGTCAGCACAAATGGTCAAAATCCCACATTTTCTCACCTTTCTGCCCGTTCGCAGCTCAGAAAACGAATATTACCATCCTCATCTCCTTGTGTAGCTGGACATAGACAAGTCCACCAAGAAAAACAGCCACGTTTCTCTAAAGAACTCGCCCAGGGCTGCTGAAAGCTCAAAAATAACCTATCTGACAGTTTGGGGCTTTTTACCCGTGAATCTTCACTTTGCGACTAAACTATTCACAGCAGTGTCAAATTTTCTGGGTCACTGCATATGGGTGCCAGCGCCCTACAAGCAAACCAAAAATCAAATCAATGCGACCAATGACATTACAGCTGGGTCATGTTATAGAGAGGTACATTGAAATTCAAAGGTCAGCACAAATGGTCAAAATCCCACATTGTCTCACCTTTCTGCCCGTTCGCAGCTCAGAAACAGACAATGACCATCATCATCTCCTTGTGTAGCTGGACATAGACAAGTCCACCAAGAAAAACAGCTACATTTCTGTAAAGAACCCGCCCAGGGCTGCTGAAAGCTCAAAAATAACCTATCAGACAGTTTGGGGCTTTTTACCCGTGAATCTTCACTTTGCGACTAAACTATTCACAGCAGTGCCAAATTTTCTGGGTCACTGAATGTGGGTGCCAGCGCCCTACAAGCAAACCAAAAATCAAATCAATGCGACCATTGACAATGCAGCTGGGTCACGTTATAGAGACCTACATTGAAATTCAAAGGTCAGCACAAATGGTCAAAATCCCACATTGTCTCACCTTTCTGCCCGTTCGCAGCTCAGAAAACGAATATGGCCATCCTCATCTCCTTCTGTAGCTGGACATAGACAAGTCCAACAAGAAAAACAGCTACATTTCTCTAAAGAACCCGCCCAGGGCTGCTGAAAGCTCAAAAATAACCTATCTGACAGTTTGGGGCTTTTTACCCGTGAATCTTCACTTTGCGACTAAACTATTCACAGCAGTGTCAAATTTTCTCGGCCACTGAATGTGGGTGCCAGCGCCCTCCAAGCAAACCAAAAATCAAATCAATGCGACCATTGACAATGCAGCTGGGTCACGTTATAGAGACCTACATTGAAATTCAAAGGTCAGCACAAATGGTCAAAATCCCACATTTTCTCACCTTTCTGCCCGTTCGCACCTCAGAAAACGAATATGACCATCCTCATCTCCTTGTGTAGCTGGACATAGACAAGTCCACCAAGAAAAACAGCCACATTTCTCTAAAGAACTCGCCCAGGGCTGCTGAAAGCTCAAAAATAACCTATCTGACAGTTTGGGGCTTTTTACCCGTGAATCTTCACTTTGCGACTAAACTATTCACAGCAGTGTCAAATTTTCTGGGTCACTGCATATGGGTGCCAGCGCCCTACAAGCAAACCAAAAATCAAGTCAATGCGACCAATGACATTACAGCCGGGTCATGTTATAGAGAGGTACATTGAAATTCAAAGGTCAGCACAAATGGTCAAAATCCCACATTGTCTCACCTTTCTGCCCGTTCGCAGCTCAGAAAACGAATATGACCATCCTCATCTCCTTGTGTAGCTGGACATAGACAAGTCCACCAAGAAAAACAGCCACATTTCTCTAAACAACTCGCCCAGGGCTGCTGAAAGCTCAAAAATAACCTATCTGACAGTTTGGGGCTTTTTACCCGTGAATCTTCACTTTGCGACTAAACTATTCACAGCAGTGTCAAATTTTCTGGGTCACTGCATATGGGTGCCAGCGCCCTACAAGCAAACCAAAAATCAAGTCAATGCGACCAATGACATTACAGCTGGGTCATGTTATAGAGAGGTACATTGAAATTCAAAGGTCAGCACAAATGGTCAAAATCCCACATTGTCTCACCTTCCTGCCCGTTCGCAGCTCAGAAACAGACAATGACCATCATCATCTGCTTATGTAGCTGGACATAGACAAGTCCACCAAGAAAAACAGCTACATTTCTCTAAAGAACCCGCTCAGGGCTGCTGAAAGCTCAAAAATAAACTAACTGACAGTTTGGGGCTTTTTACCCGTGAATCTTCACTTTGCGACTAAACTATTCACAGCAGTGTCAAATTTTGTGGGTCACTGCATATGGGTGCCAGCGCCCTTCAAGCAAACCAAAAATCAAATCAATGCGACCAATGACATTACAGCTGGGTCATGTTATAGAGAGGTACATTGAAATTCAAAGGTCAGCACAAATGGTCAAAATCCCACATTGTCTCACCTTTCTCAGCTCAGAAAACGAATATGGCCATCCTCATCTCCTTCTGTAGCTGGACATAGACAAGTCCAACAAGAAAAACAGCTACATTTCTCTAAAGAACTCGCCCAGGGCTGCTGAAAGCTCAAAAATAACCTATCTGACAGTTTGGGGCTTTTTACCCGTGAATCTTCACTTTGCGACTAAACTATTCACAGCAGTGTCAAATTTTCTGGGTCACTGCATATGGGTGCCAGTGCCCTACAAGCAAACCAAAAATCAAATCAATGCGAACAATGACATTACAGCTGGGTCATGTTATAGAGAGGTACATTGAAATTCAAAGGTCAGCGCAAATGGTCCAAATCCCACATTCTCTCACTTTTCTGCCCGTTCGCAGCACAGAAACAGACAATGACCATCATCATCTCCTTGTGTACCTGGACATAGACAAGTCCACCAAGAAAAACAGCTACATTTCTCTAAAGAACCCGCCCAGGGCTGCTGAAAGCTCAAAAATAACCTATCTGACAGTTTGGGGCTTTTTACCCGTGAATCTTCACTTTGCGACTAAACTATTCACAGCAGTGTCAAATTTTCTGGGTCACTGCATATGGGTGCCAGCGCCCTACAAGCAAACCAAAAATCGAATCAATGCGACCAATGACATTACAGCTGGGTCATGTTTTAGAGAGGTACATTGCAATTCAAAGGTCAGCACAAATGGTCAAAATCCCACATTGTCTCACCTTTCTGCCCGTTCGCAGCTCAGAAACAGACAATGACCATCATCATCTCCTTGTGTAGCTGGACATAGACAAGTCCACCAAGAAAAACAGCTACATTTCTCTAAAAAACCCGCCCAGGGCTGCTGAAAGCTCAAAAGTAACCTATCTGACAGTTTGGGGCTTTTTACCCGTGAATCTTCACTTTGCGACTAAACTATTCACAGCAGTGTCAAATTTTCTAGGTCACTGAATGTGGGTGCCAGCGCCCTACAAGCAAACCAAAAATCAAACCAATGCGACCATTGACAATGCAGCTGGGTCACGTTATAGAGACCTACATTGAAATTCAAAGGTCAGCACAAATGGTCAAAATCCCACATTGTCTCACCTTTCTGCCCGGTCGCAGCTCAGAAAACGAATATGGCCATCCTCATCTCCTTCTGTAGCTGGACATAGACAAGTCCACCAAGAAAAGCAGCCACATTTCTCTAAAGAATTCGCCCAGGGCTGCTGAGAGCTCAAAAATAACCTATCTGACAGTTTGGGGCTTTTTACCCGTGAATCTTCACTTTGCGACTAAACTATTCACAGCAGTGCCAAATTTTCTGGGTCACTGAATGTGGGTGCCAGCCCCTACAAGCAAACCAAATATCAAATCAATGCGACCATTGACAATGAAGCTGGGTCACGTTATAGAGACCTACATTGAAATTCAAAGGTCAGCACAAATGGTCAAAATCCCCCATTTTCTCACCTTTCTGCCATTTCGCAGCTCAGAAAACGAATATGACCATCCTCATATCCTTGTGTAGCTGGACATAGACAAGTCCAACAAGAAAAACAGCCACATTTCTCTAAAGAACTTGCCCAGGGCTGCTGAAAGCTGAAAAATAACCTATCTGACAGTTTGGGGCTTTTTACCCGTGAATCTTCACTTTGCGACTAAACTATTCACAGCAGTGTCAAATTTTCTAGGTCACTGCATATGGGTGCCAGCGCCCTACAAGCAAACCAAAAATCAAATCAATGCGACAAATGACATTACAGCTGGGTCATGTTATAGAGAGGTACATTGAAATTCAAAGGTCAGCACAAATGGTCAAAATCCCACATTGTCTCACCTTTCTGCGCGTTCGCAGCTCAGAAACAGACAATGACCATCATCATCTCCTTGTGTAGCTGGACATAGACAAGTCCACCAAGAAAAACAGCTACATTTCTCTAAAGAACCCGCCCAGGGCTGCTGAAAGCTCAAAAATAACCTATCTGACACTTTGGGGCTTTTTACCCATGAATCTTCACTTTGCGACTAAACTATTCACAGCAGTGTCAAATTTTCTAGGTAACTGAATGTGGGTGCCAGCTCCCTACAAGCAAACCAAAAATCAAATCAATGCGACCATTGACAATGCAGCTGGGTCACTTTATAGAGACCTACATTGAAATTCAAAGGTCAGCACAAATGGTCAAAATCCCACATTTTCTCACCTTTCTGCCCGTTCGCAGCTCAGAAAACGAATATGGCCATCCTCATCTCCTTGTGTAGCTGGACATAGACAAGTCCACCAAGAAAAACAGCCACATTTCTCTAAAGAACTCGCCCAGGGCTGCTGAAAGCTCAAAAATAACCTATCTGACAGTTTGGGGCTTTTTACCCGTGAATCTTCACTTTGCGACTAAACTATTCACAGCAGTGTCAAATTTTCTGGGTCACTGCATATGGGTGCCAGTGCCCTACAAGCAAACCAAAAATCAAATCAATGCGAACAATGACATTACAGCTGGGTCATGTTATAGAGAGGTACATTGAAATTCAAAGGTCAGCGCAAATGGTCCAAATCCCACATTCTCTCACTTTTCTGCCCGTTCGCAGCTCAGAAACAGACAATGACCATCATCATCTCCTTGTGTACCTGGACATAGACAAGTCCACCAAGAAAAACAGCTACATTTCTCTAAAGAACCCGCCCAGGGCTGCTGAAAGCTCAAAAATAACCTATCTGACACTTTGGGGCTTTTTACCCGTGAATCTTCACTTTGCGACTAAACTATTCACAGCAATGTCAAATTTTCTAGGTCACTGCATATGGGTGCCAGCGCCCTACAAGCAAACCAAAAATCGAATCAATGCGACCAATGACATTACAGCTGGGTCATGTTATAGAGAGGTACATTGCAATTCAAAGGTCAGCACAAATGGTCAAAATCCCACATTGTCTCACCTTTCTGCCCGTTCGCAGCTCAGAAACAGACAATGACCATCATCATCTCCTTGTGTAGCTGGACATAGACAAGTCCACCAAGAAAAACAGCTACATTTCTCTAAAGAACCCGCCCAGGGCTGCTGAAAGCTCAAAAGTAACCTATCTGACAGTTTGGGGCTTTTTACCCGTGAATCTTCACTTTGCGACTAAACTATTCACAGCAGTGTCAAATTTTCTAGGTCACTGAATGTGGGTGCCAGCGCCCTACAAGCAAACCAAAAATCAAACCAATGCGACCATTGACAATGCAGCTGGGTCACGTTATAGAGACCTACATTGAAATTCAAAGGTCAGCACAAATGGTCAAAATCCCACATTGTCTCACCTTTCTGCCCGTTCGCAGCTCAGAAAACGAATATGGCCCTCCTCATCTCCTTCTGTAGCTGGACATAGACAAGTCCACCAAGAAAAACAGCCAGATTTCTCTAAAGAATTCGCCCAGGGCTGCTGAGAGCTCAAAAATAACCTATCTGACAGTTTGGGGCTTTTTACCCGTGAATCTTCACTTTGCGACTAAACTATTCACAGCAGTGCCAAATTTTCTGGGTCACTGAATGTGGGTGCCAGCCCCTACAAGCAAACCAAATATCAAATCAATGCGACCATTGACAATGCAGTGGGGCACGTTATAGAGACCTACATTGAAATTCAAAGGTCAGCACAAATGGTCAAAATCCCACATTTTCTCACCTTTCTGCCATTTCGCAGCTCAGAAAACGAATATGACCATCCTCATATCCTTGTGTAGCTGGACATAGACAAGTCCAACAAGAAAAACAGCCACATTTCTCCAAAGAACTTGCCCAGGGCTGCTGAAAGCTGAAAAATAACCTATCTGACAGTTTGGAGCTTTTTACCCGTGAATCTTCACTTTGCGACTAAACTTTTCACAGCAGTGTCAAATTTTCTGGGTCACTGCATATGGGTGCCAGCGCCCTACAAGCAAACCAAAAATCAAATCAATGTGACCAATGACATTACAGCTGGGTTATGTTATAGAGAGGTACATTGAAATTCAAAGGTCAGCCAGCACAAATGGTCAAAATCCCACATTGTCTCACCTTTCTGCCCGTTCGCAGCTCAGAAAACGAATATGACCATCCTCATCTCCTTGTGTAGCTGGACATAGACAAGTCCACCAAGAAAAATAGCCACATTTCTCAAAAGAACTCGCCCAGAGCTGGTGAAAGCTGAAAAATAACCTATCTGACAGTTTGGGGCTTTTTACCCGTGAATCTTCACTTTGCGACTAAACTATTCACAGCAGTGTCAAATTTTCTGGGTCACTGCATATGGGTGCCAGCGCCCTACAAGCAAACCAAAAATCAAGTCAATGCGACCAATGACATTACAGCTGGGTCATGTTATAGAGAGGTACATTGAAATTCAAAGGTCAGCGCAAATGGTCAAAATCCCACATTGTCTCACAATTCTGCCCGTTCGCAGCTCAGAAAAAGAATATGACCATCCGCATCTCCTTGTGTAGCTGGACATAGACAAGTCCACCAAGAAAAACAGCCACATTTCTCTAAAGAACTCGCCCAGGGCTGCTGAAAGCTCAAAAATAACCTATCTGACAGTTTGGGGCTTTTTACCCGTGAATCTTCACTTTGCGACTAAACTATTCACAGCAGTGTCAAATTTTCTGGGTCACTGCATATGGGTGCCAGCGCCCTACAAGCAAACCAAAAATCAAGTCAATGCGACCAATGACATTACAGCCGGGTCATGTTATAGAGAGGTACATTGAAATTCAAAGGTCAGCACAAATGGTCAAAATCCCACATTGTCTCACCTTTCTGCCCGTTCGCAGCTCAGAAAACGAATATGACCATCCTCATCTCCTTGTGTAGCTGGACATAGACAAGTCCACCAAGAAAAACAGCCACATTTCTCTAAAGAACTCGCCCAGGGCTGGTGAAAGCTCAAAAATAACCTATCTGACAGTTTGGGGCTTTTTACCCGTGAATCTTCACTTTGCGACTAAACTATTCACAGCAGTGTCAAATTTTCTGGGTCACTGCATATGAGTGCCAGCGCTCTACAAGCAAACCAAAAATCAAATCAATGCGACCAATGACATTACAGCTGGGTCATGTTATAGAGAGGTACATTGAAATTCAAAGGTCAGCACAAATGGTCAAAATCCCACATTGTCTCACCTTCCTGCCCGTTCGCAGCTCAGAAACAGACAATGACCATCATCATCTGCTTATGTAGCTGGACATAGACAAGTCCACCAAGAAAAACAGCTACATTTCTCTAAAGAACCCGCTCAGGGCTGCTGAAAGCTCAAAAATAAACTAACTGACAGTTTGGGGCTTTTTACCCGTGAATCTTCACTTTGCGACTAAACTATTCACAGCAGTGTCAAATTTTGTGGGTCACTGCATATGGGTGCCAGCGCCCTTCAAGCAAACCAAAAATCAAATCAATGCGACCAATGACATTACAGCTGGGTCATGTTATAGAGAGGTACATTGAAATTCAAAGGTCAGCACAAATGGTCAAAATCCCACATTGTCTCACCTTTCTCAGCTCAGAAAACGAATATGGCCATCCTCATCTCCTTCTGTAGCTGGACATAGACAAGTCCAACAAGAAAAACAGCTACATTTCTCTAAAGAACTCGCCCAGGGCTGCTGAAAGCTCAAAAATAACCTATCTGACAGTTTGGGGCTTTTTACCCGTGAATCTTCACTTTGCGACTAAACTATTCACAGCAGTGTCAAATTTTCTGGGTCACTGCATATGGGTGCCAGTGCCCTACAAGCAAACCAAAAATCAAATCAATGCGAACAATGACATTACAGCTGGGTCATGTTATAGAGAGGTACATTGAAATTCAAAGGTCAGCGCAAATGGTCCAAATCCCACATTCTCTCACTTTTCTGCCCGTTCGCAGCACAGAAACAGACAATGACCATCATCATCTCCTTGTGTACCTGGACATAGACAAGTCCACCAAGAAAAACAGCTACATTTCTCTAAAGAACCCGCCCAGGGCTGCTGAAAGCTCAAAAATAACCTATCTGACAGTTTGGGGCTTTTTACCCGTGAATCTTCACTTTGCGACTAAACTATTCACAGCAGTGTCAAATTTTCTGGGTCACTGCATATGGGTGCCAGCGCCCTACAAGCAAACCAAAAATCGAATCAATGCGACCAATGACATTACAGCTGGGTCATGTTTTAGAGAGGTACATTGCAATTCAAAGGTCAGCACAAATGGTCAAAATCCCACATTGTCTCACCTTTCTGCCCGTTCGCAGCTCAGAAACAGACAATGACCATCATCATCTCCTTGTGTAGCTGGACATAGACAAGTCCACCAAGAAAAACAGCTACATTTCTCTAAAAAACCCGCCCAGGGCTGCTGAAAGCTCAAAAGTAACCTATCTGACAGTTTGGGGCTTTTTACCCGTGAATCTTCACTTTGCGACTAAACTATTCACAGCAGTGTCAAATTTTCTAGGTCACTGAATGTGGGTGCCAGCGCCCTACAAGCAAACCAAAAATCAAACCAATGCGACCATTGACAATGCAGCTGGGTCACGTTATAGAGACCTACATTGAAATTCAAAGGTCAGCACAAATGGTCAAAATCCCACATTGTCTCACCTTTCTGCCCGGTCGCAGCTCAGAAAACGAATATGGCCATCCTCATCTCCTTCTGTAGCTGGACATAGACAAGTCCACCAAGAAAAGCAGCCACATTTCTCTAAAGAATTCGCCCAGGGCTGCTGAGAGCTCAAAAATAACCTATCTGACAGTTTGGGGCTTTTTACCCGTGAATCTTCACTTTGCGACTAAACTATTCACAGCAGTGCCAAATTTTCTGGGTCACTGAATGTGGGTGCCAGCCCCTACAAGCAAACCAAATATCAAATCAATGCGACCATTGACAATGCAGCTGGGTCACGTTATAGAGACCTACATTGAAATTCAAAGGTCAGCACAAATGGTCAAAATCCCCCATTTTCTCACCTTTCTGCCATTTCGCAGCTCAGAAAACGAATATGACCATCCTCATATCCTTGTGTAGCTGGACATAGACAAGTCCAACAAGAAAAACAGCCACATTTCTCTAAAGAACTTGCCCAGGGCTGCTGAAAGCTGAAAAATAACCTATCTGACAGTTTGGGGCTTTTTACCCGTGAATCTTCACTTTGCGACTAAACTATTCACAGCAGTGTCAAATTTTCTAGGTCACTGCATATGGGTGCCAGCGCCCTACAAGCAAACCAAAAATCAAATCAATGCGACAAATGACATTACAGCTGGGTCATGTTATAGAGAGGTACATTGAAATTCAAAGGTCAGCACAAATGGTCAAAATCCCACATTGTCTCACCTTTCTGCGCGTTCGCAGCTCAGAAACAGACAATGACCATCATCATCTCCTTGTGTAGCTGGACATAGACAAGTCCACCAAGAAAAACAGCTACATTTCTCTAAAGAACCCGCCCAGGGCTGCTGAAAGCTCAAAAATAACCTATCTGACACTTTGGGGCTTTTTACCCATGAATCTTCACTTTGCGACTAAACTATTCACAGCAGTGTCAAATTTTCTAGGTAACTGAATGTGGGTGCCAGCTCCCTACAAGCAAACCAAAAATCAAATCAATGCGACCATTGACAATGCAGCTGGGTCACTTTATAGAGACCTACATTGAAATTCAAAGGTCAGCACAAATGGTCAAAATCCCACATTTTCTCACCTTTCTGCCCGTTCGCAGCTCAGAAAACGAATATGGCCATCCTCATCTCCTTGTGTAGCTGGACATAGACAAGTCCACCAAGAAAAACAGCCACATTTCTCTAAAGAACTCGCCCAGGGCTGCTGAAAGCTCAAAAATAACCTATCTGACAGTTTGGGGCTTTTTACCCGTGAATCTTCACTTTGCGACTAAACTATTCACAGCAGTGTCAAATTTTCTGGGTCACTGCATATGGGTGCCAGTGCCCTACAAGCAAACCAAAAATCAAATCAATGCGAACAATGACATTACAGCTGGGTCATGTTATAGAGAGGTACATTGAAATTCAAAGGTCAGCGCAAATGGTCCAAATCCCACATTCTCTCACTTTTCTGCCCGTTCGCAGCTCAGAAACAGACAATGACCATCATCATCTCCTTGTGTACCTGGACATAGACAAGTCCACCAAGAAAAACAGCTACATTTCTCTAAAGAACCCGCCCAGGGCTGCTGAAAGCTCAAAAATAACCTATCTGACACTTTGGGGCTTTTTACCCGTGAATCTTCACTTTGCGACTAAACTATTCACAGCAATGTCAAATTTTCTAGGTCACTGCATATGGGTGCCAGCGCCCTACAAGCAAACCAAAAATCGAATCAATGCGACCAATGACATTACAGCTGGGTCATGTTATAGAGAGGTACATTGCAATTCAAAGGTCAGCACAAATGGTCAAAATCCCACATTGTCTCACCTTTCTGCCCGTTCGCAGCTCAGAAACAGACAATGACCATCATCATCTCCTTGTGTAGCTGGACATAGACAAGTCCACCAAGAAAAACAGCTACATTTCTCTAAAGAACCCGCCCAGGGCTGCTGAAAGCTCAAAAGTAACCTATCTGACAGTTTGGGGTTTTTACCCGTGAATCTTCACTTTGCGACTAAACTATTCACAGCAGTGTCAAATTTTCTAGGTCACTGAATGTGGGTGCCAGCGCCCTACAAGCAAACCAAAAATCAAACCAATGCGACCATTGACAATGCAGCTGGGTCACGTTATAGAGACCTACATTGAAATTCAAAGGTCAGCACAAATGGTCAAAATCCCACATTGTCTCACCTTTCTGCCCGTTCGCAGCTCAGAAAACGAATATGGCCCTCCTCATCTCCTTCTGTAGCTGGACATAGACAAGTCCACCAAGAAAAACAGCCAGATTTCTCTAAAGAATTCGCCCAGGGCTGCTGAGAGCTCAAAAATAACCTATCTGACAGTTTGGGGCTTTTTACCCGTGAATCTTCACTTTGCGACTAAACTATTCACAGCAGTGCCAAATTTTCTGGGTCACTGAATGTGGGTGCCAGCCCCTACAAGCAAACCAAATATCAAATCAATGCGACCATTGACAATGCAGTGGGGCACGTTATAGAGACCTACATTGAAATTCAAAGGTCAGCACAAATGGTCAAAATCCCACATTTTCTCACCTTTCTGCCATTTCGCAGCTCAGAAAACGAATATGACCATCCTCATATCCTTGTGTAGCTGGACATAGACAAGTCCAACAAGAAAAACAGCCACATTTCTCTAAAGAACTTGCCCAGGGCTGCTGAAAGCTGAAAAATAACCTATCTGACAGTTTGGAGCTTTTTACCCGTGAATCTTCACTTTGCGACTAAACTTTTCACAGCAGTGTCAAATTTTCTGGGTCACTGCATATGGGTGCCAGCGCCCTACAAGCAAACCAAAAATCAAATCAATGTGACCAATGACATTACAGCTGGGTTATGTTATAGAGAGGTACATTGAAATTCAAAGGTCAGCCAGCACAAATGGTCAAAATCCCACATTGTCTCACCTTTCTGCCCGTTCGCAGCTCAGAAAACGAATATGACCATCCTCATCTCCTTGTGTAGCTGGACATAGACAAGTCCACCAAGAAAAATAGCCACATTTCTCAAAAGAACTCGCCCAGAGCTGGTGAAAGCTGAAAAATAACCTATCTGACAGTTTGGGGCTTTTTACCCGTGAATCTTCACTTTGCGACTAAACTATTCACAGCAGTGTCAAATTTTCTGGGTCACTGCATATGGGTGCCAGCGCCCTACAAGCAAACCAAAAATCAAGTCAATGCGACCAATGACATTACAGCTGGGTCATGTTATAGAGAGGTACATTGAAATTCAAAGGTCAGCGCAAATGGTCAAAATCCCACATTGTCTCACAATTCTGCCCGTTCGCAGCTCAGAAAAAGAATATGACCATCCGCATCTCCTTGTGTAGCTGGACATAGACAAGTCCACCAAGAAAAACAGCCACATTTCTCTAAAGAACTCGCCCAGGGCTGCTGAAAGCTCAAAAATAACCTATCTGACAGTTTGGGGCTTTTTACCCGTGAATCTTCACTTTGCGACTAAACTATTCACAGCAGTGTCAAATTTTCTGGGTCACTGCATATGGGTGCCAGCGCCCTACAAGCAAACCAAAAATCAAATCACTGCGACAAATGACATTACAGCTGGGTCATGTTATAGAGAGGTACATTGAAATTCAAAGGTCAGCACAAATGGTCAAAATCCCACATTGTCTCACCTTTCTGCGCGTTCGCAGCTCAGAAACAGACAATGACCATCATCATCTCCTTGTGTAGCTGGACATAGACAAGTCCACCAAGAAAAACAGCTACATTTCTCTAAAGAACCCGCCCAGGGCTGCTGAAAGCTCAAAAATAACCTATCTGACACTTTGGGGCTTTTTACCCATGAATCTTCACTTTGCGACTAAACTATTCACAGCAGTGTCAAATTTTCTAGGTCACTGAATGTGGGTGCCAGCGCCCTACAAGCAAACCAAAAATCAAATCAATGCGACCATTGACAATGCAGCTGGGTCACTTTATAGAGACCTACATTGAAATTCAAAGGTCAGCACAAATGGTCAAAATCCCACATTTTCTCACCTTTCTGCCCGTTCGCAGCTCAGAAAACGAATATGGCCATCCTCATCTCCTTGTGTAGCTGGACATACACAAGTCCACCAAGAAAAACAGCCACATTTCTCTAAAGAACTCGCCCAGGGCTGCTGAAAGCTCAAAAATAACCTATCTGACAGTTTGGGGCTTTTTACCCGTGAATCTTCACTTTGCGACTAAACTATTCACAGCAGTGTCAAATTTTCTGGGTCACTGCATATGGGTGCCAGTGCCCTACAAGCAAACCAAAAATCAAATCAATGCGAACAATGACATTACAGCTGGGTCATGTTATAGAGAGGTACATTGAAATTCAAAGGTCAGCGCAAATGGTCCAAATCCCACATTCTCTCACTTTTCTGCCCGTTCGCAGCTCAGAAACAGACAATGACCATCATCATCTCCTTGTGTACCTGGACATAGACAAGTCCACCAAGAAAAACAGCTACATTTCTCTAAAGAACCCGCCCAGGGCTGCTGAAAGCTCAAAAATAACCTATCTGACACTTTGGGGCTTTTTACCCGTGAATCTTCACTTTGCGACTAAACTATTCACAGCAATGTCAAATTTTCTAGGTCACTGCATATGGGTGCCAGCGCCCTACAAGCAAACCAAAAATCGAATCAATGCGACCAATGACATTACAGCTGGGTCATGTTATAGAGAGGTACATTGCAATTCAAAGGTCAGCACAAATGGTCAAAATCCCACATTGTCTCACCTTTCTGCCCGTTCGCAGCTCAGAAACAGACAATGACCATCATCATCTCCTTGTGTAGCTGGACATAGACAAGTCCACCAAGAAAAACAGCTACATTTCTCTAAAGAACCCGCCCAGGGCTGCTGAAAGCTCAAAAGTAACCTATCTGACAGTTTGGGGCTTTTTACCCGTGAATCTTCACTTTGCGACTAAACTATTCACAGCAGTGTCAAATTTTCTAGGTCACTGAATGTGGGTGCCAGCGCCCTACAAGCAAACCAAAAATCAAACCAATGCGACCATTGACAATGCAGCTGGGTCACGTTATAGAGACCTACATTGAAATTCAAAGGTCAGCACAAATGGTCAAAATCCCACATTGTCTCACCTTTCTGCCCGTTCGCAGCTCAGAAAACGAATATGGCCATCCTCATCTCCTTCTGTAGCTGGACATAGACAAGTCCACCAAGAAAAACAGCCGGATTTCTCTAAAGAATTCGCCCAGGGCTGCTGAGAGCTCAAAAATAACCTATCTGACAGTTTGGGGCTTTTTACCCGTGAATCTTCACTTTGCGACTAAACTATTCACAGCAGTGCCAAATTTTCTGGGTCACTGAATGTGGGTGCCAGCCCCTACAAGCAAACCAAATATCAAATCAATGCGACCATTGACAATGCAGTGGGGCACGTTATAGAGACCTACATTGAAATTCAAAGGTCAGCACAAATGGTCAAAATCCCACATTTTCTCACCTTTCTGCCATTTCGCAGCTCAGAAAACGAATATGACCATCCTCATATCCTTGTGTAGCTGGACATAGACAAGTCCAACAAGAAAAACAGCCACATTTCTCTAAAGAACTTGCCCAGGGCTGCTGAAAGCTGAAAAATAACCTATCGGACAGTTTGGAGCTTTTTACCCGTGAATCTTCACTTTGCGACTAAACTATTCACAGCAGTGTCAAATTTTCTGGGTCACTGCATATGGGTGCCAGCGCCCTACAAGCAAACCAAAAATCAAATCAATGTGACCAATGACATTACAGCTGGGTTATGTTATAGAGAGGTACATTGAAATTCAAAGGTCAGCCAGCACAAATGGTCAAAATCCCACATTGTCTCACCTTTCTGCCCGTTCACAGCTCAGAAAACGAATATGACCATCCTCATCTCCTTATGTAGCTGGACATAGACAAGTCCACCAAGAAAAATAGCCACATTTCTCTAAAGAACTCGCCCAGGGCTGGTGAAAGCTGAAAAATAACCTATCTGACAGTTTGGGGCTTTTTACCCGTGAATCTTCACTTTGCGACTAAACTATTCACAGCAGTGTCAAATTTTCTGGGTCACTGCATATGGGTGCCAGCGCCCTACAAGCAAACCAAAAATCAAGTCAATGCGACCAATGACATTACAGCTGGGTCATGTTATAGAGAGGTACATTGAAATTCAAAGGTCAGCGCAAATGGTAAAAATCCCACATTGTCTCACAATTCTGCCCGTTCGCAGCTCAGAAAAAGAATATGACCATCCTCATCTCCTTGTGTAGCTGGACATAGACAAGTCCACCAAGAAAAACAGCCACATTTCTCTAAAGAACTCGCCCAGGGCTGCTGAAAGCTCAAAAATAACCTATCTGACAGTTTGGGGCTTTTTACCCGTGAATCTTCACTTTGCGACTAAACTATTCACAGCAGTGTCAAATTTTCTAGGTCACTGCATATGGGTGCCAGCGCCCTACAAGCAAACCAAAAATCAAATCAATGCGACAAATGACATTACAGCTGGGTCATGTTATAGAGAGGTACATTGAAATTCAAAGGTCAGCACAAATGGTCAAAATCCCACATTGTCTCACCTTTCTGCACGTTCGCAGCTCAGAAACAGACAATGACCATCATCATCTCCTTGTGTAGCTGGACATAGACAAGTCCACCAAGAAAAACAGCTACATTTCTCTAAAGAACCCGCCCAGGGCTGCTGAAAGCTCAAAAATAACCTATCTGACACTTTGGGGCTTTTTACCCATGAATCTTCACTTTGCGACTAAACTATTCACAGCAGTGTCAAATTTTCTAGGTAACTGAATGTGGGTGCCAGCTCCCTACAAGCAAACCAAAAATCAAATCAATGCGACCATTGACAATGCAGCTGGGTCACTTTATAGAGACCTACATTGAAATTCAAAGGTCAGCACAAATGGTCAAAATCCCACATTTTCTCACCTTTCTGCCCGTTCGCAGCTCAGAAAACGAATATGGCCATCCTCATCTCCTTGTGTAGCTGGACATAGACAAGTCCACCAAGAAAAACAGCCACATTTCTCTAAAGAACTCGCCCAGGGCTGCTGAAAGCTCAAAAATAACCTATCTGACAGTTTGGGGCTTTTTACCCGTGAATCTTCACTTTGCGACTAAACTATTCACAGCAGTGTCAAATTTTCTGGGTCACTGAATGTGGGTGCCAGCGCCCTCCAAGCAAACCAAAAATCAAATCAATGCGACCAATGATATTACAGCTGGGTCGTGTTATAGAGAGGTACATTGAAATTCAAAGGTCAGCACAAATGGTCAAAATCCCACATTGTCTCACCTTTCTGCCCGTTCGCAGCTCAGTAACGGACAATGACCATCCTCATCTCCTTGTGTAGCTGGACATAGACAAGTCCACCAAGAAAAACAGCTACATTTCTCTAAAGAACCCGCCCAGGGCTGCTGAAAGCTCAAAAATAACCTATCTGACAGTTTGGGGCTATTTACCCGTGAATCTTCACTTTGCGACTAAACTATTTACAGCAATGTCAAATTTTCTAGGTCACTGAATGTGGGTGCCAGCGCCCTCCAAGCAAACCAAAAATCAAATTAATGCGACCATTGACAATGCAGCTGGGTCACGTTGTAGAGACCTACATTGAAATTCAAAGGTCTGCACAAATGGTCAAAATCCCACATTGTCTCACCTTTCTGCACGTTCGCAGCTCAGAAACAGACAATGATCATCATCATCTCCTTGTGTAGCTGGACATAGACAAGTCCACCAAGAAAAACAGCTACATTTCTCTAAAGAACCCGCCCAGGGCTGCTGAAAGCTCAAAAATAACCTATCTGACAGTTTGGGGCTTTTTACCCGTGAATCTTCACTTTGCGACTAAACTATTCACAGCAGTGTCAAATTTTCTAGGTCACTGAATGTGGGTGCCAGCGCCCTACAAGCAAACCAAAAATCAAATCAATGAGACCATTGACAATGCAGCTGGGTCACTTTATAGAGACCTACATTGAAATTCAAAGGTCAGCACAAATGGTCAAAATCCGACATTTTCTCACCTTTCTGCCCGTTCGCAGCTCACAAAACGAATATGGCCATCCTCATCTCCTTGTGTAGCTGGACATAGACAAGTCCACCAAGAAAAACAGCCACATTTCTCTAAATAACTCGCCCAGGGCTGCTGAAAGCTCAAAAATAACCTATCTGACAGTTTGGGGCTTTTTACCCGTGAATCTTCACTTTGCGACTAAACTATTCACAGCAGTGTCAAATTTTCTAGACCACTGAATGTGGGTGCCAGCGCCCTCCAAGAAAACCAAAAATCAAATCAATGCGACCAATGATATTACAGCTGGGTCGTGTTATAGAGAGGCACATTGAAATTCAAAGGTCAGCACAAATGGTCAAAATCCCACATTGTCTCACCTTTCTGCCCGTTCGCAGCTCAGTAACGGACAATGACCATCTTCATCTCCTTGTGTAGCTGGACATAGACAAGTCCACCAAGAAAAACAGCTACATTTCTCTAAAGAACCCGCCCAGGGCTGCTGAAAGCTCAAAAATAACCTATCTGACAGTTTGGGGCTTTTTACCCGTGAATCTTCACTTTGCGACTAAACTATTTACAGCAATGTCAAATTTTCTAGGTCACTGAATGTGGGTGCCAGCGCCCTCCAAGCAAACCAAAAATCAAAGTAATGCGACCATTGACAATGCAGCTGGGTCACGTTATAGAGACCTACATTGAAATTCAAAGGTCAGCACAAATGGTCAAAATCCCACATTTTCTCACCTTTCTGCCCGTTCGCAGCTCAGAAAACGAATATGACCATCCTCATCTCCTTGTGTAGCTGGACATAGACAAGTCAACCAAGAAAAACAGCCACATTTCTCTAAAGAACTCGCCCAGGGCTGCTGAAAGCTCAAAAATAACCTATCTGACAGTTTGGGGCTTTTTACCCGTGAATCTTCACTTTGCGACTAAACTATTCACAGCAGTGTCAAATTTTCTGGGTCACTGCATATGGGTGCCAGCGCCCTACAAGCAAACCAAAAATCAAGTCGATGCGACCAATGACATTACAGCTGGGTCATGTTATAGAGAGGTACATTGAAATTCAAAGGTCAGCACAAATGGTCAAAATCCCACATTGTCTCACCTTTCTGCCCTTTCGCAGCTCAGAAAACGAATATGACCATCCTCATCTCCTTGTGTAGCTGGACATAGACAAGTCAACCAAGAAAAACAGCCACATTTCTCTAAAGAACTCGCCCAGGGCTGCTGAAAGCTCAAAAATAACCTATCTGACAGTTTGGGGCTTTTTACCCGTGAATCTTCACTTTGCGACTAAACTATTCACAGCCGTGTCAAATTTTCTGGGTCACTGCATATTGGTGCCAGCGCCCTACAAGCAAACCAAAAATCAAGTCAATGCGACCAATGACATTACAGCCGGGTCATGTTATAGAGAGGTACATTGAAATTCAAAGGTCAGCACAAATGGTCAAAATCCCACATTGTCTCACCTTTCTGCCCGTTCGCAGCTCAGAAAACGAATATGACCATCCTCATCTCCTTGTGTAGCTGGACATAGACAAGTCCACCAAGAAAAACAGCCACATTTCTCTAAAGAACTCGCCCAGGGCTGGTGAAAGCTCAAAAATAACCTATCTGACAGTTTGGGGCTTTTTACCCGTGAATCTTCACTTTGGGACTAAACTATTCACAGCAGTGTCAAATTTTGTGGGTCACTGCATATGGGCGCCAGCGCTCTACAAGCAAACCAAAAATCAAATCAATGCGACCAATGACATTACAGCTGGGTCATGTTATAGAGAGGTACATTGAAATTCAAAGGTCAGCACAAATGGTCAAAATCCCACATTGTCTCACCTTTCTGCCCGTTCGCAGCTCAGAAACAGACAATGACCATCATCATCTGCTTATGTACCTGGACATAGACAAGTCCACCAAGAAAAACAGCTACATTTCTCTAAAGAACCCGCTCAGGGCTGCTGAAAGCTCAAAAATAACCTAACTGACAGTTTGGGGCTTTTTACCCGTGAATCTTCACTTTGCGACTAAACTATTCACAGCAGTGTCAAATTTTGTGGGTCACTGCATATGGGTGCCAGCGCCCTTCAAGCAAACCAAAAATCAAATCAATGCGACCAATGACATTACAGCTGGGTCATGTTATAGAGAGGTACATTGAAATTCAAAGGTCACCACAAATGGTGAAAATCCCACATTGTCTCACCTTTCTGCACGTTCGCAGCTCAGAAACAGACAATGACCATCATCATCTCCTTGTGTAGCTGGACATAGACAAGTCCACCAACAAAAACAGCTACATTTCTCTAAAGAACCCGCCCAGGGCTGCTGAAAGCTCAAAAATAACCTATCTGACACTTTGGGGCTTTTTACCCATGAATCTTCACTTTGCGACTAAACTATTCACAGCAGTGTCAAATTTTCTAGGTAACTGAATGTGGGTGCCAGCTCCCTACAAGCAAACCAAAAATCAAATCAATGCGACCATTGACAATGCAGCTGGGTCACTTTATAGAGACCTACATTGAAATTCAAAGGTCAGCACAAATGGTCAAAATCCCACATTTTCTCACCTTTCTGCCCGTTCGCAGCTCAGAAAACGAATATGGCCATCCTCATCTCCTTGTGTAGCTGGACATAGACAAGTCCACCAAGAAAAACAGCCACATTTCTCTAAAGAACTCGCCCAGGGCTGCTGAAAGCTCAAAAATAACCTATCTGACAGTTTGGGGCTTTTTACCCGTGAATCTTCACTTTGCGACTAAACTATTCACAGCAGTGTCAAATTTTCTGGGTCACTGAATGTGGGTGCCAGCGCTCTCCAAGCAAACCAAAAATCAAATCAATGCGACCAATGATATTACAGCTGGGTCGTGTTATAGAGAGGTACATTGAAATTCAAAGGTCAGCACAAATGGTCAAAATCCCACATTGTCTCACCTTTCTGCCCGTTCGCAGCTCAGTAACGGACAATGACCATCCTCATCTCCTTGTGTAGCTGGACATAGACAAGTCCACCAAGAAAAACAGCTACATTTCTCTAAAGAACCCGCCCAGGGCTGCTGAAAGCTCAAAAATAACCTATCTGACAGTTTGGGGCTATTTACCCGTGAATCTTCACTTTGCGACTAAACTATTTACAGCAATGTCAAATTTTCTAGGTCACTGAATGTGGGTGCCAGCGCCCTCCAAGCAAACCAAAAATCAAATTAATGCGACCATTGACAATGCAGCTGGGTCACGTTATAGAGACCTACATTGAAATTCAAAGGTCTGCACAAATGGTCAAAATCCCACATTGTCTCACCTTTCTGCACGTTCGCAGCTCAGAAACAGACAATGATCATCATCATCTCCTTGTGTAGCTGGACATAGACAAGTCCACCAAGAAAAACAGCTACATTTCTCTAAAGAACCCGCCCAGGGCTGCTGAAAGCTCAAAAATAACCTATCTGACAGTTTGGGGCTTTTTACCCGTGAATCTTCACTTTGCGACTAAACTATTCACAGCAGTGTCAAATTTTCTAGGTCACTGAATGTGGGTGCCAGCGCCCTACAAGCAAACCAAAAATCAAATCAATGAGACCATTGACAATGCAGCTGGGT
This sequence comes from Sycon ciliatum, assembly GCF_964019385.1. NCBI lineage: Eukaryota > Metazoa > Porifera > Calcarea > Leucosolenida > Sycettidae > Sycon > Sycon ciliatum. The sequence goes on along the minus strand of NC_088648.1, from coordinate 12,401,393 downwards.
CACTTTATAGAGACCTACATTGAAATTCAAAGGTCAGCACAAATGGTCAAAATCCGACATTTTCTCACCTTTCTGCCCGTTCGCAGCTCAGAAAACGAATATGGCCATCCTCATCTCCTTGTGTAGCTGGACATAGACAAGTCCACCAAGAAAAACAGCCACATTTCTCTAAAGAACTCGCCCAGGGCTGCTGAAAGCTCAAAAATAACCTATCTGACAGTTTGGGGCTTTTTACCCGTGAATCTTCACTTTGCGACTAAACTATTCACAGCAGTGTCAAATTTTCTGGGTCACTGCATATGGGTGCCAGCGCCCTACAAGCAAACCAAAAATCAAATCAATGCGACCAATGACATTACAGCTGGGTCATGTTATAGAGAGGTACATTGAAATTCAAAGGTCAGCACAAATGGTCAAAATCCCACATTGTCTCACCTTTCTGCCCGTTCGCAGCTCAGAAACAGACAATGACCATCATCATCTCCTTGTGTAGCTGGACATAGACAAGTCCACCAAGAAAAACAGCTACATTTCTCTAAAGAACCCGCCCAGGGCTGCTGAAAGCTCAAAAATAACCTATCTGACAGTTTGGGGCTTTTTACCCGTGAATCTTCACTTTGCGACTAAACTATTCACAGCAGTGTCAAATTTTCTGGGTCACTGCATATGGGTGCCAGCGCCCTACAAGCAAACCAAAAATCAAATCAATGCGACCAATGACATTACAGCTGGGTCATGTTATAGAGAGGTACATTGAAATTCAAAGGTCAGCACAAATGGTCAAAATCCCACATTGTCTCACCTTTCTGCCCGTTCGCAGCTCAGAAACAGACAATGACCATCATCATCTCCTTGTGTAGCTGGACATAGACAAGTCCACCAAGAAAAACAGCTACATTTCTCTAAAGAACCCGCCCAGGGCTACTGACAGCTCAAAAATAACCTATCAGACAGTTTGGGGCTTTTTACCCGTGAATCTTCACTTTGCGACTAAACTATTCACAGCAGTGCCAAATTTTCTGGGTCACTGAATGTGGGTGCCAGCGCCCTACAAGCAAACCAAAAATCAAACCAATGCGATCATTGACAATGCAGCTGGGTCACGTTATAGAGACCTACATTGAAATTCAAAGGTCAGCACAAATGGTCAAAATCCCACATTGTCTCACCTTTCTGCCCGTTCGCAGCTCAGAAAACGAATATGGCCCTCCTCATCTCCTTCTGTAGCTGGACATAGACAAGTCCAACAAGAAAAACAGCTACATTTCTCTAAAGAACCCGCCCAGGGCTGCTGAAAGCTCAAAAATAACCTATCTGACAGTTTGGGGCTTTTTACCCGTGATTCTTTACTTTGCGACTAAACTATTCACAGCAGTGTCAAATTTTCTCGGCCACTGAATGTGGGTGCCAGCGCCCTCCAAGCAAACCAAAAATCAAATCAATGCGACCATTGACAATGCAGCTGGGTCACGTTATAGAGACCTACATTGAAATTCAAAGGTCAGCACAAATGGTAAAAATCCCACATTGTCTCACAATTCTGCCCGTTCGCAGCTCAGAAAAAGAATATGACCATCCTCATCTCCTTGTGTAGCTGGACATAGACAAGTCCACCAAGAAAAACAGCCACATTTCTCTAAAGAACTCGCCCAGGGCTGCTGAAAGCTCAAAAATAACCTATCTGACAGTTTGGGGCTTTTTACCCGTGAATCTTCACTTTGCGACTAAACTATTCACAGCAGTGTCAAATTTTCTAGGTCACTGCATATGGGTGCCAGCGCCCTACAAGCAAACCAAAAATCAAATCAATGCGACAAATGACATTACAGCTGGGTCATGTTATAGAGAGGTACATTGAAATTCAAAGGTCAGCACAAATGGTCAAAATCCCACATTGTCTCACCTTTCTGCACGTTCGCAGCTCAGAAACAGACAATGACCATCATCATCTCCTTGTGTAGCTGGACATAGACAAGTCCACCAAGAAAAACAGCTACATTTCTCTAAAGAACCCGCCCAGGGCTGCTGAAAGCTCAAAAATAACCTATCTGACACTTTGGGGCTTTTTACCCATGAATCTTCACTTTGCGACTAAACTATTCACAGCAGTGTCAAATTTTCTAGGTAACTGAATGTGGGTGCCAGCTCCCTACAAGCAAACCAAAAATCAAATCAATGCGACCATTGACAATGCAGCTGGGTCACTTTATAGAGACCTACATTGAAATTCAAAGGTCAGCACAAATGGTCAAAATCCCACATTTTCTCACCTTTCTGCCCGTTCGCAGCTCAGAAAACGAATATGGCCATCCTCATCTCCTTGTGTAGCTGGACATAGACAAGTCCACCAAGAAAAACAGCCACATTTCTCTAAAGAACTCGCCCAGGGCTGCTGAAAGCTCAAAAATAACCTATCTGACAGTTTGGGGCTTTTTACCCGTGAATCTTCACTTTGCGACTAAACTATTCACAGCAGTGTCAAATTTTCTGGGTCACTGAATGTGGGTGCCAGCGCCCTCCAAGCAAACCAAAAATCAAATCAATGCGACCAATGATATTACAGCTGGGTCGTGTTATAGAGAGGTACATTGAAATTCAAAGGTCAGCACAAATGGTCAAAATCCCACATTGTCTCACCTTTCTGCCCGTTCGCAGCTCAGTAACGGACAATGACCATCCTCATCTCCTTGTGTAGCTGGACATAGACAAGTCCACCAAGAAAAACAGCTACATTTCTCTAAAGAACCCGCCCAGGGCTGCTGAAAGCTCAAAAATAACCTATCTGACAGTTTGGGGCTATTTACCCGTGAATCTTCACTTTGCGACTAAACTATTTACAGCAATGTCAAATTTTCTAGGTCACTGAATGTGGGTGCCAGCGCCCTCCAAGCAAACCAAAAATCAAATTAATGCGACCATTGACAATGCAGCTGGGTCACGTTGTAGAGACCTACATTGAAATTCAAAGGTCTGCACAAATGGTCAAAATCCCACATTGTCTCACCTTTCTGCACGTTCGCAGCTCAGAAACAGACAATGATCATCATCATCTCCTTGTGTAGCTGGACATAGACAAGTCCACCAAGAAAAACAGCTACATTTCTCTAAAGAACCCGCCCAGGGCTGCTGAAAGCTCAAAAATAACCTATCTGACAGTTTGGGGCTTTTTACCCGTGAATCTTCACTTTGCGACTAAACTATTCACAGCAGTGTCAAATTTTCTAGGTGACTGAATGTGGGTGCCAGCGCCCTACAAGCAAACCAAAAATCAAATCAATGAGACCATTGACAATGCAGCTGGGTCACTTTATAGAGACCTACATTGAAATTCAAAGGTCAGCACAAATGGTCAAAATCCGACATTTTCTCACCTTTCTGCCCGTTCGCAGCTCACAAAACGAATATGGCCATCCTCATCTCCTTGTGTAGCTGGACATAGACAAGTCCACCAAGAAAAACAGCCACATTTCTCTAAATAACTCGCCCAGGGCTGCTGAAAGCTCAAAAATAACCTATCTGACAGTTTGGGGCTTTTTACCCGTGAATCTTCACTTTGCGACTAAACTATTCACAGCAGTGTCAAATTTTCTAGACCACTGAATGTGGGTGCCAGCGCCCTCCAAGCAAACCAAAAATCAAATCAATGCGACCAATGATATTACAGCTGGGTCGTGTTATAGAGAGGCACATTGAAATTCAAAGGTCAGCACAAATGGTCAAAATCCCACATTGTCTCACCTTTCTGCCCGTTCGCAGCTCAGTAACGGACAATGACCATCTTCATCTCCTTGTGTAGCTGGACATAGACAAGTCCACCAAGAAAAACAGCTACATTTCTCTAAAGAACCCGCCCAGGGCTGCTGAAAGCTCAAAAATAACCTATCTGACAGTTTGGGGCTTTTTACCCGTGAATCTTCACTTTGCGACTAAACTATTTACAGCAATGTCAAATTTTCTAGGTCACTGAATGTGGGTGCCAGCGCCCTCCAAGCAAACCAAAAATCAAAGTAATGCGACCATTGACAATGCAGCTGGGTCACGTTATAGAGACCTACATTGAAATTCAAAGGTCAGCACAAATGGTCAAAATCCCACATTTTCTCACCTTTCTGCCCGTTCGCAGCTCAGAAAACGAATATGACCATCCTCATCTCCTTGTGTAGCTGGACATAGACAAGTCAACCAAGAAAAACAGCCACATTTCTCTAAAGAACTCGCCCAGGGCTGCTGAAAGCTCAAAAATAACCTATCTGACAGTTTGGGGCTTTTTACCCGTGAATCTTCACTTTGCGACTAAACTATTCACAGCAGTGTCAAATTTTCTGGGTCACTGCATATGGGTGCCAGCGCCCTACAAGCAAACCAAAAATCAAGTCGATGCGACCAATGACATTACAGCTGGGTCATGTTATAGAGAGGTACATTGAAATTCAAAGGTCAGCACAAATGGTCAAAATCCCACATTGTCTCACCTTTCTGCCCTTTCGCAGCTCAGAAAACGAATATGACCATCCTCATCTCCTTGTGTAGCTGGACATAGACAAGTCAACCAAGAAAAACAGCCACATTTCTCTAAAGAACTCGCCCAGGGCTGCTGAAAGCTCAAAAATAACCTATCTGACAGTTTGGGGCTTTTTACCCGTGAATCTTCACTTTGCGACTAAACTATTCACAGCCGTGTCAAATTTTCTGGGTCACTGCATATTGGTGCCAGCGCCCTACAAGCAAACCAAAAATCAAGTCAATGCGACCAATGACATTACAGCCGGGTCATGTTATAGAGAGGTACATTGAAATTCAAAGGTCAGCACAAATGGTCAAAATCCCACATTGTCTCACCTTTCTGCCCGTTCGCAGCTCAGAAAACGAATATGACCATCCTCATCTCCTTGTGTAGCTGGACATAGACAAGTCCACCAAGAAAAACAGCCACATTTCTCTAAAGAACTCGCCCAGGGCTGGTGAAAGCTCAAAAATAACCTATCTGACAGTTTGGGGCTTTTTACCCGTGAATCTTCACTTTGCGACTAAACTATTCACAGCAGTGTCAAATTTTGTGGGTCACTGCATATGGGCGCCAGCGCTCTACAAGCAAACCAAAAATCAAATCAATGCGACCAATGACATTACAGCTGGGTCATGTTATAGAGAGGTACATTGAAATTCAAAGGTCAGCACAAATGGTCAAAATCCCACATTGTCTCACCTTTCTGCCCGTTCGCAGCTCAGAAACAGACAATGACCATCATCATCTGCTTATGTACCTGGACATAGACAAGTCCACCAAGAAAAACAGCTACATTTCTCTAAAGAACCCGCTCAGGGCTGCTGAAAGCTCAAAAATAACCTAACTGACAGTTTGGGGCTTTTTACCCGTGAATCTTCACTTTGCGACTAAACTATTCACAGCAGTGTCAAATTTTGTGGGTCACTGCATATGGGTGCCAGCGCCCTTCAAGCAAACCAAAAATCAAATCAATGCGACCAATGACATTACAGCTGGGTCATGTTATAGAGAGGTACATTGAAATTCAAAGGTCACCACAAATGGTGAAAATCCCACATTGTCTCACCTTTCTGCACGTTCGCAGCTCAGAAACAGACAATGACCATCATCATCTCCTTGTGTAGCTGGACATAGACAAGTCCACCAACAAAAACAGCTACATTTCTCTAAAGAACCCGCCCAGGGCTGCTGAAAGCTCAAAAATAACCTATCTGACACTTTGGGGCTTTTTACCCATGAATCTTCACTTTGCGACTAAACTATTCACAGCAGTGTCAAATTTTCTAGGTAACTGAATGTGGGTGCCAGCTCCCTACAAGCAAACCAAAAATCAAATCAATGCGACCATTGACAATGCAGCTGGGTCACTTTATAGAGACCTACATTGAAATTCAAAGGTCAGCACAAATGGTCAAAATCCCACATTTTCTCACCTTTCTGCCCGTTCGCAGCTCAGAAAACGAATATGGCCATCCTCATCTCCTTGTGTAGCTGGACATAGACAAGTCCACCAAGAAAAACAGCCACATTTCTCTAAAGAACTCGCCCAGGGCTGCTGAAAGCTCAAAAATAACCTATCTGACAGTTTGGGGCTTTTTACCCGTGAATCTTCACTTTGCGACTAAACTATTCACAGCAGTGTCAAATTTTCTGGGTCACTGAATGTGGGTGCCAGCGCCCTCCAAGCAAACCAAAAATCAAATCAATGCGACCAATGATATTACAGCTGGGTCGTGTTATAGAGAGGTACATTGAAATTCAAAGGTCAGCACAAATGGTCAAAATCCCACATTGTCTCACCTTTCTGCCCGTTCGCAGCTCAGTAACGGACAATGACCATCCTCATCTCCTTGTGTAGCTGGACATAGACAAGTCCACCAAGAAAAACAGCTACATTTCTCTAAAGAACCCGCCCAGGGCTGCTGAAAGCTCAAAAATAACCTATCTGACAGTTTGGGGCTATTTACCCGTGAATCTTCACTTTGCGACTAAACTATTTACAGCAATGTCAAATTTTCTAGGTCACTGAATGTGGGTGCCAGCGCCCTCCAAGCAAACCAAAAATCAAATTAATGCGACCATTGACAATGCAGCTGGGTCACGTTGTAGAGACCTACATTGAAATTCAAAGGTCTGCACAAATGGTCAAAATCCCACATTGTCTCACCTTTCTGCACGTTCGCAGCTCAGAAACAGACAATGATCATCATCATCTCCTTGTGTAGCTGGACATAGACAAGTCCACCAAGAAAAACAGCTACATTTCTCTAAAGAACCCGCCCAGGGCTGCTGAAAGCTCAAAAATAACCTATCTGACAGTTTGGGGCTTTTTACCCGTGAATCTTCACTTTGCGACTAAACTATTCACAGCAGTGTCAAATTTTCTAGGTCACTGAATGTGGGTGCCAGCGCCCTACAAGCAAACCAAAAATCAAATCAATGAGACCATTGACAATGCAGCTGGGTCACTTTATAGAGACCTACATTGAAATTCAAAGGTCAGCACAAATGGTCAAAATCCGACATTTTCTCACCTTTCTGCCCGTTCGCAGCTCACAAAACGAATATGGCCATCCTCATCTCCTTGTGTAGCTGGACATAGACAAGTCCACCAAGAAAAACAGCCACATTTCTCTAAATAACTCGCCCAGGGCTGCTGAAAGCTCAAAAATAACCTATCTGACAGTTTGGGGCTTTTTACCCGTGAATCTTCACTTTGCGACTAAACTATTCACAGCAGTGTCAAATTTTCTAGACCACTGAATGTGGGTGCCAGCGCCCTCCAAGCAAACCAAAAATCAAATCAATGCGACCAATGATATTACAGCTGGGTCGTGTTATAGAGAGGCACATTGAAATTCAAAGGTCAGCACAAATGGTCAAAATCCCACATTGTCTCACCTTTCTGCCCGTTCGCAGCTCAGTAACGGACAATGACCATCTTCATCTCCTTGTGTAGCTGGACATAGACAAGTCCACCAAGAAAAACAGCTACATTTCTCTAAAGAACCCGCCCAGGGCTGCTGAAAGCTCAAAAATAACCTATCTGACAGTTTGGGGCTTTTTACCCGTGAATCTTCACTTTGCGACTAAACTATTTACAGCAATGTCAAATTTTCTAGGTCACTGAATGTGGGTGCCAGCGCCCTCCAAGCAAACCAAAAATCAAAGTAATGCGACCATTGACAATGCAGCTGGGTCACGTTATAGAGACCTACATTGAAATTCAAAGGTCAGCACAAATGGTCAAAATCCCACATTTTCTCACCTTTCTGCCCGTTCGCAGCTCAGAAAACGAATATGACCATCCTCATCTCCTTGTGTAGCTGGACATAGACAAGTCAACCAAGAAAAACAGCCACATTTCTCTAAAGAACTCGCCCAGGGCTGCTGAAAGCTCAAAAATAACCTATCTGACAGTTTGGGGCTTTTTACCCGTGAATCTTCACTTTGCGACTAAACTATTCACAGCAGTGTCAAATTTTCTGGGTCACTGCATATGGGTGCCAGCGCCCTACAAGCAAACCAAAAATCAAGTCGATGCGACCAATGACATTACAGCTGGGTCATGTTATAGAGAGGTACATTGAAATTCAAAGGTCAGCACAAATGGTCAAAATCCCACATTGTCTCACCTTTCTGCCCTTTCGCAGCTCAGAAAACGAATATGACCATCCTCATCTCCTTGTGTAGCTGGACATAGACAAGTCAACCAAGAAAAACAGCCACATTTCTCTAAAGAACTCGCCCAGGGCTGCTGAAAGCTCAAAAATAACCTATCTGACAGTTTGGGGCTTTTTACCCGTGAATCTTCACTTTGCGACTAAACTATTCACAGCCGTGTCAAATTTTCTGGGTCACTGCATATTGGTGCCAGCGCCCTACAAGCAAACCAAAAATCAAGTCAATGCGACCAATGACATTACAGCCGGGTCATGTTATAGAGAGGTACATTGAAATTCAAAGGTCAGCACAAATGGTCAAAATCCCACATTGTCTCACCTTTCTGCCCGTTCGCAGCTCAGAAACAGACAATGACCATCATCATCTGCTTATGTACCTGGACATAGACAAGTCCACCAAGAAAAACAGCTACATTTCTCTAAAGAACCCGCTCAGGGCTGCTGAAAGCTCAAAAATAACCTAACTGACAGTTTGGGGCTTTTTACCCGTGAATCTTCACTTTGCGACTAAACTATTCACAGCAGTGTCAAATTTTGTGGGTCACTGCATATGGGTGCCAGCGCCCTTCAAGCAAACCAAAAATCAAATCAATGCGACCAATGACATTACAGCTGGGTCATGTTATAGAGAGGTACATTGAAATTCAAAGGTCACCACAAATGGTGAAAATCCCACATTGTCTCACCTTTCTGCACGTTCGCAGCTCAGAAACAGACAATGACCATCATCATCTCCTTGTGTAGCTGGACATAGACAAGTCCACCAACAAAAACAGCTACATTTCTCTAAAGAACCCGCCCAGGGCTGCTGAAAGCTCAAAAATAACCTATCTGACACTTTGGGGCTTTTTACCCATGAATCTTCACTTTGCGACTAAACTATTCACAGCAGTGTCAAATTTTCTAGGTAACTGAATGTGGGTGCCAGCTCCCTACAAGCAAACCAAAAATCAAATCAATGCGACCATTGACAATGCAGCTGGGTCACTTTATAGAGACCTACATTGAAATTCAAAGGTCAGCACAAATGGTCAAAATCCCACATTTTCTCACCTTTCTGCCCGTTCGCAGCTCAGAAAACGAATATGGCCATCCTCATCTCCTTGTGTAGCTGGACATAGACAAGTCCACCAAGAAAAACAGCCACATTTCTCTAAAGAACTCGCCCAGGGCTGCTGAAAGCTCAAAAATAACCTATCTGACAGTTTGGGGCTTTTTACCCGTGAATCTTCACTTTGCGACTAAACTATTCACAGCAGTGTCAAATTTTCTGGGTCACTGAATGTGGGTGCCAGCGCTCTCCAAGCAAACCAAAAATCAAATCAATGCGACCAATGATATTACAGCTGGGTCGTGTTATAGAGAGGTACATTGAAATTCAAAGGTCAGCACAAATGGTCAAAATCCCACATTGTCTCACCTTTCTGCCCGTTCGCAGCTCAGTAACGGACAATGACCATCCTCATCTCCTTGTGTAGCTGGACATAGACAAGTCCACCAAGAAAAACAGCTACATTTCTCTAAAGAACCCGCCCAGGGCTGCTGAAAGCTCAAAAATAACCTATCTGACAGTTTGGGGCTATTTACCCGTGAATCTTCACTTTGCGACTAAACTATTTACAGCAATGTCAAATTTTCTAGGTCACTGAATGTGGGTGCCAGCGCCCTCCAAGCAAACCAAAAATCAAATTAATGCGACCATTGACAATGCAGCTGGGTCACGTTATAGAGACCTACATTGAAATTCAAAGGTCTGCACAAATGGTCAAAATCCCACATTGTCTCACCTTTCTGCACGTTCGCAGCTCAGAAACAGACAATGATCATCATCATCTCCTTGTGTAGCTGGACATAGACAAGTCCACCAAGAAAAACAGCTACATTTCTCTAAAGAACCCGCCCAGGGCTGCTGAAAGCTCAAAAATAACCTATCTGACAGTTTGGGGCTTTTTACCCGTGAATCTTCACTTTGCGACTAAACTATTCACAGCAGTGTCAAATTTTCTAGGTCACTGAATGTGGGTGCCAGCGCCCTACAAGCAAACCAAAAATCAAATCAATGAGACCATTGACAATGCAGCTGGGTCACTTTATAGAGACCTACATTGAAATTCAAAGGTCAGCACAAATGGTCAAAATCCGACATTTTCTCACCTTTCTGCCCGTTCGCAGCTCAGAAAACGAATATGGCCATCCTCATCTCCTTGTGTAGCTGGACATAGACAAGTCCACCAAGAAAAACAGCCACATTTCTCTAAAGAACTCGCCCAGGGCTGCTGAAAGCTCAAAAATAACCTATCTGACAGTTTGGGGCTTTTTACCCGTGAATCTTCACTTTGCGACTAAACTATTCACAGCAGTGTCAAATTTTCTGGGTCACTGCATATGGGTGCCAGCGCCCTACAAGCAAACCAAAAATCAAATCAATGCGACCAATGACATTACAGCTGGGTCATGTTATAGAGAGGTACATTGAAATTCAAAGGTCAGCACAAATGGTCAAAATCCCACATTGTCTCACCTTTCTGCCCGTTCGCAGCTCAGAAACAGACAATGACCATCATCATCTCCTTGTGTAGCTGGACATAGACAAGTCCACCAAGAAAAACAGCTACATTTCTCTAAAGAACCCGCCCAGGGCTGCTGAAAGCTCAAAAATAACCTATCTGACAGTTTGGGGCTTTTTACCCGTGAATCTTCACTTTGCGACTAAACTATTCACAGCAGTGTCAAATTTTCTGGGTCACTGCATATGGGTGCCAGCGCCCTACAAGCAAACCAAAAATCAAATCAATGCGACCAATGACATTACAGCTGGGTCATGTTATAGAGAGGTACATTGAAATTCAAAGGTCAGCACAAATGGTCAAAATCCCACATTGTCTCACCTTTCTGCCCGTTCGCAGCTCAGAAACAGACAATGACCATCATCATCTCCTTGTGTAGCTGGACATAGACAAGTCCACCAAGAAAAACAGCTACATTTCTCTAAAGAACCCGCCCAGGGCTACTGACAGCTCAAAAATAACCTATCAGACAGTTTGGGGCTTTTTACCCGTGAATCTTCACTTTGCGACTAAACTATTCACAGCAGTGCCAAATTTTCTGGGTCACTGAATGTGGGTGCCAGCGCCCTACAAGCAAACCAAAAATCAAACCAATGCGATCACTGACAATGCAGCTGGGTCACGTTATAGAGACCTACATTGAAATTCAAAGGTCAGCACAAATGGTCAAAATCCCACATTGTCTCACCTTTCTGCCCGTTCGCAGCTCAGAAAACGAATATGGCCCTCCTCATCTCCTTCTGTAGCTGGACATAGACAAGTCCAACAAGAAAAACAGCTACATTTCTCTAAAGAACCCGCCCAGGGCTGCTGAAAGCTCAAAAATAACCTATCTGACAGTTTGGGGCTTTTTACCCGTGATTCTTTACTTTGCGACTAAACTATTCACAGCAGTGTCAAATTTTCTCGGCCACTGAATGTGGGTGCCAGCGCCCTCCAAGCAAACCAAAAATCAAATCAATGCGACCATTGACAATGCAGCTGGGTCACGTTATAGAGACCTACATTGAAATTCAAAGGTCAGCACAAATGGTCAAAATCCCACATTTTCTCACCTTTCTGCCCGTTCGCAGCTCAGAAAACGAATATGACCATCCTCATCTCCTTGTGTAGCTGGACATAGACAAGTCCACCAAGAAAAACAGCTACATTTCTCTAAAGAACCCGCCCAGGGCTGCTGAAAGCTCAAAAATAACCTATCTGACAGTTTGGGGCTATTTACCCGTGAATCTTCACTTTGCGACTAAACTATTTACAGCAATGTCAAATTTTCTAGGTCACTGAATGTGGGTGCCAGCGCCCTCCAAGCAAACCAAAAATCAAATTAATGCGACCATTGACAATGCAGCTGGGTCACGTTATAGAGACCTACATTGAAATTCAAAGGTCAGCACAAATGGTCAAAATCCCACATTGTCTCACCTTTCTGCACGTTCGCAGCTCAGAAACAGACAATGACCATCATCATCTCCTTGTGTAGCTGGACATAGACAAGTCCACCAAGAAAAACAGATACATTTCTCTAAAGAACCCGCCCAGGGCTGCTGAAAGCTCAAAAATAACCTATCTGACAGTTTGGGGCTTTTTACCCGTGAATCTTCACTTTGCGACTAAACTATTCACAGCAGTGTCAAATTTTCTAGGTCACTGAATGTGGGTGCCGGCGCCCTACAAGCAAACCAAAAATCAAATCAATGCGACCATTGACAATGCAGCTGGGTCACTTTATAGAGACCTACATTGAAATTCAAAGGTCAGCACAAATGGTCAAAATCCCACATTTTCTCACCTTTCTGCCCGTTCGCAGCTCAGAAAACGAATATGGCCATCCTCATCTCCTTGTGTAGCTGGACATAGACAAGTCCACCAAGAAAAACAGCCACATTTCTCTAAATAACTCGCCCAGGGCTGCTGAAAGCTCAAAAATAACCTATCTGACAGTTTGGGGCTTTTTACCCGTGAATCTTCACTTTGCGACTAAACTATTCACAGCAGTGTCAAATTTTCTGGGTCACTGCATATGGGTGCCAGCGCCCTACAAGCAAACCAAAAATCAAATCAATGCGACCAATGACATTACAGCTGGGTCATGTTATAGAGAGGTACATTGAAATTCAAAGGTCAGCACAAATGGTCAAAATCCCACATTGTCTCACCTTTCTGCCCGTTCGCAGCTCAGAAACAGACAATGACCATCATCATCTCCTTGTGTAGCTGGACATAGACAAGTCCACCAAGAAAAACAGCTACATTTCTCTAAAGAACTCGCCCAGGGCTGCTGAAAGCTCAAAAATAACCTATCTGACAGTTTGGGGCTTTTTACCCGTGAATCTTCACTTTGCGACTAAACTATTCACAGCAGTGCCAAATTTTCTGGGTCACTGAATGTGGGTGCCAGCACCCTACTAGCAAACCAAAAATCAAATCAATGCGACCATTGACAATGCAGCTGGGTCACGTTATAGAGACCTACATTGAAATTCTAAGGTCAGCACAAATGGTCAAAATCCGACATTTTCTCACCTTTCTGCCCGTTCGTAGCTCAGAAAACGAATATGACCATCCTCATCTCCTTGTGTAGCTGGACATAGACAAGTCCACCAAGAAAAACAGCTACATTTCTCTAAAGAACTCGCTCAGGGCTGCTGAAAGCTCAAAAATAACCTATCTGACAGTTTGGGGCTTTTTACCCGTGAATCTTCACTTTGCGACTAAACTATTCACAGCAGTGTCAAATTTTCTGGGTCACTGCATATGGGTGCCAGCGCCCTACAAGCAAACCAAAAATCAAATCAATGCGACCAATGACATTACAGCTGGGTCATGTTATAGAGAGGTACATTGAAATTCAAAGGTCAGCACAAATGGTCAAAATCCCACATTGTCTCACCTTTCTGCACGTTCGCAGCTCAGAAACAGACAATGACCATCATCATCTCCTTGTGTAGCTGGACATAGACAAGTCCACCAAGAAAAACAGCTACATTTCTCTAAAGAACCCGCCCAGGGCTGCTGAATGCTCGAAAATAACCTATCTGACAGTTTGGGGCTTTTTACCCGTGAATCTTCACTTTGCGACTAAACTATTCACAGCAGTGTCAAATTTTCTAGGTCACTGAATATGGGTGCCAGCGCCCTCTAAGCAAACCAAAAATCAAATCAATGCAACCAATGACAATGCAGCTGGGTCACGTTATAAAGACCTACATTGAAATTCAAAGGTCAGCACAAATGGTCAAAATCCCACATTTTCTCACCTTTCTGCCCGTTTGCAGCTCAGAAAACGAATAATCCTCATCTCCTTGTGTAGCTGGACATAGACAAGTCCACCAAGAAAAACAGCCACATTTCTCTAAAGAACTCGACCAGGGCTGCTGAAAGCTGAAAAATACCCTATCTGACAGTTTGGGACTTTTTACCCGTGAATCTTCACTTTGCGACTAAACTATTCACAGCAGTGTCAAATTTTCTGGGTCACTGCATATGGGTGCCAGCGCCCTACAAGCAAACCAAAAATCAAATCAATGCGACCAATGACATTACAGCTGGGTCATGTTATAGAGAGGTACATTGAAATTCAAAGGTCAGCACAAATGGTCAAAATCCCACATTGTCTCACCTTTCTGCCCGTTCGCAGCTCAGAAACAGACAATGACCATCATCATCTACTTGTGTAGCTGGACATAGACAAGTCCAACAAGAAAAACAGCTACATTTCTCTAAAGAACCCGCCTAGGGCTGCTGAAAGCTCAAAAATAACCTATCTGACAGTTTGGGGCTTTTTACCCGTGAATCTTCACTTTGCGACTAAACTATTCACAGCAGTGCCAAATTTTCTAGGTCACTAAATGTGGGTGCCAGCGCCCTCCAAGCAAACCAAAAATCAAATCAATGCGACAATTGACAATGCAGCTGGGTCACGTTATAGAGACCTACATTGAAATTCAAAGGTCAGCACAAATGGTCAAAATCCCACATTTTCTCACCTTTCTGCCCGTTCGCAGCTCAGAAAACGAATATGACCATCCTCATCTCCTTGTGTAGCTGGACATAGACAAGTCCACCAAGAAAAACAGCCACATTTCTCTAAACAACTCGCCCAGGGCTGCTGAAAGCTGAAAAATAACCTATCTGACAGTTTGGGGCTTTTTACCCGTGAATCTTCACTTTGCGACTAAACTATTCACAGCAGTGTCAAATTTTCTGGGTCACTGCATATGGGTGCCAGCGCCCTACAAGCAAACCAAAAATCAAATCAATGCGACCAATGACATTACAGCTGGGTCATGTTATAGAGAGGTACATTGAAATTCAAAGGTCAGCACAAATGGACAAAATCCCACATTGTCTCACCTTTCTGCCCGTTCGCAGCTCAGAAACAGACAATGACCATCATCATCGCGTAGCTGGACATAGACAAGTCCACCAAGAAAAACAGCCACATTTCTCTAAAGAACCCGCCCAGGGCTGCTGAAAGCTCAAAAATAACCTATCTGACAGTTTGGGGCTATTTACCCGTGAATCTTCACTTTGCGACTAAACTATTCACAGCAGTGTCAAATTGCATGTCGGAGTTTCCGGTGAGATATAACTATGTCTAGCCCTCGCGATTTACGCGATTTCATGCTCGAACACAGCATTTTTTTTAAGTTCAATATTCTAATGAAGCTGTACTTGATGCAGCTCATCCAAGGCCCTTTAGGCCTTTTTTCATGCTCGAACAAGAAGTGCCTTGGATATTTTCCTCTCACCGTCTTAGACTCTCAGCGATGGAGAAGCTGTTAGAGTCTTTGCGTGACGATGATCAGGCGGCTCGCCGCCTTGCCCACGTGCCGGCCGATGCGGTCGAAACCCCCTAAGCCGTGGATGCGGGCGTGTGATGACACCCCAAGATGGGCCGGGTGCTTTGAGTGTTTTGCGTCCACGCGAGTCACGCCGTGACTTTGGGTTGTGTGATGTTTCTGGCGAAGCCAGGACACGAGTGGCTGGTGGCTCCAGCCCGGCACCTTGTCGGCACCATAGTGCGTCCTTAAATGTGACGAGCACTACCGGCCTAAACGGCCTGAACGGTCTCACGACCTGCTTGGCCTAAGTGCCTACGAGTCCGGCGGACACTGTTGCCAGTGCCTCCGAGTGTGAGTCTGACTGTTCTCAGTCAAAGACCGGCATACTCCGACTCAGATGAGGGTGAGCACTACTCTAGTCTCTAGACTGGTCTAGTTCTAGTCAGAGCTCAGATGCTCGTGCCGACTCGGAGTCCTCACATCAGGACAGTGTTACTTTCCACCACCTCGGGCGTAGCACGCGGGCCAAACGGTCCCAATCACATCCACCTCACATGTCTGCTGTATTGCTGCTACATATACATTGTTGCCGCAGCAGCATCTTGATGTGATGGTCTGATGTTGTAACAGTGTACCCATTTGCTAGGCCAGCTTGGTGCGTTCCCGTGGAGTTTGCCGGGCCACCATATTTGTAACGGCGATTCCGTTTGCTGTTGCCGTGGCCGTGTTTGTCACATGATTGGTGCATTCCCGTTGAAGTTGCCCAGCCGGGCACCACGTTTGTCAGTTGTGCCTGTTTGAAGTTGCCAGGCCAGCTTGTATTGGTGCGTTCCCGTTGAGTTTGCCGGGGCACCATGTTTGAAACGGCGTTCCCGTCTGCTGTTGCCGGGGCCGTGTTTGTATTGGTGCATTCCCGTTGAAGTTGCCCAGCGGGGCACCACATTAATTTTGTCAGTTGTGCCGCTTTACAGTTGCCAGGCCAGCTTGCATTGGTGTGTTCCCGTTGAGTTTTCCGGTCACCATGTTTATAACGGCTTTCCCGTTCGCTGTTGCCGGGGCCGTGTTTGCATTGGTGCACTCACGCTGAAGTTGCCGAGCGGAGCACCACGTTTGTCAGTTGTGCCTGTTTGAAGCTACCTGGCCAGCTTGTATTAGTGCGCTCCCGTTGAGTTTACCGGGGCACCATATTTGTAACGGTGTTCCCGTTTGCTGATGCCGGGGCTGTGTTTGTATTGGTGCATTCCCGTTGACGTTGCCCAGCGGAGCACCATGTTTGTCAATTGCGCCTGTTTGAAGTTGCCAGGCCAATCCTGTAACGCGCACTCGTTTGCTGTTGCCGGGTGACATGTTTGTCAATTGTGCTTGTAGCATACTGCCGTGATGTGCAATTAATAACAGGCCGCCGGAGCTGGTCAGGTTATTACCGGACCAACTTTTCAGCCACGAACACGTGTTTCCTACTGTGGAGGGCAGGTGTACCCGTCATACCCTACACAAAGTATAACGGCCATGATACTACCGGACCACTCAAACGCTGCATCCGGCGGTCCTGAGTAAGGCGATAATAATTACGAGCCATGCATTGGTTTGTTTTGCCAATGGCTTTTTGTGGTACACGGCAATTTGCTATCATTCGTGGCATTTCACAGAGTGACGAATGTGTGAAGACAAAACAAAAAGAAAAGAAATAATTTTAATAATGGCAAACCCCGGCCCCCACAATTATCAACCTCCGAGCGCTGAACAGCTATCTGTAGTATCACCACTTCGCGCTGGAGTCATTGAAGACAATGCCGGATCACCTGCAGCTAGGGGATGTGATGATCGGGATAGACTTAAGAGATGCTTATTTCTCCAGTCCAGCGGCTCGATCGTCAGTTTCTCCAGTTTTCAGTGGTATCAACAGATTTCCCAGTTTACCTGTCTACCGTTTGGCTTGCGCAGTGGTCCCAGAGGCCAGAGTATTCACCAAGACTGACTCTGCACCCTGTGGTGAAGATGGTACGTTCTCATTGCCAGACTCGAAAGCATCCACGCTTCAACAACAATGTGCGCGTCTGCTGGCTGCTCACACCGTATGTCTTCGGGGTATTGCGTCAATTGTGGGCATGATGGTGTCCACCATGGTTCCTGCATCACTTAACTATCGTCGCTTGCAGTGTTTGAAAACCACGTTCCTACGGCAGGGTCCCTTTTACACTTACAGATTACTCTCAGTCATGAGTGCCATGCCGAGATTCATTAGTGGATAATGCCAATGTCACCACAGGCGGCTGATGGACATCTGCCGAGAAACAGCTTCACATGAATGTCCCCAGCTTCACATGAATGTCCCGGAACCGCTCACAGCCCAGTATGCTGTCCAGTCGCTAGCGCCTTCTCTATACCAGGGCAGTATTCTCCTGCAGCTCGACTAACGTGTGGCTGTTCCCTGTTTGCCTCGCACTGGCAGCCGTTCATCACCGACATTAGACAGGATAGCTGCCACGCTGAGGGAGTGGTGTCAGTCTGCTCAGAGATATCACTTTGATTCCCAATATCTACCTGATGCAGTGAATACAGTTGCCGATTATCACTCTCGCCATCACACCGATACCAGCGCCTGGATGCTCGACCGGTCAGTTTTCCAGGATCACCAGATCATGTGACCGAGTACCTGCGACCTGTTTGCATCTCGCACTAACTTTTGACTGCACACGTACGTCAGTTGGCGCCCATATGCACACCGCCCGCATGCCTTCCGTCTCGACTGGTCCTGCCTGCAAGTCTATGCCTTCCCTCCAATCTATCTGATTGGCAAATGCCCGGCCAGGGTTGTTCTACAGGAGATCCCATCCATAGTCATGGTCACTCCGCTTTGGCCCGGCCAGGCTTGGGTTCCAGCTCTCTTGGCACTCGTGGTGGACATTCCGCGTGTGCTGTCAACCTCTCCGGTCTTGTTCGCTGGTCCAGATCACAAAGTTCACCCGTCAGTACAGTCAGCTCACTTCACCCTGGTCGCATGGAAACTCTCCGGGCTAGCAACAGCCGCAGCGGAGTTTCGGACGACCCTGCCAACCTACTCTTGGCGTCATGGCGTTCCCTCACCGACCGTGTGTATCAGTCGGCATGGAACACATGGTGTGATTGGTGTGCCACACGGCAAATTGCTTCCCTGGGTGTTCTCTCAGAGGTCCTCGATTTTCTGACCTCTTCATTCCGTCTGGCTCGACTGTATCATACGCTAGGGTTGTACCGGTCAGCCATGTCAATGACGCTTCCTCCCATCGATGGCGTTGTGGTTGGCCCGCATCCTCTGGTGTCTCATATGCTACCCGGTGCATACCAGTTCCGTCCTTCTCAGCCGTGCTATGGCAGCATGTGGAATGTACAGGCAGTCCTGGATCGGTTCCGGAACATGTCCTTCACGCATGAGTCTCTCAAAGAACTGACTCTCGGGTTGACTATGCTGCTGGCTCTGACGGGTGCCCGGCGTTGCTCTGAGCTGCAGAAGCTCGATGTTCGTTTTATGGACATTGTTGTCAACGCTGCTTCATTTAGGATCCCCACTTTTACCCAGAATCAGCGCGTCGGTGATCCAGCCAAGCAGTTTGTCTTCCCTGCTTGCCCTCAGCACCCTCCGTTGTGTGTAGATGCTCTAAGGCAGTATTCTGCTCGCACAGAGAGAGAGAGAGTTTCCCGCCCGCTGCCGCCGCGTCTGCCAACCCTCTGCTGCTGTCGCTCCGACGTCCTCACAAGCTGGTCTCACCGAGCACCGTTGCCGCTGAGGTGGCTCCTCACTTCCATGTCGGATGCTGGTGTGGACACCATCGTTTTTCACGGCGCATTCCACACGTAGTGCGGCCACCTCCGCTGCCTGTCGGAAGGGAGCCTCTGTACCCGACATCCTCTGGGCCACCGCCTGGGCGCAATCCTCTATATTCCAGAGGTTTTATTCTCGTGATGTTTCACCCTCCTCCTTCTGATGGCACCACCTTCGGTGCGACTGTCCTTGGCTGACAGTCTGTTATTCCGCCGCTCATGATTGCGGCCGATAGGGTCCACGGCTTCAGTCCACCGTGTTCTTTTCTCCTACACATTTGGGTTTTTCTCAGACCTTTTCCTTTCCGAAGGTCCTGTATATACCTGGTGCACCAGTTTTTCCCAGGTGTTCCCACTCTGGAGTTTGCATTGTCCGTTAATTCTGCATAGTTGACAATGCTAAGTTGTATTCCATTTTGGTATGATCTACTCCACTCGCCGTTCCATGCGTAAGTTTTATGATAATTCCATCTGTACTCAGTGATGGTCATTCGGTGGTCTGTGCCTGGCATAGTGTGGGCTGATTATGCTTGTTTATCATGCCACGCACCTTTTACTAGAACTTTCACTAAGTCCTTGTGTGGACAGTGTGATAGTTTCTTGTTTCCGCTCAGGGTGCGGAACCGACTTTAAACAAGACATAGTTATATCTCACCGGAAACTCCGACATGCAATTTCCCATTTCACAAGCAATGGAAAATTGTGTAGTGAAGTGGGAATTGTATAAGGCGTTGAAGGTGAGATATAACTATGTCCCACCCACCCACCCTGTTTGGGTTTGTTCTCCATGAAAATAGGCCTGAAGGGCCTTGGATGAGCTGCATCAAGTACAGCTTCATTAGAATATTGAACTTTAAAAAAATGCTGTGTTCGAGCATGAAATCGCGTAAATCGCGAGGGCTAGACATAGTTATATCTCACCTCCAACTCCTTATACAATTCCCACTTCCCTACACAATTTTCCATTGCTTGTGAAATGGGAAATTTTCTAGGTCACTGAATGTGGGTGCCAGCGCCCTCCAAGCAAACCAAAAATCAAATCAATGCGACCATTGACAATGCACCTGGGTCACGTTATAGAGACCTACATTGAAATTCAAAGGTCAGCACAAATGGTCAAAATCCCACATTTTCTCACCTTTCTGCCCGTTCGCAGCTCAGAAAACGAATATGACCATCCTCATCTCCTTGTGTAGCTGGACATAGACAAGTCCACCAAGAAAAACAGCCACATTTCTCTAAAGAACTCGCCCAGGGCTGCTGAAAGCTCAAAAATAACCTATCTGACAGTTTGGGGCTTTTTACCCGTGAATCTTCACTTTGCGACTAAACTATTTACAGCAGTGTCAAATTTTCTGGGTCACTGCATATGGGTGCCAGTGCCCTACAAGCAAACCAAAAATCAAATCAATGCGACCAATGACATTACAGCTGGGTCATGTTATAGAGAGGTACATTGAAATTCAAAGGTCAGCACAAATGGTCAAAATCCGACATTTTCTCACCTTTCTGCCCGTTCGCAGCTCACAAAACGAATATGGCCAGCCTCATCTCCTTGTGTAGCTGGACATAGACAAGTCCACCAAGAAAAACAGCTACATTTCTCTAAAGAACCCGCCCAGGGCTGCTGAAAGCTCAAAAATAACCTATCTGACAGTTTGGGGCTTTTTACCCGTGAATCTTCACTTTGCGACTAAACTATTCACAGCAGTGTCAAATTTTCTGGGTCACTGCATATGGGTGCCAGCGCCCTACAAGCAAACCAAAAATCAAATCAATGCGACCAATGACATTACAGCTGGGTCATGTTATAGAGAGGTACATTGAAATTCAAAGGTCAGCACAAATGGTCAAAATCCCACATTGTCTCACCTTTCTGCCCGTTCGCAGCTCAGAAACAGACAATGACCATCATCATCTCCTTGTGTAGCTGGACATAGACAAGTCCACCAAGAAAAACAGCTACATTTCTCTAAAGAACCCGCCCAGGGCTGCTGAAAGCTCAAAAATAACCTATCTGACAGTTTGGGGCTTTTTACCCGTGAATCTTCACTTTGCGACTAAACTATTCACAGCAGTGTCAAATTTTCTAGGTCACTGAATGTGGGTGCCAGCGCCCTACAAGCAAACCAAAAATCAAACCAAAGCGATCATTGACAATGCAGCTGGGTCACGTTATAGAGACCTACATTGAAATTCAAAGGTCAGCACAAATGGTCAAAATCCCACATTGTCTCACCTTTCTGCCCGTTCGCAGCTCAGAAAACGAATATGGCCAGCCTCATCTCCTTCTGTAGCTGGACATAGACAAGTCCACCAAGAAAAACAGCCACATTTCTCTAAAGAATTCGCCCAGGGCTGCTGAAAGCTCAAAAAGAACCTATCTGACAGTTTGGGGCTTTTTACACGTGAATCTTCACTTTGCGACTAAACTATTCACAGCAGTGTCAAATTTTCTGGGTCACTGAATTTGGGTGCCAGCGCCCTACAAGCAAACCAAAAATCAAATCAATGCGATCATTGACAATGCAGCTGGGTCACGTTATAGAGACCTACATTGAAATTCAAAGGTCAGCACAAATGGTCAAAATCCGACATTTTCTCACCTTTCTGCCCGTTCGCAGCTCAGAAAACGAATATGACCATCCTCATCTCCTTCTGTAACTGGACATAGACAAGTCCAACAAGAAAAACAGCCACATTTCTCTAAAGAACTTGCCCAGGGCTGCTGAAAGCTGAAAAATAACCTATCTGACAGTTTGGGGCTTTTTACCCGTGAATCTTCACTTTGCGACTAAACTATTCACAGCGGTGTCAAATTTTCTGGGTCACTGCATATGGCTGCCAGCGCCCTACAAGCAAACCAAAAATCAAATCAATGTGACCAATGACATTACAGCTGGGTTATGTTATAGAGAGGTACATTGAAATTCAAAGGTCAGCACAAATGGTCAAAATCCCACATTGTCTCACCTCTCTGCCCGTTCGCAGCTCAGAAAGAGACAATGACCATCATTATCGCCTTGTGTAGCTGGACATAGACAAGTCCACCAAGAAAAACAGCTACATTTCTCTAAAGAACTCGCCCAGGGTTGCTGAAAGCTCAAAAATAACCTATCTGACAGTTTGGGGCTTTTTACCCGTGAATCTTCACTTTGCGACTAAACTATTCACAGCAGTGTCAAATTTTCTAGGCCACTGAATGTGGGTGCCAGCGCCCTACAAGCAAACCAAAAATCAAATCAATGTGACCATTGACAATGCAGCTGGGTCACGTTATAGAGAGGTACATTGAAATTCAAAGGTCAGCACAAGTGGTCAAAATCCCACATTTTCTCACCTTTCTGCCCGTTCGCACCTCAGAAAACGAATATGACCATCCTCATCTCCTTGTGTAGCTGGACATAGACAAGTCCACCAAGAAAAACAGCTACATTTCTCTAAAGAACTCGCCCAGGGCTGGTGAAATCTCAAAAATAACCTATCTGACAGTTTGGGGCTTTTTACCCGTGAATCTTCACCTTGCGACTAAACTATTCACAGCAGTGTCAAATTGTCTGGGTCACTGCATATGGGTGCCAGCGCCCTACAAGCAAACCAAAAATCAAGTCAATGCGACCAATGACATTACAGCTGGGTCATGTTATAGAGAGGTACATTGAAATTCAAAGGTCAGCACAAATGGTCAAAATCCCACATTGTCTCACCTTTCTGCCCGTTCGCAGCTCAGAAACAGACAATGACCATCATCATCTCCTTGTGTAGCTGGACATAGACAAGTCCACCAAGAAAAACAGCTACATTTCTCTAAAGAACCCGCCCAGGGCTGCTGAAAGCTCAAAAATAACCTATCTGACAGTTTGTGGCTTTTTACCCGTGAATCTTCACTTTGCGACTAAACTATTCACAGCAGTGTCAAATTTTGTGGGTCCCTGAATGTGGGTGCCAGCGCCCTACTAGCAAACCAAAAATCAAATCAATGCGACCATTGACAATGCAGCTGGGTCACGTTATAGAGACCTACATTGAAATTCTAAGGTCAGCACAAATGGTCAAAATCCCACATTTTCTCACCTTTCTGCCCGTTCGTAGCTCAGAAAACGAATATGACCATCCTCATCTCCTTG
Source organism: Sycon ciliatum (assembly GCF_964019385.1). Lineage (NCBI taxonomy): Eukaryota > Metazoa > Porifera > Calcarea > Leucosolenida > Sycettidae > Sycon > Sycon ciliatum. Next base: position 12,377,924 of record NC_088648.1, on the reverse strand, counting down.
TGTAGCTGGACATAGACAAGTCCACCAAGAAAAACAGCTACATTTCTCTAAAGAACCCGCCCAGGGCTGCTGAAAGCTCAAAAATAACCTATCTGACAGTTTGGGGCTTTTTACCCATGAATCCTCACTTTGCGACTAAACTATTCACAGCAGTGTCAAATTTTCTAGGTCACTGAATGTGGGTGCCAGCGCCCTACAAGCAAACCAAAAATCAAACCAATGCGACCATTGACAATGCAGCTGGGTCACGTTATAGAGACCTACATTGAAATTCAAAGGTCAGCACAAATGGTCAAAATCCCACATTTTCTCACCTTTCTGCCCGTTCACAGCTCAGAAAACGAATATGGCCATCCTCATCTCCATCTGTAGCTGGACATAGACAAGTCCACCAAGAGAAACAGCCACATTTCTCTAAAGAACTCGCCCAGGGCTGCTGAAAGATGAAAAATAACCTATCTGACAGTTTGGGGCTTTTTACCCGTGAATCTTCACTTTGCGACTAAACTATTCACAGCAGTGTCAAATTTTCTGGGTCACTGCATATGGGTGCCAGCGCCCTACAAGCAAACCAAAAATCAAATCAATGCAACAAATGACATTACAGCTGGGTCATGTTATAGAGAGGTACATTGAAATTCAAAGGTCAGCACAAATGGTCAAAATCCCACATTGTCTCACCTTTCTGCCCGTTCGCAGCTCAGTAACGGACAATGATCATCCTCATCTCCTTGTGTAGCTGGACATAGACAAGTCCACCAAGAAAAACAGCTACATTTCTCTAAAGAACCTGCCCAGGGCTGCTGAACGCTCAAAAATAACCTATCTGACAGTTTGGGGCTTTTTACCCGTGAATCTTCACTTTGCGACTAAACTATTCACAGCAGTGCCGAATTTTCTGTGTCACTGAATGTGGGTGCCAGCGCCCTACAAGCAAACCAAAAATCAAATCAATGCGACCATTGACAATGCAGCTGGGTCACGTTATAGAGACCTACATTGAAATTCAAAGGTCAGCACAAATGGTCAAAATCCGACATTTTCTCACCTTTCTGCCCGTTCACAGCTCAGAAAACGAATATGGCCATCCTCATCTCCATCTGAAGCTGGACATAGACAAGTCCACCAAGAAAAACAGCCACATTTCTCTAAAGAACTCGCCCAGGGTTGCTGAAAGCTCAAAAATAACCTATCTGACAGTTTGGGGCTTTTTACCCGTGAATCTTCACTTTGCGACTAAACTATTCACAGCAGTGTCAAATTTTCTGAGTCACTGCTTATGGGTGCCAGCGCCCTACAAGCAAACCAAAAATCAAATCAATGCGACCAATGACATTACAGCAGGGTAATGTTATAGAGACCTACATTGAAATTCAAAGGTCAGCACAAATGGCCAAAATCCCACATTGTCTCACCTTTCTGCACGCTCGCAGCTCAGAAACAGACAATGACCATCATCATCTCCTTGTGTAGCTGGACATAGACAAGTCCACCAAGAAAAACAGCTACATTTCTCTAAAGAACCCGCCCAGGGCTGCTGAAAGCTCAAAAATAACCTATCTGACAGTTTGGGGCTTTTTACCCGTGAATCTTCACTTTGCGACTAAACTATTCACAGCAGTGTCAAATTTTCTCGGCAACTGAATGTGGGTGCCAGCGCCCTCCAAGCAAACCAAAAATCAAGTCAATGCGACCAATGACATTACAGCCGGGTCATGTTATAGAGAGGTACATTGAAATTCAAAGGTCAGCACAAATGGTCAAAATCCCACATTGTCTCACCTTTCTGCCCGTTCGCAGCTCAGAAAACGAATATGACCATCCTCATCTCCTTGTGTAGCTGGACATAGACAAGTCCACCAAGAAAAACAGCCACATTTCTCTAAACAACTCGCCCAGGGCTGCTGAAAGCTGAAAAATAACCTATCTGACAGTTTGGGGCTTTTTACCCGTGAATATTCACTTTGCGATTAACTATTCACAGCAGTGTCAAATTTTCTGGGTCACTGCATATGGGTGCCAGCGCTCTACAAGCAAACCAAAAATCAAATCAATGCGACCAATGCCATTACAGCTGGGTCATGTTATAGAGAGGTACATTGAAATTCAAAGGTCAGCACAAATGGTCAAAATCCCACATTGTCTCACCTTTCTGCCCGTTCGCAGCTCAGAAACAGACAATGACCATCATCATCTCCTTGTGTAGCTGGACATAGACAAGTCCACCAAGAAAAACAGCTACATTTCTCTAAAGAACCCGCCCAGGGCTGCTGCATGCTCGAAAATAACCTATCTGACAGTTTGGGGCTTTTTACCCGTGAATCTTCACTTTGCGACTAAACTATTCACAGCAGTGTCAAATTTTCTGGGTCACTGCATATGGGTGCCAGCGCCCTACAAGCAAACCAAAAATCAAGTCAATGCGACCAATGACATTACAGCCAGGTCATGTTATAGAGAGGTACATCGAAATTCAAAGGTCAGCACAAATGGTCAAAATCCCACATTGTCTCACCTTTCTGCCCGTTCGCAGCTCAGAAAACGAATATGACCATCCTCATCTCCTTGTGTAGCTGGACATAGACAAGTCCACCAAGAAAAACAGCCACATTTCTCTAAACAACTCGCCCAGGGCTGCTGAAAGCTGAAAAATAACCTATCGGACAGTTTGGGGCTTTTTACCCGTGAATCTTCACTTTGCGACTAAACTATTCACAGCAGTGTCAAATTTTGTGGGTCACTGCATATGGGTGCCAGCGCTCTACAAGCAAACCAAAAATCAAATCAATGCGACCAATGACATTACAGCTGGGTCATGTTATAGAGACCTACATTGAAATTCAAAGGTCAGCACAAATGGTCAAAATCCCACATTGTCTCACCTTTCTGCACGTTCGCAGCTCAGAAACAGACAATGACCATCATCATCTCCTTGTGTAGCTGGACATAGACAAGTCCACCAAGAAAAACAACTATATTTCTCTAAAGAACCCGCCCAGGGCTGCTGAAAGCTCAAAAATAACCTATCTGACAGTTTGGGGCTTTTTACCCGTGAATCTTCACTTTGCGACTAAACTATTCATAGCAGTGTCAAATTTTCTAGGTCACTGAATGTGGGTGCCAGCGCCCTACAAGCAAACCAAAAATCAAATCAATGCGACCATTGACAATGCAGCTGGGTTACTTTATAGAGACCTACATTGAAATTCAAAGGTCAGCACAAATGGTCAAAATCCGACATTTTCTCACCTTTCTGCCCGTTCGCAGCTCAGAAAACGAATATGGCCATCCTCATCTCCTTGTGTAGATGGACATAGACAAGTCCACCAAGAAAAACAGCCACATTTCTCTAAATAACTCGCCCAGGGCTGCTGAAAGCTCAAAAATAACCTATCTGACAGTTTGGGGCTTTTTACCCGTGAATCTTCACTTTGCGACTAAACTATTCACAGCAGTGTCAAATTTTCTAGACCACTGAATGTGGGTGCCAGCGCCCTACAAGCAAACCAAAAATCAAATCAATGCGACCAATGATATTACAGCTGGGTCGTGTTATAGAGAGGTACATTGAAATTCAAAGGTCAGCACAAATGGTCAAAATCCCACATTGTCTCACCTTTCTGCCCGTTCGCAGCTCAGTAACGGACGCTGACCATCCTCATCTCCTTGTGTAGCTGGACATAGACAAGTCCACCAAGAAAAACAGCTACATTTCTCTAAAGAACCCGCCCAGGCCTGCTGAAAGCTCAAAAATAACCTATCTGACAGTTTGGGGCTTTTTACCCGTGAATCTTCACTTTGCGACTAAACTATTCACAGCAGTGCCAAATTTTCTGGGTCACTGAATGTGGGTGCCAGCGCCCTACAAGACAACCAAAAATCAAATCAATGCGACCAATGACATTACAGCTGGGTCATGTTATAGAGAGGTACATTGAAATTCAAAGGTCAGCACAAATGGTCAAAATCCCACATTGTCTCACCTTTCTGCCCGTTCGCAGCTCAGAAACAGACAATGACCATCATCATCTCCTTGTGTAGCTGGACATAGACAAGTCCACCAAGAAAAACAGCTACATTTCTCTAAAGAACCCGCCCAGGGCTGCTGAAAGCTCAAAAATAACCTATCAGACAGTTTGGGGCTTTTTACCCGTGAATCTTCACTTTGCGACTAAACTATTTACAGCAATGTCAAATTTTCTAGGTCACTGAATGTGGGTGCCAGCGCCCTCCAAGCAAACCAAAAATCAAATTAATGCGACCATTGACAATGCAGCTGGGTCACGTTATAGAGACCTACATTGAAATTCAAAGGTCAGCACAAATGGTCAAAATCCCACATTGTCTCACCTTTCTGCCCGTTCGCAGCTCAGAAACAGACAATGACCATCATCATCTCCTTGTGTAGCTGGACATAGACAAGTCCACCAAGAAAAACAGCTACATTTCTCTAAAGAACCCGCCCAGGGCTGCTGAAAGCTCAAAAATAACCTATCTGACAGTTTGGGGCTATTTACCCGTGAATCTTCACTTTGCGACTAAACTATTTACAGCAATGTCAAATTTTCTAGGTCACTGAATGTGGGTGCCAGCGCCCTCCAAGCAAACCAAAAATCAAATTAATGCGACCATTGACAATGCAGCTGGGTCACGTTATAGAGACCTACATTGAAATTCAAAGGTCAGCACAAATGGTCAAAATCCCACATTTTCTCACCTTTCTGCCCGTTCGCAGCTCAGAAAACGAATATGACCATCCTCATCTCCTTGTGTAGCTGGACATAGACAAGTCCACCAAGAAAAACAGCCACGTTTCTCTAAAGAACTCGCCCAGGGCTGCTGAAAGCTCAAAAATAACCTATCTGACAGTTTGGGGCTTTTTACCCGTGAATCTTCACTTTGCGACTAAACTATTCACAGCAGTGTCAAATTTTCTGGGTCACTGCATATGGGTGCCAGCGCCCTACAAGCAAACCAAAAATCAAATCAATGCGACCAATGACATTACAGCTGGGTCATGTTATAGAGAGGTACATTGAAATTCAAAGGTCAGCACAAATGGTCAAAATCCCACATTGTCTCACCTTTCTGCCCGTTCGCAGCTCAGAAACAGACAATGACCATCATCATCTCCTTGTGTAGCTGGACATAGACAAGTCCACCAAGAAAAACAGCTACATTTCTGTAAAGAACCCGCCCAGGGCTGCTGAAAGCTCAAAAATAACCTATCAGACAATTTGGGGCTTTTTACCCGTGAATCTTCACTTTGCGACTAAACTATTCACAGCAGTGCCAAATTTTCTGGGTCACTGAATGTGGGTGCCAGCGCCCTACAAGCAAACCAAAAATCAAATCAATGCGACCATTGACAATGCAGCTGGGTCACGTTATAGAGACCTACATTGAAATTCAAAGGTCAGCACAAATGGTCAAAATCCCACATTGTCTCACCTTTCTGCCCGTTCGCAGCTCAGAAAACGAATATGGCCATCCTCATCTCCTTCTGTAGCTGGACATAGACAAGTCCAACAAGAAAAACAGCTACATTTCTCTAAAGAACCCGCCCAGGGCTGCTGAAAGCTCAAAAATAACCTATCTGACAGTTTGGGGCTTTTTACCCGTGAATCTTCACTTTGCGACTAAACTATTCACAGCAGTGTCAAATTTTCTCGGCCACTGAATGTAGGTGCCAGCGCCCTCCAAGCAAACCAAAAATCAAATCAATGCGACCATTGACAATGCAGCTGGGTCACGTTATAGAGACCTACATTGAAATTCAAAGGTCAGCACAAATGGTCAAAATCCCACATTTTCTCACCTTTCTGCCCGTTCGCACCTCAGAAAACGAATATGACCATCCTCATCTCCTTGTGTAGCTGGACATAGACAAGTCCACCAAGAAAAACAGCCACATTTCTCTAAAGAACTCGCCCAGGGCTGCTGAAAGCTCAAAAATAACCTATCTGACAGTTTGGGGCTTTTTACCCGTGAATCTTCACTTTGCGACTAAACTATTCACAGCAGTGTCAAATTTTCTGGGTCACTGCATATGGGTGCCAGCGCCCTACAAGCAAACCAAAAATCAAGTCAATGCGACCAATGACATTACAGCCGGGTCATGTTATAGAGAGGTACATTGAAATTCAAAGGTCAGCACAAATGGTCAAAATCCCACATTGTCTCACCTTTCTGCCCGTTCGCAGCTCAGAAAACGAATATGACCATCCTCATCTCCTTGTGTAGCTGGACATAGACAAGTCCACCAAGAAAAACAGCCACATTTCTCTAAAGAACTCGGCCAGGGCTGGTGAAAGCTCAAAAATAACCTATCTGACAGTTTGGGGCTTTTTACCCGTGAATCTTCACTTTGCGACTAAACTATTCACAGCAGTGTCAAATTTTCTGGGTCACTGCATATGAGTGCCAGCGCTCTACAAGCAAACCAAAAATCAAATCAATGCGACCAATGACATTACAGCTGGGTCATGTTATAGAGAGGTACATTGAAATTCAAAGGTCAGCACAAATGGTCAAAATCCCACATTGTCTCACCTTTCTGCCCGTTCGCAGCTCAGAAAACGAATATGGCCATCCTCATCTCCTTCTGTAGCTGGACATAGACAAGTCCAACAAGAAAAACAGCTACATTTCTCTAAAGAACCCGCCCAGGGCTGCTGAAAGCTCAAAAATAACCTATCTGACAGTTTGGGGCTTTTTACCCGTGAATCTTCACTTTGCGACTAAACTATTCACAGCAGTGTCAAATTTTCTCGGCCACTGAATGTGGGTGCCAGCGCCCTCCAAGCAAACCAAAAATCAAATCAATGCGACCATTGACAATGCAGCTGGGTCACGTTATAGAGACCTACATTGAAATTCAAAGGTCAGCACAAATGGTCAAAATCCCACATTTTCTCACCTTTCTGCCCGTTCGCACCTCAGAAAACGAATATGACCATCCTCATCTCCTTGTGTAGCTGGACATAGACAAGTCCACCAAGAAAAACAGCCACATTTCTCTAAAGAACTCGCCCAGGGCTGCTGAAAGCTCAAAAATAACCTATCTGACAGTTTGGGGCTTTTTACCCGTGAATCTTCACTTTGCGACTAAACTATTCACAGCAGTGTCAAATTTTCTGGGTCACTGCATATGGGTGCCAGCGCCCTACAAGCAAACCAAAAATCAAGTCAATGCGACCAATGACATTACAGCCGGGTCATGTTATAGAGAGGTACATTGAAATTCAAAGGTCAGCACAAATGGTCAAAATCCCACATTGTCTCACCTTTCTGCCCGTTCGCAGCTCAGAAAACGAATATGACCATCCTCATCTCCTTGTGTAGCTGGACATAGACAAGTCCACCAAGAAAAACAGCCACATTTCTCTAAAGAACTCGCCCAGGGCTGCTGAAAGCTCAAAAATAACCTATCTGACAGTTTGGGGCTTTTTACCCGTGAATCTTCACTTTGCGACTAAACTATTCACAGCAGTGTCAAATTTTCTGGGTCACTGCATATGAGTGCCAGCGCTCTACAAGCAAACCAAAAATCAAATCAATGCGACCAATGACATTACAGCTGGGTCATGTTATAGAGAGGTACATTGAAATTCAAAGGTCAGCACAAATGGTCAAAATCCCACATTGTCTCACCTTTCTGCCCGTTCGCAGCTCAGAAACAGACAATGACCATCATCATCTGCTTATGTAGCTGGACATAGACAAGTCCACCAAGAAAAACAGCTACATTTCTCTAAAGAACCCGCTCAGGGCTGCTGAAAGCTCAAAAATAAACTAACTGACAGTTTGGGGCTTTTTACCCGTGAATCTTCACTTTGCGACTAAACTATTCACAGCAGTGTCAAATTTTGTGGGTCACTGCATATGGGTGCCAGCGCCCTTCAAGCAAACCAAAAATCAAATCAATGCGACCAATGACATTACAGCTGGGTCATGTTATAGAGAGGTACATTGAAATTCAAAGGTCAGCACAAATGGTCAAAATCCCACATTGTCTCACCTTTCTCAGCTCAGAAAACGAATATGGCCATCCTCATCTCCTTCTGTAGCTGGACATAGACAAGTCCAACAAGAAAAACAGCTACATTTCTCTAAAGAACTCGCCCAGGGCTGCTGAAAGCTCAAAAATAACCTATCTGACAGTTTGGGGCTTTTTACCCGTGAATCTTCACTTTGCGACTAAACTATTCACAGCAGTGTCAAATTTTCTGGGTCACTGCATATGGGTGCCAGTGCCCTACAAGCAAACCAAAAATCAAATCAATGCGAACAATGACATTACAGCTGGGTCATGTTATAGAGAGGTACATTGAAATTCAAAGGTCAGCGCAAATGGTCCAAATCCCACATTCTCTCACTTTTCTGCCCGTTCGCAGCACAGAAACAGACAATGACCATCATCATCTCCTTGTGTACCTGGACATAGACAAGTCCACCAAGAAAAACAGCTACATTTCTCTAAAGAACCCGCCCAGGGCTGCTGAAAGCTCAAAAATAACCTATCTGACAGTTTGGGGCTTTTTACCCGTGAATCTTCACTTTGCGACTAAACTATTCACAGCAGTGTCAAATTTTCTGGGTCACTGCATATGGGTGCCAGCGCCCTACAAGCAAACCAAAAATCGAATCAATGCGACCAATGACATTACAGCTGGGTCATGTTATAGAGAGGTACATTGCAATTCAAAGGTCAGCACAAATGGTCAAAATCCCACATTGTCTCACCTTTCTGCAAGTTCGCAGCTCAGAAACAGACAATGACCATCATCATCTCCTTGTGTAGCTGGACATAGACAAGTCCACCAAGAAAAACAGCTACATTTCTCTAAAGAACCCGCCCAGGGCTGCTGAAAGCTCAAAAGTAACCTATCTGACAGTTTGGGGCTTTTTACCCGTGAATCTTCACTTTGCGACTAAACTATTCACAGCAGTGTCAAATTTTCTAGGTCACTGAATGTGGGTGCCAGCGCCCTACAAGCAAACCAAAAATCAAACCAATGCGACCATTGACAATGCAGCTGGGTCACGTTATAGAGACCTACATTGAAATTCAAAGGTCAGCACAAATGGTCAAAATCCCACATTGTCTCACCTTTCTGCCCGGTCGCAGCTCAGAAAACGAATATGGCCATCCTCATCTCCTTCTGTAGCTGGACATAGACAAGTCCACCAAGAAAAACAGCCACATTTCTCTAAAGAATTCGCCCAGGGCTGCTGAGAGCTCAAAAATAACCTATCTGACAGTTTGGGGCTTTTTACCCGTGAATCTTCACTTTGCGACTAAACTATTCACAGCAGTGCCAAATTTTCTGGGTCACTGAATGTGGGTGCCAGCCCCTACAAGCAAACGAAATATCAAATCAATGCGACCATTGACAATGCAGCTGGGTCACGTTATAGAGACCTACATTGAAATTCAAAGGGCAGCACAAATGGTCAAAATCCCCCATTTTCTCACCTTTCTGCCATTTCGCAGCTCAGAAAACGAATATGACCATCCTCATATCCTTGTGTAGCTGGACATAGACAAGTCCAACAAGAAAAACAGCCACATTTCTCTAAAGAACTTGCCCAGGGCTGCTGAAAGCTGAAAAATAACCTATCTGACAGTTTGGGGCTTTTTACCCGTGAATCTTCACTTTGCGACTAAACTATTCACAGCAGTGTCAAATTTTCTAGGTCACTGCATATGGGTGCCAGCGCCCTACAAGCAAACCAAAAATCAAATCAATGCGACAAATGACATTACAGCTGGGTCATGTTATAGAGAGGTACATTGAAATTCAAAGGTCAGCACAAATGGTCAAAATCCCACATTGTCTCACCTTTCTGCGCGTTCGCAGCTCAGAAACAGACAATGACCATCATCATCTCCTTGTGTAGCTGAACATAGACAAGTCCACCAAGAAAAACAGCTACATTTCTCTAAAGAACCCGCCCAGGGCTGCTGAAAGCTCAAAAATAACCTATCTGACACTTTGGGGCTTTTTACCCATGAATCTTCACTTTGCGACTAAACTATTCACAGCAGTGTCAAATTTTCTAGGTAACTGAATGTGGGTGCCAGCTCCCTACAAGCAAACCAAAAATCAAATCAATGCGACCATTGACAATGCAGCTGGGTCACTTTATAGAGACCTACATTGAAATTCAAAGGTCAGCACAAATGGTCAAAATCCCACATTTTCTCACCTTTCTGCCCGTTCGCAGCTCAGAAAACGAATATGGCCATCCTCATCTCCTTGTGTAGCTGGACATAGACAAGTCCACCAAGAAAAACAGCCACATTTCTCTAAAGAACTCGCCCAGGGCTGCTGAAAGCTCAAAAATAACCTATCTGACAGTTTGGGGCTTTTTACCCGTGAATCTTCACTTTGCGACTAAACTATTCACAGCAGTGTCAAATTTTCTGGGTCACTGCATATGGGTGCCAGTGCCCTACAAGCAAACCAAAAATCAAATCAATGCGACCAATGACATTACAGCTGGGTCATGTTATAGAGAGGTACATTGCAATTCAAAGGTCAGCACAAATGGTCAAAATCCCACATTGTCTCACCTTTCTGCCCGTTCGCAGCTCAGAAACAGACAATGACCATCATCATCTCCTTGTGTAGCTGGACATAGACAAGTCCACCAAGAAAAACAGCTACATTTCTCTAAAGAACCCGCCCAGGGCTGCTGAAAGCTCAAAAGTAACCTATCTGACAGTTTGGGGCTTTTTACCCGTGAATCTTCACTTTGCGACTAAACTATTCACAGCAGGGTCAAATTTTCTAGGTCACTGAATGTGGGTGCCAGCGCCCTACAAGCAAACCAAAAATCAAACCAATGCGACCATTGACAATGCAGCTGGGTCACGTTATAGAGACCTACATTGAAATTCAAAGGTCAGCACAAATGGTCAAAATCCCACATTGTCTCACCTTTCTGCCCGTTCGCAGCTCAGAAAACGAATATGGCCCTCCTCATCTCCTTCTGTAGCTGGACATAGACAAGTCCACCAAGAAAAACAGCCAGATTTCTCTAAAGAATTCGCCCAGGGCTGCTGAGAGCTCAAAAATAACCTATCTGACAGTTTGGGGCTTTTTACCCGTGAATCTTCACTTTGCGACTAAACTATTCACAGCAGTGCCAAATTTTCTGGGTCACTGAATGTGGGTGCCAGCCCCTACAAGCAAACCAAATATCAAATCAATGCGACCATTGACAATGCAGTGGGGCACGTTATAGAGACCTACATTGAAATTCAAAGGTCAGCACAAATGGTCGAAATCCCACATTTTCTCACCTTTCTGCCATTTCGCAGCTCAGAAAACGAATATGACCATCCTCATATCCTTGTGTAGCTGGACATAGACAAGTCCAACAAGAAAAACAGCCACATTTCTCTAAAGAACTTGCCCAGGGCTGCTGAAAGCTGAAAAATAACCTATCTGACAGTTTGGAGCTTTTTACCCGTGAATCTTCACTTTGCGACTAAACTTTTCACAGCAGTGTCAAATTTTCTGGGTCACTGCATATGGGTGCCAGCGCCCTACAAGCAAACCAAAAATCAAATCAATGTGACCAATGACATTACAGCTGGGTTATGTTATAGAGAGGTACATTGAAATTCAAAGGTCAGCCAGCACAAATGGTCAAAATCCCACATTGTCTCACCTTTCTGCCCGTTCGCAGCTCAGAAAACGAATATGACCATCCTCATCTCCTTGTGTAGCTGGACATAGACAAGTCCACCAAGAAAAATAGCCACATTTCTCTAAAGAACTCGCCCAGAGCTGGTGAAAGCTGAAAAATAACCTATCTGACAGTTTGGGGCTTTTTACCCGTGAATCTTCACTTTGCGACTAAACTATTCACAGCAGTGTCAAATTTTCTGGGTCACTGCATATGGGTGCCAGCGCCCTACAAGCAAACCAAAAATCAAGTCAATGCGACCAATGACATTACAGCTGGGTCATGTTATAAAGAGGTACATTGAAATTCAAAGGTCAGCGCAAATGGTCAAAATCCCACATTGTCTCACAATTCTGCCCGTTCGCAGCTCAGAAAAAGAATATGACCATCCGCATCTCCTTGTGTAGCTGGACATAGACAAGTCCACCAAGAAAAACAGCCACATTTCTCTAAAGAACTCGCCCAGGGCTGCTGAAAGCTCAAAAATAACCTATCTGACAGTTTGGGGCTTTTTACCCGTGAATCTTCACTTTGCGACTAAACTATTCACAGCAGTGTCAAATTTTCTGGGTCACTGCATATGGGTGCCAGCGCCCTACAAGCAAACCAAAAATCAAATCACTGCGACAAATGACATTACAGCTGGGTCATGTTATAGAGAGGTACATTGAAATTCAAAGGTCAGCACAAATGGTCAAAATCCCACATTGTCTCACCTTTCTGCGCGTTCGCAGCTCAGAAACAGACAATGACCATCATCATCTCCTTGTGTAGCTGGACATAGACAAGTCCACCAAGAAAAACAGCTACATTTCTCTAAAGAACCCGCCCAGGGCTGCTGAAAGCTCAAAAATAACCTATCTGACACTTTGGGGCTTTTTACCCATGAATCTTCACTTTGCGACTAAACTATTCACAGCAGTGTCAAATTTTCTAGGTCACTGAATGTGGGTGCCAGCGCCCTACAAGCAAACCAAAAATCAAATCAATGCGACCATTGACAATGCAGCTGGGTCACTTTATAGAGACCTACATTGAAATTCAAAGGTCAGCACAAATGGTCAAAATCCCACATTTTCTCACCTTTCTGCCCGTTCGCAGCTCACAAAACGAATATGGCCATCCTCATCTCCTTGTGTAGCTGGACATACACAAGTCCACCAAGAAAAACAGCCACATTTCTCTAAAGAACTCGCCCAGGGCTGCTGAAAGCTCAAAAATAACCTATCTGACAGTTTGGGGCTTTTTACCCGTGAATCTTCACTTTGCGACTAAACTATTCACAGCAGTGTCAAATTTTCTGGGTCACTGCATATGGGTGCCAGTGCCCTACAAGCAAACCAAAAATCAAATCAATGCGAACAATGACATTACAGCTGGGTCATGTTATAGAGAGGTACATTGAAATTCAAAGGTCAGCGCAAATGGTCCAAATCCCACATTCTCTCACTTTTCTGCCCGTTCGCAGCTCAGAAACAGACAATGACCATCATCATCTCCTTGTGTACCTGGACATAGACAAGTCCACCAAGAAAAACAGCTACATTTCTCTAAAGAACCCGCCCAGGGCTGCTGAAAGCTCAAAAATAACCTATCTGACACTTTGGGGCTTTTTACCCGTGAATCTTCACTTTGCGACTAAACTATTCACAGCAATGTCAAATTTTCTAGGTCACTGCATATGGGTGCCAGCGCCCTACAAGCAAACCAAAAATCGAATCAATGCGACCAATGACATTACAGCTGGGTCATGTTATAGAGAGGTACATTGCAATTCAAAGGTCAGCACAAATGGTCAAAATCCCACATTGTCTCACCTTTCTGCCCGTTCGCAGCTCAGAAACAGACAATGACCATCATCATCTCCTTGTGTAGCTGGACATAGACAAGTCCACCAAGAAAAACAGCTACATTTCTCTAAAGAACCCGCCCAGGGCTGCTGAAAGCTCAAAAGTAACCTATCTGACAGTTTGGGGCTTTTTACCCGTGAATCTTCACTTTGCGACTAAACTATTCACAGCAGTGTCAAATTTTCTAGGTCACTGAATGTGGGTGCCAGCGCCCTACAAGCAAACCAAAAATCAAACCAATGCGACCATTGACAATGCAGCTGGGTCACGTTATAGAGACCTACATTGAAATTCAAAGGTCAGCACAAATGGTCAAAATTCCACATTGTCTCACCTTTCTGCCCGTTCGCAGCTCAGAAAACGAATATGGCCATCCTCATCTCCTTCTGTAGCTGGAAATAGACAAGTCCACCAAGAAAAACAGCCAGATTTCTCTAAAGAATTCGCCCAGGGCTGCTGAGAGCTCAAAAATAACCTATCTGACAGTTTGGGGCTTTTTACCCGTGAATCTTCACTTTGCGACTAAACTATTCACAGCAGTGCCAAATTTTCTGGGTCACTGAATGTGGGTGCCAGCCCCTACAAGCAAACCAAATATCAAATCAATGCGACCATTGACAATGCAGTGGGGCACGTTATAGAGACCTACATTGAAATTCAAAGGTCAGCACAAATGGTCAAAATCCCACATTTTCTCACCTTTCTGCCATTTCGCAGCTCAGAAAACGAATATGACCATCCTCATATCCTTGTGTAGCTGGACATAGACAAGTCCAACAAGAAAAACAGCCACATTTCTCTAAAGAACTTGCCCAGGGCTGCTGAAAGCTGAAAAATAACCTATCTGACAGTTTGGAGCTTTTTACCCGTGAATCTTCACTTTGCGACTAAACTATTCACAGCAGTGTCAAATTTTCTGGGTCACTGCATATGGGTGCCAGCGCCCTACAAGCAAACCAAAAATCAAATCAATGTGACCAATGACATTACAGCTGGGTTATGTTATAGAGAGGTACATTGAAATTCAAAGGTCAGCCAGCACAAATGGTCAAAATCCCACATTGTCTCACCTTTCTGCCCGTTCGCAGCTCAGAAAACGAATATGACCATCCTCATCTCCTTGTGTAGCTGGACATAGACAAGTCCACCAAGAAAAATAGCCACATTTCTCTAAAGAACTCGCCCAGGGCTGGTGAAAGCTGAAAAATAACCTATCTGACAGTTTGGGGCTTTTTACCCGTGAATCTTCACTTTGCGACTAAACTATTCACAGCAGTGTCAAATTTTCTGGGTCACTGTATATGAGTGCCAGCGCCCTACAAGCAAACCAAAAATCAAGTCAATGCGACCAATGACATTACAGCTGGGTCATGTTATAGAGAGGTACATTGAAATTCAAAGGTCAGCGCAAATGGTAAAAATCCCACATTGTCTCACAATTCTGCCCGTTCGCAGCTCAGAAAAAGAATATGACCATCCTCATCTCCTTGTATAGCTGGACATAGACAAGTCCACCAAGAAAAACAGCCACATTTCTCTAAAGAACTCGCCCAGGGCTGCTGAAAGCTCAAAAATAACCTATCTGACAGTTTGGGGCTTTTTACCCGTGAATCTTCACTTTGCGACTAAACTATTCACAGCAGTGTCAAATTTTCTAGGTCACTGCATATGGGTGCCAGCGCCCTACAAGCAAACCAAAAATCAAATCAATGCGACAAATGACATTACAGCTGGGTCATGTTATAGAGAGGTACATTGAAATTCAAAGGTCAGCACAAATGGTCAAAATCCCACATTGTCTCACCTTTCTGCACGTTCGCAGCTCAGAAACAGACAATGACCATCATCATCTCCTTGTGTAGCTGGACATAGACAAGTCCACCAAGAAAAACAGCTACATTTCTCTAAAGAACCCGCCCAGGGCTGCTGAAAGCTCAAAAATAACCTATCTGACACTTTGGGGCTTTTTACCCATGAATCTTCACTTTGCGACTAAACTATTCACAGCAGTGTCAAATTTTCTAGGTAACTGAATGTGGGTGCCAGCTCCCTACAAGCAAACCAAAAATCAAATCAATGCGACCATTGACAATGCAGCTGGGTCACTTTATAGAGACCTACATTGAAATTCAAAGGTCAGCACAAATGGTCAAAATCCCACATTTTCTCACCTTTCTGCCCGTTCGCAGCTCAGAAAACGAATATGGCCATCCTCATCTCCTTGTGTAGCTGGACATAGACAAGTCCACCAAGAAAAACAGCCACATTTCTCTAAAGAACTCGCCCAGGGCTGCTGAAAGCTCAAAAATAACCTATCTGACAGTTTGGGGCTTTTTACCCGTGAATCTTCACTTTGCGACTAAACTATTCACAGCAGTGTCAAATTTTCTGGGTCACTGAATGTGGGTGCCAGCGCCCTCCAAGCAAACCAAAAATCAAATCAATGCGACCAATGATATTACAGCTGGGTCGTGTTATAGAGAGGTACATTGAAATTCAAAGGTCAGCACAAATGGTCAAAATCCCACATTGTCTCACCTTTCTGCCCGTTCGCAGCTCAGTAACGGACAATGACCATCCTCATCTCCTTGTGTAGCTGGACATAGACAAGTCCACCAAGAAAAACAGCTACATTTCTCTAAAGAACCCGCCCAGGGCTGCTGAAAGCTCAAAAATAACCTATCTGACAGTTTGGGGCTATTTACCCGTGAATCTTCACTTTGCGACTAAACTATTTACAGCAATGTCAAATTTTCTAGGTCACTGAATGTGGGTGCCAGCGCCCTCCAAGCAAACCAAAAATCAAATTAATGCGACCATTGACAATGCAGCTGGGTCACGTTGTAGAGACCTACATTGAAATTCAAAGGTCTGCACAAATGGTCAAAATCCCACATTGTCTCACCTTTCTGCACGTTCGCAGCTCAGAAACAGACAATGATCATCATCATCTCCTTGTGTAGCTGGACATAGACAAGTCCACCAAGAAAAACAGCTACATTTCTCTAAAGAACCCGCCCAGGGCTGCTGAAAGCTCAAAAATAACCTATCTGACAGTTTGGGGCTTTTTACCCGTGAATCTTCACTTTGCGACTAAACTATTCACAGCAGTGTCAAATTTTCTAGGTCACTGAATGTGGGTGCCAGCGCCCTACAAGCAAACCAAAAATCAAATCAATGAGACCATTGACAATGCAGCTGGGTCACTTTATAGAGACCTACATTGAAATTCAAAGGTCAGCACAAATGGTCAAAATCCGACATTTTCTCACCTTTCTGCCCGTTCGCAGCTCACAAAACGAATATGGCCATCCTCATCTCCTTGTGTAGCTGGACATAGACAAGTCCACCAAGAAAAACAGCCACATTTCTCTAAATAACTCGCCCAGGGCTGCTGAAAGCTCAAAAATAACCTATCTGACAGTTTGGGGCTTTTTACCCGTGAATCTTCACTTTGCGACTAAACTATTCACAGCAGTGTCAAATTTTCTAGACCACTGAATGTGGGTGCCAGCGCCCTCCAAGCAAACCAAAAATCAAATCAATGCGACCAATGATATTACAGCTGGGTCGTGTTATAGAGAGGCACATTGAAATTCAAAGGTCAGCACAAATGGTCAAAATCCCACATTGTCTCACCTTTCTGCCCGTTCGCAGCTCAGTAACGGACAATGACCATCCTCATCTCCTTGTGTAGCTGGACATAGACAAGTCCACCAAGAAAAACAGCTACATTTCTCTAAAGAACCCGCCCAGGGCTGCTGAAAGCTCAAAAATAACCTATCTGACAGTTTGGGGCTTTTTACCCGTGAATCTTCACTTTGCGACTAAACTATTTACAGCAATGTCAAATTTTCTAGGTCACTGAATGTGGGTGCCAGCGCCCTCCAAGCAAACCAAAAATCAAAGTAATGCGACCATTGACAATGCAGCTGGGTCACGTTATAGAGACCTACATTGAAATTCAAAGGTCAGCACAAATGGTCAAAATCCCACATTTTCTCACCTTTCTGCCCGTTCGCAGCTCAGAAAACGAATATGACCATCCTCATCTCCTTGTGTAGCTGGACATAGACAAGTCAACCAAGAAAAACAGCCACATTTCTCTAAAGAACTCGCCCAGGGCTGCTGAAAGCTCAAAAATAACCTATCTGACAGTTTGGGGCTTTTTACCCGTGAATCTTCACTTTGCGACTAAACTATTCACAGCAGTGTCAAATTTTCTGGGTCACTGCATATGGGTGCCAGCGCCCTACAAGCAAACCAAAAATCAAGTCGATGCGACCAATGACATTACAGCTGGGTCATGTTATAGAGAGGTACATTGAAATTCAAAGGTCAGCACAAATGGTCAAAATCCCACATTGTCTCACCTTTCTGCCCTTTCGCAGCTCAGAAAACGAATATGACCATCCTCATCTCCTTGTGTAGCTGGACATAGACAAGTCAACCAAGAAAAACAGCCACATTTCTCTAAAGAACTCGCCCAGGGCTGCTGAAAGCTCAAAAATAACCTATCTGACAGTTTGGGGCTTTTTACCCGTGAATCTTCACTTTGCGACTAAACTATTCACAGCCGTGTCAAATTTTCTGGGTCACTGCATATGGGTGCCAGCGCCCTACAAGCAAACCAAAAATCAAGTCAATGCGACCAATGACATTACAGCCGGGTCATGTTATAGAGAGGTACATTGAAATTCAAAGGTCAGCACAAATGGTCAAAATCCCACATTGTCTCACCTTTCTGCCCGTTCGCAGCTCAGAAAACGAATATGACCATCCTCATCTCCTTGTGCAGCTGGACATAGACAAGTCCACCAAGAAAAACAGCCACATTTCTCTAAAGAACTCGCCCAGGGCTGGTGAAAGCTCAAAAATAACCTATCTGACAGTTTGGGGCTTTTTACCCGTGAATCTTCACTTTGCGACTAAACTATTCACAGCAGTGTCAAATTTTGTGGGTCACTGCATATGGGCGCCAGCGCTCTACAAGCAAACCAAAAATCAAATCAATGCGACCAATGACATTACAGCTGGGTCATGTTATAGAGAGGTACATTGAAATTCAAAGGTCAGCACAAATGGTCAAAATCCCACATTGTCTCACCTTTCTGCCCGTTCGCAGCTCAGAAACAGACAATGACCATCATCATCTGCTTATGTACCTGGACATAGACAAGTCCACCAAGAAAAACAGCTACATTTCTCTAAAGAACCCGCTCAGGGCTGCTGAAAGCTCAAAAATAACCTAACTGACAGTTTGGGGCTTTTTACCCGTGAATCTTCACTTTGCGACTAAACTATTCACAGCAGTGTCAAATTTTGTGGGTCACTGCATATGGGTGCCAGCGCCCTTCAAGCAAACCAAAAATCAAATCAATGCGACCAATGACATTACAGCTGGGTCATGTTATAGAGAGGTACATTGAAATTCAAAGGTCAGCACAAATGGTCAAAATCCCACATTGTCTCACCTTTCTGCCCGTTCGCAGCTCAGAAACAGACAATGACCATCATCATCTCCTTGTGTAGCTGGACATAGATAAGTCCACCAAAAAAAACAGCTACATTTCTCTAAAGAACCCGCCCAGGGCTGCTGAAAGCTCAAAAATAACCTATCTGACAGTTTGGGGCTTTTTACCCGTGAATCTTCACTTTGCGACTAAACTATTCACAGCAGTGTCAAATTTTCTGGGTCACTGCATATGGGTGCCAGCGCCCTACAAGCAAACCAAAAATCAAATCAATGCGACCAATGACATTACAGCTGGGTCATGTTATAGAGAGGTACATTGAAATTCAAAGGTCAGCACAAATGGTGAAAATCCCACATTGTCTCACCTTTCTGCACGTTCGCAGCTCAGAAACAGACAATGACCATCATCATCTCCTTGTGTAGCTGGACATAGACAAGTCCACCAACAAAAACAGCTACATTTCTCTAAAGAACCCGCCCAGGGCTGCTGAAAGCTCAAAAATAACCTATCTGACACTTTGGGGCTTTTTACCCATGAATCTTCACTTTGCGACTAAACTATTCACAGCAGTGTCAAATTTTCTAGGTAACTGAATGTGGGTGCCAGCTCCCTACAAGCAAACCAAAAATCAAATCAATGCGACCATTGACAATGCAGCTGGGTCACTTTATAGAGACCTACATTGAAATTCAAAGGTCAGCACAAATGGTCAAAATCCCACATTTTCTCACCTTTCTGCCCGTTCGCAGCTCAGAAAACGAATATGGCCATCCTCATCTCCTTGTGTAGCTGGACATAGACAAGTCCACCAAGAAAAACAGCCACATTTCTCTAAAGAACTCGCCCAGGGCTGCTGAAAGCTCAAAAATAACCTATCTGACAGTTTGGGGCTTTTTACCCGTGAATCTTCACTTTGCGACTAAACTATTCACAGCAGTGTCAAATTTTCTGGGTCACTGAATGTGGGTGCCAGCGCTCTCCAAGCAAACCAAAAATCAAATCAATGCGACCAATGATATTACAGCTGGGTCGTGTTATAGAGAGGTACATTGAAATTCAAAGGTCAGCACAAATGGTCAAAATCCCACATTGTCTCACCTTTCTGCCCGTTCGCAGCTCAGTAACGGACAATGACCATCCTCATCTCCTTGTGTAGCTGGACATAGACAAGTCCACCAAGAAAAACAGCTACATTTCTCTAAAGAACCCGCCCAGGGCTGCTGAAAGCTCAAAAATAACCTATCTGACAGTTTGGGGCTATTTACCCGTGAATCTTCACTTTGCGACTAAACTATTTACAGCAATGTCAAATTTTCTAGGTCACTGAATGTGGGTGCCAGCGCCCTCCAAGCAAACCAAAAATCAAATTAATGCGACCATTGACAATGCAGCTGGGTCACGTTATAGAGACCTACATTGAAATTCAAAGGTCTGCACAAATGGTCAAAATCCCACATTGTCTCACCTTTCTGCACGTTCGCAGCTCAGAAACAGACAATGATCATCATCATCTCCTTGTGTAGCTGGACATAGACAAGTCCACCAAGAAAAACAGCTACATTTCTCTAAAGAACCCGCCCAGGGCTGCTGAAAGCTCAAAAATAACCTATCTGACAGTTTGGGGCTTTTTACCCGTGAATCTTCACTTTGCGACTAAACTATTCACAGCAGTGTCAAATTTTCTAGGTCACTGAATGTGGGTGCCAGCGCCCTACAAGCAAACCAAAAATCAAATCAATGAGACCATTGACAATGCAGCTGGGTCACTTTATAGAGACCTACATTGAAATTCAAAGGTCAGCACAAATGGTCAAAATCCGACATTTTCTCACCTTTCTGCCCGTTCGCAGCTCACAAAACGAATATGGCCATCCTCATCTCCTTGTGTAGCTGGACATAGACAAGTCCACCAAGAAAAACAGCCACATTTCTCTAAATAACTCGCCCAGGGCTGCTGAAAGCTCAAAAATAACCTATCTGACAGTTTGGGGCTTTTTACCCGTGAATCTTCACTTTGCGACTAAACTATTCACAGCAGTGTCAAATTTTCTAGACCACTGAATGCGGGTGCCAGCGCCCTCCAAGCAAACCAAAAATCAAATCAATGCGACCAATGATATTACAGCTGGGTCGTGTTATAGAGAGGCACATTGAAATTCAAAGGTCAGCACAAATGGTCAAAATCCCACATTGTCTCACCTTTCTGCCCGTTCGCAGCTCAGTAACGGACAATGACCATCCTCATCTCCTTGTGTAGCTGGACATAGACAAGTCCACCAAGAAAAACAGCTACATTTCTCTAAAGAACCCGCCCAGGGCTGCTGAAAGCTCAAAAATAACCTATCTGACAGTTTGGGGCTTTTTACCCGTGAATCTTCACTTTGCGACTAAACTATTTACAGCAATGTCAAATTTTCTAGGTCACTGAATGTGGGTGCCAGCGCCCTCCAAGCAAACCAAAAATCAAATCAATGCGACCATTGACATTACAGCTGGGTCATGTTATAGAGAGGTACATTGAAATTCAAAGGTCAGCACAAATGGTCAAAATCCCACATTGTCTCACCTTTCTGCCCGTTCGCAGCTCAGAAACAGACAATGACCATCATCATCTCCTTGTGTAGCTGGACATAGACAAGTCCACCAAGAAAAACAGCTACATTTCTCTAAAGAACCCGCCCAGGGCTGCTGAAAGCTCAAAAATAACCTATCTGACAGTTTGGGGCTTTTTACCCGTGAATCTTCACTTTGCGACTAAACTATTCACAGCAGTGTCAAATTTTCTGGGTCACTGCATATGGGTGCCAGCGCCCTACAAGCAAACCAAAAATCAAGTCAATGCGACCAATGACATTACAGCTGGGTCATGTTATAGAGAGGTACATTGAAATTCAAAGGTCAGCACAAATGGTCAAAATCCCACATTGTCTCACCTTTCTGCCCGTTCGCAGCTCAGAAAACGAATATGACCATCCTCATCTCCTTGTGTAGCTGGACATAGACAAGTCCACCAAGAAAAACAGCCACATTTCTCTAAAGAACTCGCCCAGGGCTGCTGAAAGCTCAAAAATAACCTATCTGACAGTTTGGGGCTTTTTACCCGTGAATCTTCACTTTGCGACTAAACTATTCACAGCAGTGTCAAATTTGGTGGGTCACTGCATATGGGTGCCAGTGCCCTACAAGCAAACCAAAAATCAAATCAATGCGACCAATGATATTACAGCTGGGTCATGTTATAGAGAGGTACATTGAAATTCAAAGGTCAGCACAAATGGTCAAAATCCCACATTGTCTCACCTTTCTGCCCGTTCGCAGCTCAGAAACAGACAATGACCATCATCATCTCCTTGTGTAGCTGGACATAGACAAGTCCACCAAGAAAAACAGCTACATTTCTCTAAAGAACTCGCCCAGGTCTGCTGAAAGCTGAAAAATAACCTATCTGACAGTTTGGGGCTTTTTACCCGTGAATCTTCACTTTGCGACTAAACTATTCACAGCAGTGCCAAATTTTCTGGGTCACTGAATGTGGGTGCCAGCACCCTACTAGCAAACCAAAAATCAAATCAATGCGACCATTGACAATGCAGCTGGGTCACGTTATAGAGACCTACATTGAAATTCTAAGGTCAGCACAAATGGTCAAAATCCGACATTTTCTCACCTTTCTGCCCGTTCGTAGCTCAGAAAACGAATATGACCATCCTCATCTCCTTGTGTAGCTGGACATAGACAGGTCCACCAAGAAAAACAGCTACATTTCTCTAAAGAACTCGCCCAGGGCTGCTGAAAGCTCAAAAATAACCTATCTGACAGTTTGGGGCTTTTTACCCGTGAATCTTCACTTTGCGACTAAACTATTCACAGCAGTGTCAAATTTTCTGGGTCACTGCATATGGGTGCCAGCGCCCTACAAGCAAACCAAAAATCAAATCAATGCGACCAATGACATTACAGCTGGGTCATGTTATAGAGAGGTACATTGAAATTCAAAGGTCAGCACAAATGGTCAAAATCCCACATTGTCTCACCTTTCTGCACGTTCGCAGCTCAGAAACAGACAATGACCATCATCATCTCCTTGTGTAGCTGGACATAGACAAGTCCACCAAGAAAAACAGCTACATTTCTCTAAAGAACCCGCCCAGGGCTGCTGAATGCTCGAAAATAACCTATCTGACAGTTTGGGGCTTTTTACCCGTGAATCTTCACTTTGCGACTAAACTATTCACAGCAGTGTCAAATTTTCTAGGTCACTGAATATGGGTGCCAGCGCCCTCTAAGCAAACCAAAAATCAAATCAATGCAACCAATGACAATGCAGCTGGGTCACGTTATAAAGACCTACATTGAAATTCAAAGGTCAGCACAAATGGTCAAAATCCCACATTTTCTCACCTTTCTGCCCGTTTGCAGCTCAGAAAACGAATAATCCTCATCTCCTTGTGTAGCTGGACATAGACAAGTCCACCAAGAAAAACAGCCACATTTCTCTAAAGAACTCGCCCAGGGCTGCTGAAAGCTGAAAAATACCCTATCTGACAGTTTGGGACTTTTTACCCGTGAATCTTCACTTTGCGACTAAACTATTCACAGCAGTGTCAAATTTTCTGGGTCACTGCATATGGGTGCCAGCGCCCTACAAGCAAACCAAAAATCAAATCAATGCGACCAATGACATTACAGCTGGGTCATGTTATAGAGAGGTACATTGAAATTCAAAGGTCAGCACAAATGGTCAAAATCCCACATTGTCTCACCTTTCTGCCCGTTCGCAGCTCAGAAACAGACAATGACCATCATCATCTACTTGTGTAGCTGGACATAGACAAGTCCAACAAGAAAAACAGCTACATTTCTCTAAAGAACCCGCCTAGGGCTGCTGAAAGCTCAAAAATAACCTATCTGACAGTTTGGGGCTTTTTACCCGTGAATCTTCACTTTGCGACTAAACTATTCACAGCAGTGCCAAATTTTCTAGGTCACTAAATGTGGGTGCCAGCGCCCTCCAAGCAAACCAAAAATCAAATCAATGCGACCATTGACAATGCAGCTGGGTCACGTTATAGAGACCTACATTGAAATTCAAAGGTCAGCACAAATGGTCAAAATCCCACATTTTCTCACCTTTCTGCCCGTTCGCAGCTCAGAAAACGAATATGACCATCCTCATCTCCTTGTGTAGCTGGACATAGACAAGTCCACCAAGAAAAACAGCCACATTTCTCTAAACAACTCGCCCAGGGCTGCTGAAAGCTGAAAAATAACCTATCTGACAGTTTGGGGCTTTTTACCCGTGAATCTTCACTTTGCGACTAAACTATTCACAGCAGTGTCAAATTTTCTGGGTCACTGCATATGGGTGCCAGCGCCCTACAAGCAAACCAAAAATCAAATCAATGCGACCAATGACATTACAGCTGGGTCATGTTATAGAGAGGTACATTGAAATTCAAAGGTCAGCACAAATGGACAAAATCCCACATTGTCTCACCTTTCTGCCCGTTCGCAGCTCAGAAACAGACAATGACCATCATCATCGCGTAGCTGGACATAGACAAGTCCACCAAGAAAAACAGCCACATTTCTCTAAAGAACCCGCCCAGGGCTGCTGAAAGCTCAAAAATAACCTATCTGACAGTTTGGGGCTATTTACCCGTGAATCTTCACTTTGCGACTAAACTATTCACAGCAGTGTCAAATTGCATGTCGGAGTTTCCGGTGAGATATAACTATGTCTAGCCCTCGCGATTTACGCGATTTCATGCTCGAACACAGCATTTTTTTAAAGTTCAATATTCTAATGAAGCTGTACTTGATGCAGCTCATCCAAGGCCCTTTAGGCCTTTTTTCATGCTCGAACAAGAAGTGCCTTGGATATTTTCCTCTCACCGTCTTAGACTCTCAGCGATGGAGAAGCTGTTAGAGTCTTTGCGTGACGATGATCAGGCGGCTCGCCGCCTTGCCCACGTGCCGGCCGATGCGGTCGAAACCCCCTAAGCCGTGGATGCGGGCGTGTGATGACACCCCAAGATGGGCCGGGTGCTTTGAGTGTTTTGCGTCCACGCGAGTCACGCCGTGACTTTGGGTTGTGTGATGTTTCTGGCGAAGCCAGGACACGAGTGGCTGGTGGCTCCAGCCCGGCACCTTGTCGGCACCATAGTGCGTCCTTAAATGTGACGAGCACTACCGGCCTAAACGGCCTGAACGGTCTCACGACCTGCTTGGCCTAAGTGCCTACGAGTCCGGCGGACACTGTTGCCAGTGCCTCCGAGTGTGAGTCTGACTGTTCTCAGTCAAAGACCGGCATACTCCGACTCAGATGAGGGTGAGCACTACTCTAGTCTCTAGACTGGTCTAGTTCTAGTCAGAGCTCAGATGCTCGTGCCGACTCGGAGTCCTCACATCAGGACAGTGTTACTTTCCACCACCTCGGGCGTAGCACGCGGGCCAAACGGTCCCAATCACATCCACCTCACATGTCTGCTGTATTGCTGCTACATATACATTGTTGCCGCAGCAGCATCTTGATGTGATGGTCTGATGTTGTAACAGTGTACCCATTTGCTAGGCCAGCTTGGTGCGTTCCCGTGGAGTTTGCCGGGCCACCATATTTGTAACGGCGATTCCGTTTGCTGTTGCCGTGGCCGTGTTTGTCACATGATTGGTGCATTCCCGTTGAAGTTGCCCAGCCGGGCACCACGTTTGTCAGTTGTGCCTGTTTGAAGTTGCCAGGCCAGCTTGTATTGGTGCGTTCCCGTTGAGTTTGCCGGGGCACCATGTTTGAAACGGCGTTCCCGTCTGCTGTTGCCGGGGCCGTGTTTGTATTGGTGCATTCCCGTTGAAGTTGCCCAGCGGGGCACCACATTAATTTTGTCAGTTGTGCCGCTTTACAGTTGCCAGGCCAGCTTGCATTGGTGTGTTCCCGTTGAGTTTTCCGGTCACCATGTTTATAACGGCTTTCCCGTTCGCTGTTGCCGGGGCCGTGTTTGCATTGGTGCACTCACGCTGAAGTTGCCGAGCGGAGCACCACGTTTGTCAGTTGTGCCTGTTTGAAGCTACCTGGCCAGCTTGTATTAGTGCGCTCCCGTTGAGTTTACCGGGGCACCATATTTGTAACGGTGTTCCCGTTTGCTGATGCCGGGGCTGTGTTTGTATTGGTGCATTCCCGTTGACGTTGCCCAGCGGAGCACCATGTTTGTCAATTGCGCCTGTTTGAAGTTGCCAGGCCAATCCTGTAACGCGCACTCGTTTGCTGTTGCCGGGTGACATGTTTGTCAATTGTGCTTGTAGCATACTGCCGTGATGTGCAATTAATAACAGGCCGCCGGAGCTGGTCAGGTTATTACCGGACCAACTTTTCAGCCACGAACACGTGTTTCCTACTGTGGAGGGCAGGTGTACCCGTCATACCCTACACAAAGTATAACGGCCATGATACTACCGGACCACTCAAACGCTGCATCCGGCGGTCCTGAGTAAGGCGATAATAATTACGAGCCATGCATTGGTTTGTTTTGCCAATGGCTTTTTGTGGTACACGGCAATTTGCTATCATTCGTGGCATTTCACAGAGTGACGAATGTGTGAAGACAAAACAAAAAGAAAAGAAATAATTTTAATAATGGCAAACCCCGGCCCCCACAATTATCAACCTCCGAGCGCTGAACAGCTATCTGTAGTATCACCACTTCGCGCTGGAGTCATTGAAGACAATGCCGGATCACCTGCAGCTAGGGGATGTGATGATCGGGATAGACTTAAGAGATGCTTATTTCTCCAGTCCAGCGGCTCGATCGTCAGTTTCTCCAGTTTTCAGTGGTATCAACAGATTTCCCAGTTTACCTGTCTACCGTTTGGCTTGCGCAGTGGTCCCAGAGGCCAGAGTATTCACCAAGACTGACTCTGCACCCTGTGGTGAAGATGGTACGTTCTCATTGCCAGACTCGAAAGCATCCACGCTTCAACAACAATGTGCGCGTCTGCTGGCTGCTCACACCGTATGTCTTCGGGGTATTGCGTCAATTGTGGGCATGATGGTGTCCACCATGGTTCCTGCATCACTTAACTATCGTCGCTTGCAGTGTTTGAAAACCACGTTCCTACGGCAGGGTCCCTTTTACACTTACAGATTACTCTCAGTCATGAGTGCCATGCCGAGATTCATTAGTGGATAATGCCAATGTCACCACAGGCGGCTGATGGACATCTGCCGAGAAACAGCTTCACATGAATGTCCCCAGCTTCACATGAATGTCCCGGAACCGCTCACAGCCCAGTATGCTGTCCAGTCGCTAGCGCCTTCTCTATACCAGGGCAGTATTCTCCTGCAGCTCGACTAACGTGTGGCTGTTCCCTGTTTGCCTCGCACTGGCAGCCGTTCATCACCGACATTAGACAGGATAGCTGCCACGCTGAGGGAGTGGTGTCAGTCTGCTCAGAGATATCACTTTGATTCCCAATATCTACCTGATGCAGTGAATACAGTTGCCGATTATCACTCTCGCCATCACACCGATACCAGCGCCTGGATGCTCGACCGGTCAGTTTTCCAGGATCACCAGATCATGTGACCGAGTACCTGCGACCTGTTTGCATCTCGCACTAACTTTTGACTGCACACGTACGTCAGTTGGCGCCCATATGCACACCGCCCGCATGCCTTCCGTCTCGACTGGTCCTGCCTGCAAGTCTATGCCTTCCCTCCAATCTATCTGATTGGCAAATGCCCGGCCAGGGTTGTTCTACAGGAGATCCCATCCATAGTCATGGTCACTCCGCTTTGGCCCGGCCAGGCTTGGGTTCCAGCTCTCTTGGCACTCGTGGTGGACATTCCGCGTGTGCTGTCAACCTCTCCGGTCTTGTTCGCTGGTCCAGATCACAAAGTTCACCCGTCAGTACAGTCAGCTCACTTCACCCTGGTCGCATGGAAACTCTCCGGGCTAGCAACAGCCGCAGCGGAGTTTCGGACGACCCTGCCAACCTACTCTTGGCGTCATGGCGTTCCCTCACCGACCGTGTGTATCAGTCGGCATGGAACACATGGTGTGATTGGTGTGCCACACGGCAAATTGCTTCCCTGGGTGTTCTCTCAGAGGTCCTCGATTTTCTGACCTCTTCATTCCGTCTGGCTCGACTGTATCATACGCTAGGGTTGTACCGGTCAGCCATGTCAATGACGCTTCCTCCCATCGATGGCGTTGTGGTTGGCCCGCATCCTCTGGTGTCTCATATGCTACCCGGTGCATACCAGTTCCGTCCTTCTCAGCCGTGCTATGGCAGCATGTGGAATGTACAGGCAGTCCTGGATCGGTTCCGGAACATGTCCTTCACGCATGAGTCTCTCAAAGAACTGACTCTCGGGTTGACTATGCTGCTGGCTCTGACGGGTGCCCGGCGTTGCTCTGAGCTGCAGAAGCTCGATGTTCGTTTTATGGACATTGTTGTCAACGCTGCTTCATTTAGGATCCCCACTTTTACCCAGAATCAGCGCGTCGGTGATCCAGCCAAGCAGTTTGTCTTCCCTGCTTGCCCTCAGCACCCTCCGTTGTGTGTAGATGCTCTAAGGCAGTATTCTGCTCGCACAGAGAGAGAGAGAGTTTCCCGCCCGCTGCCGCCGCGTCTGCCAACCCTCTGCTGCTGTCGCTCCGACGTCCTCACAAGCTGGTCTCACCGAGCACCGTTGCCGCTGAGGTGGCTCCTCACTTCCATGTCGGATGCTGGTGTGGACACCATCGTTTTTCACGGCGCATTCCACACGTAGTGCGGCCACCTCCGCTGCCTGTCGGAAGGGAGCCTCTGTACCCGACATCCTCTGGGCCACCGCCTGGGCGCAATCCTCTATATTCCAGAGGTTTTATTCTCGTGATGTTTCACCCTCCTCCTTCTGATGGCACCACCTTCGGTGCGACTGTCCTTGGCTGACAGTCTGTTATTCCGCCGCTCATGATTGCGGCCGATAGGGTCCACGGCTTCAGTCCACCGTGTTCTTTTCTCCTACACATTTGGGTTTTTCTCAGACCTTTTCCTTTCCGAAGGTCCTGTATATACCTGGTGCACCAGTTTTTCCCAGGTGTTCCCACTCTGGAGTTTGCATTGTCCGTTAATTCTGCATAGTTGACAATGCTAAGTTGTATTCCATTTTGGTATGATCTACTCCACTCGCCGTTCCATGCGTAAGTTTTATGATAATTCCATCTGTACTCAGTGATGGTCATTCGGTGGTCTGTGCCTGGCATAGTGTGGGCTGATTATGCTTGTTTATCATGCCACGCACCTTTTACTAGAACTTTCACTAAGTCCTTGTGTGGACAGTGTGATAGTTTCTTGTTTCCGCTCAGGGTGCGGAACCGACTTTAAACAAGACATAGTTATATCTCACCGGAAACTCCGACATGCAATTTCCCATTTCACAAGCAATGGAAAATTGTGTAGTGAAGTGGGAATTGTATAAGGAGTTGAAGGTGAGATATAACTATGTCCCACCCACCCACCCTGTTTGGGTTTGTTCTCCATGAAAATAGGCCTGAAGGGCCTTGGATGAGCTGCATCAAGTACAGCTTCATTAGAATATTGAACTTTAAAAAAATGCTGTGTTCGAGCATGAAATCGCGTAAATCGCGAGGGCTAGACATAGTTATATCTCACCTCCAACTCCTTATACAATTCCCACTTCCCTACACAATTTTCCATTGCTTGTGAAATGGGAAATTTTCTAGGTCACTGAATGTGGGTGCCAGCGCCCTCCAAGCAAACCAAAAATCAAATCAATGCGACCATTGACAATGCACCTGGGTCACGTTATAGAGACCTACATTGAAATTCAAAGGTCAGCACAAATGGTCAAAATCCCACATTTTCTCACCTTTCTGCCCGTTCGCAGCTCAGAAAACGAATATGACCATCCTCATCTCCTTGTGTAGCTGGACATAGACAAGTCCACCAAGAAAAACAGCCACATTTCTCTAAAGAACTCGCCCAGGGCTGCTGAAAGCTCAAAAATAACCTATCTGACAGTTTGGGCCTTTTTACCCGTGAATCTTCACTTTGCGACTAAACTATTTACAGCAGTGTCAAATTTTCTGGGTCACTGCATATGGGTGCCAGTGCCCTACAAGCAAACCAAAAATCAAATCAATGCGACCAATGACATTACAGCTGGGTCATGTTATAGAGAGGTACATTGAAATTCAAAGGTCAGCACAAATGGTCAAAATCCGACATTTTCTCACCTTTCTGCCCGTTCGCAGCTCACAAAACGAATATGGCCAGCCTCATCTCCTTGTGTAGCTGGACATAGACAAGTCCACCAAGAAAAACAGCTACATTTCTCTAAAGAACCCGCCCAGGGCTGCTGAAAGCTCAAAAATAACCTATCTGACAGTTTGGGGCTTTTTACCCGTGAATCTTCACTTTGCGACTAAACTATTCACAGCAGTGTCAAATTTTGTGGGTCACTGCATATGGGTGCCAGCGCCCTACAAGCAAACCAAAAATCAAATCAATGCGACCAATGACATTACAGCTGGGTCATGTTATAGAGAGGTACATTGAAATTCAAAGGTCAGCACAAATGGTCAAAATCCCACATTGTCTCACCTTTCTGCCCGTTCGCAGCTCAGAAACAGACAATGACCATCATCATCTCCTTGTGTAGCTGGACATAGACAAGTCCACCAAGAAAAACAGCTACATTTCTCTAAAGAACCCGCCCAGGGCTGCTGAAAGCTCAAAAATAACCTATCTGACAGTTTGGGGCTTTTTACCCGTGAATCTTCACTTTGCGACTAAACTATTCACAGCAGTGTCAAATTTTCTAGGTCACTGAATGTGGGTGCCAGCGCCCTACAAGCAAACCAAAAATCAAACCAAAGCGATCATTGACAATGCAGCTGGGTCACGTTATAGAGACCTACATTGAAATTCAAAGGTCAGCACAAATGGTCAAAATCCCACATTGTCTCACCTTTCTGCCCGTTCGCAGCTCAGAAAACGAATATGGCCAGCCTCATCTCCTTCTGTAGCTGGACATAGACAAGTCCACCAAGAAAAACAGCCACATTTCTCTAAAGAATTCGCCCAGGGCTGCTGAAAGCTCAAAAAGAACCTATCTGACAGTTTGGGGCTTTTTACACGTGAATCTTCACTTTGCGACTAAACTATTCACAGCAGTGTCAAATTTTCTGGGTCACTGAATTTGGGTGCCAGCGCCCTACAAGCAAACCAAAAATCAAATCAATGCGATCATTGACAATGCAGCTGGGTCACGTTATAGAGACCTACATTGAAATTCAAAGGTCAGCACAAATGGTCAAAATCCGACATTTTCTCACCTTTCTGCCCGTTCGCAGCTCAGAAAACGAATATGACCATCCTCATCTCCTTCTGTAACTGGACATAGACAAGTCCAACAAGAAAAACAGCCACATTTCTCTAAAGAACTTGCCCAGGGCTGCTGAAAGCTGAAAAATAACCTATCTGACAGTTTGGGGCTTTTTACCCGTGAATCTTCACTTTGCGACTAAACTATTCACAGCGGTGTCAAATTTTCTGGGTCACTGCATATGGCTGCCAGCGCCCTACAAGCAAACCAAAAATCAAATCAATGTGACCAATGACATTACAGCTGGGTTATGTTATAGAGAGGTACATTGAAATTCAAAGGTCAGCACAAATGGTCAAAATCCCACATTGTCTCACCTCTCTGCCCGTTCGCAGCTCAGAAAGAGACAATGACCATCATTATCGCCTTGTGTAGCTGGACATAGACAAGTCCACCAAGAAAAACAGCTACATTTCTCTAAAGAACTCGCCCAGGGTTGCTGAAAGCTCAAAAATAACCTATCTGACAGTTTGGGGCTTTTTACCCGTGAATCTTCACTTTGCGACTAAACTATTCACAGCAGTGTCAAATTTTCTAGGCCACTGAATGTGGGTGCCAGCGCCCTACAAGCAAACCAAAAATCAAATCAATGTGACCATTGACAATGCAGCTGGGTCACGTTATAGAGAGGTACATTGAAATTCAAAGGTCAGCACAAGTGGTCAAAATCCCACATTTTCTCACCTTTCTGCCCGTTCGCACCTCAGAAAACGAATATGACCATCCTCATCTCCTTGTGTAGCTGGACATAGACAAGTCCACCAAGAAAAACAGCTACATTTCTCTAAAGAACTCGCCCAGGGCTGGTGAAATCTCAAAAATAACCTATCTGACAGTTTGGGGCTTTTTACCCGTGAATCTTCACCTTGCGACTAAACTATTCACAGCAGTGTCAAATTGTCTGGGTCACTGCATATGGGTGCCAGCGCCCTACAAGCAAACCAAAAATCAAGTCAATGCGACCAATGACATTACAGCTGGGTCATGTTATAGAGAGGTACATTGAAATTCAAAGGTCAGCACAAATGGTCAAAATCCCACATTGTCTCACCTTTCTGCCCGTTCGCAGCTCAGAAACAGACAATGACCATCATCATCTCCTTGTGTAGCTGGACATAGACAAGTCCACCAAGAAAAACAGCTACATTTCTCTAAAGAACCCGCCCAGGGCTGCTGAAAGCTCAAAAATAACCTATCTGACAGTTTGGGGCTTTTTACCCGTGAATCTTCACTTTGCGACTAAACTATTCACAGCAGTGTCAAATTTTGTGGGTCCCTGAATGTGGGTGCCAGCGCCCTACTAGCAAACCAAAAATCAAATCAATGCGACCATTGACAATGCAGCTGGGTCACGTTATAGAGACCTACATTGAAATTCTAAGGTCAGCACAAATGGTCAAAATCCCACATTTTCTCACCTTTCTGCCCGTTCGTAGCTCAGAAAACGAATATGACCATCCTCATCTCCTTGTGTAGCTGGACATAGACAAGTCCACCAAGAAAAACAGCTACATTTCTCTAAAGAACCCGCCCAGGGCTGCTGAAAGCTCAAAAATAACCTATCTGACAGTTTGGGGCTTTTTACCCATGAATCCTCACTTTGCGACTAAACTATTCACAGCAGTGTCAAATTTTCTAGGTCACTGAATGTGGGTGCCAGCGCCCTACAAGCAAACCAAAAATCAAACCAATGCGACCATTGACAATGCAGCTGGGTCACGTTATAGAGACCTACATTGAAATTCAAAGGTCAGCACAAATGGTCAAAATCCCACATTTTCTCACCTTTCTGCCCGTTCACAGCTCAGAAAACGAATATGGCCATCCTCATCTCCATCTGTAGCTGGACATAGACAAGTCCACCAAGAGAAACAGCCACATTTCTCTAAAGAACTCGCCCAGGGCTGCTGAAAGATGAAAAATAACCTATCTGACAGTTTGGGGCTTTTTACCCGTGAATCTTCACTTTGCGACTAAACTATTCACAGCAGTGTCAAATTTTCTGGGTCACTGCATATGGGTGCCAGCGCCCTACAAGCAAACCAAAAATCAAATCAATGCAACAAATGACATTACAGCTGGGTCATGTTATAGAGAGGTACATTGAAATTCAAAGGTCAGCACAAATGGTCAAAATCCCACATTGTCTCACCTTTCTGCCCGTTCGCAGCTCAGTAACGGACAATGATCATCCTCATCTCCTTGTGTAGCTGGACATAGACAAGTCCACCAAGAAAAACAGCTACATTTCTCTAAAGAACCTGCCCAGGGCTGCTGAACGCTCAAAAATAACCTATCTGACAGTTTGGGGCTTTTTACCCGTGAATCTTCACTTTGCGACTAAACTATTCACAGCAGTGCCGAATTTTCTGTGTCACTGAATGTGGGTGCCAGCGCCCTACAAGCAAACCAAAAATCAAATCAATGCGACCATTGACAATGCAGCTGGGTCACGTTATAGAGACCTACATTGAAATTCAAAGGTCAGCACAAATGGTCAAAATCCAACATTTTCTCACCTTTCTGCCCGTTCACAGCTCAGAAAACGAATATGGCCATCCTCATCTCCATCTGAAGCTGGACATAGACAAGTCCACCAAGAAAAACAGCCACATTTCTCTAAAGAACTCGCCCAGGGCTGCTGAAAGCTCAAAAATAACCTATCTGACAGTTTGGGGCTTTTTACCCGTGAATCTTCACTTTGCGACTAAACTATTCACAGCAGTGTCAAATTTTCTGAGTCACTGCTTATGGGTGCCAGCGCCCTACAAGCAAACCAAAAATCAAATCAATGCGACCAATGACATTACAGCAGGGTAATGTTATAGAGACCTACATTGAAATTCAAAGGTCAGCACAAATGGCCAAAATCCCACATTGTCTCACCTTTCTGCACGTTCGCAGCTCAGAAACAGACAATGACCATCATCATCTCCTTGTGTAGCTGGACATAGACAAGTCCACCAAGAAAAACAGCTACATTTCTCTAAAGAACCCGCCCAGGGCTGCTGAAAGCTCAAAAATAACCTATCTGACAGTTTGGGGCTTTTTACCCGTGAATCTTCACTTTGCGACTAAACTATTCACAGCAGTGTCAAATTTTCTCGGCAACTGAATGTGGGTGCCAGCGCCCTCCAAGCAAACCAAAAATCAAGTCAATGCGACCAATGACATTACAGCCGGGTCATGTTATAGAGAGGTACATTGAAATTCAAAGGTCAGCACAAATGGTCAAAATCCCACATTGTCTCACCTTTCTGCCCGTTCGCAGCTCAGAAAACGAATATGACCAGCCTCATCTCCTTCTGTAGCTGGACATAGACAAGTCCACCAAGAAAAACAGCCACATTTCTCTAAACAACTCGCCCAGGGCTGCTGAAAGCTGAAAAATAACCTATCTGACAGTTTGGGGCTTTTTACCCGTGAATATTCACTTTGCGATTAACTATTCACAGCAGTGTCAAATTTTGTGGGTCACTGCATATGGGTGCCAGCGCTCTACAAGCAAACCAAAAATCAAATCAATGCGACCAATGACATTACAGCTGGGTCATGTTATAGAGAGGTACATTGAAATTCAAAGGTCAGCACAAATGGTCAAAATCCCACATTGTCTCACCTTTCTGCCCGTTCGCAGCTCAGAAACAGACAATGACCATCATCATCTCCTTGTGTAGCTGGACATAGACAAGTCCACCAAGAAAAACAGCTACATTTCTCTAAAGAACCCGCCCAGGGCTGCTGCATGCTCGAAAATAACCTATCTGACAGTTTGGGGCTTTTTACCCGTGAATCTTCACTTTGCGACTAAACTATTCACAGCAGTGTCAAATTTTCTGGGTCACTGCATATGGGTGCCAGCGCCCTACAAGCAAACCAAAAATCAAGTCAATGCGACCAATGACATTACAGCCAGGTCATGTTATAGAGAGGTACATCGAAATTCAAAGGTCAGCACAAATGGTCAAAATCCCACATTGTCTCACCTTTCTGCCCGTTCGCAGCTCAGAAAACGAATATGACCATCCTCATCTCCTTGTGTAGCTGGACATAGACAAGTCCACCAAGAAAAACAGCCACATTTCTCTAAACAACTCGCCCAGGGCTGCTGAAAGCTGAAAAATAACCTATCGGACAGTTTGGGGCTTTTTACCCGTGAATCTTCACTTTGCGACTAAACTATTCACAGCAGTGTCAAATTTTGTGGGTCACTGCATATGGGTGCCAGCGCTCTACAAGCAAACCAAAAATCAAATCAATGCGACCAATGACATTACAGCTGGGTCATGTTATAGAGACCTACATTGAAATTCAAAGGTCAGCACAAATGGTCAAAATCCCACATTGTCTCACCTTTCTGCACGTTCGCAGCTCAGAAACAGACAATGACCATCATCATCTCCTTGTGTAGCTGGACATAGACAAGTCCACCAAGAAAAACAACTATATTTCTCTAAAGAACCCGCCCAGGGCTGCTGAAAGCTCAAAAATAACCTATCTGACAGTT
This sequence comes from Sycon ciliatum, assembly GCF_964019385.1. Lineage (NCBI taxonomy): Eukaryota > Metazoa > Porifera > Calcarea > Leucosolenida > Sycettidae > Sycon > Sycon ciliatum. The sequence continues at coordinate 12,342,005 of NC_088648.1, read as the reverse complement.
TGGGGCTTTTTACCCGTGAATCTTCACTTTGCGACTAAACTATTCATAGCAGTGTCAAATTTTCTAGGTCACTGAATGTGGGTGCCAGCGCCCTACAAGCAAACCAAAAATCAAATCAATGCGACCATTGACAATGCAGCTGGGTTACTTTATAGAGACCTACATTGAAATTCAAAGGTCAGCACAAATGGTCAAAATCCGACATTTTCTCACCTTTCTGCCCGTTCGCAGCTCAGAAAACGAATATGGCCATCCTCATCTCCTTGTGTAGATGGACATAGACAAGTCCACCAAGAAAAACAGCCACATTTCTCTAAATAACTCGCCCAGGGCTGCTGAAAGCTCAAAAATAACCTATCTGACAGTTTGGGGCTTTTTACCCGTGAATCTTCACTTTGCGACTAAACTATTCACAGCAGTGTCAAATTTTCTAGACCACTGAATGTGGGTGCCAGCGCCCTACAAGCAAACCAAAAATCAAATCAATGCGACCAATGATATTACAGCTGGGTCGTGTTATAGAGAGGTACATTGAAATTCAAAGGTCAGCACAAATGGTCAAAATCCCACATTGTCTCACCTTTCTGCCCGTTCGCAGCTCAGTAACGGACGCTGACCATCCTCATCTCCTTGTGTAGCTGGACATAGACAAGTCCACCAAGAAAAACAGCTACATTTCTCTAAAGAACCCGCCCAGGCCTGCTGAAAGCTCAAAAATAACCTATCTGACAGTTTGGGGCTTTTTACCCGTGAATCTTCACTTTGCGACTAAACTATTCACAGCAGTGCCAAATTTTCTGGGTCACTGAATGTGGGTGCCAGCGCCCTACAAGACAACCAAAAATCAAATCAATGCGACCAATGACATTACAGCTGGGTCATGTTATAGAGAGGTACATTGAAATTCAAAGGTCAGCACAAATGGTCAAAATCCCACATTGTCTCACCTTTCTGCCCGTTCGCAGCTCAGAAACAGACAATGACCATCATCATCTCCTTGTGTAGCTGGACATAGACAAGTCCACCAAGAAAAACAGCTACATTTCTCTAAAGAACCCGCCCAGGGCTGCTGAAAGCTCAAAAATAACCTATCTGACAGTTTGGGGCTTTTTACCCGTGAATCTTCACTTTGCGACTAAACTATTCACAGCAGTGTCAAATTTTCTCGGCCACTGAATGTGGGTGCCAGCGCCCTCCAAGCAAACCAAAAATCAAATCAATGCGACCAATGACATTACAGCCGGGTCATGTTATAGAGAGGTACATTGAAATTCAAAGGTCAGCACAAATGGTCAAAATCCCACATTGTCTCACCTTTCTGCCCGTTCGCAGCTCAGAAAACGAATATGACCATCCTCATCTCCTTGTGTAGCTGGACATAGACAAGTCCACCAAGAAAAACAGCCACATTTCTCTAAACAACTCGCCCAGGGCTGCTGAAAGCTGAAAAATAACCTATCTGACAGTTTGGGGCTTTTTACCCGTGAATATTCACTTTGCGACTAAACTATTCACAGCAGTGTCAAATTTTGTGGGTCACTGCATATGGGTGCCAGCGCTCTACAAGCAAACCAAAAATCAAATCAATGCGACCAATGACATTACAGCTGGGTCATGTTATAGAGACCTACATTGAAATTCAAAGGTCAGCACAAATGGTCAAAATCCCACATTGTCTCACCTTTCTGCACGTTCGCAGCTCAGAAACAGACAATGACCATCATCATCTCCTTGTGTAGCTGGACATAGACAAGTCCACCAAGAAAAACAGCCACATTTCTCTAAATAACTCGCCCAGGGCTGCTGAAAGCTCAAAAATAACCTATCTGACAGTTTGGGGCTTTTTACCCGTGAATCTTCACTTTGCGACTAAACTATTCACAGCAGTGCCAAATTTTCTGGGTCACTGAATGTGGGTGCCAGCGCCCTACAAGAAAACCAAAATTCAAATCAATGCGACCAATGACATTACAGCTGGGTCATGTTATAGAGAGGTACATTGAAATTCAAAGGTCAGCACAAATGGTCAAAATCCCACATTGTCTCACCTTTCTGCCCGTTCGCAGCTCAGAAACAGACAATGACCATCCTCATCTCCTTGTGTAGCTGGACATAAACAAATCCACCAAGAAAAACAGCTACATTTCTCTAAAGAACCCGCCAAGGGCTGCTGAAAGCTCAAAAATAACCTATCTGACAGTTTGGGGCTTTTTACCCGTGAATCTTCACTTTGCGACTAAACTATTCACAGCAGTGCCAAATTTTCTGGGTCACTGAATTTGGGTGCCAGCGCCCTACAAGCAAACCAAAAATCAAATCAATGCGACCATTGACAATGCAGCTGGGTCACTTTATAGAGACGTACATTGAAATTCAAAGGTCAGCACAAATGGTCAAAATCCGACATTTTCTCACCTTTCTGCCCGTTCGCAGCTCAGAAAACGAATATGGCCATCCTCATCTCCTTGTGCAGCTGGACATAGACAAGTCCACCAAGAAAAACAGCCACATTTCTCTAAAGAACTCGCCCAGGGCTGCTGAAAGCTGAAAAATAACCTATCTGACAGTTTGGGGCTTTTTACCCGTGAATCTTCACTTTGCGACTAAACTATTCACAGCAGTGTCAAATTTTCTAGACCACTGAATGTGGGTGCCAGCGCCCTCCAAACAAACCAAAAATCAAATCAATGCGACCAATGACATTACAGCTGGGTCATGTTATAGAGAGGTACATTGAAATTAGGTCAGCACAAATGGTCAAAATCCCACATTGTCTCACCTTTCTGCACGTTCGCAGCTCAGAAACAGACAATGACCATCATCATCTCCTTGTGTAGCTGGACATAGACAAGTCCACCAAGAAAAACAGCTACATTTCTGTAAAGAACCCACCCAGGGCTGCTGAAAGCTCAAAAATAACCTATCTGACAGTTTGGGGCTTTTTACCCGTGAATCTTCACTTTGCGACTAAACTATTCACAGCAGTGTCAAATTTTCTAGGTAACTGACTGTGGGTGCCAGCTCCCTACAAGCAAACCAAAAATCAAATCAATGCGACCATTGACAATGCACCTGGGTCACTTTATAGAGACCTACATTGAAATTCAAAGGTCAGCACAAATGGTCAAAATCCCACATTTTCTCACCTTTCTGCCCGTTCGCAGCTCAGAAAACGAATATGGCCATCCTCATCTCCTTGTGTAGCTGGACATAGACAAGTCCACCAAGAAAAACAGCCACATTTCTCTAAATAACTCGCCCAGGGCTGCTGAAAGCTCAAAAATAACCTATCTGACAGTTTGGGGCTTTTTACCCGTGAATCTTCACTTTCCGACTAAACTATTCACAGCAGTGTCAAATTTTCTAGACCACTGAATGTGGGTGCCAGCGCCCTCCAAGCAAACCAAAAATCAAATCAATGCGACCAATGATATTACAGCTGGGTCGTGTTATAGAGAGGTACATTGAAATTCAAAGGTCAGCACAAATGGTCAAAATCCAACATTGTCTCACCTTTCTGCCCTTTCGCAGCTCAGTAACGGACAATGACCATCCTCATCTCCTTGTGTAGCTGGACATAGACCAGTCCACCAAGAAAAACAGCTACATTTCTCTAAAGAACCCGCCCAGGGCTGCTGAAAGCTCAAAAACAACCTATCTGACAGTTTGGGGCTATTTACCCGTGAATCTTCACTTTGCGACTAAACTATTTACAGCAATGTCAAATTTTCTAGGTCACTGAATGTGGGTGCCAGCGCCCTCCAAGCAAACCAAAAATCAAATTAATGCGACCATTGACAATGCAGCTGGGTCACGTTATAGAGACCTACATTGAAATTCAAAGGTCAGCACAAATGGTCAAAATCCCACATTGTCTCACCTTTCTGCACGTTCGCAGCTCAGAAACAGACAATGACCATCATCATCTCCTTGTGTAGCTGGACATAGACCAGTCCACCAAGAAAAACAGCTACATTTCTCTAAAGAACCCGCCCAGGGCTGCTGAAAGCTCAAAAATAACCTATCTGACAGTTTGGGGCTTTTTACCCGTGAATCTTCACTTTGCGACTAAACTATTCACAGCAGTGTTAAATTTTCTAGGTCACTGAATGTGGGTGCCAGCGCCCTACAAGCAAACCAAAAATCAAATCAATGCGACCATTGACAATGCAGCTGGGTTACTTTATAGAGACCTACATTGAAATTCAAAGGTCAGCACAAATGGTCAAAATCCGACATTTTCTCACCTTTCTGCCCGTTCGCAGCTCACAAAACGAATATGGCCATCCTCATCTCCTTGTGTAGCTGGACATAGACAAGTCCACCAAGAAAAACAGCCACATTTCTCTAAATAACTCGCCCAGGGCTGCTGAAAGCTCAAAAATAACCTATCTGACAGTTTGGGGCTTTTTACCCGTGAATCTTCACTTTGCGACTAAACCATTCACAGCAGTGTCAAATTTTCTAGACCACTGAATGTGGGTGCCAGCGCCCTCCAAGCAAACCAAAAATCAAATCAATGCGACCAATGATATTACAGCTGGGTCGTGTTATAGAGAGGTACATTGAAATTCAAAGGTCAGCACAAATGGTCAAAATCCCACATTGTCTCACCTTTCTGCCCGTTCGCAGCTCAGAAAACGAATATGGCCAGCCTCATCTCCTTCTGTAGCTGGACATAGACAAGTCCACCAAGAAAAACAGCCACATTTCTCTAAAGAATTCGCCCAGGGCTGCTGAAAGCTCAAAAATAACCTATCTGACAGTTTGGGGCTTTTTACACGTGAATCTTCACTTTGCGACTAAACTATTCACAGCAATGTCAAATTTTCTAGGTCACTGAATGTGGGTGCCAGCGCCCTCCAAGCAAACCAAAAATCAAATTAATGCGACCATTGACAATGCAGCTGGGTCACGTTATAGAGACCTACATTGAAATTCAAAGGTCAGCACAAATGGTCAAAATCCCACATTGTCTCACCTTTCTGCACGTTCGCAGCTCAGAAACAGACAATGACCATCATCATCTCCTTGTGTAGCTGGACATAGACCAGTCCACCAAGAAAAACAGCTACATTTCTCTAAAGAACCCGCCCAGGGCTGCTGAAAGCTCAAAAATAACCTATCTGACAGTTTGGGGCTTTTTACCCGTGAATCTTCACTTTGCGACTAAACTATTCACAGCAGTGTTAAATTTTCTAGGTCACTGAATGTGGGTGCCAGCGCCCTACAAGCAAACCAAAAATCAAATCAATGCGACCATTGACAATGCAGCTGGGTTACTTTATAGAGACCTACATTGAAATTCAAAGGTCAGCACAAATGGTCAAAATCCGACATTTTCTCACCTTTCTGCCCGTTCGCAGCTCACAAAACGAATATGGCCATCCTCATCTCCTTGTGTAGCTGGACATAGACAAGTCCACCAAGAAAAACAGCCACATTTCTCTAAATAACTCGCCCAGGGCTGCTGAAAGCTCAAAAATAACCTATCTGACAGTTTGGGGCTTTTTACCCGTGAATCTTCACTTTGCGACTAAACCATTCACAGCAGTGTCAAATTTTCTAGACCACTGAATGTGGGTGCCAGCGCCCTCCAAGCAAACCAAAAATCAAATCAATGCGACCAATGATATTACAGCTGGGTCGTGTTATAGAGAGGTACATTGAAATTCAAAGGTCAGCACAAATGGTCAAAATCCCACATTGTCTCACCTTTCTGCCCGTTCGCAGCTCAGAAAACGAATATGGCCAGCCTCATCTCCTTCTGTAGCTGGACATAGACAAGTCCACCAAGAAAAACAGCCACATTTCTCTAAAGAATTCGCCCAGGGCTGCTGAAAGCTCAAAAATAACCTATCTGACAGTTTGGGGCTTTTTACACGTGAATCTTCACTTTGCGACTAAACTATTCACAGCAGTGCCAAATTTTCTGGGTCACTGAATTTGGGTGCCAGCGCCCTACAAGCAAACCAAAAATCAAATCAATGCGATCATTGACAATGCAGCTGGGTCACGTTATAGAGACCTACATTGAAATTCAAAGGTCAGCACAAATGGTCAAAATCCCACATTTTCTCACCTTTCTGCCCGTTCGCAGCTCAGAAACAGACAATGACCATCATCATCTCCTTGTGTAGCTGGACATAGACAAGTCCACCAAGAAAAACAGCTACATTTCTCTAAAGAACCCGCCCAGGGCTGCTGAAAGCTCAAAAATAACCTATCTGACAGTTTGGGGCTTTTTACCCGTGAATCTTCACTTTGCGACTAAACTATTCACAGCAGTGTCAAATTTTGTGGGTCACTGCATATGGGTGCCAGCGCCCTACAAGGAAACCAAAAATCAAATCAATGCGACCAATGACATTACAGCTGGGTCATGTTATAGAGAGGTACAGTGAAATTCAAAGGTCAGCACAAATGGTGAAAATCCCACATTATCTCACCTTTCTGCCCGTTCGCAGCTCACAAAACGAATATGGCCATCCTCATCTCCTTGTGTAGCTGGACATAGACAAGTCCACCAACAAAAACAGCCACATTTCTCTAAATAACTCGCCCAGGGCTGCTGAAAGCTCAAAAATAACCTATCTGACAGTTTGGGGCTTTTTACCCGTGAATCTTCACTTTGCGACTAAACCATTCACAGCAGTGTCAAATTTTCTAGACCACTGAATGTGGGTGCCAGCGCCCTCCAAGCAAACCAAAAATCAAATCAATGCGACCAATGATATTACAGCTGGGTCGTGTTATAGAGAGGTACATTGAAATTCAAAGGTCAGCACAAATGGTCAAAATCCCACATTGTCTCACCTTTCTGCCCGTTCGCAGCTCAGTAACGGACAATGACCATCCTCATCTCCTTGTGTAGCTGGACATAGACAAGTCCACCAAGAAAAACAGCTACATTTCTCTAAAGAACCCGCCCAGGGCTGCTGAAAGCTCAAAAATAACCTATCTGACAGTTTGGGGCTATTTACCCGTGAATCTTCACTTTGCGACTAAACTATTTACAGCAATGTCAAATTTTCTAGGTCACTGAATGTGGGTGCCAGCGCCCTCCAAGCAAACCAAAAATCAAATTAATGCGACCATTGACAATGCAGCTGGGTCACGTTATAGAGACCTACATTGAAATTCAAAGGTCAGCACAAATGGTCAAAATCCCACATTTTCTCACCTTTCTGCCCGTTCGCAGCTCAGAAAACGAATATGACCATCCTCATCTCCTTGTGTAGCTGGACATAGACAAGTCCACCAAGAAAAACAGCCACATTTCTCTAAAGAACTCGCCCAGGGCTGCTGAAAGCTCAACTTTGCGACTAAACTATTCACAGCAGTGTCAAATTTGCTGGGTCACTGCATATGGGTGCCAGCGCCCTACAAGCAAACCAAAAATCAAATCAATGCGACCAATGACATTACAGCTGGGTCATGTTATAGAGAGGTACATTGAAATTCAAAGGTCAGCACAAATGGTCAAAATCCCACATTGTCTCACCTTTCTGCCCGTTCGCAGCTCAGAAACAGACAATGACCATCATCATCTCCTTGTGTAGCTGGACATAGACAAGTCCACCAAGAAAAACAGCTACATTTCTCTAAAGAACCCGCCCAGGGCTGCTGAAAGCTCAAAAATAACCTATCTGACAGTTTGGGGCTTTTTACCCGTGAATCTTCACTTTGCGACTAAACTATTCACAGCAGTGTCAAATTTTCTAGGTCACTGAATGTGGGTGCCAGCGCCCTACAAGCAAACCAAAAATCAAACCAATGCGATCATTGACAATGCAGCTGGGTCACGTTATAGAGACCTACATTGAAATTCAAAGGTCAGCACAAATGGTCAAAATCCCACATTGTCTCACCTTTCTGCCCGTTCGCAGCTCAGAAAACGAATATGGCCAGCCTCATCTCCTTCTGTAGCTGGACATAGACAAGTCCACCAAGAAAAACAGCCACATTTCTCTAAAGAATTCGCCCAGGGCTGCTGAAAGCTCAAAAATAACCTATCTGACAGTTTGGGGCTTTTTACACGTGAATCTTCACTTTGCGACTAAACTATTCACAGCAGTGCCAAATTTTCTGGGTCACTGAATTTGGGTGCCAGCGCCCTACAAGCAAACCAAAAATCAAATCAATGCGATCATTGACAATGCAGCTGGGTCACGTTATAGAGACCTACATTGAAATTCAAAGGTCAGCACAAATGGTCAAAATCCCACATTTTCTCACCTTTCTGCCCGTTCGCAGCTCAGAAACAGACAATGACCATCATCATCTCCTTGTGTAGCTGGACATAGACAAGTCCACCAAGAAAAACAGCTACATTTCTCTAAAGAACCCGCCCAGGGCTGCTGAAAGCTCAAAAATAACCTATCTGACAGTTTGGGGCTTTTTACCCGTGAATCTTCACTTTGCGACTAAACTATTCACAGCAGTGTCAAATTTTGTGGGTCACTGCATATGGGTGCCAGCGCCCTACAAGGAAACCAAAAATCAAATCAATGCGACCAATGACATTACAGCTGGGTCATGTTATAGAGAGGTACAGTGAAATTCAAAGGTCAGCACAAATGGTGAAAATCCCACATTATCTCACCTTTCTGCCCGTTCGCAGCTCAGAAACAGACAATGACCATCATCATCTCCTTGTGTACCTGGACATAGACAAGTCCACCAAGAAAAACAGCTACATTTCTCTAAAGAACCCGCCCAGGGCTGCTGAAAGCTCAAAAATAACCTATCAGACAGTTTGGGGCTTTTTACCCGTGAATCTTCTCTTTGCGACTAAACTATTCACAGCAGTGCCAAATTTTCTGGGTCACTGAATGTGGGTGCCAGCGCACTACAAGCAAACCAAAAATCAAATCAATGCGATCATTGACAATGCAGCTGGGTCACGTTATAGAGACCTACATTGAAATTCAAAGGTCAGCACAAATGGTCAAAATCTCACATTGTCTCACCTTTCTGCCCGTTCGCAGCTCAGAAAACGAATATGGCCATCCTCATCTCCTTCTGTAGCTGGACATAGACAAGTCCAAAAAGAAAAACAGCTACATTTCTCTAAAGAACCCGCCCAGGGCTGCTGAAAGCTCAAAAATAACCTATCTGACAGTTTGGGGCTTTTTACCCGTGAATCTTCACTTTGCGACTAAACTATTCACAGCAGTGTCAAATTTTCTCGGCCACTGAATGTGGGTGCCAGCGCCCTCCAAGCAAACCAAAAATAAAATCAATGCGACCATTGACAATGCAGCTGGGTCACGTTATAGAGACCTACATTGAAATTCAAAGGTCAGCACAAATGGTCAAAATCCCACATTTTCTCACCTTTCTGCCCGTTCGCAGCTCAGAAAAGGAATATGACCATCCTCATCTCCTTGTGTAGCTGGACATAGACAAGTCCACCAAGAAAAACAGCCACATTTCTCTAAAGAACTCGCCCAGGGCTGCTGAAAGCTCAAAAATAACCTATCTGACAGTTTGGGGCTTTTTACCCGTGAATCTTCACTTTGCGACTAAACTATTCACAGCAGTGTCAAATTTTCTGGGTCACTGCATATGGGTGCCAGCGCCCTACAAGCAAACCAAAAATCAAGTCAATGCGACCAATGACATTACAGCCGGGTCATGTTATAGAGAGGTACATTGAAATTCAAAGGTCAGCACAAATGGTCAAAATCCCACATTGTCTCACCTTTCTGCCCGTTCGCAGCTCAGAAAACGAATATGACCATCCTCATCTCCTTGTGTAGCTGGACATAGACAAGTCCACCAAGAAAAACAGCCACATTTCTCTAAAGAACTCGCCCAGGGCTGGTGAAAGCTCAAAAATAACCTATCTGACAGTTTGGGGCTTTTTACCCGTGAATCTTCACTTTGCGACTAAACTATTCACAGCAGTGTCAAATTTTGTGGGTCACTGCATATGAGTGCCAGCGCTCTACAAGCAAACCAAAAATCAAACCAATGCGACCAATTACATTACAGCTGGGTCATGTTATAGAGAGGTACATTGAAATTCAAAGGTCAGCACAAATGGTCAAAATCCCACATTGTCTCACCTTTCTGCCCGTTCGCAGCTCAGAAACAGACAATGACCATCATTATCTGCTTATGTAGCTGGACATAGACAAGTCCACCAAGAGAAACAGCTACATTTCTCTAAAGAACCCGCTCAGGGCTGCTGAAAGCTCAAAAATAACCTAACTGACAGTTTGGGGCTTTTTACCCGTGAATCTTCACTTTGCGACTAAACTATTCACAGCAGTGTCAAATTTTGTGGGTCACTGCATATGGGTGCCAGCGCCCTTCAAGCAAACCAAAAATCAAATCAATGCGACCAATGACATTACAGCTGGGTCATGTTATAGAGAGGTACATTGAAATTCAAAGGTCAGCACAAATGGTCAAAATCCCACATTGTCTCACCTTTCTGCTCGTTCGCAGCTCAGAAACAGACAATGATCATCATCATCTCCTTGTGTAGCTGGACATAGACAAGTCCACCAAGAAAAACAGCTACATTTCTCTAAAGAACTCGCCCAGGGCTGCTGAAAGCTGAAAAATAACCTATCTGACAGTTTGGGGCTTTTTACCCGTGAATCTTCACTTTGCGACTAAACTATTCACAGCAGTGCCATATTTTCTGCGTCACTGAATGTGGGTGCCAGCACCCTACTAGCAAACCAAAAATCAAATCAATGCGACCATTGACAATGCAGCTGGGTCACGTTATAGAGACCTACATTGAAATTCTAAGGTCAGCACAAATGGTCAAAATCCGACATTTTCTCACCTTTCTGCCCGTTCGTAGCTCAGAAAACGAATATGACCATCCTCATCTCCTTGTGTAGCTGGACATAGAAGAGTCCACCAAGAAAAACAGCTACATTTCTCTAAACAACTCGCCCAGGGCTGCTGAAAGCTCAAAAATAACCTATCTGACAGTTTGGGGCTTTTTACCCGTGAATCTTCACTTTGCGACTAAACTATTCACAGCAGTGTCAAATTTTCTAGGTCACTGCATATGGGTGCCGGCGCCCTACAAGCAAACCAAAAATCAAATCAATGCGACCAATGACATTACAGCTGGGTCATGTTATAGAGAGGTACATTGAAATTCAAAGGTCAGCACAAATGGTCAAAATCCCACATTGTCTCACCTTTCTGCTCGTTCGCAGCTCAGAAACAGACAATGATCATCATCATCTCCTTGTGTAGCTGGACATAGACAAGTCCACCAAGAAAAACAGCTACATTTCTCTAAAGAACTCGCCCAGGGCTGCTGAAAGCTGAAAAATAACCTATCTGACAGTTTGGGGCTTTTTACCCGTGAATCTTCACTTTACGACTAAACTATTCACAGCAGTGCCAAATTTTCTGCGTCACTGAATGTGGGTGCCAGCACCCTACTAGCAAACCAAAAATCAAATCAATGCGACCATTGACAATGCAGCTGGGTCACGTTATAGAGACCTACATTGAAATTCAAAGGTCAGCACAAATGGTCAAAATCCCACATTTTCTCACCTTTCTGCCCGTTCGCAGCTCAGAAAACGAATATGACCATCCTCATCTCCTTGTGTAACTGGACATAGACAAGTCCACCAAGAAAAACAGCCATGTTCCTCTCTAAAGAACTCGCCCAGGGCTGCTGAAAGCTCAAAAATAACCTATCTGACAGTTTGGGGCTTTTTACCCGTGAATCTTCACTTTGCGACTAAACTATTCCCAGCAGTGTCAAATTTTCTGGGTCACTGCATATGGGTGCCAGCGCCCTACAAGCAAACCAAAAATCAAATCAATGCGACCAATGACATTATAGCTGGGTCATGTTATAGAGAGGTTCATTGAAATTCAAAGGTCAGCACAAATGGTCAAAATCCCACATTGTCTCACCTTTCTGCCCTTTCGCAGCTCAGAAACAGACAATGACCATCATCATCTCCTTGTGTAGCTGGACATAGACAAGTCCACCAAGAAAAACAGCCACATTTCTCTAAAGAACTCGCCCAGGGCTGCTGAAAGCTCAAAAATAACCTATCTGACAGTTTGGGGCTTTTTACCCGTGAATCTTCACTTTGCAACTAAACTATTCACAGCCGTGTCAAATTTTCTGGGTCACTGCATATGGGTGCCAGTGCCCTACAAGCAAACCAAAAATCAAATCAATGCGACCAATGACATTACAGCTGGGTCATGTTATAGAGAGGTACATTGAAATTCAAAGGTCAGCACAAATGGTCAAAATCCCACATAGTCTCACCTTTCTGCCCGTTCGCAGCTCAGAAACATACAATGACCATCCTCATCTCCTTGTGTAGCTGGACATAGACAAGTCCACCAAGAAAAACAGCCACATTTCTCTCAAGAACTCACCCAGGGCTACTGAAAGCTCAAAAATAACCTATCTGACAGTTTGGGGCTTTTTACAGGTGAATCTTCACTTTGCGACTTAACTATTCACAGCAGTGCCAAATTTTCTGGGTCACTAAATGTGGGTGCCAGCGCCCTACAAGAAAACCCAAAATCAAATCAATGCGACCATTGACAATGCAGCTGGGTCACGTTATAGAGACCTACATTGAAATTCAAAGGTCAGCACAAATGGTCAAAATATGTAGGTTTGCAACGGGCAAACCAAAGTTATCATGCCACAGAAGCACTCGCGGCCAGCGCCTCGCAGGCAGTCCGCAACGCCGGCTGTCATCGTACATCGTCCCCAAGCGTGGGAAAGTGGCACATGCGCCAGCGTGGGACTCGCAGCCTTGCTGGCAGAGAACAGCAGCGAGACCTTTCTATGCAAACAAATTTGTTTGAGCACCTTGGCTTGCAATATCAGCAGTGTTGTGCGAATTTTCTAGCTAGCCTATCATGAGTCGTTTTCAAACAGCAGCACCAGGAGATCCGCGAGCTAATCCGCTCCTAGATCCTCCATCCGAGAAGCCATTTCCGGGGACGACTCTGGCGAGCCGGATGCTGATATCGCCTGCGCACAAGACCTGAACTCGGCAGGTACTACTGAGGTAGGCTTGACTCTGACGTGCCTGTACATGCATCTCCACCACATGCCCACACCCGTCCCCGGCCCCTGTGTGTTGCACATGTGGCCGAGAGTGGTGGAGAAAGTGCTGCGAGGGGAGTTCGTAGATTTAGCACTCCTCCTCAGGCTCCTGCGCCCCTCAGCAGTGCCCGCTGAACCCTCAGCCAAACGTTTCAGGCTCGAGAACGACTCGGATGGGTCAGTAGTGCTGGCCCCAGCATAGCAAAAACAGCGAGAGTCGAGTATAGACAGTGGCCTGGGCCGAAGCGTGGGCAGTGTTGTCCATCATTGTAGGCATGCAACGCACACACTACCTGAACAAACTGTTGGTAGACCAGCATCACGTCCTAAGGGTGTTAAGCATTCTACCCTCAGCAAGAATCTTAGATCAGCTTTTGACTACCCTGATGTTGTGGATGCTCACCTGGGGCAAGAGGGCATGTCTTGGTGTCATGCCAAATAAATCGGGTGGGCATCGCTTGATCATGCATCTTTCAGCCGCGGAAGCTGGTCCGACCCGTGCGCATGCGCTAGTCGTGTCTCTTGCACTGTCATTGCTGTTTTGACTCTGGAGCATGCAACTTGCGGAACATTTGTTCCCACACACTTTCCTTCCCAACCTCCCACCCGTTACCTCAACTCACGTTTCTGGCGCACACATGACGTTGTATTTCTCGCTCAACATGTTTCGGTTGCATATACGGCATCGGGCGTGTTCTTTATCTCTTGCCAATATGTGCTTGCCATGCCTACATGATGCCAAATCGCCATTGGGGTTATACACCCGGTTTTTTCCCTCACTACTGCGTCCGTCGGCGCGAGGGTTTTTTCCCGGCTGGCTCGGTCCAGGAAAATTAATCTGACGGTCCCAAGTGGTTCTGCATCATGGCCTATTTCTGTTATCCGCATGCACATCTTTCCCATTTGAGACACACTCTGTTCTCAGTGCTTGCTTTCATGCCTCACTCGTGCTTCGATTCACATCTGGCTGCGGCCAACTACCCTTCAATTTGCGTGTTGTCGCTATTGCTGTCTATAATCTGTGTGTACCAGTATATATGTGGCGCGAGAATGTATTCTTACAATCCATGAGAATATATGCTCTCAACTGTCATGCATACCTTTATATTTAGCATTAGGTGGCTCTACTCAGAGTCATTGGCGGCTCCATGCGGAGTCATTTGCCGGCTCCATGCGGAGTCATTTGCTCCATGCGGAGTCATTTGCCAGCTCAGCTCTAGCGGTCCCGAGCAGAGCTATCATACTAGTTGCTCGAATCGGCGCTCCCATGGAATGGCATTGCCCTATTCAGAGACATCAGTTGGTCCAAGTCCCCCAGTCTTCAGCTCTTCACTGACACGCCTGGCGTCGGTTTCGGAGGGCTTTACAACACAGCACGGTTCTATGGCACATGGTCAGCAGACCAGTCGGATGGCCTATTTCGCAGCATTATCTGGCGGGAACTCTACCCAATTGCCATTGCGCTCTCTTTATGGGGAGAACAATGGGCGCATCATGCTGCCCAACGCCAACAAACAGACTACTTCAATAGAGCACATCATCTCCGTCAGACGCTACTGATAAAGGCCGGCGACCTAATTAGGGACTCAGTAGCCCCAAGTTCTGCCCGCACATACCCGCCAGGGTCTGGGGCGTATCTGAAGCTGTGTACACAACTGGGATGCCAGCCGAGTAGGCCGTCGGTAAATGACTTACTTGCATTCATCACCCACTGCGTACCCAGTCACAGATCTAGCGCAACCATCCGAGTAAATGTATCCGCCGTGAGGTATTACCTCCTCTGCCATGGTGGGCCGTCACACACAACTCAGCACGATAGAGTTACAGCAGCCCTGAAGGGAGCGGAGCGTCAGCAATGGCAGCACCGCCAGCAAGCAGCACCGACACAATGTCAACGCCAGGCTATCACCCAATCAGACCTGCAGCAGCTCTTGACCGTGATCCAGCGCTCCCACTACTGCGAATCGGACAGGTGCATGCTCTGGGCCACCTTCATGACAGCCTTTGCGGGATTGCTCATAGTGAGCGAGGATACTGCCGCCTCTCCCCGCTCCGCTTCGAATGGCCGCACTCTGACCCTGGGTCAAGTCTCACTCACTGGGACTCAGATCAGCATACGACTCGGGATAACGAAGACCTCCCAACGTGGCACTGGGGGCAAGTCATCTTGCAGCCATGGTCCGGCAGCCAGCTCTGCCCTGTCCAAGCAATGCACAAGTACCACGCTATCCGCCACGCAACGCCAACGACGTCACCGCTGTTCATATTCCGAAGTGGGCAATATTTCACAGTCAAAGATGTGAACTACTGGATGACGAGAGCCCTAGATCCGGGTGTTAGCAGTCACTCCCTCAGGATTGGCGGGGCTACTGCAATGGCCGGAAGGAATGCCTCAGCTTGGCAGCTCCAGAAGGCCGGCCGCTGGGCTAGTGACATGTACAAAACGTACCTCCGTGTGCCGGCTGGCCTGCCTACTGGCCAGCAATGAGCCGGCTACACTGCCATGTGTGCATGCGCGTGCTGCTGGGCACTGTTTTTGTATCAATCCTGCCCAAAATACTCTAAGCACTCCCCACCCCCTTATGTGAGAATATGACCTCTCAGCAGCTTGCCCGATTATGGATCTCTGCTCCAGCCTGGACCACATACTCAAACTCTTTAACGCATTGTGTTGCGCACTGTCACTGCTAAGCCTATCTGCATGCATGTAGCACAGCGTTTACTCAACCGCGGAAAGAAAGCAAGAAAGAAAATATGGCTAAGAGCAGTGTGTATAAGCGGGGTTGCCACTAACCACTGACTCTTCTTGGGGAAGCAAGCAAAGCCCCTCAGCTGAATTCATTTTGGCACAATTCTCTGCATGAGCTTTCAAGCACTGGCGGCACGCGCTGCCCAGCAGCAGGACCACATGGTCCCAGCAGGACCAGCTGGTCCCAGCATAGACACATTGTGTCCAGCAGCCGGGCCAATTGGCCCCAGCATACAGCAGGACCGTCCGGTCCCAGCAGTCATTTGACTACCTGCGCACAGCCGTGCCCCACATGGGCACAGCAGCATTAGTTAGGACCACATGGTCCCAGCATAGACACATTGTGTCCAGCAGCCGGGCCAATTGGCCCCAGC
The DNA here is from genome assembly GCF_964019385.1 of Sycon ciliatum. NCBI lineage: Eukaryota > Metazoa > Porifera > Calcarea > Leucosolenida > Sycettidae > Sycon > Sycon ciliatum. The sequence continues at coordinate 12,325,807 of NC_088648.1, read as the reverse complement.
ATACAGCAGGACCGTCCGGTCCCAGCAGTCATTTGACTACCTGCGCACAGCCGTGCCCCACATGGGCACAGCAGCATTAGTTAGGACCACATGGTCCCAGCATAGACACATTGTGTCCAGCAGCCGGGCCAATTGGCCCCAGCATACAGCAGGACCGTCCGGTCCCAGCAGTCATTTGACCAGCAGTCATTTGACTACCTGCGCACAGCCGTGCCCCACAAGGGCACAACAGCATTAGTTAGGATCATTGGCCTTAATCTCTTGCACTGCCTGCCATCTACCAGCATTGTTACAGAATTTTCTACAATCCCGCTTTGCGGGGCCGCCGGGTATAAATGCATTGTTGCAAACAATTCGCTGATTACAAATTCTGTTACAAAACACTTTATATGATCCAGCCGCAGCAGCTCGGCAACCCCAACTTCCACTTGCTTGATGTGCGTGTGGGTGATAAATGTAGGTTTGCAACGGGCAAACCAAAGTTATCATGCCACAGAAGCACTCGCGGCCAGCGCCTCGCAGGCAGTCCGCAACGCCGGCTGTCATCGTACATCGTCCCCAAGCGTGGGAAAATGGCACATGCGCCAGCGTGGGACTCGCAGCCTTGCTGGCAGAGAACAGCAGCGAGACCTTTCTATGCAAACAAATTTGTTTGAGCACCTTGGCTTGCAATATCAGCAGTGTTGTGCGAATTTTCTCCCGCCCACCACAACCCACTTCTAAGTTCTAGCGCCTCCAGAAAGGGGGGAAGCAAGCAAAGCCCCTCAGCTGAATTCATTTTGGAACAATACTCTGCATGAGCTTTCAAGCACTGGCGGCACGCGCTGCCCAGCAGCAGGACCACATGGTCCCAGCAGGACCAGCTGGTCCCAGCATAGACACATTGTGTCCAGCAGCCGGGCCAATTGGCCCCAGCATACAGCAGGACCGTCCGGTCCCAGCAGTCATTTGACTACCTGCGCACAGCCGTGCCCCACATGGGCACAGCAGCATTAGTTAGGACCACATGGTCCCTGCATAGACACATTGTGTCCAGCAGCCGGGCCAATTGGCCCCAGCATACAGCAGGACCGTCCGGTCCCAGCAGTCATTTGACTACCTGCGCACAGCCGTGCCCCACATGGGCACAGCAGCATTAGTTAGGACCACATGGTCCCAGCATAGACACATTGTGTCCAGCAGCCGGGCCAATTGGCCCCAGCATACAGCAGGACCGTCCGGTCCCAGCAGTCATTTGACCAGCAGTCATTTGACTACCTGCGCACAGCCGTGCCCCACAAGGGCACAACAGCATTAGTTAGGATCATTGGCCTTAATCTCTTGCACTGCCTGCCATCTACCAGCATTGTTACAGAATTTTCTACAATCCCGCTTTGCGGGGCCGCCGGGTATAAATGCATTGTTGCAAACAATTCGCTGATTACAAATTCTGTTACAAAACACTTTATATGATCCAGCCGCAGCAGCTCGGCAACCCCAACTTCCACTTGCTTGATGTGCGTGTGGGTGATAACCGACATTTTCTCACCTTTCTGCCCGTTCGCAGCTCAGAAAACGAATATGACCATCCTCATCTCCTTGTGTAGCTGGACATAGACAAGTCCAACAAGAAAAACAGCCACATTTCTCTAAAGAACTCGCCCAGGGCTGCTGAAAGCTCAAAAATAACCTATCTGACAGTTTGGGGCTTTTTACCCGTGAATCTTCACTTTGCGACTAAACTATTCACAGCAGTGCCAAATTTTCTGGGTCACTGAATGTGGGTGCCAGCGCCCTACAAGCAAACCAAAGCTCAAATCAATGCAACCACTGACATTACAGCTGGGTCATGTTATAGAGAGGTACATTGAAATTCAAAGGTCAGCACAAATGGTCAAAATCCCACATTGTCTCACCTTTCTGCGCATTCGCAGCTCAGAAACAGACTATGACCATCATCATCTGCTTATGTAGCTGGACATAGACAAGTCCACCAAGAAAAACAGCTACATTTCTCTAAAGAACCCGCCCAGGGCTGCTGAAAGCTCAAAAATAACCTATCTGACAGTTTGGGGCTTTTTACCCGTGAATCTTCACTTTGCGACTAAAATATTCACAGCAGTGTCAAATTTTATAGGTCACTGAATGGGGGTGCCAGCGCCCTCCAAGCAAACCAAAAATAAAATCAATGCGACCATTGACAATGCAGCTGGGTCACGTTATAGAGACCTACATTGAAATTCAAAGGTCAGCACAAATGGTCAAAATCCCACATTTTCTCACCTTTCTGCCCGTTCGCAGCTCAGAAAACGAATATGACCATCCTTATCTCCTTGTGTAGCTGGACATAGACAAGTCCACCAAGAAAAACAGCCACATTTCTCTAAAGAACTCGCCCAGGGCTGCTGAAAGCTCAAAAATAACCTATCTGACAGTTTGGGGCTTTTTACCCGTGAATCTTCACTTTGCGACTAAACTATTCACAGCAGTGTCAAATTTTCTGGGTCACTGCATATGGGTGCCAGCGCCCTACAAGCAAACCAAAAATCAAATCAATGCGACCAATGATATTACAGCTGGGTCATGTTATAGAGAGGTAACTGTTACATTGAAATTCAAAGGTCAGCACAAATGGTCAAAATCCCACATTGTCTCACCTTTCTGCCCGTTCGCAGCTCAGAAACAGACAATGACCATCATCATCTCCTTGTGTAGCTGGACATAGACAAGTCCACCAAGAAAAACAGCTACATTTCTCTAAAGAACCCGCCCAGGGCTGCTGAGAGCTCAAAAATAACCTATCTGACAGTTTGGGGCTTTTTACCCGTCAATTTTCACTTTGCGACTAAACTATTCACAGCAGTGTCAAATTTTCTAGGTCACTGAATGTGGGTGCCAGCGCCCTACAAGCAAACCAAAAATCAAACCAATGCGATCATTTACAATGCAGCTGGGTTACGTTATAGAGACCTACATTGAAATTCAAAGGTCAGCACAAATGGTCAAAATCCCAAATTGTCTCACCTTTCTGCCCGTTCGCAGCTCAGAAAACGAATATGGCCATCCTCATCTCCTTCTGTAGCTGGACATAGACAAGTCCACCAAGAAAAAAAGCCACATTTCTCTAAAGAATTCGCCCAGGGCTGCTGAAAGCTCAAAAATAACCTATCTGACAGTTTGGGGCTTTTTACCCGTGAATCTTCATTTTGCGACTAAACTATTCACAGCGGTGCCAAATTTTCTGGGTCACTGAATGTGGGTGCCAGCGCCCTACAAGCAAACCAAAAATCAAATCAATGCGACCATTGACAATGCAGCTGGGTCACGTTATAGAGACCTACATTGAAATTCAAAGGTCAGCACAAATGGTCAAAATCCGACATTTTCTCACCTTTCTGCCCGTTCGCAGCTCAGAAAACGAATATGACCATCCTCATATCCTTTTGTAGCTGGACATAGACAAGTCCACCAAGAAAAACAGCCACATTTCTCTAAAGAACTCGCCCAGGGCTGCTGAAAGCTCAAAAATAACCTATCTGACAGTTTGGGGCTTTTTACCCGTGAATCTTCACTTTGCGACTAAACTATTCACAGCAGTGTCAAATTTTCTGGGTCACTGCATATGGGTGCCAGTGCCCTACAAGCAAACCAAAAATCAAATCAATGCGAACAATGACATTACAGCTGGGTCATGTTATAGAGAGGTACATTGAAATTGAAAGTTCAGCGCAAATGGTCCAAATCCCACATTCTCTCACTTTTCTGCCCGTTCGCAGCTCAGAAACAGACAATGACCATCATCATCTCCTTGTGTAGCTGGACATAGACAAGTCCACCAAGAAAAACAGCTACATTTCTCTAAAGAAACCGCCCAGGGCTGCTGAAAGCTCAAAAATAACCTATCTGACACTTTGGGGCTTTTTACCCGTGAATCTTCACTTTGCGACTAAACTATTCACAGCAGTGTCAAATTTTCTGGGTCACTGCATATGGGTGCCAGCGCCCTACAAGCAAACCAAAAATCGAATCGATGCGACCAATGACATTACAGCTGGGTCATGTTATAGAGAGGTACATTGCAATTCAAAGGTCAGCACAAATGGTCAAAATCCCACATTGTCTCACCTTTCTGCCCGTTCGCAGCTCAGAAACAGACAATGACCATCATCATCTCCTTGTGTAGCTGGACATAGACAAGTCCACCAAGAAAAACAGCTACATTTCTCTAAAGAACCCGCCCAGGGCTGCTGAAACCTCAAAAGTAACCTATCTGACAGTTTCGGGCTTTTCACCCGTGAATCTTCACTTTGCGACTAAACTATTCACAGCAGTGTCAAATTTTCTAGGTCACTGAATGTGGGTGCCAGCGCCCTACAAGCAAACCAAAAATCAAACCAATGCGATAATTGACAATGCAGCTGGGTCACGTTATAGAGACCTACATTGAAATTCAAAGGTCAGCACAAATGGTCAAAATCCCACATTTTCTCACCTTTCTGCCCGTTCACAGCTCAGAAAACGAATATGGCCATCCTTATCTCCATCTGTAGCTGGACATAGACAAGTCCACCAAGAAAAACAGCCACATTTCTCTAAAGAACTCGCCCAGGGCCGCTGAAAGATGAAAAATAACCTATCTGACAGTTTGGGGCTTTTTACCCGTGAATCTTCACTTTGCGACTAAACTATTCACAGCAGTGTCAAATTTTCTGGGTCACTGCATATGGGTGTCAGCGCCCTACAAGCAAACCAAAAATCAAGTCAATGCGACCAATGACATTACAGCTGGGTCATGTTATAGAGAGGTACATTGAAATTCAAAGGTCAGCACAAATGGTCAAAATCCCACATTGTCTCACCTTTCTGCCCGTTCGCAGCTCAGTAACGGACAATGACCATCCTCATCTCCTTGTGTAGCTGGACATAGACAAGTCCACCAAGAAAAGCAGCTACATTTCTCTAAAGAACCCGCCCAGGCCTGCTGAAAGCTCAAAAATAACCTATCTGACAGTTTGGGGCTTTTTACCCGTGAATCTTCACTTTGCGACTAAACTATTCACAGCAGTGTCAAATTTTCTGGGTCACTGCATATGGGTGCCAGCGCCCTACAAGCAAACCAAAAATCAAATCAATGCGACCAATGACATTACAGCTGGGTCATGTTATAGAGAGGTACATTGAAATTCAAAGGTCAGCACAAATGGTGAAAATCCCACATTGTCTCACCTTTCTGCCCGTTCGCAGCTCAGAAACAGACAATGACCATCATCATCTCCTTGTGTAGCTGGACATAGACAAGTCCACCAAGAAAAACAGCTACATTTCTCTAAAGAACCCGCCCAGGGCTGCTGAAAGCTCAAAAATAACCTATCAGACAGTTTGGGGCTTTTCACCCGTGAATCTTCACTTTGCGACTAAACTATTTACAGCAATGTCAAATTTTCTAGGTCACTGAATGTGGGTGCCAGCGCCCTCCAAGCAAACCAAAAATCAAATTAATGCGACCATTGACAATGCAGCTGGGTCACGTTATAGAGACCTACATTGAAATTCAAAGGTCAGCACAAATGGTCAAAATCCCACATTGTCTCACCTTTCTGCACGTTCGCAGCTCAGAAACAGACAATGACCATCATCATCTCCTTGTGTAGCTGGACATAGACAAGTCCACCAAGAAAAACAGCCACATTTCTCTAAAGAACCCGCTCAGGGCTGCTGAAAGCTCAAAAATAACCTATCTGACAGTTTGGGGCTTTTTACCCGTGAATCTTCACTTTGCGACTAAACTATTCACAGCAGTGTCAAATTTTCTAGGTCACTGAATGTGGGTGCCAGCGCCCTACAAGCAAACCAAAAATCAAATCAATGCGACCATTGACAATGCAGCTGGGTCACTTTATAGAGACCTACATTGAAATTCAAAGGTCAGCACAAATGGTCAAAATCCGACATTTTCTCACCTTTCTGCCCGTTCGCAGCTCACAAAACGAATATGGCCATCCTCATCTCCTTGTGTAGCTGGACATAGACAAGTCCACCAAGAAAAACAGCCACATTTCTCTAAAGAACTCGCCCAGGGCTGCTGAAAGCTCAAAAATAACCTATCTGACAGTTTGGGGCTTTTTACCCGTGAATCTTCACTTTGCGACTAAACTATTCACAGCATTGTCAAATTTTCTAGACCACTGAATGTGGGTGCCAGCGCCCTCCAAGCAAACCAAAAATCAAATCAATGCGACCAATGATATTACAGCTGGGTCGTGTTATAGAGAGGCACATTGAAATTCAAAGGTCAGCACAAATGGTCAAAATCCCACATTGTCTCACCTTTCTGCCCGTTCGCAGCTCAGTAACGGACAATGACCATCCTCATCTCCTTGTGTAGCTGGACATAGACAAGTCCACCAAGAAAAACAGCTACATTTCTCTAAAGAACCCGCCCAGGGCTGCTGAAAGCTCAAAAATAACCTATCTGACAGTTTGGGGCTATTTACCCGTGAATCTTCACTTTGCGACTAAACTATTTACAGCAATGTCAAATTTTCTAGGTCACTGAATGTGGGTGCCAGCGCCCTCCAAGAAAACCAAAAATCAAATTAATGCGACCATTGACAATGCAGCTGGGTCACGTTATAGAGACCTACATTGAAATTCAAAGGTCAGCACAAATGGTCAAAATCCCACATTTTCTCACCTTTCTGCCCGTTCGCAGCTCAGAAAACGAATATGACCATCCTCATCTCCTTGTGTAGCTGGACATAGACAAGTCCACCAAGAAAAACAGCCACATTTCTCTAAAGAACTCGCCCAGGGCTGCTGAAAGCTCAAAAATAACCTATCTGACAGTTTGGGGCTTTTTACCCGTGAATCTTCACTTTGCGACTAAACTATTCACAGCAGTGTCAAATTTTCTGGGTCACTGCATATGGGTGCCAGCGCCCTACCAGCAAACCAAAAATCAAACCAATGCGACCAATGACATTACAGCTGGGTCATGTTATAGAGAGGTACATTGAAATTCAAAGGTCAGCACAAATGGTCAAAATCCCACATTGTCTCACCTTTCTGCCCGTTCGCAGCTCAGAAACAGACAATGACCATCATCATCTCCTTGTGTAGCTGGACATAGACAAGTCCACCAAGAAAAACAGCTACATTTCTCTAAAGAACCCGCCCAGGGCTGCTGAAAGCTCAAAAATAACCTATCTGACAGTTTGGGGCTTTTTACCCGTGAATCTTCACTTTGCGACTAAACTATTCACAGCAGTGTCAAATTTTCTGGGTCACTGCATATGGGTGCCAGCGCCCTACAAGCAAACCAAAAATCAAATCAATGCGACCAATGACATTACAGCTGGGTCATGTTATAGAGAGGTACATTGAAATTCAAAGGTCAGCACAAATGGTGAAAATCCCACATTGTCTCACCTTTCTGCCCGTTCGCAGCTCAGAAAACGAATATGATCATCCTTATCTCCTTGTGTAGCTGGACATAGACAAGTCCACCAAGAAAAACAGCCACATTTCTCTAAAGAACTCGCCCAGGGCTGCTGAAAGCTCAAAAATAACCTATCTGACAGCTTGGGGCTTTTTACCCGTGAATCTTCACTTTGCGACTAAACTATTCACAGCAGTGTCAAATTTTCTGGGTCACTGCATATGGGTGCCAGCGCCCTACAAAAAAAAAAAAAAAAAAAAAATTTCACGGTTCGCGTGAGACTCGGCCAAAGGCCCAGTTTTCCGCATCCGCAGGAACGCCACCACCCTCTTGGATCAAGGCGCAGATGCAGCTCCTAAACGGTGGGAGGTGAGTAGATCAGACCCACCACAAAGTGGTCAAAGACCGAAATCCCATTCACTGCATCCATGCAGGCAGGCAGGCAGGCAGGCATAGTGGGATGGTCTAAGACCATGATTGAGAAACAGAGGGTACCAGGTTCAAGTCCTGCTTGGAAGCGGAAGGATTTTTTCCAGCCGTGCTGCGACCCACAGTTAATTGGGAACTCGTGGCCTGGCACGAGGGAAACATGGATGCAGCGCCCTACAAGCAAACCAAAAATCAAATCAATGCGACCAATGATATTACAGCTGGGTCATGTTATAGAGAGGTACATTGAAATTCAAAGGTCAGCACAAATGGTCAAAATCCCACATTGTCTCACCTTTCTGCCCGTTCGCAGCTCAGAAACAGACAATGACCATCATCATCTCCTTGTGTAGCTGGACATAGACAAGTCCACCAAGAAAAACAGCTACATTTCTCTAAAGAACCCGCCCAGGGCTGCTGAGAGCTCAAAAATAACCTATCTGACAGTTTGGGGCTTTTTACCCGTCAATTTTCACTTTGCGACTAAACTATTCACAGCAGTGTCAAATTTTCTCGGTCACTGAATGTGGGTGCCAGCGCCCTACAAGCAAACCAAAAATCAAACCAATGCGATCATTGACAATGCAGCTGGGTCACGTTATAGAGACCTACATTGAAATTCAAAGGTCACCACAAATGGTCAAAATCCCACATTGTCTCACCTTTCTGCCCGTTCGCAGTTCAGAAAACGAATATGGCCATCCTCATCTCCTTCTGTAGCTGGACATAGACAAGTCCACCAAGAAAAACAGCCACATTTCTCTAAAGAACTCGCCCAGGGCTGCTGAAAGCTCAAAAATAACCTATCTGACAGTTTGGGGCTTTTTACCCGTGAATCTTCTCTTTGCGACTAAACTATTCACAGCAGTGTCAAATTTTCTGGGTCACTGCATATGGGTGCCAGTGCCCTACAAGCAAACCAAAAATCAAATAAATGCGAACAATGACATTACAGCTGGGTCATGTTATAGAGACCTACATTGAAATTCAAAGGTCAGCGCAAATGGTTCAAATCCCACATTCTCTCACTTTTCTGCCCGTTCGCAGCTCAGAAACAGACAATGACCATCATCATCTCCTTGTGTAGCTGGACATAGACAAGTCCACCAAGAAAAACAGCTACATTTCTCTAAAGAACCCGCCCAGGGCTGCTGAAAGCTCAAAAATAACCTATCAGACAGTTTGGGGCTTTTCACCCGTGAATCTTCACTTTGCGACTAAACTATTTACAGCAATGTCAAATTTTCTAGGTCACTGAATGTGGGTGCCAGCGCCCTCCAAGCAAACCAAAAATCAAATTAATGCGACCATTGACAATGCAGCTGGGTCACGTTATAGAGACCTACATTGAAATTCAAAGGTCAGCACAAATGGTCAAAATCCCACATTGTCTCACCTTTCTGCACGTTCGCAGCTCAGAAACAGACAATGACCATCATCATCTCCTTGTGTAGCTGGACATAGACAAGTCCACCAAGAAAAACAGCCACATTTCTCTAAAGAACCCGCTCAGGGCTGCTGAAAGCTCAAAAATAACCTATCTGACAGTTTGGGGCTTTTTACCCGTGAATCTTCACTTTGCGACTAAACTATTCACAGCAGTGTCAAATTTTCTAGGTCACTGAATGTGGGTGCCAGCGCCCTACAAGCAAACCAAAAATCAAATCAATGCGACCATTGACAATGCAGCTGGGTCACTTTATAGAGACCTACATTGAAATTCAAAGGTCAGCACAAATGGTCAAAATCCGACATTTTCTCACCTTTCTGCCCGTTCGCAGCTCACAAAACGAATATGGCCATCCTCATCTCCTTGTGTAGCTGGACATAGACAAGTCCACCAAGAAAAACAGCCACATTTCTCTAAAGAACTCGCCCAGGGCTGCTGAAAGCTCAAAAATAACCTATCTGACAGTTTGGGGCTTTTTACCCGTGAATCTTCACTTTGCGACTAAACTATTCACAGCATTGTCAAATTTTCTAGACCACTGAATGTGGGTGCCAGCGCCCTCCAAGCAAACCAAAAATCAAATCAATGCGACCAATGATATTACAGCTGGGTCGTGTTATAGAGAGGCACATTGAAATTCAAAGGTCAGCACAAATGGTCAAAATCCCACATTGTCTCACCTTTCTGCCCGTTCGCAGCTCAGTAACGGACAATGACCATCCTCATCTCCTTGTGTAGCTGGACATAGACAAGTCCACCAAGAAAAACAGCTACATTTCTCTAAAGAACCCGCCCAGGGCTGCTGAAAGCTCAAAAATAACCTATCTGACAGTTTGGGGCTATTTACCCGTGAATCTTCACTTTGCGACTAAACTATTTACAGCAATGTCAAATTTTCTAGGTCACTGAATGTGGGTGCCAGCGCCCTCCAAGAAAACCAAAAATCAAATTAATGCGACCATTGACAATGCAGCTGGGTCACGTTATAGAGACCTACATTGAAATTCAAAGGTCAGCACAAATGGTCAAAATCCCACATTTTCTCACCTTTCTGCCCGTTCGCAGCTCAGAAAACGAATATGACCATCCTCATCTCCTTGTGTAGCTGGACATAGACAAGTCCACCAAGAAAAACAGCCACATTTCTCTAAAGAACTCGCCCAGGGCTGCTGAAAGCTCAAAAATAACCTATCTGACAGTTTGGGGCTTTTTACCCGTGAATCTTCACTTTGCGACTAAACTATTCACAGCAGTGTCAAATTTTCTGGGTCACTGCATATGGGTGCCAGCGCCCTACCAGCAAACCAAAAATCAAACCAATGCGACCAATGACATTACAGCTGGGTCATGTTATAGAGAGGTACATTGAAATTCAAAGGTCAGCACAAATGGTCAAAATCCCACATTGTCTCACCTTTCTGCCCGTTCGCAGCTCAGAAACAGACAATGACCATCATCATCTCCTTGTGTAGCTGGACATAGACAAGTCCACCAAGAAAAACAGCTACATTTCTCTAAAGAACCCGCCCAGGGCTGCTGAAAGCTCAAAAATAACCTATCTGACAGTTTGGGGCTTTTTACCCGTGAATCTTCACTTTGCGACTAAACTATTCACAGCAGTGTCAAATTTTCTGGGTCACTGCATATGGGTGCCAGCGCCCTACAAGCAAACCAAAAATCAAATCAATGCGACCAATGACATTACAGCTGGGTCATGTTATAGAGAGGTACATTGAAATTCAAAGGTCAGCACAAATGGTCAAAATCCCACATTGTCTCACCTTTCTGCCCGTTCGCAGCTCAGAAAACGAATATGATCATCCTTATCTCCTTGTGTAGCTGGACATAGACAAGTCCACCAAGAAAAACAGCCACATTTCTCTAAAGAACTCGCCCAGGGCTGCTGAAAGCTCAAAAATAACCTATCTGACAGCTTGGGGCTTTTTACCCGTGAATCTTCACTTTGCGACTAAACTATTCACAGCAGTGTCAAATTTTCTGGGTCACTGCATATGGGTGCCAGCGCCCTACAAAAAAAAAAAAAAAAAAAAAAATTTCACGGTTCGCGTGAGACTCGGCCAAAGGCCCAGTTTTCCGCATCCGCAGGAACGCCACCACCCTCTTGGATCAAGGCGCAGATGCAGCTCCTAAACGGTGGGAGGTGAGTAGATCAGACCCACCACAAAGTGGTCAAAGACCGAAATCCCATTCACTGCATCCATGCAGGCAGGCAGGCAGGCAGGCATAGTGGGATGGTCTAAGACCATGATTGAGAAACAGAGGGTACCAGGTTCAAGTCCTGCTTGGAAGCGGAAGGATTTTTTCCAGCCGTGCTGCGACCCACAGTTAATTGGGAACTCGTGGCCTGGCACGAGGGAAACATGGATGCAGCGCCCTACAAGCAAACCAAAAATCAAATCAATGCGACCAATGATATTACAGCTGGGTCATGTTATAGAGAGGTACATTGAAATTCAAAGGTCAGCACAAATGGTCAAAATCCCACATTGTCTCACCTTTCTGCCCGTTCGCAGCTCAGAAACAGACAATGACCATCATCATCTCCTTGTGTAGCTGGACATAGACAAGTCCACCAAGAAAAACAGCTACATTTCTCTAAAGAACCCGCCCAGGGCTGCTGAGAGCTCAAAAATAACCTATCTGACAGTTTGGGGCTTTTTACCCGTCAATTTTCACTTTGCGACTAAACTATTCACAGCAGTGTCAAATTTTCTCGGTCACTGAATGTGGGTGCCAGCGCCCTACAAGCAAACCAAAAATCAAACCAATGCGATCATTGACAATGCAGCTGGGTCACGTTATAGAGACCTACATTGAAATTCAAAGGTCACCACAAATGGTCAAAATCCCACATTGTCTCACCTTTCTGCCCGTTCGCAGTTCAGAAAACGAATATGGCCATCCTCATCTCCTTCTGTAGCTGGACATAGACAAGTCCACCAAGAAAAACAGCCACATTTCTCTAAAGAACTCGCCCAGGGCTGCTGAAAGCTCAAAAATAACCTATCTGACAGTTTGGGGCTTTTTACCCGTGAATCTTCTCTTTGCGACTAAACTATTCACAGCAGTGTCAAATTTTCTGGGTCACTGCATATGGGTGCCAGTGCCCTACAAGCAAACCAAAAATCAAATAAATGCGAACAATGACATTACAGCTGGGTCATGTTATAGAGACCTACATTGAAATTCAAAGGTCAGCGCAAATGGTTCAAATCCCACATTCTCTCACTTTTCTGCCCGTTCGCAGCTCAGAAACAGACAATGACCATCATCATCTCCTTGTGTAGCTGGACATAGACAAGTCCACCAAGAAAAACAGCTACATTTCTCTAAAGAACCCGCCCAGGGCTGCTGAAAGCTCAAAAATAACCTATCTGACACTTTGGGGCTTTTTACCCGTGAATCTTCACTTTGCGACTAAACTATTCACAGCAGTGTCAAATTTTCTGGGTCACTGCATATGGGTGCCAGCGCCCTTCAAGCAAACCAAAAATCGAATCAATGCGACCAATGACATTACAGCTGGGTCATGTTATAGAGAGGTACATTGCAATTCAAAGGTCAGCACAAATGGTCAAAATCCCACATTGTCTCACCTTTCTGCCCGTTTGCAGCTCAGAAACAGACAATGACCATCATCATCTCCTTGTGTAGCTGGACATAGACAAGTCCACCAAGAAAAACAGCCACATTTCTCTAAATAACTCGCCCAGGGCTGCTGAAAGCTCAAAAATAACCTATCTGACAGTTTGGGGCTTTTCACCCGTGAATCTTCACTTTGCGACTAAACTATTCACAGCAGTGTCAAATTTTCTAGACCACTGAATGTGGGTGCCAGCGCCCTCCTAGCAAACCAAAAATCAAATCAATGCGACCAATGATATTACAGCTGGGTCGTGTTATAGAGAGGCACATTGAAATTCAAAGGTCAGCACAAATGGTCAAAATCCCACATTGTCTCACCTTTCTGCCCGTTCGCAGCTCAGTAACGGACAATGACCATCCTCATCTCCTTGTGTAGCTGGACATAGACAAGTCCACCAAGAAAAACAGCTACGTTTCTCTAAAGAACCCGCCCAGGGCTGCTGAAAGCTCAAAAATAACCTATCTGACAGTTTGGGGCTATTTACCCGTGAATCTTCACTTTGCGACTAAACTATTTACAGCAATGTCAAATTTTCTAGGTCACTGAATGTGGGTGCCAGCGCCCTCCAAGCAAACCAAAAATCAAATTAATGCGACCATTGACAATGCAGCTGGGTCACGTTATAGAGACCTACATTGAAATTCAAAGGTCTGCACAAATGGTCAAAATCCCACATTGTCTCACCTTTCTGCACGTTCGCAGCTCAGAAACAGACAATGACCATCATCATCTCCTTGTGTAGCTGGACATAGACAAGTCCACCAAGAAAAACAGCTACATTTCTCTAAAGAACCCGCCCAGGGCTGCTGAAAGCTCAAAAATAACCTATCTGACAGTTTGGGGCTTTTTACCCGTGAATCTTCACTTTGCGACTAAACTATTCACAGCAGTGTCAAATTTTCTAGGTCACTGAATGTGGGTGCCAGCGCCCTACAAGCAAACCAAAAATCAAATCAATGAGACCATTGACAATGCAGCTGGGTCACTTTATAGAGACCTACATTGAAATTCAAAGGTCAGCACAAATGGTCAAAATCCCACATTTTCTCACCTTTCTGCCCGTTCGCAGCTCACAAAACGAATATGGCCATCCTCATCTCCTTGTGTAGCTGGACATAGACAAGTCCACCAAGAAAAACAGCCACATTTCTCTAAATAACTCGCCCAGGGCTGCTGAAAGTTTAAAAATAACCTATCTGACAGTTTGGGGCTTTTTACCCGTGAATCTTCACTTTGCGACTAAACTATTCACAGCAGTGTCAAATTTTCTAGACCACTGAATGTGGGTGCCAGCGCCCTCCAAGCAAACCAAAAATCAAATCAATGCGACCAATGTTATTACAGCTGGGTCGTGTTATAGAGAGGCACATTGAAATTCAAAGGTCAGCACAAATGGTGAAAATCTCACATTGTCTCACCTTTCTGCCCGTTCGCAGCTCAGTAACGGACAATGACCATCCTCATCTCCTTGTGTAGCTGGACATAGACAAGTCCACCAAGAAAAACAGCTACATTTCTCTAAAGAACCCGCCCAGGGCTGCTGAAAGCTCAAAAATAACCTATCTGACAGTTTGGGGCTATTTACCCGTGAATCTTCACTTTGCGACTAAACTATTTACAGCAATGTCAAATTTTCTAGGTCACTGAATGTGGGTGCCAGCGCCCTCCAAGCAAACCAAAAATCAAAGTAATGCGACCATTGACAATGCAGCTGGGTCACGTTATAGAGACCTACATTGAAATTCAAAGGTCAGCACAAATGGTCAAAATCCCACATTTTCTCACCTTTCTGCCCGTTCGCAGCTCAGAAAAGGAATATGACCATCCTCATCTCCTTGTGTAGCTGGACATAGACAAGTCCACCAAGAAAAACAGCCACATTTCTCTAAAGAACTCGCCCAGGGCTGCTGAAAGCTCAAAAATAACCTATCTGACAGTTTGGGGCTTTTTACCCGTGAATCTTCTCTTTGCGACTAAACTATTCACAGCAGTGTCAAATTTTCTGGGTCACTGCATATGGGTGCCAGCGCCCTACAAGCAAACCAAAAATCAAATCAATGCGACCAATGACATTACAGCTGGGTCATGTTATAGAGAGGTACATTGAAATTCAAAGGTCAGCACAAATGGTCAAAATCCCACATTGTCTCACCTTTCTGCCCGTTCGCAGCGCAGAAAACGAATATGGCCCTCCTCATCTCCTTCTGTAGCTGGACATAGACAAGTCCAACAAGAAAAACAGCTACATTTCTCTAAAGAACCCGCCCATGGCTGCTGAAAGCTCAAAAATAACCTATCTGACAGTTTGGGGCTTTTTACCCGTGAATCTTCACTTTGCGACTAAACTATTCACAGCAGTGTCAAATTTTCTCGGCCACTGAATGTGGGTGCCAGCGCCCTCCAAGCAAACCAAAAATCAAATCAATGCGACCATTGACAATGCAGCTGGGTCACGTTATAGAGACCTACATTGAAATTCAAAGGTCAGCACAAATGGTCAAAATCCCACATTTTCTCACCTTTCTGCCCGTTCGCACCTCAAAAAACGAATATGACCATCCTCATCTCCTTGTGTAGCTGGACATAGACAAGTCCACCAAGAAAAACAGCCACATTTCTCTAAAGAACTCGCCCAGGGCTGCTGAAAGCTCAAAAATAACCTATCTGACAGTTTGGGGCTTTTTACCCGTGAATCTTCACTTTGCGACTAAACTATTCGCAGCAGTGTCAAATTTTCTGGGTCACTGCATATGGGTGCCAGCGCCCTACAAGCAAACCAAAAATCAAGTCAATGCGACCAATGACATTACAGCTGGGTCATGTTATAGAGAGGTACATTGAAATTCAAAGGTCAGCACAAATGGTCAAAATCCCACATTGTCTCACCTTTCTGCCCTTTCGCAGCTCAGAAAACGAATATGACCATCCTCATCTCCTTGTGTAGCTGGACATAGACAAGTCCACCAAGAAAAACAGCCACATTTCTCTAAAGAACTCGCCCAGGGCTGCTGAAAGCTGAAAAATAACCCTATCTGACAGTTTGGGGCTTTTTACCCGTGAATCTTCACTTTGCGACTAAACTATTCACAGCAGTGTCAAATTTTCTGGGTCACTGCATATGGGTGCCAGTGTCCTACAAGCAAACCAAAAATCAAGTCAATGCGACCAATGACATTACAGCCGGGTCATGTTATAGAGAGGTACATTGAAATTCAAAGGTCAGCACAAATGGTCAAAATCCCACATTGTCTCACAATTCTGCCCGTTCGCAACTCAGAAAAAGAATATGACCATCCTCATCTCCTTGTGTAGCTGGACATAGACAAGTCCACCAAGAAAAACAGCCACATTTCTCTAAACAACTCGCCCAGGGCTGGTGAAAGCTCAAAAATAACCTATCTGACAGTTTGGGGCTTATTACCCGTGAATCTTCACTTTGCGACTAAACTATTCACAGCAGTGTCAAATTTTCTGGGTCACTGCATATGGGCGCCAGCGCTCTACAAGCAAACCAAAAATCAAATCAATGCGACCAATGACATTACAGCTGGGTCATGTTATAGAGAGGTACATTGAAATTCAAAGGTCAGCACAAATGGTCAAAATCCCACATTGTCTCACCTTTCTGCCCGTTCGCAGCTCAGAAACAGACAATGACCATCATCATCTCCTTGTGTAGCTGGACATAGACAAGTCCACCAAAAAAAACAGCTACATTTCTCTAAAGAACCCGCCCAGGGCTGCTGAAAGCTCAAAAATAACCTATCTGACAGTTTGGGGCTTTTTACCCGTGAATCTTCACTTTGCGACTAAACTATTCACAGCAGTGTCAAATTTTCTGGGTCACTGCATATGGGTGCCAGCGCCCTACAAGCAAACCAAAAATCAAATCAATGCGACCAATGACATTACAGCTGGGTCATGTTATAGAGAGGTACATTGAAATTCAAAGGTCAGCACAAATGGTGAAAATCCCACATTGTCTCACCTTTCTGCCCGTTCGCAGCTCAGAAACAGACAATGACCATCATCATCTCCTTGTGTAGCTGGACATAGATAAGTCCACCAAGAAAAACAGCTACATTTCTCTAAAGAACCCGCCCAGGGCTGCTGAAAGCTCAAAAATAACCTATCAGACAGTTTGGGGCTTTTTACCCGTGAATCTTCACTTTGCGACTAAACTATTTACAGCAATGTCAAATTTTCTAGGTCACTGAATGTGGGTGCCAGCGCCCTCCAAGCAAACCAAAAATCAAATTAATGCGACCATTGACAATGCAGCTGGGTCACGTTATAGAGACCTACATTGAAATTCAAAGGTCAGCACAAATGGTCAAAATCCCACATTGTCTCACCTTTCTGCACGTTCGCAGCTCAGAAACAGACAATGACCATCATCATCTCCTTGTGTAGCTGGACATAGACAAGTCCACCAAGAAAAACAGCTACATTTCTCTAAAGAACCCGCCCAGGGCTGCTGAAAGCTCAAAAATAACCTATCTGACAGTTTGGGGCTTTTTACCCGTGAATCTTCACTTTGCGACTAAACTATTCACAGCAGTGTCAAATTTTCTAGGTCACTGAATGTGGGTGCCAGCGCCCTACAAGCAAACCAAAAATCAAATCAATGCGACCATTGACAATGCAGCTGGGTGACGTTATAGAGACCTACATTGAAATTCAAAGGTCAGCACAAGTGGTCAAAATCCGACATTTTCTCACCTTTCTGCCCGTTCGCAGCTCACAAAACGAATATGGCCATCCTCATCTCCTTGTGTAGCTGGACATAGACAAGTCCACCAAGAAAAACAGCCACATTTCTCTAAATAACTCGCCCAGGGCTGCTGAAAGCTCAAAAATAACCTATCTGACAGTTTGGGGCTTTTTACCCGTGAATCTTCACTTTGCGACTAACCTATTCACAGCAGTGTCAAATTTTCTAGACCACTGAATGTGGGTGCCAGCGCCCTCCAAGCAAACCAAAAATCAAATCAATGCGACCAATGATATTACAGCTGGGTCGTGTTATAGAGAGGCACATTGAAATTCAAAGGTCAGCACAAATGGTCAAAATCCCACATTGTCTCACCTTTCTGCCCGTTCGCAGCTCAGTAACGGACAATGACCATCCTCATCTCCTTGTGTAGCTGGACATAGACAAGTCCACCAAGAAAAACACCTACATTTCTCTAAAGAACCCGCCCAGGGCTGCTGAAAGCTCAAAAATAACCTATCTGACAGTTTGGGGCTATTTACCCGTGAATCTTCACTTTGCGACTAAACTATTTACAGCAATGTCAAATTTTCTAGGTCACTGAATGTGGGTGCCAGCGCCCTCCAAGCAAACCAAAAATCAAATTAATGCGACCATTGACAATGCAGCTGGGTCACGTTATAGAGACCTACATTGAAATTCAAAGGTCAGCACAAATGGTCAAAATCCCACATTTTCTCACCTTTCTGCCCGTTCGCAGCTCAGAAAACGAATATGACCATCCTCATCTCCTTGTGTAGCTGGACATAGACAAGTCCACCAAGAAAAACAGCCACATTTCTCTAAAGAACTCGCCCAGGGCTGCTGAAAGCTCAAAAATAACCTATCTGACAGTTTGGGGCTCTTTACCCGTGAATCTTCACTTTGCGACTAAACTATTCACAGCAGTGTCAAATTTTCTGGGTCACTGCATATGGGTGCCAGCGCCCTACAAGCAAACCAAAAATCAAATCAATGCGACCAATGACATTACAGCTGGGTCATGTTATAGAGAGGTACATTGAAATTCAAAGGTCAGCACAAATGGTCAAAATCCCACATTGTCTCACCTTTCTGCCCGTTCGCAGCTCAGAAACAGACAATGACCATCATCATCTCCTTGTGTAGCTGGACATAGACAAGTCCACCAAGAAAACAGCTACATTTCTCTAAAGAACCCGCCCAGGGCTGCTGAAAGCTCAAAAATAACCTATCTGACAGTTTGGGGCTTTTTACCCGTGAATCTTCACTTTGCGACTAAACTATTCACAGCAGTGTCAAATTTTGTGGGTCACTGCATATGGGTGCCAGCGCCCTACAAGCAAACCAAAAATCAAATCAATGCGACCAATGACATTACAGCTGGGTCATGTTATAGAGAGGTACATTGAAATTCAAAGGTCAGCACAAATGGTGAAAATCCCACATTGTCTCACCTTTCTGCCCGTTCGCAGCTCAGAAACAGACAATGACCATCATCATCTCCTTGTGTAGCTGGACATAGACAAGTCCACCAAGAAAAACAGCTACATTTCTCTAAAGAACCCGCCCAGGGCTGCTGAAAGCTCAAAAATAACCTATCAGACAGTTTGGGGCTTTTTACCCGTGAATCTTCACTTTGCGACTAAACTATTCACAACAGTGCCAAATTTTCTGAGTCACTGAATGTGGGTGCCAGCGCCCTACAAGCAAACCAAAAATGAAATCAATGCGATCATTGACAATGCAGCTGGGTCACGTTATAGAGACCTACATTGAAATTCAAAGGTCAGCACAAATGGTCAAAATCCCACATTGTCTCACCTTTCTGCCCGTTCGCAGCTCAGAAAACGAATATGGCCCTCCTCATCTCCTTCTGTAGCTGGACATAGACAAGATCAACAAGAAAAACAGCTACATTACTCTAAAGAACCCGCCCAGGGCTGCTGAAAGCTCAAAAATAACCTATCTGACAGTTTGGGGCTTTTTACCCGTGAATCTTCACTTTCCCGACTAAACTATTCACAGCAGTGTCAAATTTTCTCGGCCACTGAATGTGGGTGCCAGCGCCCTCCAAGCAAACCAAAAATCAAATCAATGCGACCATTGACAATGCAGCTGGGTCACGTTATAGAGACCTACATTGAAATTCAAAGGTCAGCACAAATGGTCAAAATCCCACATTTTCTCACCTTTCTGCCCGTTCGCACCTCAGAAAACGAATATGACCATCCTCATCTCCTTGTGTAGCTGGACATAGACAAGTCCACCAAGAAAAACAGCTACATTTCTCTAAAGAACCCGCCCAGGGCTGCTGAAAGCTCAAAAATAACCTATCTGACAGTTTGGGGCTATTTACCCGTGAATCTTCACTTTGCGACTAAACTATTTACGGCAATGTCAAATTTTCTAGGTCACTGAATGTGGGTGCCAGCGCCCTCCAAGCAAACCAAAAATCAAATTAATGCGACCATTGACAATGCAGCTGGGTCACGTTATAGAGACCTACATTGAAATTCAAAGGTCAGCACAAATGGTCAAAATCCCACATTGTCTCACCTTTCTGCACGTTCGCAGCTCAGAAACAGACAATGACCATCATCATCTCCTTGTGTAGCTGGACATAGACAAGTCCACCAAGAAAAACAGCTACATTTCTCTAAAGAACCCGCCCAGGGCTGCTGAAAGCTCAAAAATAACCTATCTGACACTTTGGGGCTTTTTACCCGTGAATCTTCACTTTGCGACTAAACTATTCACAGCAGTGTCAAATTTTCTAGGTCACTGAATGTGGGTGCCGGCGCCCTACAAGCAAACCAAAAATCAAATCAATGCGACCATTGACAATGCAGCTGGGTCACTTTATAGAGACCTACATTGAAATTCAAAGGTCAGCACAAATGGTCAAAATCCCACATTTTCTCACCTTTCTGCCCGTTCGCAGCTCACAAAACGAATATGGCCATCCTCATCTCCTTGTGTAGCTGGACATAGACAAGTCCACCAAGAAAAACAGCCACATTTCTCTAAAGAACTCGCCCAGGGCTGCTGAAAGCTCAAAAATAACCTATCTGACAGTTTGGGGCTTTTTACCCGTGAATCTTCATTTTGCGACTAAACTATTCACAGCAGTGCCAAATTTTCTAGGTCACTAAATGTGGGTGCCAGCGCCCTCCAAGCAAACCAAAAATCAAATCAATGCGACCATTGACAATGCAGCTGGGTCACGTTATAGAGACCTACATTGAAATTCAAAGGTCAGCACAAATGGTCAAAATCCCACATTTTCTCACCTTTCTGCCCGTTCGCAGCTCAGAAAACGAATATGACCATCCTCATCTCCTTGTGTAGCTGGACATAGACAAGTCCACCAAGAAAAACAGCCACATTTCTCTAAACAACTCGCCCAGGGCTGCTGAAAGCTCAAAAATAACCTATCTGACAGTTTGGGGCTTTTTACCCGTGAATCTTCACTTTGCGACTAAACTATTCACAGCAGTGTCAAATTTTCTGGGTCACTGCATATGGGTGCCAGCGCCCTACAAGCAAACCAAAAATCAAATCAATGCGACCAATGACATTACAGCTGGGTCATGTTATAGAGAGGTACATTGAAATTCAAAGGTCAGCACAAATGGACAAAATCCCACATTGTCTCACCTTTCTGCCCGTTCGCAGCTCAGAAACAGACAATGACCATCATCATCTCCTTGTGTAGCTGGACATAGACAAGTCCACCAAGAAAAACAGCCACATTTCTCTAAAGAACCCGCCCAGGGCTGCTGAAAGCTCAAAAATAACCTATCTGACAGTTTGGGGCTATTTACCCGTGAATCTTCACTTTGCGACTAAACTATTCACAGCAGTGTCAAATTGCATGTCGGAGTTTCCGGTGAGATATAACTATGTCTAGCCCTCGCGATTTACGCGATTTCATGCTCGAACACAGCATTTTTTTAAAGTTCAATATTCTAATGAAGCTGTACTTGATGCAGCTCATCCAAGGCCCTTTAGGCCTTTTTTCATGCTCGAACAAGAAGTGCCTTGGATATTTTCCTCTCACCGTCTTAGACTCTCAGCGATGGAGAAGCTGTTAGAGTCTTTGCGTGACGATGATCAGGCGGCTCGCCGCCTTGCCCACGTGCCGGCCGATGCGGTCGAAACCCTCTGAGCCGTGGATGCGGGCGTGTGATGACACCCCAAAATGGGCCGGGTGCTTTGAGTGTTTTGCGTCCACGCGAGTCACGCCGTGACTTTGGGTTGTGTGATGTTTCTGGCGAAGCCAGGACACGAGTGGCTGGTGGCTCCAGCCCGGCACCTTGTCGGCACCATAGTGCGTCCTTAAATGTGACGAGCACTACCGGCCTAAACGGCCTGAACGGTCTCACGACCTGCTTGGCCTAAGTGCCTACGAGTCCGGCGGACACTGTTGCCAGTGCCTCCGAGTGTGAGTCTGACTGTTCTCAGTCAAAGACCGGCATACTCCGACTCAGATGAGGGTGAGCACTACTCTAGTCTCTAGACTGGTCTAGTTCTAGTCAGAGCTCAGATGCTCGTGCCGACTCGGAGTCCTCACATCAGGACAGTGTTACTTTCCACCACCTCGGGCGTAGCACGCGGGCCAAACGGTCCCAATCACATCCACCTCACATGTCTGCTGTATTGCTGCTACATATACATTGTTGCCGCAGCAGCATCTTGATGTGATGGTCTGATGTTGTAACAGTGTACCCATTTGCTAGGCCAGCTTGGTGCGTTCCCGTGGAGTTTGCCGGGCCACCATATTTGTAACGGCGATTCCGTTTGCTGTTGCCGTGGCCGTGTTTGTCACATGATTGGTGCATTCCCGTTGAAGTTGCCCAGCCGGGCACCACGTTTGTCAGTTGTGCCTGTTTGAAGTTGCCAGGCCAGCTTGTATTGGTGCGTTCCCGTTGAGTTTGCCGGGGCACCATGTTTGAAACGGCGTTCCCGTCTGCTGTTGCCGGGGCCGTGTTTGTATTGGTGCATTCCCGTTGAAGTTGCCCAGCGGGGCACCACATTAATTTTGTCAGTTGTGCCGCTTTACAGTTGCCAGGCCAGCTTGCATTGGTGTGTTCCCGTTGAGTTTTCCGGTCACCATGTTTATAACGGCTTTCCCGTTCGCTGTTGCCGGGGCCGTGTTTGCATTGGTGCACTCACGCTGAAGTTGCCGAGCGGAGCACCACGTTTGTCAGTTGTGCCTGTTTGAAGCTACCTGGCCAGCTTGTATTAGTGCGCTCCCGTTGAGTTTACCGGGGCACCATATTTGTAACGGTGTTCCCGTTTGCTGATGCCGGGGCTGTGTTTGTATTGGTGCATTCCCGTTGACGTTGCCCAGCGGAGCACCATGTTTGTCAATTGCGCCTGTTTGAAGTTGCCAGGCCAATCCTGTAACGCGCACTCGTTTGCTGTTGCCGGGTGACATGTTTGTCAATTGTGCTTGTAGCATACTGCCGTGATGTGCAATTAATAACAGGCCGCCGGAGCTGGTCAGGTTATTACCGGACCAACTTTTCAGCCACGAACACGTGTTTCCTACTGTGGAGGGCAGGTGTACCCGTCATACCCTACACAAAGTATAACGGCCATGATACTACCGGACCACTCAAACGCTGCATCCGGCGGTCCTGAGTAAGGCGATAATAATTACGAGCCATGCATTGGTTTGTTTTGCCAATGGCTTTTTGTGGTACACGGCAATTTGCTATCATTCGTGGCATTTCACAGAGTGACGAATGTGTGAAGACAAAACAAAAAGAAAAGAAATAATTTTAATAATGGCAAACCCCGGCCCCCACAATTATCAACCTCCGAGCGCTGAACAGCTATCTGTAGTATCACCACTTCGCGCTGGAGTCATTGAAGACAATGCCGGATCACCTGCAGCTAGGGGATGTGATGATCGGGATAGACTTAAGAGATGCTTATTTCTCCAGTCCAGCGGCTCGATCGTCAGTTTCTCCAGTTTTCAGTGGTATCAACAGATTTCCCAGTTTACCTGTCTACCGTTTGGCTTGCGCAGTGGTCCCAGAGGCCAGAGTATTCACCAAGACTGACTCTGCACCCTGTGGTGAAGATGGTACGTTCGCTCGGCCTACACCTGGTTATTTACCTCGCCGACGTATTTATCATGGCACAGACAACGTCCGACCTGTTTCGCCCTGTTGCTACCATTCTTCATCTGCTGATTGGTCTTGGGTTCGACATCAACTGGACGCAGTCGTATCTGATTTCCACCAGGCAGATACAATACCTGGGTATTCAGGTCAACTCCGTCACCATGGAGTTCTCATTGCCAGACTCGAAAGCATCCACGCTTCAACAACAATGTGCGCGTCTGCTGGCTGCTCACACCGTATGTCTTCGGGGTATTGCGTCAATTGTGGGCATGATGGTGTCCACCATGGTTCCTGCATCACTTAACTATCGTCGCTTGCAGTGTTTGAAAACCACGTTCCTACGGCAGGGCCCCTTTTACACTTACAGATTACTCTCAGTCATGAGTGCCATGCCGAGATTCATTAGTGGATAATGCCAATGTCACCACAGGCGGCTGATGGACATCTGCCGAGAAACAGCTTCACATGAATGTCCCCAGCTTCACATGAATGTCCCGGAACCGCTCACAGCCCAGTATGCTGTCCAGTCGCTAGCGCCTTCTCTATACCAGGGCAGTATTCTCCTGCAGCTCGACTAACGTGTGGCTGTTCCCTGTTTGCCTCGCACTGGCAGCCGTTCATCACCGACATTAGACAGGATAGCTGCCACGCTGAGGGAGTGGTGTCAGTCTGCTCAGAGATATCACTTTGATTCCCAATATCTACCTGATGCAGTGAATACAGTTGCCGATTATCACTCTCGCCATCACACCGATACCAGCGCCTGGATGCTCGACCGGTCAGTTTTCCAGGATCACCAGATCATGTGACCGAGTACCTGCGACCTGTTTGCATCTCGCACTAACTTTTGACTGCACACGTACGTCAGTTGGCGCCCATATGCACACAGCCCGCATGCCTTCCGTCTCGACTGGTCCTGCCTGCAAGTCTATGCCTTCCCTCCAATCTATCTGATTGGCAAATGCCCGGCCAGGGTTGTTCTACAGGAGATCCCATCCATAGTCATGGTCACTCCGCTTTGGCCCGGCCAGGCTTGGGTTCCAGCTCTCTTGGCACTCGTGGTGGACATTCCGCGTGTGCTGTCAACCTCTCCGGTCTTGTTCGCTGGTCCAGATCACAAAGTTCACCCGTCAGTACAGTCAGCTCACTTCACCCTGGTCGCATGGAAACTCTCCGGGCTAGCAACAGCCGCAGCGGAGTTTCGGACGACCCTGCCAACCTACTCTTGGCGTCATGGCGTTCCCTCACCGACCGTGTGTATCAGTCGGCATGGAACACATGGTGTGATTGGTGTGCCACACGGCAAATTGCTTCCCTGGGTGTTCTCTCAGAGGTCCTCGATTTTCTGACCTCTTCATTCCGTCTGGCTCGACTGTATCATACGCTAGGGTTGTACCGGTCAGCCATGTCAATGACGCTTCCTCCCATCGATGGCGTTGTGGTTGGCCCGCATCCTCTGGTGTCTCATATGCTACCCGGTGCATACCAGTTCCGTCCTTCTCAGCCGTGCTATGGCAGCATGTGGAATGTACAGGCAGTCCTGGATCGGTTCCGGAACATGTCCTTCACGCATGAGTCTCTCAAAGAACTGACTCTCGGGTTGACTATGCTGCTGGCTCTGACGGGTGCCCGGCGTTGCTCTGAGCTGCAGAAGCTCGATGTTCGTTTTATGGACATTGTTGTCAACGCTGCTTCATTTAGGATCCCCACTTTTACCCAGAATCAGCGCGTCGGTGATCCAGCCAAGCAGTTTGTCTTCCCTGCTTGCCCTCAGCACCCTCCGTTGTGTGTGGATGCTCTAAGGCAGTATTCTGCTCGCACAGAGAGAGAGAGAGTTTCCCGCCCGCTGCCGCCACGTCTGCCAACCCTCTGCTGCTGTCGCTCCGACGTCCTCACAAGCTGGTCTCACCGAGCACCGTTGCCGCTGAGGTGGCTCCTCACTTCCATGTCGGATGCTGGTGTGGACACCATCGTTTTTCACGGCGCATTCCACACGTAGTGCGGCCACCTCCGCTGCCTGTCGGAAGGGAGCCTCTGTACCTGACATCCTCTGGGCCACCGCCTGGGCGCAATCCTCTATATTCCAGAGGTTTTATTCTCGTGATGTTTCACCCTCCTCCTTCTGATGGCACCACCTTCGGTGCGACTGTCCTTGGCTGACAGTCTGTTATTCCGCCGCTCATGATTGCGGCCGATAGGGTCCACGGCTTCAGTCCACCGTGTTCTTTTCTCCTACACATTTGGGTTTTTCTCAGACCTTTTCCTTTCCGAAGGTCCTGTATATACCTGGTGCACCAGTTTTTCCCAGGTGTTCCCACTCTGGAGTTTGCATTGTCCGTTAATTCTGCATAGTTGACAATGCTAAGTTGTATTCCATTTTGGTATGATCTACTCCACTCGCCGTTCCGTGCGTAAGTTTTATGATAATTCCATCTGTACTCAGTGATGGTCATTCGGTGGTCTGTGCCTGGCATAGTGTGGGCTGATTATGCTTGTTTATCATGCCACGCACCTTTTACTAGAACTTTCACTAAGTCCTTGTGTGGACAGTGTGATAGTTTCTTGTTTCCGCTCAGGGTGCGGAACCGACTTTAAACAAGACATAGTTATATCTCACCGGAAACTCCGACATGCAATTTCCCATTTCACAAGCAATGGAAAATTGTGTAGTGAAGTGGGAATTGTATAAGGAGTTGAAGGTGAGATATAACTATGTCCCACCCACCCACCCTGTTTGGGTTTGTTCTCCATGAAAATAGGCCTGAAGGGCCTTGGATGAGCTGCATCAAGTACAGCTTCATTAGAATATTGAACTTTAAAAAAATGCTGTGTTCGAGCATGAAATCGCGTAAATCGCGAGGGCTAGACATAGTTATATCTCACCTCCAACTCCTTATACAATTCCCACTTCCCTACACAATTTTCCATTGCTTGTGAAATGGGAAATTTTCTAGGTCACTGAATGTGGGTGCCAGCGCCCTCCAAGCAAACCAAAAATCAAATCAATGCGACCATTGACAATGCACCTGGGTCACGTTATAGAGACCTACATTGAAATTCAAAGGTCAGCACAAATGGTCAAAATCCCACATTTTCTCACCTTTCTGCCCGTTCGCAGCTCAGAAAACGAATATGACCATCCTCATCTCCTTGTGTAGCTGGACATAGACAAGTCCACCAAGAAAAACAGCCACATTTCTCTAAAGAACTCGCCCAGGGCTGCTGAAAGCTCAAAAATAACCTATCCGACAGTTTGGGGCTTTTTACCCGTGAATCTTCACTTTGCGACTAAACTATTTACAGCAGTGTCAAATTTTCTGGGTCACTGCATATGGGTGCCAGTGCCCTACAAGCAAACCAAAAATCAAATCAATGCGACCAATGACATTACAGCTGGGTCATGTTATAGAGAGGTACATTGAAATTCAAAGGTCAGCACAAATGGTCAAAATCCCACATTTTCTCACCTTTCTGCCCGTTCGCAGCTCAGAAACATACAATGACCATCATCATCTCCTTGTGTAGCTGGACATAGACAAGTCCACCAAGAAAAACAGCTACATTTCTCTAAAGAACCCGCCCAGGGCTGCTGAAAGCTCAAAAATAACCTATCTGACAGTTTGGGGCTTTTTACCCGTGAATCTTCACTTTGCGACTAAACTATTCACAGCAGTGTCAAATTTTCTGGGTCACTGCATATGGGTGCCAGCGCCCTACAAGCAAACCAAAAATCAAATCAATGCGACCAATGACATTACAGCTGGGTCATGTTATAGAGAGGTACATTGAAATTCAAAGGTCAGCACAAATGGTCAAAATCCCACATTGTCTCACCTTTCTGCCCGTTCGCAGCTCAGAAACAGACAATGACCATCATCATCTCCTTGTGTAGCTGGACATAGACAAGTCCACCAAGAAAAACAGCTACATTTCTCTAAAGAACCCGCCCAGGGCTGCTGAAAGCTCAAAAATAACCTATCTGACAGTTTGGGGCTTTTTACCCGTGAATCTTCACTTTGCGACTAAACTATTCACAGCAGTGTCAAATTTTCTAGGTCACTGAATGTGGGTGCCAGCGCCCTACAAGCAAACCAAAAATCAAACCAATGCGATCATTGACAATGCAGCTGGGTCACGTTATAGAGACCTACATTGAAATTCAAAGGTCAGCACAAATGGTCAAAATCCCACATTGTCTCACCTTTCTGCCCGTTCGCAGCTCAGAAAACGAATATGGCCAGCCTCATCTCCTTCTGTAGCTGGACATAGACAAGTCCACCAAGAAAAACAGCCACATTTCTCTAAAGAATTCGCCCAGGGCTGCTGAAAGCTCAAAAATAACCTATCTGACAGTTTGGGGCTTTTTACACGTGAATCTTCACTTTGCGACTAAACTATTCACAGCAGTGCCAAATTTTCTGGGTCACTGAATTTGGGTGCCAGCGCCCTACAAGCAAACCAAAAATCAAATCAATGCGATCATTGACAATGCAGCTGGGTCACGTTATAGAGACCTACATTGAAATTCAAAGGTCAGCACAAATGGTCAAAATCCCACATTTTCTCACCTTTCTGCCCGTTCGCAACTCAGAAAACGAATATGACCATCCTCATCTCCTTCTGTAGCTGGACATAGACAAGTCCAACAAGAAAAACAGCCACATTTCTCTAAAGAACTTGCCCAGGGCTGCTGAAAGCTCAAAAATAACCTATCTGACAGTTTGGGGCTTTTTACCCGTGAATCTTCACTTTGCGACTAAACTATTCACAGCAGTGTCAAATTTTCTGGGTCACTGCATATGGCTGCCAGCGCCCTACAAGCAAACCAAAAATTAAATCAATGTGACCAATGACATTACAGCTGGGTTATGTTATAGAGAGGTACATTGAAATTCAAAGGTCAGCACAAATGGTCAAAATCCCACATTGTCTCACCTCTCTGCCCGTTCGCAGCTCAGAAAGAGACAATGACCATCATTATCTCCTTGTGTAGCTGGACATAGACAAGTCCACCAAGAAAAACAGCTACATTTCTCTAAAGAACTCGCCCAGGGTTGCTGAAAGCTCAAAAATAACCTATCTGACAGTTTGGGGCTTTTTACCCGTGAATCTTCACTTTGCGACTAAACTATTCACAGCAGTGTCAAATTTTCTAGGCCACTGAATGTGGGTGCCAGCGCCCTACAAGCAAACCAAAAATCAAATCAATGCGATCATTGACAATGCAGCTGGGTCACGTTATAGAGACCTACATTGAAATTCAAAGGTCAGCACAAATGGTCAAAATCCCACATTTTCTCACCTTTCTGCCCGTTCGCAGCTCAGAAAACGAATATGACCATCCTCATCTCCTTCTGTAGCTGGACATAGACAAGTCCAACAAGAAAAACAGCCACATTTCTCTAAAGAACTTGCCCAGGGCTGCTGAAAGCTGAAAAATAACCTATCTGACAGTTTGGGGCTTTTTACCCGTGAATCTTCACTTTGCGACTAAACTATTCACAGCAGTGTCAAATTTTCTGGGTCACTGCATATGGCTGCCAGCGCCCTACAAGCAAACCAAAAATCAAATCAATGTGACCAATGACATTACAGCTGGGTTATGTTATAGAGAGGTACATTGAAATTCAAAGGTCAGCACAAATGGTCAAAATCCCACATTGTCTCACCTCTCTGCCCGTTCGCAGCTCAGAAAGAGACAATGACCATCATTATCTCCTTGTGTAGCTGGACATAGACAAGTCCACCAAGAAAAACAGCTACATTTCTCTAAAGAACTCGCCCAGGGTTGCTGAAAGCTCAAAAATAACCTATCTGACAGTTTGGGGCTTTTTACCCGTGAATCTTCACTTTGCGACTAAACTATTCACAGCAGTGTCAAATTTTCTAGGCCACTGAATGTGGGTGCCAGCGCCCTACAAGCAAACCAAAAATCAAATCAATGTGACCATTGACAATGCAGCTGGGTCACGTTATAGAGAGGTACATTGAAATTCAAAGGTCAGCACAAGTGGTCAAAATCCCACATTTTCTCACCTTTCTGCCCGTTCGCACCTCAGAAAACGAATATGACCATCCTCATCTCCTTGTGTAGCTGAACATAGACAAGTCCACCAAGAAAAACAGCTACATTTCTCTAAAGAACTCGCCCAGGGCTGGTGAAATCTCAAAAATAACCTATCTGACAGTTTGGGGCTTTTTACCCGTGAATCTTCACCTTGCGACTAAACTATTCACAGCAGTGTCAAATTTTCTGGGTCACTGCATATGGGTGCCAGCGCCCTACAAGCAAACCAAAAATCAAGTCAATGCGACCAATGACATTACAGCTGGGTCATGTTATAGAGAGGTACATTGAAATTCAAAGGTCAGCACAAATGGTCAAAATCCCACATTGTCTCACCTTTCTGCCCGTTCGCAGCTCAGAAAGAGACAATGACCATCATTATCTCCTTGTGTAGCTGGACATAGACAAGTCCACCAAGAAAAACAGCTACATTTCTCTAAAGAACTTGCCCAGGGCTGCTGAAAGCTGAAAAATAACCTATCTGACAGTTTGGGGCTTTTTACCCGTGAATCTTCACTTTGCGACTAAACTATTCACAGCAGTGTCAAATTTTCTGGGTCACTGAATGTGGGTGCCAGCGTCCTACAAGCAAACCAAAAATCAAATCAATGCGATCATTGACAATGCAGCTGGATCACGTTATAGAGACCTAAATTGAAATTCAAAGGTCAGCACAAATGGTCAAAATCCCACATTGTCTCACCTTTCTGCCCGTTCGCAGCTCAGAAAACGAATATGGCCATCCTCATCTCCTTCTGTAGCTGGACATAGAAAAGTCCACCAAGAAAAACAGCCACATTTCTCTAAAGAATTCGCCCAGGGCTGCTGAAAGCTCAAAAATAACCTATCTGACAGTTTGGGGCTTTTTACCAGTGAATCTTCACTTTGCGACTAAACTATTCACAGCAGTGCCAAAATTTCTGGGTCACTGAATGTGGGTGCCAGCGCCCTACAAGCAAACCAAAAATCAAATCAATGCTACCATTGACAATGCAGCTGGGTCACGTTATAGAGACCTACATTGAAATTCAAAGGTCAGCACAAATGGTCAAAATCCCACATTGTCTCACCTTTCTGCCCGTTCGCAGCTCAGAAACAGACAATGACCATGATCATCACCTTCTGTAGCTGGACATAGACAAGTCCAACAAGAAAAACAGCCACATTTCTCTAAAGAACTTGCCCAGGGCTGCTGAAAGCTGAAAAATAACCTATCTGACAGTTTGGGGCTTTTTACCCGTGAATCTTCACTTTGCGACTAAACTATTCACAGCAGTGTCAAATTTTCTGGGTCACTGCATATGGGTGCCAGCGCCCTACAAGCAAACCAAAGATCAAATCAATGTGACCAATGACATTACAGCTGGGTTATGTTATAGAGAGGTACATTGAAATTCAAAGGTCAGCACAAATGGTCAAAATCCCACATTGTCTCATCTCTCTGCCCGTTCGCAGCTCAGAAACAGACAATGACCATCATCATCTCCTTGTGTATCTGGACATAGACAAGTCCAACAAGAAAAACAGCTACATTTCTCTAAAGAACCCGCCCAGGGCTGCTGAAAGCTCAAAAATAACCTATCTGACAGTTTGGGGCTTTTTACCCGTGAATCTTCACTTTGCGACTAAACTATTCACAGCAGTGTCAAAGTTTGTGGGTCACTGCATATGGGTGCCAGCGCCCTCCAAGCAAACCAAAAATCAAATCAATGCGACCATTGACAATGCAGCTGGGTCACGTTATAGAGAGGTACATTGAAATTCAAAGGTCAGCACAAATGGTCAAAATCCCACATTTTCTCACCTTTCTGCCCGTTCGCACCTCAGAAAACGAATATGACCATCCTCATCTCCTTGTGTAGCTGGACATAGACAAGTCCACCAAGAAAAACAGCCACATTTCTCTAAAGAACTCGCCCAGGGCTGGTGAAAGCTCAAAAATAACCTATCTGACAGTTTGGGGCTTTTTACCCGTGAATCTTCACTTTGCGACTAAACTATTCACAGCAGTGTCAAATTTTCTGGGTCACTGCATATGGCTGCCAGCGCCCTACAAGCAAACCAAAAATCAAGTCAATGCGACCAATGACATTACAGCTGGGTCATGTTATAGAGAGGTACATTGAAATTCAAAGGTCAGCACAAATGGTCAAAATCCCACATTGTCTCACCTTTCTGCCCGTTCGCAGCTCAGAAAACGAATATGGCCATCCTCATCTCCTTCTGTAGCTGGACATAGACAAGTCCACCAAGAAAAACAGCCACATTTCTCTAAAGAATTCGCCCAGGGCTGCTGAAAGCTCAAAAATAACCTATCTGACAGTTTGGGGCTTTTTACCCGTGAATCTTCACTTTGCGACTAAACTATTCACAGCAGTGCCAAATTTTCTGGGTCACTGAATGTGGGTGCCAGCGCCCTACAAGCAAACCAAAAATCAAATCAATGCGACCATTGACAATGCAGCTGGGTCACGTTATAGAGACCTACATTGAAATTCAAAGGTCAGCACAAATGGTCAAAATCCGACATGTTCTCACCTTTCTGCCCGTTCGCAGCTCAGAAAACGAATATGGCCAGCCTCATCTCCTTCTGTAGCTGGACATAGACAAGTCCAACAAGAAAAACAGCCACATTTCTCTAAAGAACTCGCCCAGGGCAGCTGAAAGCTCAAAAATAACCTATCTGACAGTTTGGGGCTTTTTACCCGTGAATCTTCACTTTGCGACTAAACTATTCACAGCAGTGTCAAATTTTCTGGGTCACTGCATATGGGTGCCAGCGCCCTACAAGCAAACCAAAAATCAAATCAATGTGACCAATGACATTACAGCTGGGTTACGTTATAGAGAGGTACATTGAAATTCAAAGGTCAGCACAAATGGTCAAAATCCCACATTGTCTCACCTCTCTGCCCGTTCGCAGCTCAGAAACAGACAATGACCATCATCATCTCCTTGTGTAGCTGGACATAGACAAGTCCAACAAGAAAAACAGCTACATTTCTCTAAAGAACCCGCCCAGGGCTGCTGAAAGCTCAAAAATAACCTATCTGACAGTTTGGGGCTTTTTACCCGTGAATCTTCACTTTGCGACTAAACTATTCACAGCAGTGTCAAATTTTCTCGGCCACTGAATGTGGGTGCCAGCGCCCTCCAAGCAAACCAAAAATCAAATCAATGCGACCATTGACAATGCAGCTGGGTCACGTTATAGAGACCTACATTGAAATTCAAAGGTCAGCACAAATGGTCAAAATCCCACATTTTCTCACCTTTCTGCCCGTTCGCAGCTCAGAAAACGAATATGACCATCCTCATCTCCTTGTGTAGCTGGACATAGACAAGTCCACCAAGAAAAACAGCCACATTTCTCTAAAGAACTCGCCCAGGGCTGCTGAAAGCTGAAAAATAACCTATCTGACAGTTTGGGGCTTTTTACCCGTGAATCTTCACTTTGCGACTAAACTATTCACAGCAGTGTCAAATTTTCTGGGTCACTGCATATGGGTGCCAGCGCCCTACAAGCAAACCAAAAATCAAGTCAATGCGACCAATGACATTACAGCCGGGTCATGTTATAGAGAGGTACATTGAAATTCAAAGGTCAGCACAAATGGTCAAAATCCCACATTGTCTCACCTTTCTGCCCGTTCGCAGCTCAGAAAACGAATATGACCATCCTCATCTCCTTGTGTAGCTGGACATAGACAAGTCCACCAAGAAAAACAGCCACATTTCTCTAAACAACTCGCCCAGGGCTGCTGAAAGCTGAAAAATAACCTATCTGACAGTTTGGGGCTTTTTACCCGTGAATCTTCACTTTGCGACTAAACTATTCACAGCAGTGTCAAATTTTGTGGGTCACTGCATATGGGTGCCAGCGCTCTACAAGCAAACCAAAAATCAAATCAATGCGACCAATGACATTACAGCTGGGTCATGTTATAGAGAGGTACATTGAAATTCAAAGGTCAGCACAAATGGTCAAAATCCCACATTGTCTCACCTTTCTGCACGTTCGCAGCTCAGAAACAGACAATGACCATCATCATCTCCTTGTGTAGCTGGACATAGACAAGTCCACCAAGAAAAACAGCTACATTTCTCTAAAGAACCCGCCCAGGGCTGCTGCATGCTCGAAAATAACCTATCTGACAGTTTTGGGCTTTTTACCCGTGAATCTTCACTTTGCGACTAAACTATTCACAGCAGTGTCAAATTTTCTGGGTCACTGCATATGGGTGCCAGCGCCCTACAAGCAAACCAAAAATCAAGTCAATGCGACCAATGACATTACAGCCGGGTCATGTTATAGAGAGGTACATTGAAATTCAAAGGTCAGCACAAATGGTCAAAATCCCACATTGTCTCACCTTTCTGCCCGTTCGCAGCTCAGAAAACGAATATGACCATCCTCATCTCCTTGTGTAGCTGGACATAGACACGTCCACCAAGAAAAACAGCCACATTTCTCTAAAGAACCCGCCCAGGCGTGCTGAAAGCTCAAAAATAACCTATCTGACAGTTTGGGGATTTTTACCCGTGAATCTTCACTTTGCGACTAAACTATTCACAGCAGTGTCAAATTTTGTGGGTCACTGCATATGGGTGCCAGCGCTCTACAAGCAAACCAAAAATCAAATCAATGCGACCAATGACATTACAGCTGGGTCATGTTGTAGAAAGGTACATTGAAATTCAAAGGTCAGCACGAATGGTCAAAATCCCACATTTTCTCACCTTTCTGCCAGTTCACAGCTCAGAAAATGAATATGACCATCCTCATTTCCTTGTGTAGCTGGACATAGACAAGTCCACCAAGAAAAACAGCCACATTTCTCTAAAAACCTCGCCCAGGGCTGCTGAAAGCTGAAAAATAACCTATCTGACAGTTTGGGGCTTTTTACCCGTGAATCTTCACTTTGCGACTAAACTATTCACAGCAGTGTCAAATTTTCTGGGTCACTGCATATGGGTGCCAGCGCCCTACAAGCAAACCAAAAATCAAATCAATGCGACCAATGACATTACAGCTGGGTCATGTTATAGAGAGGTACATTGAAATTCAAAGGTCAGCACAAATGGTCAAAATCCCACATTGTCTCACCTTTCTGCCCGTTCGCAGCTCAGAAACAGAAAATGACCATCATCATCTGCTTATGTAGCTGGACATAGACAAGTCCACCAAGAAAAACAGCTACATTTCTCTAAAGAACCCGCTCAGGGCTGCTGAAAGCTCAAAAATAACCTCACTGACAGTTTGGGGCTTTTTACCCGTGAATCTTCACTTTGCGACTAAACTATTCACAGCAGTGTCAAATTTTCTCGGCCACTGAATGTGGGTGCCAGCGCCCTCCAAGCAAACCAAAAATCAAATCAATGCGACTATTGACAATGCAGCTGGGTCACGTTATAGAGACCTACATTGAAATTCAAAGGTCAGCACAAATGGTCAAAATCCCACATTTTCTCACCTTTCTGCCCGTTCGCAGCTCAGAAAACGAATATGACCATCCTCATCTCCTTTTGTAGCTGGACATAGACAAGTCCACCAAGAAAAACAGCCACATTTCTCTAAAGAACTCGCCCAGGGCTGCTGAAAGCTCAAAAATAACCTATCTGACAGTTTGGGGCTTTTTACCCGTGAATCTTCACTTTGCGACTAAACTATTCACAGCAGTGCCAAATTTTGTGGGTCACTACATATGCGTGCCAGCGCCCTACAAGCAAACCAAAAATCAAATCAATGCGACCAATGACAATGCAGCTGGGTCACGTTATAGAGACCTACATTGAAATTCAAAGGTCAGCACAAATGGTCAAAATCCCACATTTTCTCACCTTTCTGCCCGTTTGCAGCTCAGAAAACGAATATGACCATCCTCATCTCCTTGTGTAGCTGGACGTAGACAAGTCCACCAAGAAAAACAGCCACATTTCTCTAAAGAACTCGCCCAGGGCTGCTGAAAGCT
This sequence comes from Sycon ciliatum, assembly GCF_964019385.1. NCBI lineage: Eukaryota > Metazoa > Porifera > Calcarea > Leucosolenida > Sycettidae > Sycon > Sycon ciliatum. The sequence continues at coordinate 12,289,936 of NC_088648.1, read as the reverse complement.
CAAAAATAACCTATCTGACAGTTTGGGGCTTTTTACCCGTGAATCTTCACTTTGCGACTAAACTATTCACAGCAGTGTCAAATTTTCTAGGTCATTGAATGTGGGTGCCAGCGCCCTACAAGCAAACCAAAAATCAAATCAATGCGACCATTGACAATGCAGCTGGGTCACGTTATAGAGAGGTACATTGAAATTCAAAGGTCAGCACAAATGGTCAAAATCCGACATTTTCTCACCTTTCTGCCCGTTCGCAGCTCAGAAAACGAATATGACCATCCTCATCTCCTTGTGTAGCTGGACATAGACAAGTCCACCAAGAAAAACAGCCACATTTCTCTAAAGAACTCGCCCAGGGCTGCTGAAAGCTGAAAAATAACCTATCTGACAGTTTGGGGCTTTTTACCCGTGAATCTTCACTTTGCGACTAAACTATTCACAGCAGTATCAAATTTTCTGGGTCACTGCATATGGGTGCCAGCGCCCTACAAACAAACCAAAAATCAAATCAATGCGACCACTGACATTACAGCTGGGTCATGTTATAGAGAGGTACATTGAAATTCAAAGGTCAGCACAAATGGTCAAAATCCCACATTGTCTCACCTTTCTGCCCGTTTGCAGCTCAGAAACAGACAATGACCATCCTCATCTCCTTGTGTAGCTGGACATAGACAAGTCCACCAAGAAAAACAGCTACATTTCTCTAAAGAACCCGCGTCAGGCGAAATAGCACGTCATCGTACATTTGAGATCAGCGGGAAGAAGATGACGACGTCCACTAATTTAGTATCTGTGCACACGAATCTGCTGTGTGTGTGACTCTGTGTGTCAGCTATGATATCATCTTCTGTGGTTCCATGCCTAGCATGTACGTCTGAACCATCCTGCAAAGTTTGAATGACGTAGGTTGAGCGATCGCTCCGCGAAATATACTTTTTGAAATTCTCTTCATAGTATATCTTCCACCATTGAAATTTCGAATTTCTTCAAAAAAAGTGCTGAGAGGGGTGGCTTGCAACCTCGATATGGCTTGTTCCAGGCATGCTTTGGAGCCATCTTCTGTTGAAGTAGTGGCGGGGATCTGCCCTGCAACTGCTACAACAAAAAATGATTCGATCTGAGATAGGGTGAGACCGCGAATCTCGGTTGAATATTGAGTATTTCAAGCCTTTTCACGACGAAGATGGAGTTCTTTTTGGAGATGGACGTCGCGGCAAAGGACATGGTGTCCGACGTCTGGCGTCTGGTGAAGCCAGGGATCATTTGTCCAGTCAGGTCGGCAGCCTAACCGTCGGTAAGCTTGTGTTTGGATCCCGTTCTGCTCGATGTGGTAGATCACAAACGATATCGCACAAATTGATCTCAGCATCGTGCGTACGGTATTTTATATTCAGAAAATCCCAAAGTGTCTCTGTGTGGCCGTCCTATGCCACGAGAAACTCCAATCAGGCTCCTATGTCCTCTGCCTTCATGATTGAATGTCCACTTCGTTTGAACAACGAACACAACAATCGAGGACGGCTTTGCAATTAAAAATCCAGCTATACTGGAGCTGAAAAAAAGAAGAAAAAAACGTGCTCAGGATGAGACTCGAGTACACGCATACTCTCCCAGCAGGTGAAACGCAAATTTTGTGAAAAATGCGTGACGCCGACTGACCAGTAATTTCGCCTGACGGCCCAGGGCTGCTGAAAGCTCAAAAATAACCTATCTGACAGTTTGGGGCTTTTTACCCGTGAATCTTCACTTTGCGACTAAACTATTCACAGCAGGGTCAAATTTTCTAGGTCACTGAATGTGGGTGCCAGCGCCCTACAAGCAAACCAAAAATCAAATCAATGCGACCTTTGACAATGCAGCTGGGTCACGTTATAGAGACCTACATTGAAATTCAAAAGTCAGCACAAATGGTCAAAATCCGACATTTTCTCACCTTTCTGCCCGTTCGCAGCTCAGAAACAGACAATGACTATCCTCATCTCCTTGTGTAGCTGGACATAGACAAGTGAACCAAGAAAAACAGCCACATATCTCTAAAGAACTCGCCCAGGGCTGCCGAAAGCTGAAAAATAACCTATCTGACGGTTTGGGGCTTTTTACCCGTGAATCTTCACTTTGCGACTAAACTATTCACAATAGTGTCAAATTTCCTAGGTCACTGAATGTGGGTGCCAGCGCCCTACAAGCAAACCAAAAATCAAATCAATGCGACCATTGACAATGCAGCTGGCTCACGTTATAGAGACCTACATTGAAATTCAAAGGTCAGCACAAATGGTCAAAATCCCACATTTTCTCACCTTTCTGCCCGTTCGCGGCTCAGAAAACGAATATGACCATCCTCGTCTCCTTGTGTAGCTGGACATAGACAAGTGCACCAAGAAAAACAGCCACATTTCTCTAAAGAACTCACCCAGGGCTGCTGAAAGCTGAAAAATAACCTATCTGACAGTTTGGGGCTTTTTACCCGTGAATCTTCACTTTGCGACTAAACTATTCACAGCAGTGTCAAATTTTCTGGGTCACTGCATGTAGGTGCAAGCGCCATACACGCAAACCAAAAATCAAATCAATGCGACCACTGACTTTACAGCTGGGTCATGTTATAGAGAGGTACATTGAAATTCAAAGGTCAGCACAAATGGTCAAAATCCCACATTGTCTCACCTTTCTGCCCGTTCGCAACTCAGAAAACGACAATGAACATCCTTAACTCCTTGTGTAGCTGGACATAGACAAGTCCACCAAGAAAAAAAGCCACATTTCTCTAAACAACTCGCCCAGGGCTGCTGAAAGCTCAAAAATAACCTATCTGACAGTTTGGGGCGTTTTACCCGTGAATCTTCACTTTGCGACTAAACTATTCACAGCAGTGTCAAATTTTCTGGGTCTCTGAATGTGGGTGCCAGCGCCCTACAAGCAAACCAAAAATCAAATCAATGCGACCAATGACATTACAGCTGGGTCATATTATAGAGAGGTACATTGAAATTCAAAGGTCAGCACAAATGGTCAAAATCCGACATGTTCTCACCTTTCTGCCCGTTCGCAGCTCAAAAACAGACAATGACTATGCTCATCTCCTTGTGTAGCTGGACATAGACAAGTCCACCAAGAAAAACAGCTACATTTCTCTAAAGAACTCGCCCAGGGCTGCTGAAAGCCGGGAAAATAACCTATCTGACAGTTTGGGGCGTTTTACCCGTGAATCTTCACTTTGCGACTAAACTATTCACAGCAGTGTCAAATTTTCTGGGTCACTGCATATGGGTGCCAGCGCCCTACAAGCAATCTAAAAATCAAATCAATGTGACCACTGACATTACAGCTGGGTCATGTTATAGAGAGGTACATTGAAATTCAAAGGTCAGCACAAATTCCGACATTTTCTCACCTTTCTGCCCGTTTGCAGCTCAGAAAATGACAATGACCACCCTCATCTCCTTGTGTAGCTGGACATAGACAAGTGCACCAACAAAAAGAGCCACATTTCTCTAAAGAACTCGCCCAAGGCTGCTGAAAGCTCAAAAATAACCTTATCTCACAGTTTGGGGCTTTCTACCCGTGAATCTTCACTTTGCGACTAAACTATTCCCAGCAGTGTCAAATTTTCTTCGTCACTGCATGTGGGTGCCAGCGCCCTACAGGCGAACCAAAAATCAAATCAATGCGACCACTGATATTACAGCTGGGTCATGTTATAGAGAGGTACATTGAAATTCAAAGGTCAGCACAAATGGTCAAAATCCGACATTTTCTCACCTTTCTGCCCGTTCGTAGCTCAGAAAATGACAATCAACATTCTTCACTCCTTGTGTAGCTGGACATAGACAAGTCCACCAAGAAATCCAGCTACATTTCTCTAAAGAACCCGCCCAGGGCTGCTGAAAGCTCAAAAATAACCTATCTGACAGTTTCGGGCTTTTTACCCGTGAATCTTCACTTTGCGACTAAACTATTCACAACAGTGTCAAATTTTCTAGGTCACTGAATGTGGGTACCAGCGCCCTACAAGCAAACCAAAAATCAAATCAATGCGACCATTGACAATGCAGCTGGCTCACGTTATAGAGACCTACATTGAAATTCAAAGGTCAGCACAAATGGTCAAAATCCCACATTTTCTCACCTTTCTGCCCGTTCCCGGCTCAGAAAACGAATATGACCATCCCCATCTCCTTGTGTAGCTGGACATAGACAAGTGCACCAAGAAAAACAGCCACATTTCTCTAAAGAACTTGCCCAGGGCTGCTGAAAGCTGAAAAATAACCTATCTGACAGTTTGGGGCTTTTTACCCGTGAATCTTCACTTTGCGACTAAACTATTCACAGCAGTGTCATATTTTCTGGGTCACTGCATATGGGTGCCAGCGCCCTACAAGCAAACCAAAAATCAAATCAATGCGACCACTGACATTACAGCTGGGTCATGTTATAGAGAGGTACATTGAAATTCAAAGGTCAGCACAAATGGTCAAATTCCGACATTTTCTCACCTTTCTGCCCGTTTGCAGCTCAGAAAATGACAATGTCCATCCTCATCTCCTTGTGTAGCTGGACATAGACAAGTGCACCAACAAAAAGAGCCCCATTTCTCTTAAGAACTCGCCCAGGGCGGCTGAAAGCTGAAAAATAACCTATCTGGCAGTTTGGGGCTTTTTACCCGTGAATCTTCACTTTGCGACTAAACTACTAACAGCAGTGCCAAATTTTCTGGGTCACTGAATGTGGGTGCCAGCGCCCTACAAGCAAACCAAAAATAAAATCAATGTGACCACTCACATCACAGCTGGGTCATGTTATAGAGAGGTACGTTGAAAGTGACACGTAGGCACAAATGGTCAAAACGCGACAATTTCTCACCTTTCTGCCCGTTCGAAGCTCAAGAACTGTCCATCGCCACCCTGACCTTATTGTACAGCTGAGCATAGGGAAGTGCACCAAGAAAAATTCCACATTTCAGTAAACACTTCGCCCAGGGCTCCTCAAAGCTGAAATCCACCTATCTCGAAGTTTTGGGCATTTTTTCCCGTGATTCTTCACTTTGCGACTAAACTATTCACAGCAGTGCCAAATTTTCGGCGTCACTGAATGCGGGTGCCAGCGGCCTAGGAGCAAGCCAAAAGTCAAATCAATGCGACCACTCACATTTCAGCTGGGTCATGTTATAGACAGGTACGTTGAAAGTGACACGTGGGCACAAATGGTCAAAATGCTACAATTTCTCACCTTTCTGCCCGTTCGAAGTACAAGAACTTACCATCGCCACCCTGATCTTGTTGCATAGCTGGACATAGGGAAGTGGACGAAGAAAATATTCCACATTTCAATAAACACTTCGCCCAGGGCTGCTCAAAGCTGAAATCAACCTATCTCGAAGTTTTGGGCCTTTTTGCCCGTGATTCTTCACCTTGCGACTAAACTATTCGCAGCAGTGCCAACTTTTAGCCGTCACTGAATGCAGGTGCCAGCGGCCTACAAGCAAACCAAAAATCAAATCAATGCGACCAATCACATCACAGCTGGGTCATGTTATAGAAAGGTACGTTGAAAGTGACACATGGGCACAAATGGTCAAAAAGCAACAATTTCTCATCTTTCTGCCCGTTCGAAGCTCAAGAACTGACCATCGCCACCATGATCTTGTTGTACAGCTGGACATAGAGAAGTACACCATGAAAAAATACCACATTTCAATAAACAACTCGCCCAGGGCTGCTGAAAGCTGAAAAGAACCTATCTCCCAGTTTTGGGCCTTTCTCCCCATGATTCTTCAATTTACGACTAAACTTTTCACAGCAGTGCCAAATTTTCGACGTCACTGAATGCAAGTGCCAGCGGCCTACAAACAAACCAAAAATCAAATCAATGCGACCACTCACATCCCAGCTGGGTCATGTTATAGAGACGTACGTTGAAAATGACATGTGGGCACAAATGGTCAAAAAGCGACAATTTCTCACCTTTGTGCCCGTTCGAAGCTCAAAAACTGACCATCGCCACTCTGATCTTATTGTATAGCTGGTCATAGGGAAGTGCACCAAGAAAAAATGCCATATTTCAATAAACAACTCGCCCAGGGCTGCTCAAAGCTGAAAAGAACCTATCTCCCAGTTTTGGTCCGTTTTGCCCGTGATTCTTCACTTTGCGACTAAACTATTCACAGCAGTGCCAAATTTTCTGGGTGACTGAATGTGGGTGCCAGCGGCCTACAAGCAAACCAAAAATCAAATCAATGCGACCACTTAAATCACAGGTGGGTCATGTTAAAGAGAGGTAGGTTGAAAGTGACACGTGGGCACAAATGGTCAAAAAGTGACAATTTCTCACCTTTCTGCCCGTTCGAAGCTCAAGAACTGACCATCGCCACCCTGATCTTCTTGTATAGCTGGACATAGGGAAGTGCACCAAGAAAAAATGCCACATTTCAATAAACAACTCGCCCAGGGCTGCTGAAAGCTGAAAAGAACCTATCTCCAAGTTTTGAGCCTTTTTGCTCGTGAATCTTCATTTTGCGACTAAACTATTCACAGCAGTGCCAAATATTTGGCGTCACTGAATACGGGTGCCAGCGGCCTACAAGCAAACCAAAAATCATCTCAATTCGACCACTCACATCACAGCTGGGTCATGTTATAGAGAGGCACGTGGACACAAATGGTCAAAAGCGACAATTTCTCACCTTTCTGCCCGTTCGAAGCTCAAGACTGATCTTGTTGTATAGCTGGACATAGAGAAGTACAGGTCGTCCCTCGTTAATACATAATCTCTGGGACTTGAGAAATGTTATGTATTAACGGGGTTTATGTACTAAACGAAAGTGTACATAACTAAGTTACTTGCTTGTGTACCAGAAAATTTCACTTTTTTCAACTTTTCTGAGTGTTTCTTGCTACCATGACAAGGGAGCGAGATATTCTTGATTCCCTCGATATAACATAAAAATTATGTTATAACTGTCACAGTCAGCGAAGATTCTACAGTTTACGTGATACATGTCCAGCCGCGCCTGTACAGTCACTCGGAAAAAAACAAAGCTTTGTCGGTTTGTGATGTGCGCTCTGATTTCTGAGCTAATTGCGTCCACAAGTAGAAACTAGAACACGATGTGCCTCCACTCGAAGGCCAAAAGACCAACAAATTATGTACTATTGAGGTAAGTGGCATGTGGGTACGGAGAAATGTTATGTACTAACGGGGTTTATGTCCTAACGAATTATGTACTAACCGATGAAATTTGTATGGAAGCGACCACGTTTCGTCCAGGACTTGAGATTTCTTATGTACTAACAGGGTTTATGTACTAACCGGACTCGTACTAACGGGGGACGACCTGTACAACAAGAAAAAATGGCATATTTCAATAAACAACTCGCCCAGGGCTGCTGAAAGCTAAAAAAAAACCTATCTCCCTGTTTTGGGCCTTTTTGCCCGTGATTCTTCACTTTGCGACTAAACTATTCACAGCAGTGCCAATTTTTCTGGGTCACTGAATGTGGGTGCCAGCGGCCTACAAGCAAACCAAAAATTAAATTCATTCGACCACTCAGATTACAGCTGGGTCATGTTATAGAGAGGTACATTGAAATTGAAGGGTGGGCACAAATGGTCAAAATTTGACTTTTTCTCACCTTTCTGCCCATTCGCAGCTCAGAAACTGACAATGACCATCCTCATCTCGTTGTATAGCTGGACATAGACAAGTGCACCAAGAAAAAAGAGCAAAATTTCTCTAAAGAACTCGCCCAGGGCTGCTGAAAGCTGAAAAACAACCAATCTCCAAGTTTCGGGCTTTTTACCCGTGAATCTTCACTATGCGACTAAACTATTCACAGCAGTGCCACATTTTCTGGGTCGCTGAATGTGGGTGCCAGCGGCCTACAAGCAAAACAAAAATCAATTCAATGCGACTACTCGCATTACAGCTGGGTCATGTTATAGAGAGGTACATTGATATTGAAAGATGGGCACGAATGGTCAAAATTTTACAATTTCTCCCTTTTCTGCCCATTCATAGCTCAGACACTGACACTGACCATCCAGATCTTGATGAATAACTGGAGAAAGGGTATTGGAAAAAGAAAACGAGCCAAACTTCTCTAAAGAACTCGCTCAGGGCTGCTGAAAGCTGAAAATAACGTTTCTCCAAGTTTTTGGCTTTTTACCCGTGGTTCTTCACTTTGCTACGAAACTGTTCACAGCAGTGCCGAATTTTCTGGGTCACTGAATGTGAGTGCCAACGGTCTGCAAGAAAACCAAAAATCAAATCAATGCAACCAAGGACATTACAGCTGGGTCATGTTATAGAGAGGTACATTGAAATTGAAAGGTGGACAAAAATTGGCAATTTCTAATAGTGTTGAAATGAGCGTGTCTATAACAAACGAGCGATCAGTTCCACTAACGAGCAAGCTATCGTGCGAGCTAAGGGGCCGGTCACATTGAGGGAACAATCCTCAGATTATAAACCGGGAATAATTTGTTCTGCTTTTCATCACGGCCACACTGCATACGCACAAGGAAAAAAATCTCACTCGCGCGAGCAATTTTTTGTCACCACTCGCTTCTGGCAGCCTGTCAGCCCCGCTCCTGGGCCAGACCTGCATCAGCACAGCCTGTAGAGTATCGCTCCACTTCAGAACGCAATAAAAAACAAGGAAACTCAAAGAAATCCAGTGGAAGCCGCGGATGATTATAAACTTCGGCGGAAAAGCGAGGCCTCGAGCTGATTTTCATCGAGTGGATTAAATCTCTCAAGTCTCCTGCTCAGCGGCAACTATCCATGGTAACCATGGATTATTTTCAAATTTTCCCTCAGTGTGACCGGGCCCTAACGAGTTCCATTGATGTGGCAAATGCGATTTTTTGAATTTTTTCGAAGTTAGTTCGATTTTTTTAAGGTGGTTCAAATATCACCGCCGGCATTTGGGGTTGCTGCTGCTTCACTTCGAACTGCTGTTTGGTGTCGAGATGTCTTTTCAGCGCCGTCGTTGAGCAGCCTTTGTAAGAATAGACCCTTTTGCAATGATTGCAAGTAGCCCTGTTCTTCGCTGCATCGCGGGAGAAAACTTCCAAACGACTCAGCGTAACCTTTACTCCAATGGAGAGGTGACCAAAGCATATCCTGCGACAGGTCAGCAGATGCAGAACAAGACATCAGTAGAGTCCACCAAAGCTGCAACGACAACTGAAACAACTCAGTGTCGCGCAGGTATACAGTCACTGTAACTGCCAGTGATTTTCACTTTGCGCGGGACTGGACTCTTGATCGACCAGGGAGTCGTAAAATATTCTACGACTCCCCGGTCAACATGTACTGCCATATCTACGGAGTACGGTGTACGGTGTTCGTTAGTGCAAACGAGCTGGCCGCACAAACAAGCCGAGTTTCTGGCGAGCGAGCTACCGAGTACCCGGTGAGATCGTTTCAACACTAATTTCTAACCTTTTTTGCCTGTTCACAGCTCAGAAACTGACAATGACCATCCTCATCGCGTTGTATAGCTGGTGGGCACAGGTGGCATTACAGCTGGGCTGGGTCGTCTTATAGAGGCACATTGAAATAGGTCTTTTGCCAAATAAGACACGCAGTGACTTGGCGGGGCATGGCATGCGTACTGAATGCGTGACCCAGGCATGCCATACATGCAGTGCATTCCTCCCAGCGCGAGCTCTTGTTCTGGAACCGCAACGATCAATCACCGCGTTTGGCGTGTACTTACCCAGGCGGCCAGAAAAAACGGGACTCTCCTGGATCGGAAAAAAAACTGAAAGCGAAGGATTCTGTTTTCTTCTCGCTTCTTCATTGCTGTCCAATATGTAGAAAGGGTTTTTCGCATTTACTTCTTGCTGGACCTTTGTGATATGTTTGATACATGGCTGATGAAGCGGTTAATGAGCCGAGCACTTCATCTCTTGTGGCGGTACGTTGCGATGAAGGGAATGTTGTCACTTGATAGTAGTCCTGCGAGGGAGAATCAAGTTGAATTAGCGATCCCAAAGCTCGGGTTTTGATGCCTTTGGACAACGAGTCCTTTGAAAAATGGACAATCAACTAGTTGAAGACTTACCTGCGAGCTAGAGGAGCCGGAGTGTCCAGGAAACGGGGTGATTTGCTCGATCGGTAAGTGCCACTTCAGGATGCAGTCTTCAACATTTCGCACAAGAAAAAATACATTTTATCGATACATGTTTTACATTCTAACTTTCTCCATCTGTTCAGGGCCTGGTTCTATCACATCGATCCAATACTGTGCACTCCAGATATATTTGGCGGCAGGCCTCGGCAAGGAAAGCGGAAAACCGCTGCCATTCAGAGCATTGTTGACGCTGAGCTCGTGGAAGCCCATAGCGACGCAATGAGGATATCGTCCCTCTAGCAGCTACATTTCGTCCTAGTTTTCCTGAAACTGGGTCCAGCTCTGCTCTACCAAAGGACCTATTGTATGGTTGCAAAGATACTTTTATATTCGCCCTTGTAAATTGATAAACCGCCAGCACTAATATTAATCAAGAGGGGAATTATTATTCATTGCACTTTTGCAAATATTGCAATCTAAAATACTATCCACATTTATACCCAGTAAGTCATTAGCTGCTCCGTATTGTGCATGATTGTTCAGGCATGACAGAATTCGTGTTGCTGAAGATCAATTCGCCATGCAATGCTAGCAACAGTTGGCATGGAAAACATAATTTGCTTCAGCAAGTAAAGGAGCCTGGAATACTGTGAGCAGGCAGCGAGCAATCCCTATCTGAATGATGATAGGGAAAAGAATTGTTGGAACGATCTTTGAAAAGATAGAGAAGTCCCTGATTCGCTCCATCTGACACTCAACATGAATTCGTAACGTGGCAATTTGTTGCGTTTTCTGGACATCTTCTAAGGCCATCTGTTGCTGGATCGCTTGAACTTTACGCCATGTGGCATCAAGAGATCCCGGATGTAAAATCCTTGGTCTGCCATAATCAAAGTCCCATAGCCGGCTACTGGCAGAATATCTAAGTAGTGGCTTCTGATTGTGAGCTCGTGGTCACTGGTGGGTCCCGTAAATGACTTGGAGGTAAGCACCGCACCACCATCTGGGGTCATACGGATGAGGCTCGTCAAGGTAGTAACGTTATGCGTCTTATATGAGCTATAGAGTTGCGACTGCGCAGACAGACTGGAAGCGATATTACATTTCAGCACTGTAGCATCTATGATCATGAATGTTGTAGGATGCAGCTTTTTGAAAACATCCAGCAATCGGTCTGCCACTTGGGAAGGACGCAGCGAGATTGGTATGTGTGCCATGGCGAAGACTAACCATGGTAATGAAAAAGCTCTCCAAGCCAATTAACTTAATCTTCCGTTCATCACCGGGTTTCCTTTTCCGGGAATCGGCATCCACTGGTTTACTGCGAAAGGAAAGACGCTCTTATAATCCAGGTAAAGAAATTGAATACATGCATCAAACGCAGCAAGCAAAGGAAAACCAGTGTACTACTGAATGTCAGAGTCTTCAAACCGAGCTAAATATCCAGGCTGAACTCCACTTGGATATCGTCGATAGCGACTATAGTATTCATCAGTGAAATGGTTAGAACAGTTCAACACACCACTATATTGTATGGCATGATGGTACCCGTAGCCATTCCGCTCATCTCGACGAATGGCGGCAATCCAAGACTTTCTTGTGTCCAACTCGTCACTGCTCACGCTCTTAGCTTCTCCAGTTTTCGATTCCTTGCTAGCAGGGAAGACATGGAACAAAGTATTTTGTCTGAACGTCGGTCGCTGTTGCACTGCGGAACGCAGCAGTGATCGCCTTTCCCATGGCTAAAATATCTGGAGAGGTGTTCTAGAAAACAAAACTAAACCCTTTACAAGAACTAGGCAGAGAAAATCCAGTGACCGTCCTCATTATATTATTCTAGAATGTCGATCGCGATCGCTTGAAGAAACATAGTTTTTGAAAGTCACAAGCAAAACTAAAAAAAGAAAGTCTCTATTTTCTCGACGCGTGGGTGAGCACGTACACGCCAAACGCGGTGATTGATCGTTCCGGTTCAGGAACAAGAGCTCACGCGTGACTCGTAATGCATTGCATGTATGGTGTGCCCGGGTCACGCATTCAGTACGCATGCCATGCCCCGCCAAGTCACTGCGTGTCTTATTTGGCAAAAGACCTATTGGAAGTTGGGAACTAATGGTCAAAAATCACAATTTCTCACCAGTCTGCCCATTCATAGCGCTGAAACTGACACTGACCATCCAGATTGTTGAATACCTGGACCAAGGGTATTGGAAAAAGAAAAAGAAACGAACTTCTTTAAACAACTCGCCCAGGGCTGGTGAAAGCTGAAAATAACTTATCTTCAAGTTTGGTGCTTTTTGCCCAAGAATCTTCACGCTGCGACTAAACCATTTACAGCAATGCCAAATTTTCTTGGTCACTACATGTGTATTCGGGTGCCAGCGGCCTACCAGAAAACCAAAAACCAAATCAATGCGGGCACTCATATAGGGCTTGAAAGTGATGACGTCAGAAGTCAAAGTCCAACGACAAATAACGACCTTTGAATCCACTTGGGTCTACTTTTTGTAAGGGTCCTTACACTATCGTGTGCCGAAGAACGGAGTGCTGAAGAACAGCCAGCCTAGACTTTCACCAAGAACACGGTGGCTCAACTGTGCATAGACTGTGATACATGAGAATAAGAACGGTCCAGGCTAGAAGGCTGACCCCCACCGTTCTTCGGCGCCCGACAGTACTGTATTGCAGCTAGGCCAAGCAGCTAGGCCAAGTTTTACAGGGGTAAAGGTGATTACAACTGGTCAAAATTGACAATTTCTCACCTTTCTAAATGACCGATGGGTACAAAATGGTCAAAAATTGACACTTTCTCACCTTTCTGCACAAAGCATAGTATAATAGGTCATGCGCTATGAATATTAAAATTAATACCCAGCTTGCCCAGCATACCTAACATACACAGCATACACAGCATACACAGCATACACAGTATACACAGTATACACAGCATACACAGCATACACAGCACACACTGTCAGTATACAGAGCATACACAGCACACATATTGACATAGTGCACACAGGGCAGAACAACAGAGACCAAAATCCTTCTCATGACTCCGAGTTTCGTGTTTCAAAAAGCACTCATCAGACGCCGTTTTCTTGGTAGTCCATCAGCCAGTGGTGCCAAAGTGAGTCCCCTGTTGCACTTACAAATCGAACACCTGGAACTGACATCAATCGACAGCAAAAGCATCACTGAATCCGACCTGCCTACGTTCCCTGGCGAAACTCTTGCACTCCTTTTGCAGTGCGCCTTGGAAGTTCGACAAATTTCTTCTTCTTCAACAGCCATTACGAGGTTTTCCATCCGTTTTATCAGGACATCCAATGCGTCTTCAGTGAAAAACGTGGAGTTTTGTCAACGTTTGGTGTGGTTTTCCGTGGCGATCGACCTAAAATCGCGAAATAAATCGCCGTCGATTTGAGCAGAGGTGAGTTGGCTTGGAGCACGTACAGATTCAAAAAATATGTGTACATGCGCACCGGGAAGAAGATGAAGATGCTCACCATTTTCAAATAACAAATTCAAAAAACTACATGACTATTGTACTGCAATTGTTGTAGTTACTTGTTTGCAACTACAATGGTATCAAGTAGATAATCAAGCGAGGTACAGAGGGATTGATGGCTGATCAAAGCCCAAGGGACCAGCCCGAGGGCTCTGATCAGTCATCAAGCCCGACTGTACCTCGCTTGAATATGCTTCAGACGATCCCCAACAATTTTTTTGATTTTGAATTCAATCGCTTTATCTTTGGGTGATCTCGAGTGTGGTAGATAGTACTTCGAAGTAGTACAACTGTAACTGTACTACTACCTGGTTGCAACATGTTCAAAGCAGCCTTGCCTTTATTTCAACTGTTTGCTGTCAGCATCCAGAGCCATGGCGTTTGCTAGTTGGTCGTAATGGAGAAAAGAACTGCATGGCATTCACTCGATGTAGAACATCCATCGCCGCAGATTCCTTACTTTTAGCTCTCCACGTTCCTTATTTTTCCAGGGATCAGGACCTTCCCGGGGTGATTCCATTCAGGGTGGAAGCGTAGATCACTTTTGACAAACAGTAAAAACTACGCTTCAAACCTGCTTGACATGACTCGGGGTGCATACTTCGGAAACCCGAAGGTGGATGATGTTCAATACTAGCTCATTGTAATCTTCCTGAAGGTATGTATTCGGATGCTCAATTAAATAGAACAGTGAAAGAGATGTGTAATGGAACAACACTCTACAAGTAGCGAACAACAATTTTATTGTAATTTGAATCCAGGCACACGTGTAACACGGAAACTGCAATGGTTTACACTGCAAATCTTCTCGATTTGCAAGATTTTTCCCGTAATTCACAAAAATCTGAAAGTTCATTCCTGAAACGCGCATGGCACTGATTGGAGATTGGGTTTAGGTCACAACAATGGCTGTCGATGAAATGCCAAAAATGGTCACTTTGTCGGCTTCCCCCTGCAGAGCGTGCAAGTCGTTTACTCTTTTTATTTGCGGATTCGGTGTACAGGGTACCTAAACTCCCCATTGAGGCCAAAATCAAGTATTCGATTTCTAAGTGCAACAGGGTGCTTGAATTTGACGACTTCTGAGTTCTTGGCTGATGGACTATGGCCAGCAATCGAGGACATCTGAGAGTTGTAATTTTTGTACTCCTCCGAGGTATGATTTTTTGCGTGCTGGGCCAAGGACAAGGAAGCCATCTGCAAAAAAAACTGCAGAAAATGGTTGTTGTTTGATCCTTTGGTGTAATCTTTGTTTCTAGTCGAAGCTAGTTGCTGTTTGGAGCAGAAACGCTGAAATTGACTATTATCTGCATGTACTCATACATGTACTCATGTACTCAGGCATGCAGTCTCACTCGTATTTTAGCTCTGTTCTGGAATGGATGCTGCTCTGCGCCCCTTGGTGAACCTTTCCTGCGCTCGTGGAGCAGCTGAAAAGGACCACTGGTATGTCTGGTTCCTGGTTTGAAAGTGGAGAGACGACTTTTGTGCCTTGAAAAAGGAGTAGAGAGCGATAAAGGTAGTCTGTGGCTTATTTTTCAGTGCTCCTCGTACATTTTTGATCGTGATAGAAATTCTCAGACCAAAGTCAGCGCGATGATGGCCGTACAGTTTTCTTGTGGATTTTTTAGTTGTTTCATCTCGTATCTATGTCAGTATCGTGATGGTGAAGTGGAGAGGGTGACTTTCTTCCTCTAGGCTTCGTTCGGCCGACTTTGCTTCGTCCTCGTTGAAAAGTGATGCCGAAAAAAAGGTCGATTCGCAAAATTATGTTGATTTTCAATGTACGTGCGATTGCTGGCTATAAACTCGAAACTCGGAGTCACGAGAAGGATTTTGGTCTCTGTTGTTCTGCCCTGTGTGGTAAGCTCTGCCCCTTTTCGAGGTATTGAGCACTGTTTGCAGCAAAGACTACAGACACTTTCTCAACTGACATAGTATACATGTACACAGCACATTCACAGCATATTCACAGACAGTAGATCTACCCAGTAGCATGGATTCTTGCTGCAACTAGACCTACCAATGCAATGGAAATAGCGACCATCTTCCCACCGACCGTGCACCAGTTGCTAGCATGTAAAATCACTGTTCCGTACCCACAAGTTAGGCACAACATATCGGATGACACGAGCATGGCATACAAAAACGCGATATGCGCGACCGTGACACTAGGGTGGTTGGAGCTGCTGATTGGTTGCAATTTCCCAGAATGTCGAAATAATTTTTAAAAATTTACGACAACGCTAGCTCTGCTCCAAATGATGTTTCCTGACAGTGCAGGGCCCATAGCGGCCATGTTTCTCACCGAGTAATCATTGTATCAAATAAATTCCCCGTCATACGGCTATATCTCACCTCTAGTCCGACAACAGCAACCCATGCTGACGACAAGTCTTCGATGGCGAAAAATTCAAGCAAATTAAATTAGCATACATGACATGCAACATTCTGCATACACTGCACACAAAACATGACAACTCCATGCGCAGATGAACAACGGCACAAGGCCAATGCGCTAGGCACAAGCGCAGCGCTAGCTCTGCAGCTGCAGTGCAGCTGGTAGAATCTACGTAGCTCGCGCGCACTTTCTGATTTTTCAGGTTTTGTTCCGACGCCATGTTCGGAACCAGTTACCTTGACAGCGAACAGAGCAGCTGCAGAGTATTACTACTATTAGCGCAAGCAAAGCCATGGCGCGGCACATGGCGCCAACGCAAAGCGCAGGGAGTCGGGCATTTGCGGGCTTTTTCGGGCTTCCGCGACCCTGGTCACCATTGCAAACGGTTATTCATTACAGCAGGATTACACACACAACAGAATGATACATGTAAGAGGCGAAAGGCTGTGCAGCTGTAACTAATACTTCAAGTTAGTTAGTTTCACGCATTTCAGCGATCATCAGACAGCAGCATTCACCCAGGATTATTATGTGTGTTGGATCTTGCAGATGTGCGTTAGCAATGTACTTTTAAAAGTACAGTAAAACTCCCCAGATCCGGACAGGGACCGAGGTCACCGAGCACTACCGGTACGCGGTATACATGTACTCGTAACTCAGACTTTACATACACTCAGACACGTACATTGTACTTACTGCATACAAGATTTTATAGAAAAGAAAAAGGACCAATATGTTATGACTGGTTTGGGGCCGTTTTTCGTTGAAAAGTCATTTTTATGGCTCTACATGTACATGTACATGTATGTAGATGGGTCAGAAAGGTGACCGTTAGACGGACGTGCCCGGATTACATGTAGGGACGTCCGGATCTGGGGAGTTTTTGTAGAGTACTTTACTTTGGCCTCAAGCCAAGACCGGCAGCTTTTCCGCATTCAGCAGAACAGGTCAAACACAGGGTGAAGGTGAAGAAATGACTAAAACATAATGCATCAGTGAGGAGAAGCATTGGAGGTGACGAAAAAGACGCGACATTCTAACAATCAGCAATCGGCCATCAAGAGGCATCTGTCCGTTAGTGATAGTTGTCGTGAATTGTACAGAGATGATGTTTTCTCAGTTTTTGGCCCGTGGCATATCTGTATTACATTTTTGTCTGTTTTGGAAGCGTTATTATATCCGTAACTCGGTTGTCCCCTGGACTATGTGTTCAGAAGGAAAATGTTTTGTCACTTCAGTTGTTTGGTGCTAATCCTCGCGAAAGTGTCAGGAGTGTTTCTCCTCACTGATGTTTTCATTATGCTTTAGTCGTTTCTTCACCTTCACCCTGTGTTTGACCTGTTCTGCTGAATGAAATCTTTTCCACACGTATAGCGTGAGGTTATCGATCTATGCTTTTGCTGTAGGCTTAGTGTAGCTCTATAAATAATATTATTTCATTGCTGTATTTTTGACATTTTTCCATTATTCCCTGTACTTACCCATGATCTGTCCCTCCAGGAAATCGCGATTCCACGGATGCAACAAATTTCGCGATTTTGGCCCAAACCCGCGATTTTCAGCAAAATCCGCGATTTCCCACGTTTTTGTTGTTTTCTGCACTATATCTCCCATTTTTAGGCACTTTTCACGCAGTTCTTTCCATGATCCTGTAGGTTATTTGCACAGTACGACTCCCGAGTAGATATACGATGCAACAAATTTCATGATTTGGCCCAAATCCGCAATTTTCTGCAAATGATTCCGCGAATTCCTGGCAAGTTCTGCATCATTCCGCACTTTTCGTCGCATTTTTTGTTACTTTCTGCCGCAATTTCTTGCGCAAGTTTTCGAGAGTTTTTTCCGCAAATTCCCGCAGGGACACAGCATGATGAGAAGGGAACAAAAACGTTCGGTTACCAAATTGGCTTACTTGACTGTATGGATTGCGTCGGTGCTGACACCTTTTCTTTCGAAAGAGTGAAACAGTTCTCTCTTTTCCTTCCGACAGTAATTATGGTTGTCTTTTTGGAAATACATACCAGATACCGGTAATGGTCTCAGCAAATAATTTTTCGCACGAGGGTCAGCGCTGAAAACTCGCTAATCTATCACACACGTAGTCATTGGTCACTTGCTTTGAGCCTCTACTAAGCATTGTTCCGTCGCTCTGTGCCAGTATGGAGAGTTACCCTCCGAGACGGAAGGCTCAAACATTTGCTTGGTCGTTTGCTCTCGACCGGAATTTTCGACACCACTGGGCCCTGTGACATTGTTGTTCCTGGTCATCCTCCAGTTTGAAATTGTTTGTATCACACACCGAGAATTTAATAATTGTGTTCGCTCGACAATCCACTGTAGCCGGCTTTGCTCGCTTTCAGATATTCCAGAGTATGTCTTCAAGACAGACTGAATCACCAGGACCGCAAGTCCCGTCCGCTCTCCATACACTTCAGCCTCAACAACAAGCCCAGCCGCCACAATCAGTCCAGCCGCCACAATCAGTCCAGCCGCCACAACAGCTCCAGCTGCCACAACTGCTCCAGCTGCCACGATTGATCCACCTACCACAACCGGCCCAGTACGACTCGTACCAACTTCAACACCTAATGCAGTATCAAGAAGTCGAGTTTCAACAACTAATGCAGAATCAACAAGTCCAGCTTCAACGACTTGTCCAGCATCAACAATCACTCCAGGCACCATACTCAGTCCAGTATCAACAAGTACAGTATCAGCAGCTAGCCCAGTATCAAGAAACCCAGTATCAACAGCTAGCCCAGTATCAAGAAACCCAGTATGAACAACTAGTCCAGGATCAACTTGTCAAGTACAGTGTCAAGAACTAGTCCAGTATGAACAACTAGTCCAGCATCAACGTGTCAAGTACAGTATCAAGAACTAGTCCAGTAGTCGTTTCGTTCGTCTTGGTCTCTTGTCTCGTCGTCTATAATAAATGTCGTTCCCACTAACTTGTTCCCGTTGTCAGTCGTCCTGTTTCGAACTCAACATAAGATTAAAACATAAAAAGTGCGTGTAACGGTGTATGTTCTAGCATGTATACTACATGTGTTGAAAACACTACTTCGAAGTACACATCAATATGACTGTGCCAAGTCTCCCCCCCCCCCCCCTCTTTCCCTCTCTCTCTCTCTCTCTCTCTCTCTCTCTCTCTCTCTCTCTCTCTCTCTCTTCTCTCTTTCTCTCTCTCTTTCTCTCTCTCTCTCTCTCTCTTTCTCTCTCTCTCTCTCTCTCTCTCTCTCTCTCTCTCTCTCTCTCCTTCTCCTTCCTACTCTCTTGTTTTCATTTCTTCTCTGTGTCTGTTGCAGCTGCAGCTGTTTCTTTCTCTCTGGGACTGGCTATGACTCTGTGACTCTCTCCTGGTTTTTAATGCGCTCTATATTTATCTTCGTGCGGCTCTCTTTGTCTATCTGTTTGTGTTGGCACTTTCCCACTGTACATTACAAGAAGAGTTTATAACGATACACGTATCTTGCTCTTCTACGGCATACTGCATTTCGGAGTGGGCACATTTGCTCATGTGCGTGCAATGCAGCATGTGTTCCTGCCCCGAGAGATCTGGCTTGTGTTGCTTGTTAGTTTGCTCAGTGGATTGCGAGGATGCAGGCATTTCCATGCCTCCAAGTTCTGCAAAACTCAGTGTGCATAGCCTGCAAATTAAATTTTGCATCACGGTGTGCGATTGACGTACACAGTCAACTTCGCGTATAACGACACTCAGCGGGGCATCAGAAAAGTGTCCTTATTCGCAAAGTGTCCTTATACCCGAAGTCTCATTATAATATTTATTATGTATTACAGTTACAAAACAACAATTGAGTGTTGAGCACTGTCAGCACACTGGGTACATCCTCCGGTGTATGTATTACAGTTAGATGGGACCTTACTCTCGGCATGGAAATTCTGTCGTTATTCGCGAATAATTGTCGTTATATCCGCAGTCGTTATTAGCGAAGTTGACTGTAGTGATGAGCTGAGCGCATCGCATTTCAGCGGAATGAGTAGAGCTTGCATTTGCTTTCTCATCTGCATCTTCTTCCACATTGTATAGCCACTATTCTATTTTGTAGCGGCATGGAAAATGGAAAACAGGTTCTCGTTGCCCATTACACTGTACGATTCCCAGCCAGGTGATGATAATCTCTTGGCCTCTGCCACCACTGAGATTACATTGCCTTTTTCGTGAGACGTACCCAGAGTCACTACAGTCAGTTTCAAAAAGATTAGCAATCCTGGTGATCGCCCGGGGAGTTTGCCGTCTTACCGTATGAGCGCTCGAGCGCTGCCTGCAAAAACTCACTGTGAACTCGAAGAAATATTCCGCGCGAAAGCATGAAAAATGACAACTCACTCAGGTCGATGTCGGTACAGTCGTGTACGTCTGGTTCACAACAAACGAGTTCTTCCTCGTATCGATTATGGACTGGAGTCAGAGAGGACATGTCGAAAGTGTAGTAAATGCCAAGGCTGACGAGCGGCATGGGTCCCAATATGTTTTGTGACCAAATAGTTTCTTTGAGCTGCGATGCAATTTACTCTCACCATGTGACGAAAACGACATCGACACAGACTCATTCCCAAGGCCATGACTTGGCGAAGCTATCCGTATGACTTCGACAACATTTTGAGAAAAGCAGACGCCTGTGGAAGCTGATAGAAGACGGCGTTGACTTCTAAATTCAAATAAATTGGCGATCTTGAAATACTAAAATAATTCTCAAAAAGAAATCGATCGATCGATGTGCCGGTGTATTCAACACGTAGCTACAGCGCAATGACTTCCGTATTCACTCACACCGTTTCAGTGTTGAGGGTGTGTTCACATGGCGTGAGCCAGTCAAGTGTCAGTCAGTTCGAGAGGAAGCGGGAGCTCCAACAACAACAACCGTGAACAACAACAAGTCTGCTTGATCACCAAAAAAACAATGAAAAAAAGTAGGGGTGAAACGGTTACCCTTTAAGGTAACAAACGGGTATCTGGCTTAACGGGCGGGTTATCGGGTACCCTTTATCCGCCATACTTTCCCAAAAACATTGCATTTGCCTGTGATCGTAAGCGCAACGTGTCTTTTACAGGCAATCTGAAAGGAGAGAGATTTTCGGGCAACAGTTACTACAATAGCCTTCCGGATTTGGCGCCAGGAGGATATGCGAAGTCATGCAATTACACTACACTGCGACAAGCACAGCGTGCACACTCACTGCGCTACATGCAAATAGTCAAAATTGTCGTAGCTACAATCAAGAGTAGAGTGTGCAACTCCGGATCTCTCCTGCACAATCTGCAGATACCCCCGCCCACGGGCCACGGCGGAATTTTTTGTTGACGTCACCTTTTTTCAGAAGAATGCGGATTTTGCCGCAGAGCAGTGTGAGAGCACGTGCTGGGCACCGACCTTGTACTTCGAAGTAGTGTGATGCCGGCCAAGAGCACGAGGGAAAATTTTCCGAAAGACTCGCAGCGCGTGCGAGTCGAAAAGATTACGTCAACAAAAAATTCCGCCGTGGGCC
Organism: Sycon ciliatum; assembly: GCF_964019385.1. NCBI lineage: Eukaryota > Metazoa > Porifera > Calcarea > Leucosolenida > Sycettidae > Sycon > Sycon ciliatum. The sequence continues at coordinate 12,268,434 of NC_088648.1, read as the reverse complement.
TACCCATCCGGAGTTGCACACTCTTGTTTATCTACTCTTGCTACAATGGATACCGTGATATGATGTAGCAGGATCCGATTGAACAAGCAAAACACACTCAAAACTGTGCACCGAACTGTACGACTGTACAAGCAAGCTGCACCCTACCATCCTACACACGACTATCGCCCGTGACGGTATCGGGTACTCGTTTGCTAACGGATCAGCAGCTAAACAGACGGGTACCCGGGTAACCCGGATCACCCCTTTCACCCCTAAAAAAAAGTGTGAGTTGAAGATAGATTGGGATTTGAACTCGCAACTTCATGGTCAACAGACAGCATCCATAACCACAAGGCCAGAAAGGAACAGATAAATCGTGAGTTTAGATAGAAAAATCGATACTGGCTTCCAGGGCAAATTGTAAACCATGGGAAAAGGCCGGAAACCTGGCCGAAATTCTAACTCCTTAACGGCTGGTCCTTCACAGAACAATTTGCCGTGCCCTAACCAGCCCTTTTATGTACTTCGTTGTCCAATTTTCCCTTATCTTCATACTTTTTAAGACCAAAACCTGATTGCTAATCTTTTTGAAACAGACTATAGTCCTTGTGCGTTTTGAAAACACACGACATGCAGATGTACAGATATGGCAGATATCATGGCAGATATCATCACGAATATGGGGTAATTACTAATGTAGAGATTGAGACACACATGCTGCTTTGATGCATGCAAAGACAGCAGTCAGCATACACCGCTACCAGCTACCAAGAGTAAGTAAGCCTACTGAACTAATTACTTTACTCTTGCCGGCACCTTGAAGCGATACTCCACGGCCATCAACTCACCCTCACCCCCAGCACAAGGCATATGCCCCAGCACAAGGCATATGCCCCCCCCCCCCCCACACACACATGACATACTCTCCCTGCAACACAACACACAATTAACAATGAAACAGTGACATAGCATAATACTTGTAGAAGTTGTACTTGGTCCGCCCAGTTAAAATTGGCGCTTATCTTCTCACTTGGTTTTTGGTGTTCTGCCTGTGCCACACGGCATGGAAGCACCGATTCACCATCCGAACATGACCATTGACCATTGCATCCGACGACATGGCAGCACAAACCATCACAGAAGTTGCGATCGGTTCGTTTGAGTCTTTTTGACGGAGCTGCCGCCGACGAACACTTCCGTCAGCGCAAGAAAACACTGCAACCTCCGCTCGAGTCCGTAAAATAGGTCAGGATGTTCGCATTTCAGAGCGATGGACAATACAGTTTCTGTCTACTTCCAGCTGTCTGATGGCAAGGATTGTTTACCCCGGGGAGGTATAGAAAACTTCAAGCTGAAAAAGCGCTTCGCGAGCTTGAATTTCAGTGCTTGCACAGTACAGCGCCTAGTGAAGGGCTATCACCAGCAAATCGCTGACGAAGAAACTGCAGCTCATGTCGATGTCTCCAGTAAGTGAGACCAATCCGGCGGACACACTTTGAAGCTCACAGAGGACAGGGCAAAGGAGCCACTAGTAATCAAAGGAAACACCAAGTCCTGAGAGAAACACTCGTGCAAAGGACTTTCAGGAAACTAGCCGAAAAGCCTGGTGCACGGCGTTGTAGGTGCAGTACGCACAGGTGCTACATCAAGCGGAAGCTATCACTGCGCTGCATGTACAAGCACCAGCGGCTCGCGTGGGTACGGGTGCTGATCAGCAAGTACGACATTGTCGACAAGCGCAAGAGGCGATTTGAAAAAAGGACACTGAAGTCTGATATGGCGTTGCCTTTTTGTCTCAAACAAAGTCGCATTATTGCGACGAACGGGGATAACACTTACAGTCAACATGCTGGCAGTCTCACTCAGCTTCTGATGGGAAGGTGACAGGCACGCACTGCCTTTGAGCGTGATTCGAGACGAGGAGAAGTGGAACAAGCTATGAAACGACCCGCGCAGCAGCTGTCCGGATCGTACGTTTTGAGCTCTTCCTCCAGCGACGATAGTGGCGAGGAGAATGTGTAACTTGCTTGAATTTTCGACTGAGTTGCTTACTGACATGTAAATAATCATGTATATAGTGCTTTGTGATCGTGGCTTGCTTCAAATATTCGTATTTCTTTCCTGAGACAAGTGTGAAGATAAGCGCCAATTCACTGGGCGGACCAAGTAGTACACAACATAGAACACATCAGAATCAGTGGCCAGCAGAATAGCAGGAAACAGAATAAGTGTGTCAAACAGCAATGGAAAAAACATCTGCAGCATTGTTTCAAAGATCTACTTTGAAACATGGGAATATTTCAAAGATCTACTTTGAAACACAACATGATTACCTAGACTACCAATTCCAACTAGTGAGACAACCCAGTAGATAAAGGACTGGATACTGTGCAACAAATTGAAGATAAAAAAAATTGACAGCAGCCAGCACTGCATCACTGGTGCGGCTACAGCCACCAATTGAGAAGCAGAAGTAGCCACTGGAAAACAACAACTCGGTAATACCTAAATCATCGCCTCACAAATTCTAGAAGCGCAAGGCATCTACTCTAAAATATAAAAAGACAAGTGAAGTTTGCGGCCGCAAAGTGCTATTTCTGGAATCTAGAAATTAAACAGGTGTGTAAAACTGCGACGTTGAGATATATTGTAATGCGTGCTAGATGAAACATGATGTTATCATGGTTTCTTGCTGTTTCGTGGAAATAAATTGAAGATGAAAATGAAGCACCGGCTTCAATGGCAACTGGCAGCCTGGGGCCACAAGTCGAGAGTCCAAAACATGAACAAACTATAATTTTTACTCAGCCTTCGAAGGCAGGCCCAGGCCTCTGAACTGGAGCCAGGCGACAAAGCATGGATGCCTGATTTCAAGGTGGAAAAAATATTTACAGCACGCTGGAGGAAAGGGGTGGAGGAGGAGAAGGATATACCAAAGAAGAAGCATGACTAGCCTTCGAAGACCAAATACAAGTTACAAGAGCTAGGTGCACAAGACATAAGAGTTGTCATCAACCAGCAATCAGCAAAACACATCTGCGGACCTCATGCTCCCTGTTTAAAGTCAGAGGGCTTATTTTGGCTAGTGCTCAAACAACAGCTGCTGTCCTGGGACTCGGCTACCTCATCAACTACTACTTGCTGACCTCGGGCTGAACACACATCTACACAATATGAAAGAAAAACATACAAGTAGAAAAATCAAACATTACCCCTGAAGAAACGTTCCGTAACGTATTGCGAGAGCGCCCCACCTTGATTTTACAGGCAGGGAAAGGAAGATTGTACGGCAGAGTGCAATGAAGTATATACGGTGCAAGTACCTTAGTGCACTAAGGTCACACTTAGCATGTTCTTGTGTGGAGATCCAAGGTAAGCTGAGTATAAGCCGGGGTTTGAACCATGCTTCTATTCAACTTACGCTTCTATTCAAAACCTGCTGCTACGTCAACATCATCAGTGTGCACCATGCAGTGCATACTGCCACGTATGTACTGTGCAAGTACTTGCACGTGTCTTTGCAGAGAGAGGCTTCTATCCAAATCGTGCTTCTGTGTCACGGCGCGCTTCTAAAAATAGGCTTCTATACAGGTCATGCTTCTATACAGGTCATGCTTCTATACAGGTCATGCTTCTATACAAGTCATGCTTTTATACGCGACACTACAGTAATGCTAGACCAAAATATGAACTCACAAGAATCCTAGAGAGCGAAGAGGCCTTCGTTTTCATCATCATCCGCTTTCTGCATCATGCGTCTGGCTCGTCTTGCCGGCTTCTTCTCATTGCTATCAGCTGGTGTTTTCACCACGTTGCTCTTCTTTGACTTACTTGTTCTTGCGGAGAGGAACATGTCAAATTCTAAAAGCACAGGGCAGAGAGAGAGAGAGAGAGAGAGAGAGAGAGAGAGAGAGAGAGAGAGAGAGAGAGAGAGAGAGAGAGAGAGAGAGAGAGAGAGAGAGAGAGAGAGAGAGAGAGAGAGAGAGAGAGAGAGAGAGAGAGAGAGAGAGAGAGAGAGAGAGAGAGAGAGAGAGAGAGAGAGAGAGAGAGAGAGAGAGAGAGAGAGAGAGAGAGAGAGAGAGAGAGAGAGAGAGAGAGAGAGAGAGAGAGAGAGAGAGAGAGAGAGAGAGAGAGAGAGAGAGAGAGAGAGAGAGAGAGAGAGAGAGAGAGAGAGAGAGAGAGAGAGAGAGAGAGATGCAGTCAAGCTTGATGAAGTCTGGCCAGATGAAACAGTTCAGTACCATGAACCAGTGCATAGCCGAGTGTTTGCAGTACAAGTAGTACGGTTGCACAGTGCACAGTGCTCTGCGCTAACATACTCATGAGGTATGATTCCACCAAGCATCACTACAGCATAGATACATCAGACCGCATGCCAAAGCAAAGGGAACACTGATATCAGTCTACGAGTTCTACCGGAGCATACTAGCATACTAGTAATACACAAGACCAAACACCTAACACAGTTGAAGCATGATAGGTACACCAACTGACGTCCAGGATCCACCATTCTTAAACTGCCTGTGTATGCACGTGCGTGTGTGGGCGTGTGTGTGTGTGTTTGTGTGGGTGTGCGTGCGTACGTGTGTGCGTGTGTGTGTGTGTGTGTGTGTGTGTGCGTGTGTGTGTGTGCACGTGCGTGCGTGCGTGCGTGCAAGTGTGACCGAATGTTGCCCAGTGCTTTTGCCAGAATTTGAACCCATTGGCTACAATGAATCTGTGTGACTAACCGTGGACTACTGCCACAAAGCAGTAGTGTTCAGAACAAGACACTCCATACATACACATGTACATGTAGGCGTTGTTTAAAGAAAACTCACCCTCTGTTGTCATTGGCTCAACCTCATCCACCGCTTTCTGCACATCCACAGCATACAGATGCACAATAGACTTCATCATTTTTATATTTTCAACTCTCTTTTTAATATAGAGCCTGTCCACACTATGTAAAAACATGTAAACACACCGTAAACATGCTTGTTGCCAAGGCGAGTGACGAAAAAGGGCGCAAAGAGCGGAACGTGGGATTCACGCGGAACGCGAGTCGCGGACCCTGTACAAAGCACGTTTCTCATCCACTTGCCATTTTGCAGTGTAGTGCAGTGTGTGAGAGTCTTCTCCGGATTGCAAACTTTCTTGCTGTTTCCTGCTGCTGGTGGTAGTTTTCGCTTTTGATTTGTCAAAATGCCGAGTGTACTTTTTAGTGAGTCCAAATTGATAGAATTATGGGTAGACATGCAACGCAATCCTGGGGCCTCATGAAGAAAAGGAAGGTGAAGGAGAGAGAAATTAGTGAGAAACTCAACAAATATTTGAAGGAATTGCATGGAGACGACGTGGAACCCTTGACACTCCTTGTTGTCAAGAACAAGATAGATAACTTGAAGGCGAAAGTCAGAGAGTTCTACAGAAAGCACACGGCGGCCACCAGCACTGGGTCGTCAGGCGATGCTGCGGCGGGCCTCAACCTCGAGGCTCGACTCTGCCGCGAGAGCGTGGTCAAATTTCCGCACCTGGAACCGGGTTCTGGTTGATGTTCCTGGGTATGGACCCGTCAAATCACCGAGCTCGGCGGCAGTACTGCCACCAGTACTGCCACCACAGGACCACCAGTTGAATCCACACCAGGCACCGTCTGCAACAGCAGCAAGAACCCCAGAATTGTGTTCCACATCATCACCATCACTGGCAAAGTCCACACCGAACGCAGGAGCAGTTGCTGATGTGGAAGATGAAGTTGTCAACCCTCTGGTTGGCACAACTACACTTGTGCGAAGACCAGCACCTGCGTCCTCGCCATCATCAAGGTTTGCTACTGGCATTACCCGTCCGTCACTCACTGCAGGTTGTGACAGTGACGACGATTTATTCGACGATCAACTGTATGGTCCACACCTGGACTCATGTCAACCTGGAAGTCATCCCAAAAAGCGTACGCCTGTGGCGGAGGAGGAATTCGAGGTGAGTGGTGGGCTCGATTCCGATGTGGAGGTGTGTGAGAACGAGCCAGAGACTGTTGCACCACCTAAAAAAAGGAAACCCCAAAAAGATGAGTGGACAACACCAACCCACACAACCGTCACAGGTCCAGGCTGCTCATGTGCTTGCAGACGAAATCACTAGCACACAGCGCGAGTTGCAGACGAATAACCAGCAGTTTGTGTCTGCCATCATCAATGAGCAGCAAGCACACACACAAATGCTTGCACAAACACCGGCTCAATCCCAGATGGAATTCACTGCAAAACTCTGTGATAGATTCTTCTTTAAGTTCTCGTGATGTTCCGACTTTCCATATCCGATTTCTTTCCATTGACTTTGTCTAATACTGCAGTACTATGCAGTCCGTGCGCCAAGGGGTACTCAAGGGCTGATTTTATTTCCAACCGCGGGAAACGAAGTCACCAAGACGCCTTCATTTGAGGCTTTTGGAATTGGAGAATTTATTGAATTTAGGTATGGCTCTCGTCCCTTCTAGAGAACTAACCAAGACCCTGTGGGGGCAGAAGGAGACTTCTTTGGCTCCGTGAATACACTAGCTATGCGGTGGTCTAGTTAGTTTGAGTGTGTGGTTCGTATTCAAAGTGTTCCAAGCCGCAGTTCACTCGAAGGTCATCGTGGATACGTCTGCACTTGAAAATCAAGGCTGGAAAGGACTGCCTGGTGTGTCCGAACGGTATGTTTTGCACTGAAGGCATTTTTTCAATTTTTTGTATGAATTGTTGAAAGTGTCTACTTGTTCGAAATGCAAAAGAGATGGTCGTAGATCCTTGGCCCACAACACCCCACTAAATAAACTATGACCTGTCGTGAAATTATGTGAAATTGATCAACACAATCATCCACAAATTATCCTATGCCAAAGTACTGCAAATGCAAATAATGGCATCCCTTTACCTAGGTCATGTTTGTAGGGCCTTATGCCACATCTTTGCATGATTTCCTCATGCATATCGTGTGCCTAGCTTCGAAAACACATTGCGCTAAGGGCCGAATATTTACCTGTGAATCGGAACAACAGCACTAACTATTGCTTTCATGAGTGGTAATGGTCAGCTGAAAGGAAACTTCTATCCATCAACTCATAAGGCCAAAACAAATAATGACCTTGTTTCCGGTCGCCCGACCGGGCCACTTTTTCCCAAATTCTGAAACTTTTTTTGGTCCCAAATGTATACAAACGGTGGCAATGCCATGTGTGCAAGTGCACTCAACGAGTCATAACTCAGTCAAATCTCAACCGAATTCCACAATCGAAACACCTACAATGTAGCAGAGATTCTCAGCTGTCGGCTCGAAAACCTCCGGGGTCGATACGAGCTAGAATAACGGAGCTGGAAGGACTCGAACTGTTTGCTTGATTTCTCAGGATGTACGAAAACAGGAATACACCGCATGCTGTACAAGAACAGTGAGTCAGTCAACTTTGACATTGATCCTTGCCATGACATATGTACAATAATTATACAGTGGTCCCTCTATAATCCGGCACCATTTGTGCCACGAAAATCTGCTGGATTAGGGAGGGTGCTGGATTAACAAATCTGATTTACTGCTGCAATGTGCATGAAGAGGACATTTTGGCTACTGAAAATTGTGCTGGTTTATCGAGGGTGCTGGATTATAAAGTGCCGGATTAGAGAGGGACGACTGTACATGTGTAGGTGCTCTTGTCCATCAATACCACAACGATTGAGGAACCAAAAAAAGTATCAAAAAAAAGTTTCATTCCGGCCGACCGAGTCTCCTTTTTGAGGGGTTGCCGACCGGAAACAAGTCTATTTTTTGTTTTGGCCTAAGTAAAGTAATGACTAATCTCCTTGCTGCGCATGTGGTTCATTCGTATTTACATGTACCGTAAAGTACCGCCAGAGCCCACCATCTCGTCTTTTCGGGGTCGTATTGTGGAGGTGGTCTCCTGTCTGAAGGTTATACGACACGAACTTTGTACACATATTGCACGTTCTGCAGACAATCCGTACCTTCGAGCGGACACGAGCTCCACACAAAAACCTGCTTAGTGTGACCTTAGTACAATAAGTTGCTCACAGCGTACGAACTTCGTTGCACTCTGCCATACGATTTTCCTTTCCCTGGCTGTAAAATCTGTCACGGCAAAATCAAGGTGGGGCGCTCTCGCGGTACTTTACGGTATGTGCGCCTCTCTGTGTTCGGCGAATGATTTTGAATATTTGCGCACGACTTGAGGATAGTGCACATTGTGTGGATGTACCTGCGTATGTAATCCTTTCATGATTTAAAAATTAGGAGCCGTGCTTCTCATCACCGTGGACAAGTAAATGTCGGCCAATTACGTAGCGTTTGGAGACTTGCACAAGTACAGTTGCGTGTCAATTATGCGGCACCCGCGGAATAAAATGAATATTCTGGACGACTGAAGCTACAAAGCCATCTTGTGTTAACAGATCAAAAGACAGTACTTCGAAGTACCTGTATTTATCACTAGTATTACCCTGAGACAGTCGTGCTCATCTCTAGAGACTGGCTTCTCTCTCTCTACGTAATGGCAACTTTCATGATGCTGACTGTCTACATTTACTTGAAGTAGGACTATAAATACTAAATATAAGGTCTATAAGCTGTCAGTGCGGTGCTGTTGGATACCCGACATGCCATGTGACCTGGTGACTGACCGCCAGATAAACGATATGCGATTGTACCGGTCACAGTGTAGCTGGATTTTCACGAAAAAATGAAACTTATACGATTGTGAGAAAAGTTCAGAAACCACACTTACACATACACACACGCGCACACACACACACACACACACACACACACACATGCGCGCACACGCACACACACACCTGTCCTGTTCTGTTGAGCCACTACCACAACTTGGCACAAGGATCGCATCGGCCCCAAAGGGGCAGTAGAGCGAAAGTGAGAGGTGTTGGCTTCGAGTTCACCTATCTCTACGGTGAACGCAACCTCGATCGAAAGTCATGCCAAACGGATTTATCTACTACACGCGCGCGTGCGCGTATACAAAACGGAGGAAGGATTACTTACTCTCCCTGTATGATGTATCTGTTGTATTCGTGAACAATGTCATTGATGTTTTTTCCATGCATGTTTTTGTATTCCAACATCAAGCACATTCTTGCTTCTCATCAGCATGTACAAGTTTATGTTGGGCAGTTATGTAGCGTTTGTTTTACCGGCTGCGTTTGTTGGTGCTTGCAGGTCATTGGCATGCTGTCTGTTTCACAGAAGCTCGTGTAACAGGTTCACCGTACAGCTATGAATGCAATGTAGCGTGTCGAATCCACTTCGGTATGATGTGATGCCTAATTTCCTGGTTGTACCAAAATTGCGAGTATGCAAGTGATCGTCAAGCCTGTCCCCTGTACAGTAGCCGTCTTGCCTTGTTACGCCTGGTTCTGACTCTGCGTTCTCGTATACTCCATGCAATGTTACAAGGAATACTGCTCCCTTCTCAAGCAATTCATTGGCAACAAAACGCTCGGCTATGCCCTGTAACTTTGCTGTGCGGTTTGTGCTTTGTCAATGTTGTGTACCAGTTCATGATCTGTGCTTGCTGGTCTGTTTGTTTTCTCTCGCACAATTGAGGCGCTGTGGCACAGTGTACAGTGTCGATCATCCTGCCCAGGCTCTGATCTCACGTACTACAGTACGGTTTCTCTTGTTGCTCACTGTAATGAGCATGATACAAGCTCCTGGGTACTCCATCATCACCTGGTGCTGTTGATGCCATTGTTGGACCCTGCTGATATCCTTCTCGCAATGCCCGAACGTTGTTCCAACAAATGCACAACTCGCTCTTAGTTGTCACATTCGGTTTGGTCTCGTTCCAGTCTTTCGAATTGAGTGAGTGCGTAAACTTGTATGAAGTGGTGAAGCAAAAGCCGTGCGCCGGCGAACATTCAATGCCCGGGTGCAATGACGCACCAAGGCCCCAGGACTTGCGTCCAATTCCTGAGTGATTTTTGTGTGCCTAGCCTCTAGGTATCATACCATAATGTTTTATTTGTTTGGTTCAACCGTTTTGGATGCCCACTGCAATACCATTCACTGTATTATGTGTGTATGTTATCCAAGAAATCTCCCATATTTTTGGGTGGACAAACCTCGCCATAAGTCAGTAACCTGGCATTTTGCACCAACAGAACTCCTAGGATATCAGCGCCGTCTCAGTACCTGGGGACAGTTGTAAAGAAAAAATAATACCCTTGGCCCACAATGCCCCACTAAATAATCCGAAGGGTGTCGCGAAGACGACAATTTCCTTACCTTTCTTTCGTGGACGAAAAAAGACACTTCGCTTGGTCCGTTGCGCATGAAACGAAACATGAGGGTAGTGTTTATCAATTAGAATGGGTATCATGCACGAAGGAATGGCGAAAAGGTACTATGCTCGAGCGCTGGCCGTCGTCTTGTTTGTCAATTTTGAGTCCCATTGAGAATTTTCTTCTCCAGGCCTCTCAAATTTCCCGCGGTTGCAAATAAAAGTGCAACTTCTAGACGACTTTTTTGAATTTGGCGCACGGACTGCTATGGAGCATCAGCAAATCGAATTTTCGAGTGAAATTCGAGAATTGTCACGAAAAGCACTCAAAATCAGTCGAAACTAGGGCTTTGTTCGACTGAAAAATGCCCGTGAACAGAAAATACTTTTCGAATGCTCCGCGCGTGCTCTAGTACACGGCGCACTACGAGTACGCATACTTGCGCATGTAGCTACTCGTTCTTACTCAAGTACTAGTAGTTGCAAGTACACAAGGCAAAGTCGAACCGGACTTCTTGACACTTTCCTCTCTCTCTCGATCTGTGAAGAGTTTTGTCAAGTGTGCTTTTTGTTTCATTTCAAGTATCCTGGAATCATGGCTTTGTCACCAACTACCAGCCCCGGTATGCCTCCGGCTCCCAGTAGCCCTGCTGGCGTTGCCTCGGCATCTGCGTCTATGGTGAGTTCCCCGCAGGGAGAGGGCAACTCAAAGTGTGCCAAATATTTGAGGTTCGACCTCACCATGGATCTCATTCTGCTGAGGCAGTGTAGGGCCCACCCTCAGCTATTTGTCCGCGGGTCTCCTGATATGCAAGGGATAGCAGAGGAGCTCGGTCGAGATCTGCCTTTTCAAGGGGTCTCCAAGAGGGATCCTATCGTCAATAGCCTGAATCGGATGAAGCATCCGCCACTTCGCGTCATCCTCAACGGCAATGAGAAACAGCAGCAACTCCGTTCGGTCCAGGTGACCTTCAACAAACTCAAGCAGGAGAAGCGAATCCAACAAATCGACTTGCTCTGCAACAAACGCAGCCATCCCACATCTCAAAATCTCCAGTCCTCAACTGCTCAAGCTAAAAAAACTCGATACGAAAATACTGGACTGCGCTGCATGCTGAACCTCTTTTTCATTCGAATTTTCATGCTGATTTTCTTTTGCCATTCGAATACTCAAATCAAAAATTCGATTTGCTGATGCTCCGTACTATGTAGTTCTTGTGTGTTTTGTCTTGCACACTTCAGCCACCCGTCGATAGGTTTGTGCACCTCTTTCCTCTTTTTGCATTTGAACTACTTGTACATTATTAACAGGATCCATTGCTTTGTCTTCACTTCAGCCGGTTGATATGTGGTGAGACCACTGGCATTTAGATTGGTAGCTGTATTTTCCACTTCCAATTAGTACTTTTTGCTGCTTTTACTGGGTATTATAAGGTGTTAATGTTGATTGCAGTTTACAGCCTTCTGATAAATGCTGCTTTCTGCATTTTGTTTTTCTTTCCTTTTTTCATCCATACAAAATGGACTTTAGTATGTCCCTCTTGAAGAAAAAATACAAATACCTTCCGCGCTTATCAAGTTTCCTGTGCAGATTCAAGGTTACACAACATAAATTACGCATGATCATAAGCCTACACCCCCTCCCCCGGCGTCGGACACGGTACAGTCACTACGGTATTGACCATACCACTTTTTGCCCCAAGTACCCCTAGAACCAATATGATACACTGATTTGGGCTCTAAATTGCCAAAAATTTCGTCTCAGCCCCCCCCCCCCCTCCCCCACAAGTAAAGTGTACTTGAGATGTCTGACCGCGTACCACCCTAAAATACTATCTGACGCCCCCCCCCCCCCCCTTCAAAGGAGAGAAGATGGCTGCATGACTTACATCGTCGATAATTTCCATGTCGGCAGTCAAGTCATTGCTGGCAAGCCACTGGGATACAGACTCGGAACTGATGCCAGCCGCAAGTCAGACAAAAAAAGAAAAGAAAAAGAAAAACAGAAGCAGATTTTACGAAATGTACATGTAAGCAAGTCAAGGATCTCTACCCCAGGTTCCTTGGCAACACAGAGCCTAAAATAAATAATAAGAAGCTACGTAGCAGTGGCGTAAAGGTGTAGTGCTTGGCGGTGTGCTGTACACGTGCGTGTGTGCGTGCGTGTGTGTGTGTGGGGGGGGGGGGGGAGGGGCGCGTAATGGTGTAGTTCTTGGCGGTGTGCTGTACGTGTGCGTGCGTGCATGTGTGTGGGGGGGGGGGGGCTATTTTAACAGTACTAAGCAAGAATATTCCGTACGGATTTACTTACTCAGAAGACTGCATTGCAGCTGCTGCGGCTGCTGGTGCTTGCGGCGCATCTGCCGATGATACCTCTTCTGTTTCACTTGCTGTGACTGCTGCGACTGCTGCGACTGGTGGTGATATTGTTGCTGCTCCTTGCTGTGCCGCTGGTGTTGCTTGTGGCTGGGCTGTTGCTGATGCCAAAGCAGTGGATGAGAGATCTCGAGAAGCATCGAAACCATACGCTGACTGGGTGGACGTATTGTACGTGCCAAAGCGATTTGCCAGCGATGAAGAGGATTCAGCTGGCATTTCATACATGCTGGGGAGTTAAACACAAACACAAGCAGAAACAGCAAGAGACAGCATAATTGCTTTGACCCCACGCGATTCGAGTAAGGATTACAACAGTGGATTGCAGAGTGCTGGAAGCAACATCAATATGAAATAGTGGTAGCGACTTTGGCGATAATTTAAATTTATAGGAATGTTGGTTGCTCCCCACGCTGAAGCTCATGCTTTTCCGCCGACTTGACTTGACACTTGCTACATCAAGCGAACATAATACTACTCCGAAGTCCATGTAGCACAGGCCGAAATTTTAATGCGGCCGAAATGTGTCTTAGCCCTGGGAGGCCAAAATTAACATGTCGCATATTTGTAGACTTGCAGTATAACTTTTCAGTGCTGGTGCTGGTTCATTCATAAAATCAAGGAATGTTCAGCAGAGGTATGGGCGAAGGTGTGTTTCAATGGAAGGTCACTGAGACTACCATACTTCCGTCTGGGTCCCAACAGGCTGAACAATTTAACCAAAGAATAGAGTACCTGAATGCAGCTTGATGAAGGTACAGAATTTCACATCAGAATACAATTCGGAAATCATGCAGGCTATAAGCTAGGCCTTACTTGCTCGGTGTGGCAAAGGCTTCCTGTCGCCTGGCAGCAAACATATCAAACTCGTCTTCACCAGCAGCACCACCACCAGCAGCAGCAGCAGCAGCAGCAGCAGTAGTGGTACTGGTCCGTGCAGTACTACTAGCGGTAGTTGATGTTACTGCCCCGCTGGCGCTAACAGTGCTACTACCAGCACCGGCCATCGCCATATAGCCAGGTGGCTCAATACCTAGAGAAAGGCCCACGTCAAATACATACATGCATGTACGCAAAGAGACAAACACACAGACACACACACACACACACACACACACACACACCCGATAACATGAGCAGTGGATCGTGGGAATTGCACACATCACCTGCCAGCAGGGTAGAACCTGCAGGGCAACTCTAAGAACGTGTAAGATTGCCCGGTCATTTCAAACACTGAAGCAAGCACATTGCAAGCGTGAACATAGTAACAAAATACGCCATGCATGTACCGGTATATCTATGACAGGCACGGCAGACGGTCAGGCAATCACATAGTCAGTCAGGTAGTCAGGCAGTCACACATTCAGGCAGTCACACATTCAGGCAGTCACACATTCAGGCAGTCACACATTCAGGCAGTCACACAATCAAGCAGGCTTTCATACAGTCAGGAGGCAAGTGGTCAGGCGGGCGGGCTGGCAGGGTAGCATGCATGCCGGCAGGCAGGCAGGCAGGCAGGCAGGCAGGCAGGCAGGCAGGCAGGCAGGCAGGCAGGCAGTAGCGAGGAAGCACGTTGCAACTCACATTCACAAGGGCTGCCTCCACTAATTCATATCCCTCCATGGTCACAGTACTCTTGGCAAATACCAGTAGTAGATTGAGCAGGAGTGGTCAGACCTCACTTATCTGGTCTTGCTACATCCAGGCTCTCGCACAAAAGCATTGAGCAAATTTACACTAACAGCCTCAGCACCCTCAGCACACAAAGCTTTATATCCTCCTCCTCCCCCCCCCCCCCCCCCCCCCCTCTCATTGGCTCTTCATACGACAGATAGCAGTAGCAGTAAATGACTAGCAATGTCTTTCGCATACATACCCATCTGTCCCAAACGAGCAGTGATGTCATCATCTTGTCCACCAATCAGGCCAGCACTAGTGCCAGTAGCGGCTGCTGGTGACAGCGAAGCATCCGGGCTATCTAGGTTAATCAAATGTCCTGTAAAAACCCGTACCCGTGTACAGTGTACACACACATGCACACACATATCCACACACATGCACACACATATCCACACACATGCATGCACGCACACACATGCACGCACGCACACACACACACACACACACACACACACACACACACACACACACACACACACACACACACACACACACACACACACACACACACACACACACACGCGCATATATTCACGTACACAACATGCATGCATGCACATACACACAAACACACACACACACACACCACACACACACACACACACACACACACACACACACACACACACACACACACACACACACACACACACACACACACACACACACACACACACACACACACACACACACACACACACACACACACACACACACACATGCACATGCACATGCATGCACGTATGCCAGCAAAAAAAACAAAGCAGGAGAGTGAGAAGAAATCCAACGGAAGCAATCGTACTTGCGTTGCCTCAAGCCGGCAGTTGTCTACACTGCAATACATTCTACTTATTGTAGAACAGACATGTCCTATCCGCCGTTCACTGGTTCCGGGTAGTGCTGGGTGCATTGGTAGTTGGATACTCCGAAGCATCTGCAGACTCAAGTACGACAATGCAGACTTGCTTACACGCCACACTTGCAGTCCTAGGAGTTGCATGACATTCTTCAGCCATAAGCCCCATCATACCCTCTCGCCTGGCACATTCGTATTCTCTAACACAAAAGTACATGCAGCTGCTGAGAAAGACTACCCAATCACAAAACTACTTCCAAGTACATTCGTATAAGCTACTAGTATACCGTACTTCCCCGGATATAAGTCACACCTTTTTACACTGAACCTCAAGGGCAAAGAAGGGGACGCGATTTACAACCGAGAGTGACTTCCTACTTACATGCATGTATCGAAACAATGTGGTTCAAACCTCAAAGTGGGGGTGCGACTTATAATCGAGTGCGCCTCACAATCGGGGAAATACGGTACACATAAAAAATATATATGCAGTGCGTGTGGGTCCTGTGGCACACTTGGTTCAGCAGTCCAAGCAGTATGCTCGTCGATTGCCAGTATTCTGTCCGTTTAAAATCTCTGCATGAATGGGTAATCACTACCAATCAGCACGAGACACACAAGTTTAAATTAACTTCAGGCTATAACGAGTGTCTGAGTAAAAGACAAATCACGAAATTGAAGAAAAATCATACCGGCTTGAGCGGGTTGCTGGCTTGAGGCAGTAGTAGTGGCTGCTGCTGATGTTGTTGTTGCTGTAGGACTCGCCTGTGATACGATCATGGAACGTGCTGATTGGTAACTCTCGTACTCAGTAAAAGAAGAATTCAAGACATCATTGGCCGTCAGCAGATCACCTACACCCAACACACGTCAGCAAGAAAACATTATGCATAGTGAATCTTACTAAACACTAATGCATCACATATGTGTCGTGACATTCACATGTACGAGTTTAGTGTGTAGTACTCGGTACGTACTGAGCTCTGTGTCTTTCTCTTGTCTCCATATGAGCCAGCGCAAGCGAAAAACCGGATAACGGAGCTACGTCATGAACTGAGAAAACGGCTTGAGAAGTTTGCATACGGGAAATCCCCATTCAGCGAAGCGTGTCGCGTGTTCAATGCTTTGCTACGTCACAAGTATGTGACGTAGTGTTCTATGGCGCGGACCATCGCGCAGCTGAGTTCCTCAGCTTTCTTGTGCTTTTTATTTGAAGGAAATCCGTCAAGGGACGGCTGAGTTTCGGTCGCTTGACTGAAGTCGATTTTACTCTGGAGGATCGTGCTTGCACTCTTCGCTCTGAAATTTGAAAATAGTTTGGCCTTTGAAGTTAGTCGATGATTCTTTGACAGCATGAGCAGACGAGCTACGTTCACCGTGGACGATGCCCTCGCTGCTCTGCTCCTTGAAGACGAGGAAGAATTTGTACGCTCAGTTGCTCTTGACGGGCCACCTGTCCAAAATGTTTTGGAGGAATCTGACGACGATGATGACAGTAGTGACAGCCATTTCCTCGACAAGGAGCTCGACATCGATATTGCTGCCCATCGGTATGATGAACTGAGCAGCACCGACGACGGTGATGGAGAAGAAGAGACAAGCGATACTGACGATGTATTTGAGGACCTAGATGCTGGTATGGACGTTCCCCAACATGCTGCAACTGCAGCCACAGTTTTGCCAAGATGTGGATGTTCAAAAAATTGTTTGTCACTATTTTCTATTGAAGATGTTGATCAGAATCGGCTGAACATGGCAGAGCTGGAGCGACCTGATTTTGATTTACTGCTGAGTGGTGTGCTGGAGGCTATGCATTGTGGAGACAAGCTCACTGTCCACCAGAAAAAGCGTAAACGCTCAGCTTTCAAGTACGCTTTCCAGAGCAAGCGAGTGTGTGCCGGTGCGTTCCGCTACATCTTTAACATCAAGAAAGATAAACTGTGGAGTTTGTGTAAGCACGTGGAAAGCAACGGTGCAACGGCGCGGCGACACGGCAATGCTGGTCGACGACCATCAAACGCTTTCACGTTTGAGGAAGTCAAATACGCGGTTACTTTCATAAAGTCTCACGGCGAACACTATGGCATCCCACACCCTGCACCACTACATGGTCGAGATGGCGTTCCTCCCGTGTTTTTGCCTGCAAGCCAGACATACAAGGCTGTGCACAAACTGTATGTTACTGCAGGGAACTCGGCTGGCATTCGTGTCATGGGAGAATCTTCCTTCCGCAGCATCTGGCACCAATGTACGCCGCATTTGAAATTTATGTCTCCACGGACTGACGTGTGTGATCTGTGCGAGAAACTACGCCGTCGGGTCATGTCAGCTTTGACTGAGCAGGATAAGGTGGCCGCCTGTTCAGCACTGCAAGATCACATTGCAGCAGCACAACATGAGAGAGACTACTATCGTGGCGCTACTATCTCTGCTGCCGAACAGCTACAAGCCAGTGTCCAGTGTGCGCCACCATGTGCTCCATGCTCGCAAGCCACGTTCAAAACGCATTATACATTTGATTTTGCGCAAAACGTCAGCATACCTCAGGAGTGGCGACAAGTAGGTCCTCTCTACTTTAAAGTTCCAAGGAAAGTGCAGGTGTTTGGGGTGAACAACGAAGCTGTTCCGCACCAAGTGAACTACTTGATTGACGAGACGGACACCATCGGCACAAATGGCTCCAAGAGCCATGGCCCCAACAGCGTTGTAAGTCTCCTCCACCATTTCTTCGCACTCCATGGTTATGGCGAAGAACAGTGTATCCTCTCTGCAGATAATTGCTGTGGCCAGAACAAGAATAAAACTGTTGTTTCCTACCTTGCATGGCGCTGTATGTCTGGCTTGCATAAGTGTATTGAGCTGCATTTCATGATCACAGGCCACACCAGATGTTTGGTCGATGGCTGCTTCGGTTTGCTGAAACGCAGCTATAGGCGCAATAATATCTATAGCATGGCCCAGTTAGCTGATGTAGTGAATGGTAGTGCTGCATGCAATCAGGCGCAGCTTATTCCTGGCTCCAATCTGGAGTGGCGTGAGTGGGATAAGTTCTTTATGCAGTTCTTTAAGCCCTTGGTCGGCATTTCCAAGCTTCACTACATGCGCTTTTCCAGTGCTGAGCCTGGTGTAGTGTATTGCAAAGAGAATGTTCATGCTGCTGAGCAGAGGCTTGCCTTGCTGAAAGTGCCTGCAGAAGATTTGCTTCGTGCTGGTCTGCCGAAAGTCCTCAGTCCTGCAGGACTGACTGCAGAGAGGCAGCAGTACCTCTTTTCTCACATTCGCGAGCATGTTCCATCAGAGTTCCAAGATGAAGTTTGCCCGCCACCTACTGCATCTGCAGAGTGAGACAACATCCTCGCCGACCAGCCTGACATAGCACTTTGATCATTTCACATTCGTTTCTATATTCGTGTATATACTTGTGCCATTGCTCAGTTACACACTTGCGTAACATTGCTCTTGATTACGCCTATTTGCGTAGATGCCCTCATGTACTCTAAAGAGTCTCTTGATGCTATGATGTATAGAAGACTCAATATCATGTTACCTATATGTACAGTATCTTTCACTTGATTTAATAATACTCTCCATCTGCTTCATTGGGAAAGCTTTGTTTGGGCCATCAATTATTCGTTCAACACCGCTGGATTGTTTGCGTGCGCTTGAACATCATTTTCCGTATGTTTCGCAAGGACATAGGTGCAGACAAATGACTGTATCTATGGTGTTTCTTGAGATTTTTGAGTCTGGTTTTTTTTATTGGTTTCTGCATGAAATTCTGAAAGCTCTCGTATTGAAATCTCAAAATCGCCCTCCAAGTCCATTATCTGAGTTTTCGCTTGTGCTGGCTCATATACTTTTAGCGGTCAGCTACAAAAGAAAGCAGCGCTCTACGATGAATACTACAAAAATACCATGGATCTTAGCGAATTGTCTCAACTTTCCGGTTGCACTTGTCTTCCCAGGGCTATAGTGCCACTGCAGTAGCGCTCCAGCTGGTGAAAATTCCACTGGTGTGTTCCTCTTGCCAATTTCCAGAATGCTTGAGATTGTCAAAATCGATGAAGGGAAACCAAAGTTGTGGTTCGAACAGCTTCCATTTGTAGTGCGTTCGGCGATTTTCCAGAACGAATTCGGCAGCTATTGGGTATTGAATCCGATTGGGGTATGGCAAGATGTTGAAAAAACCCCGTAATGTGTTCGCCTTGGATAGATACGGTGAGCGATGGGGGGAGGGGGGGGGGGAGGGTGGTGGGGACTGCTCTCCCACAACTCTCCTTGAGAGGATAGCGAGAGTGATTGTTCACTCTCCTGCACTTTCTTACACGAAGGTCTGCTGTGTCTTTCTCTTGTCTCCGTATACTGCATGCTTCACGTTACGCGCTTATCAGTTTGACCCTGAGTTCATGCCTGCTATCTCGTGTCTCCTCTATTTCTGTTTGCTTTCCCGTGGTACACGGTGACGGTGTAGCGCTGCACGTGTTCCGTCAGCTTGAACTGTAGCATAAATCGTACTTTAGTCCTGCTCACACTTCCTTTATGTCACGTACCCGCGCGTGCGCGGTTCTCCTGCGCTAGGAACGTAGACTATAACAGAATTGTCTCTTGACTCTCTGGCATTATATCCGTCCGATGTCAACAAAACGTCACAATATGGACGCGGGCAGTGTACATGCAACCCCCCCCCCCCCCCCCCTCCATACACACATGTGTGCACGTAATGACAAAGCACAACTTACCGATCAGCTCCTCCTGTTGCTGAGTTGATAGAAGTTGATAGATTCGACTTTGCATATCCCGGCATGTCTCACCAAGAGACTAGTGCAGTCGTACACACACACGCACGCACGCACGCACACGCACACACACGTGGGTGGGTCGAGGAGAGTTTCGTTTTGAAAAATACCGATAGCTGAAACACCAATCAATTCTAGCTGTCAAGCCGATATATATTTTTTTCATTCAGGGTGGTGGGTGGGTGGGTGGGTGGGTGGGTGAGGGTCATAACTAAACTTTTTCGTTCCATGATAATTATTGATAATGCCAGATGGCCCCTTTAACCCTTTCCGGGTTTATGACGAGTATACTCGTCATGCAGACCCCATCGCGTCTGGGCAATGACGAGTATACTCGCGCTATACTTTTTGTACAGTCCACGTACCGTACGCACTGATAGATCACTGTACAAACAGCCATAACTCTGGAACGGATTATCGCATCGCGAAGATCTATAGCTCATTGGAACGGTCTTGGAAAGGGCTTTCCAGAGGTGTTTTCGGTGTGGCGATAGCTCAACAAATGATCGAGCGGCAATAAATTGAACGCGTGATTTTGATCTGAACATTTTTTCTTACTTTCTGTCTGGCGATATTTTTGCGACTTTCAAGTCATTCAAGGGGATTTCCGAATGATGTGTGAAAGGCAGCATGACGTATGAGTATATCATTTGAATCGCTTGAATCTCACGAGCTCGATGCAATTTGAATCTTAGTTCGAAGTTGAGTATGAGCCCCAGACCGAAGGAAATAGTTGAGCGTGGTCTTGATGCCAAACTGGCGCACGGTAGGGACAACGTTGGCGAGGCTAGGGGCGTCCTTGAGGTGCTGTACGCTCTGAAAGTACGTGGAAGATGACGAGCAGGAAAGGAGCTTTCCAGTAAGCCATAAGTTGTGAGAATCCGTTGAGAAACAAAAATGTTGTGACAATTTGTTTGTTGCTATCTCCACAATTGTACTGATGCACTGAATTTCAGTGGCCAGACGTAGTAAATGCACTGTGACCCTGAAAGGGTTAATAGCCGTAGTAGAGTAAATAGGACTTTGCATGCACTTTGCGGAGTTAAAAACCCTGGGCAATACTCCACAAATGACATGTACGAAATCAAATGTACCACCCGGACTAGGGTAGGTCAAAATACACTCCAGAAGTAGAGGGGTGGGAAGGGGCAGTATTCTCTTGCAAATACAGTACAGGCAACCTCGCAAATAGCAACCTCCAATATAGAACTCGCCAATAACAGCACTGTCTTCATATCAAGTAACCAACTGACTGCAAACTATTAACCTGGCGAATAACGACAACTCGAGAACAACGTGAACACTTTATCATGCCCGATCAAGGGTTGTTATAGGCAAGGTTGACTCACTGTACACTGTACATGTACTCACAGTTAATAGCTCATAGTCGGCTGTAGCTTCTTCACCCGGCGTCAAACACTGCAGCATTTCACAGAGAACTGACGCATTGCGCTGCACCATGTCCAGCTCTGAACGTAACTTCGCAATCTAGCGAACAAACATGCACACATGTACACACGCACGCACACACACACACACACACACGCACGCGCACACACACACACACACACACACACACACACACACACACACACACACACACAGGAATGTACTGTGCTGCACAGCAATGGATTGGATACAGAGTTCGTGAATTTCATCCACTGTGGCCACGTACATTGTGCTATGTGCTATGGCGAATGAGATAGTCGAGTCGGGTGGCAGGATGTATGCAATACATTCTGGCTGGAAATGTAATGAGAAGATTGGCCCAACGCATGGATGGATATCTTCCATATGCAGCAAAGACAACTCTGTTGGTGAAGCCGACCTTGGGAGTTCTAAAGCCCCAGCTCTGTGCCAGCCTACATGTATACCTATGCTGGTGTTCATTATCTTGGGGGTGTGCCATTGGACAAGAGGGCTTCATGTGAGGGAGTCTGTGTCGATGTGTTTCGATCTGGTTCGGTTTTGCATCTCCCTTACCCCAAGGGAGTATGTCTTGTCAGATCTCCTATGTACAAAGTTTTCACGCAAAAGATAACAAACACATCACACTGCCAAGCTACTGAACTCAATGATGAGAGTGATAGCCATCATCAAGCGGCATTTCACAAACCAAACAAACTTGCAAACACACACGTGCGAATGCATGCACACGCGCACACATACACACGCATGTGCAGACACACACCGCACACACACACACACACACGATGTCTTACCGACGTGGGACTGCTGACAAGTGGTTCAACGTCATTCGACACCGCTGGTACGGCAGGAATATGCACATGCTGTGGTGCTACTACTGCAGCCGGCATTGCCATAGGTATATATGCTGCTGGTTGTTGCTGCTGCTGTTGCTGCTGCTGCCCTGAACTCATGCCAGATGAACCCTGTGTGGTTTGTTGGGTGTCAATAGCTGGATTTACGTGTCCAGTTTGACTAGCATCTGTATGTGTTTCCTGTACGGAGAGAGAGAGAGAGAGAGAGAGAGAGAGAGAGAGAGAGAGAGAGAGAGAGAGAGAGAGAGAGAGAGAGAGAGAGAGAGAGAGAGAGAGAGAGAGAGAGAGAGAGAGAGAGAGAGAGAGAGAGAGAGAGAGAGAGAGAGAGAGAGAGAGAGAGAGAGAGAGAGAGAGAGAGAGAGAGAGAGAGAGAGAGAGAGAGAGAGAGAGACAGGAAAGTTTCCAAACATGCGGATTACTCATGACCACCACTACATGGGCTAGGGAAATAGGAATGTTAGTAAGTTAGTTCGTGTCTACCTCGGCCTTAGGTCAAACTAGGGGCGACCGGATACGACACTAATGGTGGACGGTGTTCAAGTTGACATACCAATGCTGCTTGTGTTGTCCCTTGGCTCTCATTCTGAGGAACACTCTACGAAATACACAAGAAAAGGAAAGAACACAGATGCATGCAGGCGTGCGAACGCACAGGGGCACACACATGCACACACACACACACACACACACGCACACATACGTACACACGCAGTACGTTAGTCAGTTTGATAGGCATTGCTCATACAGCAGAACTGTGTAATATGGCAGCAGCCAAGAACACACAGCATCTTAGCACCAAATCCACAGGGAAGGGGGGGGGGGGGGGGTGTAGACCACAGTTGTTTACTGAATACAGCAGACACCCGTGTAAGAGTATGTCAACAGAAAACAAGAATGCACAGTATTACTGTTCACCCATACAGTATTATGTTCCATCAGTGAGTTGAAGGGGAAGTTGAATTGAATGGTCATGGTCCGAGGAGACTGCGCTACAGCGACCGGCCCTTATTCCCAATCAAACATAGTCCCGTGCTGATGTGTACACCAGTCACTGTACCAGTGCAGTGCACCGTGCAGACAACAACCTGCAGTCCTTGTATCTGTGACTCGCGTGCAGTGATACAGTTAGAATCCCATGTATGCCTACTGCCTAGCCAACACCGCACTGCACTGTATACACAAGCATACTGTTCAACGTGGACTGCACAATCGCGGTGTACACTGTTCATTGCATAGATCTACTGGACGTAGACCAGCTAGAGGGTATACTGTCTTGTCTTTGAGTCTGAGTGTGAAGTCCTATCACTCTCCAGGTTTATGATGCTTACCCGGCTGGGCGTAAAGATAGGAGCAAGCGTGTCCAAGTCTTGAGCAGGAAATTCAACACCTGCAGAAACATACGTGCACAAAATAATGCACACACATATACACACGACATGTATGAGCGAGCGAACACACATCTTGCTCCGATAATGTCCATCCCGGAACGGTGATATCAATGGAGCAATATATTAAAAATGAATAAATGAGCCCCAACGCGACAAAGGGTGCTTTTGTACAGCTGTTCAAACTGTGCATAACACGTTTAAAGTTGAATACAATACTCATGTTGCGAACGGTTTACATTGGAGGGAGCTGAAGCGAAAACTCGTACCTCAGCGGAGTGGAGGACTTGTCTTGTACACAAAGCTACGCGAAGGGCCCACCTTCACACAAGGTTGATGTCTAAACACGCGCCTACCTTGCCGGCGAAGTTCATCATACGCACTACAAACAGCATCGAGCTCCAAGCGTCCTCGAAAACTGTCGGCCCATGTCTGAAGCAGGCCAAGAACTCTCTCCTGTACAGAACTAGGTGCTGCGGTCTAAACAATACAAACACACATGCGCGCACGCGCACACACACACACACACACACACACACACACACGCGCACATGCGCGCACGCACACGCACACACACACACACACACACACACACACACACAAATACAAGCACAGCACAACTCATTGCACCGTCTATACACATACATGAACACACACACAGTGATGGCAAGTTAAATCTGACCTCTACAATAGAGCAGATACGCGTTCACTGCACAGCCCGGAGTGCATGCGGTGAGTGTAGGGCCCCCAAAGCAGCAGAGCCCTACACGCCCATGTTATTCCCAGTACACATTCTGCGGGATTTCTTTGCATGAACGAAGAGCAGAACAGGTTTTCTATACGTTACGGGAACGCGAAGAGTGATCAAGGGATTCTTCGCGTCACGTTTCCATATTATAGCGCAGAACATCGCTATTCTCATGTTCTTTGGACATTAACTTCAGTTTTACTTATTGCATGTTCACAATCTTTGGGTTTGCTAGAAAGGACCCTGCAAGAAGAAGACACTGAGGTCGACCATCATAACCATACCGCCACATCTCCACTGCTGGAGAGCAGCGAAAGCGTGATAAATGCTCCAAGTATATGAGATTTCCGTCCTGCGCCAGCCATTTCATATCCCTCAACCGCTGTGCTTCGCTTTTCGCAGTGTACTCCTGACAGATGGAGCATATAATCATAGGGATCGGTGCAACACACACACACACACACACACACACACACACACACACACACACACACACACACACACACCATGTACCATGTACCATGTATACGCCCGTCGCAAGAGAAGCACGCAAATCTGCAAATGCACTGGATGTGCACCCACAGATTTTCTCTTATAGCAACGATAGCGAACAAGATCTGAATGAGACAGATCAAGACTTGCGCCAGATAACTGTCTAATTCACACACACACACACACACACACACACACACACACACACACACACACACACACACACACACACACACACACACACACGTACAGGGTGCAGTGTACCAGCTCATTGCTTCGTGCACCATAGACCAAGATACTTCGTTGTGATGATAACATTTGCGTGAAGGGCAAGTCAAGTGTGTACTTTGGGATAGTTTCGGACACCATTGCTTGGAGTATTGACCAACTTCTGGTCACCTTTAAAGGGGAAGTATACCCTAAAATCAAATTTTCACCAGTTGTAATCTTCGGGGTGCTGAGTCGAATGGTCTTGGTCCGAGGAAGCTGCGACGCTCCCTTCCTACTTGAATCCCAATCGAACTCGCGCACTTCCACCGAAACTGGGTGACTGCGCCCTACGAGATGGGGATTTGTATGCAAAATGTCACTAAAAGCGCCATTTCGTTCTTATAAAAGCACGGATGACCGCGATTGGCCCATATGTTGTAGTCTTTTGGACGCTGAGTCGACTGGTTTTGGTCCGAAAAGGCTGCGATGCAGCGTTCCTCCTTTATTCCCAATCGAACATGGTTGAACAAGCGGTCACGTGCTCCTGCGTACACCAGTCACCTGGTCACCGTGCCTGCAGGGTACAACTTACTAGCCTGTTTGACCTTTTTTGGGTGCAGTCCTGTCACTCGAGTTGAACTCGAGTTGAACCTTGGTGTGAAAGTTGTCGCCTGCTGGCGCGGTGACCAGGTGATTTGGGCACCCAGGAGCACGTGACCGCTTGTTCAACCATGTTCGATTGGGAATAAAGGAGGAACGCTGCATCGCAGCCTTTTCGGACCAAAACCAGTCGACTCAGCGTCCAAAAGACTACAACATATGGGCCAATCGCGGTCATCCGTGCTTTTATAAGAACGAAATGGCGCTTTTAGTGACATTTTGCATACAAATCCCCATCTAGTAGGGCGCAGTCACCCAGTTTCGGTGGAAGTGCGCGAGTTCGATTGGGATTCAAGTAGGAAGGGAGCGTCGCAGCTTCCTCGGACCAAGACCATTCGACTCAGCACCCAGAAGACTACAACTGGTGAAAATTTGATTTTAGGGTATACTTCCCCTTTAATAGAACAATTTTTACCATCGCCTGCATCGCCAACAAGACTTTAACATAAAGCATACCTTGGGACGAGTCAACGTCACTAGCTGGTCCACAAACTCCTTCTTGGTGATCAAAATGTGGAAGCGATGCCCACAGTTTTTCACACATATCTCCAGGATCTACACAGACAATCATAGTGATAACGTTAATAGCAGCAGCGTGAAGAACACCAGTGCAATGGGCAACATTGGCAGCAGCACAGGCAGCAGGGGCAACAGCAGTAACTTTTGTTAGCAGCAGTAACAGCAAAAGAGATAGCAGCAGTAACAACAGCATGTGGGCAGTTGACGGCAAAGACTGACATCACAATCTATTCTGGCTGGTACATGTACACAGAAAGCTGTGTCAACTGCCAGGAAAGTGCTCAAGGCACAGAGGGCAGAGCCATCTGTTCATATCAAGAGAAGAAGTCCAGTTGGATTGTGCTGCAACTTAAAGTTTCATGCCGAAGCAACCATCGCACAACTGGTGGTAAAACCCAGGGACTGATCATAATGAAACTGTCTATGTGTGAGGCATGGCGTTAACTAGTTGGTGGTGAAGATTAGAGCGGGTGTCACCCAACATGCAAACATTCTAGGGTGTGGGCGCAATCATCAGTGGTGTGGGATATAGTTAGCACCGATGTCTGCAATGCCAGTCCCTACTGTGCACAGAAACTGGTGCTGCTGCAAGTAACACGTTAGTTGGATTCCTCGCGCTGCTGACAATGGTCAGCTTCTCAGTTCTGCACAGGTAGCACCTCTTGGTCTTGTTGGAATATGGTTTCTCTCTTCTATGTACTTTGCACTGC
Source organism: Sycon ciliatum (assembly GCF_964019385.1). Taxonomy (NCBI): domain Eukaryota; kingdom Metazoa; phylum Porifera; class Calcarea; order Leucosolenida; family Sycettidae; genus Sycon; species Sycon ciliatum. The sequence continues at coordinate 12,241,468 of NC_088648.1, read as the reverse complement.
ATGGGCATGAGGTTTTCTGGCACATTTCAGGTTGCACACACGCTTGGACAATTCTGCACAGCAGCTCTGATAGCATTGGTGCATGAAGCTCTGATAGCATTGGTGCATGAAGCTCTGATAGCATTGGTGCATGAAGCTCTGATAGCATTGGTGCATGAAGCTAAGGGTAGGTTTGTTGTACTGGTCCTTGAAACAAGGTTCGGGTTCAGTGAGCCTGCTGCACCCTTTGTCGTCAGCATCTTTGTTTACTGCTAATTTGTACACCATGGAGCTTGTTAGGCAATCTCCGCCGAGAGGGGGAGGGGGAGAGGGGGAGAGGGGAGGAGGAGGGGGAGAGGGAGAGGGGAGGGGGGGGGGGGCACTGTGCTTGCTGGAGGCATTGATGATGCTTCCGAAATTATGCAGGCAACTAAAGCTCACTTTATTAAGTTCCATAACCAGAGGGTAAAGCGGGATTCACAGAAGCTTTTTTGCGATGCGACACGCAATGCGACGCGATCTGCGATGGATGCGTGCGATGCGAACTTGCGAAATACCATTCACAGAAGAAGTCAGCGATGCGACAAAGTCTTGCTGATTTGGGTACGTCACCATGATATTCGCGCGGTTTGATACAACTTGTACAAATTTATAGGCAACTCTTGAACCTTTGTACAACTTTGCTGTAGAAAAGATCAAAATCGTACAATGTGGTAGTCGGTATGTTGGTAGGACCCTTCAACATCTGTCCGACCGTATCAAACAACACGTGCCGCTCTCACTATTGTCACAGGCGGCTAGGTCCTCCCGACCAAAGCGTGGCCGACCACGTAAGCACCTGACTCCACTGTCCGTTCCGGCAGAGGCTTCTGCTCCACAAACGGTGTCTCGGAAAAACCAACACAGCACGCAGAAATCGGGAACAAACATTAATGTAAACAAAGACGAACACTGTGTCTTATCTTCATTATCAGCGAGTACCGGTATGCCGGACGCAGACAACCGCAACTCACCAAAGCTGAGAAGGAGCAAACGGCTGGCGGCAGCTCGGTTTGCAGAGGTGACTGGAAAGATGCATCGAAATTCTCCGGATATGGATGATGCCAGCAGAAGAGTTGACGACTGTCAGGTGTTTGGCAATGGCAAGGGAAGACCGGTCAGGAAGAGAACGCGACGGCAGCTGGAGGAGGAGTGTGGAAGCGACGTGTGCAGTGACGATGATGAACCCGGTGGTCAGTTGCTGGGAGAGCCGACGACAGGTGAAGGTGGCAGCGATGAAGAGGACGATGACGATGATGACGATGATGGTGCAGATGGTGTGAAGGACGGTGGCGGTCAGAAACCAAGTGAAGGCGGAGGCGGTGAGAAGAAGAAGAATACATCGGCAATTAAATTGCATTTGTTGTCTAACCCCGTGTGTCGTGAAAGTTATGATGATTCTTGGTTCAGTGTTGTTCGTTCTGCAAGTAGTTTCAAGCAGTTGAAAGTTTTAGAAGCAGTCTACATTCGCATTCGTGATCCAAATCTTTGTAAACAAAAAGAAAATGTCACCGCACTTACGCTATTCCAGTAAATTCGCACTCACACACACTTGCACATGCATGTCCATTGTCACACTGCACTTGCTGAATTTCCTATCATTTCTCACCTCACCTATAGTTTACTACCTGTGCAAATTGTTCCTAGGTTTGTGCTATTTTTCTTACTATGCTTGTATCCTCGCTGTTCCACTCCAAGTGTATAAATCCTATTGTAGTCTCATCATTCTCTTTAGTCACGAATTCCATTGATAATTGTGACAAGAAAACGTTCTGGAATACATGATTCGTCCCCATGGTTGTGATATGAGTGCGCATTTAGTTATATTCATTGAATTTTTTAAAGAATTTATAACATCCCTATGCTTTTTTTTGTCTAGGTCATCAAGGCAAAAAAGCATAGCGTAGGGCCCTGAGCTTCCAAGCTCTCTCGTTAATGTTCAAACGTTAGCACTTCACTGTTCTGATCTCAGGTTTTGCAACGGTTGGCAGGCATGTTGCTTCTCTTCACCGTGAACCAATGATGACAAGATGAAACCCAGCAGTACAGGACCACCCTACAGGTAAAAGCAACGACACTAGACGGCTATACTCACCGCGAGTGCATTGAGGACAATAACCCAGTTCTTGTTGCCAAACAAACGTTTTCTCAGCGCTTTCACCGCATCTTGAGCACTGAACATGTCAACAACATAGAAATGGATACACTTAGATGAACACCGTCATGGATACCAACAACACAGAGAACAAGACACTTTTGAAGTTTTGAATACACTCTTGTGATCAAACATCAATGCCTACAGTTTGGGCCAAAACTATTCTGCTTTTCAGAAACGTGTGTGTGTGTGTGTGTAAACCTGCACGAGAGATCCGTATGCCAAAACCGGGATTTGAATGTACACCCCACCCCACCACCAACTTTGACAGAACTCCAAAACTATTTTGCATCTCAGAAACATGTGTGTGAGCCCGCACGCGAGTTCCGTATGCCAAAACCGGGATTTGAATGCACCCTCCCCACAAACCTTGACAGAACTCTCGCAGAGCAGAATGTCTATGCAACAGCACAGACACATGATTGTATCAATAATCCCCTATATTGTGGCTTATCAGCTCAACACCACCGACGTTTCCAATGCCGGCTGAAAAATATAAACTTCTCCCTCAAAAATGCAATGAATAAAACTATATGCGCACTCATATCACAACCATTGCAACGAATAAAGTATTCCAGAACGGTTCCTGGTCACAATTATCAATGGAATTCGTGCCTAACGGGAATGATGAAACTACAATAGGATTTATACACTTGGAGTGAAAAAAACGAGGATACAAGTATAATTACCAGTGCAATTTGTACGAAGTTTGTGCTAATTTTCTTATTATTCTTGTATCCTCGTTTTTTCACTCCAAGTGTATAAATCCTATTGTAGTTTCATCATTCCCTTTAGTCACAAATTCCATTGATAATTGTGACGAGAAAGCGTTCTGGAATACTTCATTCGTTGGTATGGTTGTGATATGAGTGCGCATATAGTTTTATTCATTGCATTATTAAGAGTATTGTCTCCACGTCGCCTTTTTAAATATTCTCCCTCAAACTAAAGCGGGATTCACAGAAGCTTTTTTGCGATGCGACTGCCGCGAAACCGGGAAATCCCCAAATCGCAGCCATCTCGAACCCCACGCAACTGCCGCAACTGGGCCATCGCAGAAGTTGAGCTTGGCTCAACTTTTGCAATGCGACAAGCGATTTGGCGTACAATTTTGACCTTTTCTACAGCAAAGTTGTACAAAGGTTCAAGACTTGCCTATAAATTTGTACAAGTAACGTTTAGTTGTACCAAACCGCGCGAATACCATGGTGACGTATCCACCCGCATTGAACTTCGCGCCAAATCAGCAAAGCGTTGTCGCATCGCTGATTTCTTCTGTGAATGGTATTTCGCGAGTTCGCATCGCACGCGTCCGTCGCAGATCACGTCGCATCGCTTGTCGCATCGCAAAAAAAGCTTCTGTGAATCCCTCTTAAATGAATGTTATGCACTGGGACTCCACGCACGCTAGCTTGCACGTGAAGTGTGTGGATACAGTGAGGGCTGTGTCCCAACATCCTGTGAAGTTCAAGCGTGAGTTTCGAAGTCTGAAGAAATTGTTGAAAGCTGGGATAGCGACTACTGTAAAACGACAAACTTTCGCGAGCGATTAACTTTCGCGACTTTCGCGAGCAGGGTCGAATCGCGAAAGTTTGACTCGCGAATATGAAATTTTGTACTATTACGTACTATGCGATGTGTCGATGATCGATCGTTTTGCGCCACAGATCTGTACAGTACATCACTCACTGCACTGGCTGTACATTCACAGCGCTGATCGATGCTTGCACGGCCGGCTATGTCCAACCAAAGCGCGCAGCTGTTGCAACGACGGGTTACGTACCAACACCAGTCTTGCAAGTAACCGTTGAAACATTAGTTGTCGTTGGAGTACGGCGACTTGAACCAGAAGAGAATAAAACGATCGACTGGAGAATGTCTCAGTGTTGTGGAGAGTGTTGTTGAACTTCTTGGAGCGTTTAGCCAGCTTGCTGTTGCGTAGATTTTAGTGTTGTACTGCTCGAAGAAGTCTTCTGAATTTTATCGCGATGAGTATCGCAGTGGCTCAGCAGTTCGAAGAGAAAGCCTTCCGATGATCCCTCTTCGAACGTGCCATCCTTTCTCCCAGTACTAGTACATACCTTATGGTTCTCTTTGATGCCTTGATTCCTTCTAACATTCCTTGATTCCTTCTCTCATTCTTCATGCGCTATGCATCCAGCACTCCGAGGCTTCGTAAAATAAAATTCTTTGATTTTCGGTGGAAGGCAAAAATCGCTAAAATTAATCGCCGCTAACTGGTCCAGTTTGCCAAAACGCTAAATTTAGCCGCCGCGAAAGTTTGTTGTTTTACAGTACACCATAGCTAACAATGCAGTCGAAGACCAAACCTGGCCTATAACCAAAGGTCCCCAGTTCGATTCCTGGTGATGACTGTCCATTTTCTGCCCAAATGTTTGTTTCCCTTTTCAACTTCTCTGTTAAATATACACATTTTTACTAGTCAACATTTTTGTTTCTTGACAATAAAAAAGGTACACGAACTCAACTGTAAAGCCAAGACTCCCTTACTGATTAAATTTACACTTTGTTTATAGGAATTAGATTCCTGCAATACAGAAGCGGTACAGATGTCTCGAGTTATTTTCAAACAGTATTCTACTACGCGAACTGTTCAACTATTTTCAAATTGTAATCTGTAGCTTGCTTTCTACAGCATTGGGTATCTCGCTCCTTGGCATTTGTCTTGTTTAGCACTCTCGGTAGGCTGCTTTAGTGCTGCTGCACTACGCTTCGCTCGCTACCTTTCGTAGTATGAGCACTCTGGCGCTGGAGCAACGAGCTGTCTTAATGTCTGGGGTCTCCTTTGCACCCTGGCTGGCAACTCGGCTTACGTAAAGCTAGTAGCTGTACTGATGAGGCTTTTATGGCAGAAACAGCTTGCTGTCTACAGCATTGGGTAACCTGTATTATGCAATTCATGCAATAGTAGTACGCCCTATTTAGAATGTCATCGGACTCTCATGAAGCTAAATGTGCGAACACAATAACGAAGAGAAAGAAAAAGGACCAAAGAGCTAATTGAGCTGATTGTTTAGTAACTGGTGGTGTTAGTGAACATTGTAGTGTAACTTTTAGCTCTTTGGTCCTTTTTCTTTCTTATAAACATGTACTGCACAAGAATTTGCCAAGAATGTGCATGACTGTGCAGAATGTACACACAGCACGCAGCGCAGCAACCCTACACACAGCACGCAGCGCAGCTACCCTACACTCACCCTTCCTCCGTCTCGTTGATAATATCACAAATCTCCAGCTGCACCACCAACAGATCCGAACCTTGATCTTCCGACGTTGATTTTTCTATGAAATGAGAAAGAAGTCATTAGACGACCAAGGTCAAGGCATTTATTGCCGAAGGATCTTAGTCAACATTCAAACACGTACCGATGCGTTGGCCCACTGGACTGGAGAATGGATTGTAGAAGAAGTCCATTGCACACACAATACACCTCTTCCTTTACAATGAAGAGAACCCTTCCCACAGCCCTCTCATTTTGCATAGAAACAAACCAAGAACCTAATTTTTGTCCAGATAAAGTGTAAGTAAAGTAAAAAGGTCCAAGTCAAAACACAAACCAAAATCGTATTTTTCTGATGACTCATCTACCATGCACCATGCATGTGATTTTTAGTCATAGTTACGTCATCCAAGCTATGTTATATCAGGGAGTCGTAAAATACCGGTATTTTACTACTCATGATGTGCAAGACTCAACATGAACAACGACTGTTACGTAACATGACTAATTATTGTAATAAGTAATATCAATAAAAGCCGAGTAAAAGACCGAGGCGAAGCCGAGGTCTTTTACGAGGTTTTTATTTTGACCAAGTACGAAGTCAATATTAGATTTATCACGACAAACAGTCCGTATTTCAAATTCCAGAACGATAACCTCATGAATCCCGGTTTTATGATTGCACAACCGTTGCACCACGGCCTACTCATGCAGTGACAATGCTGCACTAGGCACCGTTCAACTGCGCAACCCCTAAGCTGTAAGCAGTCAAATATAAGCAGTCAATAATTATATAGCCCTAAGGAGTGAAATATGCAGGAATATTTGACTGCTTAGGTATGGCAAAAATCTATGTGAGTCAATACTAAGGGAGTGATAATACAAAATACCGTTACTTTATACAAGGCGAGGCCGAGGACGCATAATGGTCTTGGCTACAACCATAGTTGAAGAATGCATAAACCGTTTCTGCGCAGCACTCTTGCCACAATCCCGGTCGCGGTTGGCAGAGTCCCGGTCTTGTATACAAGTTAGTTCAACACTCAACAGGCTAGGCAGCCCCGACGTCTCTCTCTCTCTCCCTCTCCCTCTCCCTCTCTCAGGCTCTCTCTCTCTCTCTCTCTCTCTCTCTCTCTCTCTCTCTCTCTCTCTCTCTCTCTCTCTCTCTCTCTCCGTCTCTCTCTCTCTCTCTCTCTCTCTCTCTCTCTCTCTCTCTCTCGCTCTCTCCCTCCCTCCCTACCTCCCTCATAAGTAGTTAGTTTAGTAGTTGGCTTCTGTAAGTTAGGATATTCTTGAAAAAAGAATGGCAGCTACCGACCATGTACCAGCTCAGTATCGAATCTGTCCGACTGTCCATACCAGACACGATAATCTATGTCGACAGGCAGCAGCACGTGAGTCCCGCCTCCTGGCCTGCCTGGTCGATCCTGGACCTGGTCCTCCTGCAGTCCTGGACCTACATGAGTCATGATGACTGTATTGTAAAAGCCGTTATTCTAACGAGGCGCATATACGATTTCCCGAAATTGACTGGTTTACGTGTACCAAAGGTAACGATTCTCACTTATTCTCAACGCTCAATAGGACAGTATACATGTATGTGTCGATTTCAGTATAACGATTTCTATTTTAACGACAGATTTAGAGAGTTAGCACTTCGTTATTATGGCTTTTAGTTTTACAGTAGTAGCTACAGACCGTCAGTCAGCTGAGCTGTAGACCATGGTAGACTACACAGAGTACATGATTGTATAGCACTTTATCACTCCCTTAGTATTGACTCCTATAGTATAGATTTTTGCCATACCTATACTCGGCTACCTCACCTCGTACTCAGTCAATATGACAATAATACAATATTACTAATAGATACGTAGATCTACTACTACTAGTACATGTACATGTACATGTACTACTAGTAGAGTGCCTAGATTTTGAGGTCCGAGTGCAGTGGGATAACCAGATCACCACGCCTATGACTATGTCACACACAGATCGTGACTCTGTCACAGTGTGTGTGTACAGTGATGTACAAAACTTACTTACACTTTACTTTAGTTACCACAGGCACAGGTAGGCCTACACGTAGATCTACGCAAGATCAAAATCACCGACACTCTTACAGTCTGTCTTAGATCTACTCGCGACAGTTGTGATAAGGACAAGTGACTCACGTGCCGTGATCTGGACGCTGTTTTTCTACACCTCGCCTTGGCCTGGCCTGGACTGGTACAGAGTCAGTATCATGAGTATGGTCTGGGATCAGTCGCGGCCACCTACTGTGACCTAGTACAGTCCTACACCACTACAGACTGTCAGTAGCTGCTTATTCAGGAGCTTGTACTTTGTAGTTGTACAGATGTAGTGCATGATACACCTGAGGCTGAGCTTCCACACCCTTTTTCCTTCGTTGCCGTTGACCATGGTTGACCGTGGCTGACTGTGATTGACTACATGACTGTAGACTTCCTAGCCCAGATCCTTGCAACTACTTGCAAGGCTTCCTACTCGACTATCCCACCACTGGGCTTTGGGACAGTAGGCTTGAAGTGAAGACTGCTGCTGCTGCTGCTTCACAGCTATCAGGTACGGTGGGTCGGGTAGGAGTATCGCCGCAGGAGCGGTAGAAGCACGCCATCGCAAATCACAGGTGGAATAACTAATGGAGAAATCTGCCGTTGCTCTGCGAGCAGAGTTTCGTGGAGAATTCTGCTTGCGCCGTGGATCCTCCTGCAGCCATTACTCTACTGCAGCTACGGAGTATGACTGAGTGCGGTACGCCGCTAGTGCAAACCCTTTGACAGCAGTGGACACAACTGTTGGACGCAGCCGTCACAATGAAGCCTGCTGCTTCGCGAAGTAGGAGAACACGACCCAAGGTACATTCTATTCTTTCTCGTTGCATGCTCGAGTCTTATCACTTCTTGGCCGTCGTCCTTTGACTTTGTGCTCTCAAAATACCGAGTACTGTACATGTTGCGCAGAAACTATGCGGCGGTGCATGTAGTGCTGCTGCATCTGTGCGACAAATAACCCCGTAGCCGGTAAAGTAAGTAAGTTTTGCCCTTCCTTCAGTTCTTGAACAGAGTACTACTCGTACATCTACGAGTCTCAAAAATTCTTTCAGTTCTGTTCAAGTCCCTCCGCGGTATCCAGACCACTGGGGCGACGGGCGGTAGCTCGAGTGTGATAGGCCAAATAATTAATTTGCAAACAGCAATGGGAATTATGGATATGCCGGAAAGCCGTCCAAATAATTGTGATTTGCAGGGTCGGATATGGGATGATTCCGGAAATGTAGCATAGCTATTCGCGCGATTCGACGCTGAAGTAAAAGTGAAATGGATGTGCGTAGCGCAGCGAATCATGCAAACACCAAATGCAGCGGGCGGAGCTGGCATGCAGATTGCACCGTACGAAATAAAAGCGTAGTGGCTGTTTTTCTAGCGCTAGCGAGAGGTTTCGTGATCACGTACTTCGTAAAAAGTACGAGCAAGCCCTCAAACTGCACCGGACTTGTCTCCTCTGCACTCTGCGCTCCTTGAGCTATTCTGTTGTCTGATTTGGTGCACTCTTCGTACACGACTACAGTTCGTAAAAAGAGCACTCTTGTTTATACGGATTCTGGAGGACGAACTAACTTACTTGTTTAGACAGAAGAGGTCCCTCTCCTATCTTCTCCCACTGTCAGAGTGGAGTTGTAGTTTCATTTTAGGGTTACTAGTTTAGAAGATAGGTAGAATCTGATTATGAAGAGATAGCTTGGCCATCATCAGGTCAATTTGTTTTGTCGTCTGCAAATTTATTCTGAAGTGCCTGAGAAATGTCTGTAGCGAAACGTCAACCTGGCAAATTGTCTGCTCTTGTTGCTCAGTACGAGACGCTGGAGAAGGATAAGCACTGTGGTGGAGCAAGGGTGAGATCGGCCTCCTCTCCGGTAGACCCGAAAACTGCAGGATCAACGGCCTCGAGTGCTGCAAGTAGATACGGCCAGTTAGCTGAAAAGAAATCATCTCCTCTTGCCTCCGGTGCTGGTTCTGTGCGCAGGCTAGTAGTAGCAGAGAATGGATCATCGAAGTCCGAAGGGGGACACAGAAGCGTCTCAAAAGTGACGTCTTTGTCAATCAAAGAACGAATGTCAAAGTTTGACTCTAAAAAGGACACTGCACTGTCTACAGAATCTAGAAGTTCACTGGTTCGAAAGGTTTCAGCTCCAAAGTCGTCTCAGATCCAGCAAGCAATGCATCGCTTTGAAGAGCGAAGGGACAGCACACCTCTGTCAAATCCAGGGGATATTATTGGAGATAAACTGTGTGGAGATGTAGACTCCGCACGATCGTCGATCTCTGGTCCGTCGAGTACCGCTGCAAGAGCTAAAGATGATGACACCAGTACGTCGACCGGGAACAGTACTGCATGTGAAAGTTCTGATGTTGCGGTAGCATCTCAAGGTGACAGTACTCCAGAAGTCAAAACTAACCTATCCCGCTCCAAGGATGATGAGATTCCCAGGAAAGACGGAAGCCGAGGGTCAGCCCGTACACAATCTTCCCCAACCACGAAGCGGGGGTCTTCTGGCAATGCTAGCACAGTTTCAACCAGGAGAGACTCTACCGAGGCCTCAGCATCATCAAGGTTGCGGAGGGACTCTACCGAGGCCTCAGCATCATCAAGGTTGCGGAGAGACTCTACTGAGGCCTCAGCATCATCAAGGTTGCGGAGAGACTCTACTGAGGCCTCAGCATCATCAAGGTTGCGGAGAGACTCTACCGAGGCCTCAGCATCATCAAGGTTGCGGAGAAAGTCGTCAGATGCTGGATCAGATGGCAAGAAGGCAACTTCAAGCAGCAGTGATGTTTCTCGGAAAGACTCAGTTGGTGCTGCATCACCTTCATCGAGGAGGCCAAGGAAGACCTCGTCAGCTGGCTCGCCTGCTACGTCGTCACCTCCAGCAAGCAAAAGGTATACTCCAGGTACCTCTAGCAGCTTGGCGAAGAAAGACTCCATAACGTCAGCGCCAGCATCATCGCCATCATCTGTTCGCAAGAGATCAAGTGATGCGGCGGCATCACCTTTGTCTGGTGCACGACGTAAGCCATCAACGGATTCAACTTCATCTACCGAGTCTGCACTAAAACGCAAACAGTCCACAACACCATCAGCATCATCGTCCACCTCTTCACGCCGTGGATCTAAGACCCAAAGTGATGTTGCATCTTCAGCTTCAGGACCTGTGCGAAGAAGGAAATCCTCAGTGAGTGAAAGTGCGTCTTCTACACGCTCAACTGCCAATGCTGATGTGCCGCGCAAGACACGGGATGGCTCCCAGTCACCCTCTTCCAGCAGGTCTGGCCGTTCATCCCCAGCTCAACGTCGCAGGTCATCAGCAGCAAGTTCGGACATGTCCTTTGATGACCTGAAAGTCCAACCAAGGTGAGAACACTTCTAATGGTATTCCTTACTTGCCTTGTCTACAATACTACTGTTATGACAGTAACTGTACTTGGCCACAGTTTCAGAGCGGTGTGCCCTTGGCATTATGTGTGGGTGGGTGGGCATGTGGTGAGGCATCCGTTTGTATGTGTGAGTGCGTATGCGTGTGGATGTTGAGTGTAATGCGCACATGCGATGTATTGTGACAGACCCAAAGGACATTGCTTCACTATTGTTGGTTTACAGCTTACAGACCACTGGAGCTTTGTACTAAGTAGGCATAGCTGTAGTCACTAGTGTAAACCCGTTGCTGCCAGGTTGGCACCATTTTCTCTGCGCTGATTAGTCCACAAAGAACAAAAGAGTTCTGTCCGCCAATTGAGCACATGGGGTCGCTGTTGCACGTTATGCAACAGAAGTTCCTATTCTAGTCCTCATATTTGATGTTGTGCCCTGTGCTTGAAAAGACAGCTTTGTGTCTCTATGCATACCATGTGCTGCTGTATAGTACTCCCTGTGGTTGAAAACAAAGACAGAAGAACAGAGCAATGATAGTCCTTATGCACATTGTACAGATGTACGAAGTTCTGTACTAGGGCCGTAGGTGTGTACATACCCGGTTGGGTGTTCATTGTGTGCTATACATGCGCGTTTGACCCATTTAGCCTCACAATTCATGGCAAACGATCACTTTTCAAGCCTTCTTCACTTTGGGATTGAACTAACGACTAGCTAGATCTCTGCCGGAAAAAGATTTCGTATGAAATGCCTTCATGGCCCATTTCATAGTGGAAATAGCAGTAAACACAATAGGGTCCTGCACATTCAACACCCAACCGGGTCTACGGGATTCCACAAGATTATACGGGATTTCGTGCATCTGTACAATGTGCATAAGGCCTATTGCACTGACCCAAGATAGAAGGAGTGGAGTTAGCAATACATTGGCATTTGGCAGACCTACCTTACCTTGGAGCACCATGAAATGGCGTGTCACTATTCCTCAACTGTTCTAAACTTGGACTCGTCTAGTAGGCTAGAATGCATGGGGATATTGCTTATTGCTCGCTTGTCCTTGCTTCCATTTCTGAGTATACATTTTATATTTGGGATGGGTGTGCAACAATGTCCATTGTCCTGGCTCCTTTTTGTGTACACATCCACTGCCCTAAAACTAGCCATATATGGTGGAAGATAGGTTGTGACAATGTGGAGAACCCCCTGCGGAGATGTTCTTGACTACTATCTGATCCTGTTAGTAGGTCCTTGGTCTGCATGACGGGGATGTCGATGAACTGGTTGGACAGTTGTTGTGGCCTGGTTCAACCCATTTTTTAGGAAGAGACTGGCCGAGTTGGTCATGTCCCATCATGTATCCAACCAGTTCATATGTGCAGACTGAGACCAACCGGATACGATTGTAATCAGGAGCAGGTTGTCCTTTGCCTCATCACCAAGCTACCTTGTTTCATAGCTACCGTTGTGAATATCGATCATCCGATCACCACTGGGTAGAGACCCCTAGCCATGCGTTTGGATATGGTCAATGTTCTCGAAAAGGAAATATCAGACGCACATATTTTATGCTTCCATTTGGGACCACATGCACACATTATGTCAGTCAGAAATGTATGTGTACATGAACTGTATGTGTACATGTGTACACATACAGTTCATGTAATATTGCGTGCCTGTATCGTATTGAAAACCTCCTGTTGTACCAGATTGCATTGACCTAAAATAATGTCGCTACATGAATGTAAACACAAGACGCACATATGTTATGCTTCCATTTGGGACCACATGCACACATTATGTCAGTCAGAAATGTATGTGTACATGACCTGTATGTGTACATGAACTGTATGTGTACATGTGTACACATACAGTTCATGTAATATTGCGTGCCTGTATCGTATTGAAAACCTCCTGTTGTACCAGATTGCATTGACCTAAAATAATGTCGCTACATGAATGTAAACACAAGAATGTGCCATTTCCCTATGTCAAGTGTGTTACCTTATTTTCTCTAATAGAAGCCCAGCCTCCAATAATGACCCAGGGTGAGAGTTGCTTGAAATAATAAGAGCACAGTCTCTAACAGTAGCGTGAGCCACAATTGCAGTATGCAACAGGTATATTGACGGCATACTAAACAGGAGTACAGCATGTCAAGCACATATTTGTAAGGAGGTTTTTGGTTTATTGCTTCCGTCCTGGTGCCCATGTTATTGTGAAACATCAGTTATGACAATATCCCTGAGTTTAGGGTTCAGAAAATCAGTATGGATATGGTCAGTTTGTGCCTATGTAGACTACAGTTGCCTTGATAGGGGAGCATTGAAAAAATAAAACCAGTCTCCAATAATAGCACAGTCTCTAATAGTAGCGCGGGTAGATCCGTTACTGAAATAATAAGAACCCCGGGCTCTTATTATATGCACTCTCAAACCGATTCCAAGTTATCAATTGGTCGGATAAGTAATCTCTAGATAATTGATGTTCAACTATAGCAAGCAAAATAGGTCCTAAATAACGAAATAGACATATTGTGCGCATTAGCTAGTTGTTTCACCCATGGCCCCTAGTTTTATTGTGTACCCGTGCTACCATTTACTTCCAATAAGTAAGACCCCTGCTTTGTACTTGTCTGCTGTGGTGTGTGCAATGTATACATTCCTGTGCTCACTCCTGTGTTCACTCCTGTGCGCTTTCACTTGTGCACAGGCTTGTGTCAGAGCATCAGTCACATCGTATTATGGTTGCTCCTGGTGGCCGACGCAAGGCCACCAAGAACCCTGTCAAGGCACTCCAGGAGCGATCTGATGTTCTGGACGAACTGGAGGTAAGCCGGCTTTTGCAGAGCTGTGTTTTCTCATGCATACTGTGTACAGTGTCAGCTTGGTTTGGCCCACGGCGGATTTTTTTGTTTTTGACGTTCCCTTTTCTCGAGATCATGAGTCATACTGTACAAGACATGCGCTGCGAGTCTGTGGCCACGTGACCTCGGCAGGGTTTCTCTCAACTTGCACTACGAGTGCGGTAAAGATTTGCAGAAACGGGAGAAACAGTTATAACTTTTGTTTTGAAAGCAGCAAAAACACAAACTAGCGATGAAGGTCGTCGTCCAGCGCATGCTTTGTGCGTGCTTTATACGACATGCGTCAAGTGTTCTGAAAAGGTGGCGTCAACAAATTATTCCGCCATAGACCAGACCAGCTGCAGAGTTGCACACTCTTCTTTATTTTACTCTTGGTGCAGTGGATAGTGTTACGTTATGTTACGCAGGGGTAGGATGTAAGGTTCAGTGCTGGACTGGTGTACATGTATGTACCTGTGTGGGTGGTGTACATGTACATGGCTCGTGATCATCTATTCTGCCTTCTGTATGTATATGCACTATGTGCACTGTTGTGTAAGTGTGGAATTTAGGATCTACGGTTTGAGAGGTAGTACTTTAATTCATGGCATCATTTGGACATCTGACGCCTGATCATGGGGTGGTGGCGTCCCACGGAAGCGGAAAGGTGGTTCTTGACCAGGGAGTAGTACGACTCTTTGTTCTTGACCTGCCCGGTACGCGAATCCCGTCGAATTTTCATTTTTTATTTATTTGGACATGAGAACCTCAGAATGCTTTTTTGAATGATCTGGCCAACCGACATAAATCAATCTTCCGGGGTAACACCGAGGTTGTCAGGTGTTATTTTGCAGGCCATTTGTTGTTCTTGACACTTTCTGTGTGTTTGTGTGCATTGTGACTTTCACACCTTGTGTTAACCTACTTGAGCTGGCTCTGCAGTGTTCAACTGAACTTGGTGCTTTCATTTGTTGCTGTGCACGTTCACGTTGTTCTTGTTGTTTGTCTTGTCTCGTTATAGCCTGCTCCGGCAGAGTCAGTTGGTAAGCAAGTCTTCTCCAAGAGTGCTCAGCTTGCTGGTATGAACATTTCCATGGCTGCTGGTGCTCTGGCTGGCTTGGCCGCCAAGGAGAATGTCGGTGCTGTCAAGTTGACGTCCGTTACTGATGTCAATGCTATAGTATGGCCGAAGAAGCTCTTGATCCACATCAAAGGTAAGCTGGCCACTGGTCATATCGGCATGTGATTGTCTTTTGTGTACAATGTTTCTCTTTTCTGTCCAACTTATTGTCACTGGATCTCTTGCGAATGAAGTCTAATTTGTACTGTACTTACTTGAAGTATCCAGTTCTTTAAAATGCCAATCTACTAGTAACTGACTCTCTCTCTCTCTCCCTCTCTCTCTCTCTCCCTCTCTGTCTCTCTCTCTCTCTCTCTCTCTCTCTCTCTCTCTCTCTCTCTCTCTCTCACTCACTCTCTCCCTCTCTCACTCTCTCTCTCTCTCACTCTCTCTCTCACTCTCACTTTCCCTCTCTCCCTCTCCCTCCCTCTCTCTTTATCTATCTATCTGGATTTGGTTCTCGATCTCTCTCAAACCGCAACTTATTTCCTTTTTATCACTTTCTTTCTCCTTGTACGCTGTACTAGGACGCCGCTCCCTTCAAACACGCATTGTTGAACCAAACGTCTCATCGATGAACTCTGGCGATAGCTTTATTCTTGTTAATGGTGACAACCGTTCCCTTTTCCAGTTCATCGGAAAGGGAGCTAATGTTGTGGAACGTGCTAAGGTATGCCTCGATGATGATATGTAGATGAGTTTGAAATTCTATGCAGCACGTATGGCAATTTAAGTCCCACTGCTCCTTGCTCCTCTTAGAGTCGTTGACTTGTATTCTTAAAGTCACGATGTGAGCTCTATAAAATTCACGTGTGGCTCTTGATCACAGGCTGTGTGTACATAGAAGTTTTCCACCCGCAACATACTAATAAAAGCCCAGTAATAGCCCAGTCTCCAATAGTGACCCGGGACAAGGGGCCGTTGCCACAGTGATAACTAGCAATGGCAGCACCCGTACTTGCGTCCATGGCTGTCTACATGTCTGTTCTACATGTCTGTTCTACATGTCTGTTCTGCCTATTCTCCTGCGGATGGACGTATGCTTGCTGTCCATATCTATTGTGAAGAGTAGACATACTACCGTGTCATCTAGTAACTGCACGCACACTTCTTGCATGCGTGCTGATGTTTTTGTCTTTTGTTTTTGTTTCATTTAGAGTGCTGACTTAGTTCAGGATATCTTCCATGGTAAAGACTGTGGCTGCAAAGCACCCAAAGTTACTATTGTAGAGGAAGGCAAGATCTCCAGTCAAACTTCAGAAGGCCAATTCTGGAAAGCGCTGACTGGCAAGGATGGCAAACCAGCAGGTAAGCGAGCAGTGAGTGTTGTGACAGTGTATGTTTTCTGCGCTATATTGTACGAATGGACAGCCCGCCCGATAAGATGGCTGGTTGCAATACAAGCCTTGTCTTGATGGTGGGCATTCAGTGCAGGCACCTGTTTTATGTTGATGAGAAGCGTGTACTTGGGGCCATTTAGTTTCAATACATGGCTGATCTTGAAAGGCGGACATGTGGTGCATGAACTTGTATTTATACAGTTGTCGTATATAACAAATAAAGAACAAATAGAGAACTCGGTTTCTGATACTTGTTTAGCTTTGTGGAGTGTCTTTAGGTATTTCACTAGTTTCTTTTCCCAAGCCAATGTTCTATCATGTGTGGATACTGGGCATAATAAATTTGCCAAACTTGGTCCAGTGTCACAACAAACTTCAGTGGAAATTCGCCTAACGTGTACTGTAGGGCCTGCTTTACCATGCTGCTTATACAAACCTACCTGTGCTTACATTGCATTTGAAGTTTTGAATGGCATGCAAATTGATAATTCAAGTGACTGCAGCAATACTCGGAGGTATCTTGTTATATCTAGTCTTTGCAATGAAGTAATGGCTACTGCTCGCTGAAACGTGCAGTGCTCGGCAACTTGACTACACATGTCGATCCATAGCTGTGGTGACTCTGCTTTGGGGCAATTGGCGTTGCTGCCGTTCTCTGTGTGTGTGTGGGGGGGGGGTCCTCTCTCTCTCTCTCTCTCTCTCTCTCTCTCTCTCTCTCTCTCTCTCTCTCTCTCTCTCTCTCTCTCTCTCTCTCTCTCTCTCTCTCTCTCCTCTCTCTCCCTCCCTCCCTCCCTCCCTCTCCTGTGTGATTGTGTTTGTCTTGATCAAGTGTTACCAACTATTCTAACCTGCTTTGTACACCACTATCCTTCCTTATTTTGTAGACTTCCCGGCTGAGGTGGGTGAAGACCTTATTGTGGAAAAGGATCTGATCAAAAAGATAGTAGCTTATGAGATCGTTGATGACAAAGTAGTACTCCGTGATGATCTTAGTGGAAAGTCACTGAAATTTGCAAGCCTGGATCCTGCCAAGGTGAGTGGTGTTAGATTCTTCTACAGTACACTTGTATCTCTCTTATCCATGCTGTCCGTGACCAGCTACAGCCATAACTTGGAAATTTCCGTAACTCTGAGTCTGCGTACCTCTGCATCATGTGTGTTTTGATGGGGAAGTGTCAGAGATCTGGCATATGATGTCACTATTTCTACAATAATTGGCAAGGAGTAGGAATATTTCCACTGAACTTGACTATGTAGTTCCCGTAACCAAGAGTAGATGAACACGAGTGTGCAACTCCGGGATGGGTTGGCCTGCGGCGGAATTTTTTGTTGACGCAATCTTTTCGACGACGCGCGCGCTGGGTGTCTTTTGGAAAGTTTTGCCTCGTGCACTTGGCCGGGCTTTACATTACAAGGTCGGTGCCCAGCACGTGCTCTCACCCGGCTCTGTGGCAAAATGCGCGTTTTCTGAAAAAAGGTGACGTCAACAAAAAATACCGCCTAGGCAGGGATATCTGCAGATTGTGCAGAAGAGATCCAGAGTTGCACACTCTTGTTTATCTACTCTTGCCGTAACTAATTACTTTGACGTCCGGATTAGACAGATATGCGTGTATTCTGTATTGCTAGCTCTGCTATGAGAGAAGGTGACAGTGGCTGTCATTATCATTCACGCCTCTGTTGTTGTTTGTCGCCGTCACCCTTTTCTTCATACTTGCCATGCTTGTAGGTGCTGTACAAATTAACTTTGCATGTGCTGTAGTTGAAAGTAGAGTAGTGTATGTACACCATGGTACACACCACAATATCACTGTCATGTAGGAATGTAGTAGATGCTAGTACACACTAGCACATTATCCCTGTCATGTAGTAGATGCTAGTACACACTAGCACATTATCCCTGTCATGTAGTAGATGCTAGTACACTGTTACACTAGCACATTATCCCTGTCATGTAGTAGATGCTAAGCTGCTAGTGTGCACTATGTCATAGGAATTCTCTCGACGATTCTGTTTTTAATCGTGTGATATGCTGTTGCCGTAGGTGATGATCTTTGACTTTGAGAATGAAGTTGCGTCGTGGACAGGACGCAGAGCTCCACAGTCGATCAGGAAAAACACTGCCAGCCTCACCAAGGACGTGTTTGACCGTGGGTACATTTCCAAAGAAGGTGCCAAGTCAGGAAAGAGTCGTCCGTCCTGGGCCTTGCTCATGAGCTGTAAGGATGGTTCTGAGACTATCTTGTTCCGCTCAAAGTTCTCAGATTGGCCAGATCCGGGCAAGGTGATCAAGACCAGAGCACCAGCTAGCAAAACTACTGCGGCAAAAATGGTATGTTTGTGTTGATCCTTGGCTCATGATGAATGCATGCCAGCCTCTTAGCTCACAAGGTCAGGTTTCATTGAGCAGCACTATTGTTGTGTGCTGTTGCTGATGTTGCTCAATTCAGGTGTTGTCTACTTCATTATATCATTATATGAATTTGGTTGCTCCTACCTGGAACACACACTTCCTGCCGAGCTTGACACTTTACTGAATCATTACTGTCATCCGGAGAACACGAGGAGTTCGCCGCACCTTCGGCAAACCTGCAAGAATGCACCACTCCATGCTTAAAATACACAGTGCTTCGGGAAACTCGGTGCTTTCTTGCAGGATGGCAGTCGTGAGTCAGTCAAGTGTCAAGTTCGATAGGAAGTATGTGTTCCATTTAGGAGCAACTATATTTATTTACAAATTCCGCCAAAGTCGCTACTTCCAAGTTTATTATACTTGGTCCGGCTCATCGCAATTGTCGCTTATCTTTCGCCACTAAGAACAGGAGTTTTTTTTACCGCTCTGTGAAATTTCCAACAGGCATAGTGAGGAAGCATGATACATGAATACTCTCCGCCACAAGAAAAAAATTCAGCAATGGAATCAGGTGAAGCGAGTCGAAGAAAGGAAGCAAGGTAAGCAAAATGCACGAAATAAATCAGCGAAGGAGCGCGTTCTTGCACTCACACTAGTAATACAGGTCCAGAGTTCACTCAACTCTGCATCTCTTGAGCCGCGTCCTTACATGAGCTGACATTTGCTGGTGTCTAGCTGCTGGCGTAGACTGGTAGAGTATCTCTTGCGGCCTGTCGTATGGCATCAATGGGAAAGGAACAGTTGTGGCTGTCACTTCGGTGCTTGAAGGAACCTGGGCAGTGTGACCTGTGTGTCACCACAGTGTGTTTCAACAAAGCCTTCGAATGAGGCATACAGGCCTCTCCAGACAGCTGGCATACGCTCCGCTGGATACGCTGGCCACGACTCTTGTAATGCGGCTGCTAGGTCCACCAAGAGAAGGAACAACCAACACGTCGGGCGCATCGCATCAAAAACACCTTTCTTCTTCAGCATGACCCTCATACTCCTCTGCCGTGCACGCGCGTGCCGGTCACGCTCTCCAGGTCAGGATGTCAGTTTTCCCTGCTACAGTTCCGGTCTTCGGGTCGCTAGCCTGCGCTTGGCTTTTGGCAACACAGACAGTGAATGGCCAGATTCTCACTTTCCAAAAAAGTCGAATACATCGCGATTCAAAGCGCTAGTCGCGATCATTTTTTCTTTGGTGCCTCCTTTGATCTTGCCATCACGACCTCCCAAGCAAAAGTAAGTTAGATATTGTGATTGGACTGGGTTTTACCTGTCAAAAAGTGCGTGGGGGATAAGCGACAATTGCGATGAGCCGGACCAAGCATCATTGATCACACTAAAGGTTCTTGAATAATAGTGAGGCTAAAATATGTTCATTGTCTTAATTCATGGCATCATCAGTAGCACAAGCTATCTAAAAATGACAAGTATCAGCTCAAAACCACCAAAGCATTTCAAGCCCGGGTTATGAGCGTTATTCCTGGAGAATAGCAAGTATGTGTGTAGAATTGTCGAACAAACATGAGCCAATGTATAGAAACTCCCAACGACCAGAAAACCTTGGTAAAAAGTGTGAAAAACCATGCGTCTGTGTTGTTGAAATGTACTTAGGCTATGCATTCCAGTATGCTATGTGTTTAGTGGCGGAAATTCACTGTGTGTGTGTGTGTGTGTGTGTGTGTGTGTGTGTGTGTGTGTGTGTGTGTGTGTGTGTGTGTGTGTGTGTGTGTGTGTGTTAGCTAGTTCGGTTGGTGGGTACACTTATGCCAGATAGTGTTGGGCCTGTTGCCAACGGGCTCGGCTCCTTGAAGGTGTATTGTTGTACCTACCACCTTTGTTGGTTTCAGGGTTCATATACTTTCTATTTGAAGTATACATACCTGCTATTAACCATGGACTGCTTCTGGCTAGATTAACTCTTGTGTAATCAATGGTGCTAGTGAAGCTTATATCAGATCCACTCTGATTTAGCCACCCACACTAGTAGCAAGTGTTACCTTCACTGGGGGCAGGGGTACCTGCAGTTGGATCCCGGGACGGATACCCTGATGCCGTCAATCCTTTTTCTGCACCTTGTCCTCACCCACTTACTGAGGTGTGGTGAGCCCATAAGCGGGATCATTTCAAGTCCACCCTAGTTTGGGGATTTCAGGGGGTGTCGGCCGTTGGGTGGTTCAATGGCCAATTGAGTCATCTTTCCAAGATTCCTTTTGAGTCTCTCTCCCCTCTCCCGGGGAGACCCACGTGACCAGTTTTGGCAGTGAGCAAGTACAAGTGTGTGTGTATGTCTGTGTGTGTGTGTTTGTGTGTGTGTATGCGTGTCTGCGTGTGTGTGTACGCGTGTGCTATGTTGGTTCTTTTGGTGTTTCTCCCTGTATACTCAGAACGGTACCAGTAAATCAGCAGCATCATCAACCGCCGGCTGCGATGGAGTGGCAATGCGTCGTAACTCCGAGCCATACCCTGGCTTAGTGGTGTTGCAGCGCAACCTTGGTCGTGGACACGGTGAAGCACCCAGTGATGATCCTTGCCTGCCTGGTGTTGTTGTCAAAACCGTCTCCGTCAAGAAGTGGCAGGTCAGAGACAACAAGTGCCATGAGGTGAAGGAAGCAGCGTACTCTGATTTCTTTGAGGAGGACGCCTATATTGTACGCTGGGTCTACTCACTCTATGCTGAGAGGTCCAACATCAAGACGGGAATCCAGTCCAAGCAAGTTGGTTCCGATCAGACGGTCTATTTCTTCTGGCAGGGCGCTAACTGTTGTATCAACGAGAAAGGCACAGCTGCCCTTATTGTTGTGGAGCTGTCAGGCAGTGAAGGTGATCCACAGGTATGTTGCAAGCAGTCGCCTTTTCGTGTATGAGTACTTGTATGGCTGCTGCTGCTTTGTCCGCACACACTGCAATGTCTACCGGTAGTCCGGTACCCTCATTCTGCTTGGCTGTTTAGAGATGTACTGTACATATAAAGTGATGCGGTAGAGAGCCCTAGCAGCATCGTGCTGATATCGATGACAATGTGCAGAGTGCAGCACTACCCTAGCTCCACAAGTTGTTAAAATGCTGCTTTTCGCAGCTGGCCGATCCACACAGTTGCGTTGGGGCGTTCTGTCTACATCTGCGCTTTACTCACCGCCCTGCTCTCTTTTCTTCTAGTATTGTGGCAAGATGCCTCTCTCTCTCTCTCTCTCTCTCTCTCTCTCTCTCTCTCTCTCTCTCTCTCTCTCTTCTTTAGATCCGAGTTGCTCAAGGCTCTGAGCCACCAGCATTCCTTCAAATGTTCAACGGAGCCATGACTATCCACTGTGGAAGGTAATGTTGCATTGATTTTAGTCTCTGTGTCAGTTAGCTAGTTCGATTGCGAGCCGAAACTAGCAGTTTTGACTCCCAGCATTGCAAGGATCGAAAATCCATCAACCACATGTTTAAAGTGTAAGTGACATGTCTCCTTCATTCATTCTGCTGTGCTGTAAGAGACATGTCTCTCTCCCTCATGCTGCTGTGTGTAGCGAGTGGGTCTCTTGGGAATCCTGCAGCCTCCCAGCCTCTGTTTATCCTTTGAAGTGCAATGTTCCTAATTGAACTTTAGAGGCTGCGCAATCATCACTTTGCTGCCGTTCCTTTGTTTACTGTATGTGTGTTATTGCAGTTCCAAGGGAGACACCGACACCGCCTCAGGTAAATCTAGGGTTTGAATGTGTATTTATTGTACTGGTACGTGATACACGCTCGCCACCAGTGGATCATACCCCATCACGTTCATCCATTGTAAGACCCGCTCCCCATGCACATCCGCCTGCCAAACCGACAGGGATAGCCCAATCGCAAATAACTTGCAGCTCGTGCTACACTCACAACTGACCAATCGCAGACATTGAGCAATGCGATGTGTACTATACGCTAGGTTCATGAGTTGCTTGACATGTGCATGTATATCTGTACAAGTTGTACCCCGCTACGCGGATGCTAGAGACCTGTATTGCTATGTGGGTGGGTGCGCGAGCGCGTGCTTGCGGGGTTATTTGCCTGCTTGTCGTAAGTATGTTACAGCAACAAGATTGCCCGCTGTTGGTGACCAGTGGTAGTATAGCATCAAAATCAGCTCCTCTCTAAATTGAGCACTGCTGCTACAGTCAGCCTTGTGATCAACAACTTGGGGTATAGCAACAACTCACAGATAGCGACACTATGCTCAGACTTACTGCATACTTGAATTACTTTCAACCTTGCGAGTGCATGTATCAACACTTTTCTCATGCCTCATCGAGGTTCATTATTCACAAGGTTGACTGTACCAACGGTACTGAGAGGCACATGTACAGTTGTGGCCAAAGAAATCCAGGCCACGGGCCGAAAGCAGCGCCAAGTCTCATGCGGCGCCTGCCACCCTCTGATCAGTTCTGGGAACGTGCATGATGTAATTGAAATGGAAACGTTACGCTACTTTTGCCTCTCGGGTTCGATTTCTTTGGCCACGACTGTACATATACATACATTGGTACCTTTGCTGGGGTAGCTATTACCTCTGTAGTTGCATCTGGCTGGCCACATGAATCATGGTTGTGTGCATATGCGTATGTCTGTTGCATATGTCACACTGCAGATGTCCGCTTGTACGCAGTGCATGGACTTGTGGAGGCCGAATGTCATCTGGATGAATTGCCCGGTCCTATCGAGTATGTTGTGTTTACATTATTTATCCTGTTTGTTGTGATTGCTACGCATTCCATTTGCTTGGTCAGTATATTTTGGATGGTGGCACTTCAAGCACGCACCTTGGCCAATGGCTGCCTCCCAAATGCTGGATGTAGGTCAATGGCATGGGCTGTAAGCAAGGCCTCCTGTATGTCTCTGTCCCTCTGCTATTGGTCCAGCTTCTAGCTGGCCTCGCAAATTGCCTCTTGCCTCTTGCTTCTGTAGTTCAATGATCGGAGAGTGGAACAGCGTTTTGCGGGCCGGTCGTAGCAATGGACTGGATTACAGTTTTATTGAAGCGTTATAGTAAGGGATGGGGGCTGTCTTTTCATGGAACCGGAAAAGTTACTATGCTCTGCAAAATGTTCTGCTGTAATTCCTGTTAGTCTCCCATGGTGTGTGTGCGTGCGCGCGTGCTCATGTGTGCGTGTGCGCTCGTCTGTGCGTGTGCGCTCGTGTGTGCGTGTGCGCTCGTCTGTGCGTGTGCGCTCGTCTGTGCTCGTGTGTGTGTGTGTGTGTGCTCGTGTGTATGTGTATGTTCTATACTGTTGCAGCCATACATCATTGCGCAGCCGCCACTCTGCAGTCCTTGTGGACTCTAAGAGATCGCAGGTCTATGTCTGGCATGGCAAATCCTCCAGCAAGACTGTCAAAGCACGTGCTTATGAAGCTGCCACCAAACTTGCATCTAGGTATGTTCTGCACATCATGAACACATGGAAGTTGTCGTTGCACCAGTAATGTAATCGTGATGGTATAAATATGGCATGCTAGACAAGACAGTCTTGAATGCTGGTGTCGCTGAACATGATACGATGGCGCTGAGTAAGAGAATCTTGAAGGCAGTGTTATGTGCTATGCATTTACAGTGTACACACACACGCGTGCGTGCGCACATACACACAGGTTCATGTTTGTGCAGTGCTATCTGCATCTCTTTGTGTTCATGTGCACCCGGTGGATGATGTTAGTGTATTTCTTGCTTGCCGGTGTCCCCCATCACACCTTCAGGCAAACGTCTGACAACACCTATGCCATCTGTACTGACGACAAGGACATAATAGAGCTTGATCAAGGTGATTCATGTGCACGTCTGGAGCGCTTAGTGGATGGCTTCAGTACATCTGCAAAGTTTTGGGATAATGGTAAGATCTTGATGAAAATTAGACCCCTAGTATCTGCGTTAGTAGTCCGCTGTTGTTGTTGTTGTTTTTTGTCTGCATGATGATGTGAATATGGCAAAGCCAGCTATCCCGGTGGCTGGTGTGGATCCAATGCCGACCAGTCTACAGTAGATGTGCTGTAGTATTGGCCGGCCAAACTTGTCCATCGGGATTCGAGGGGATTGTGGATGTAGCCCAGCTTGCTTTTCCTGGTGATCCTGTGAAGCAAGAAAAATTTAACTATCAACTCACATCCAAGCTCTGTGGGGATTTTCAAGCCTTGATGAATGGCTGACACGAAGCTGTCTCTTTAGTACACTGTACTGTACATGGATGCAGCTAATGGGGTTTCTCGGCACTTGTGCCATTGGTTGTGAGACTTATCCACTCGCCCCCACTGTTAGGCGCTGCATCTGCCGCTAGTGTTTACCAGGTGTTAGCGGCCGTCGTGAGTTCCCTTCGGGAACAGTCACGATAAGTAACTCTTTTTTTACTGTATGAATGCTGATTTTGCATGTTACCCTAACCCTTTCCGGGTTTATGACCAGTTCAGTATAACTCCCCTAATACGGCCGTCTACCAGGCACCTTTCTCACCCATCAGTCACAAAATTGGCTTTCAGCGAAAACGGCTGCTGGTGACAGTCAATTTTTTCCTCGGACTTTTTTCCCTTTTCCATTCTGTCAACAAATGAATGAAGTAAACGCATGATGATGATGATGTAAGTGCTTCACCTCTCTACTGTTACAGTCCTCTACAGAATTGGTGTAATGTTTCTTGCTGGTTGCTTTTGTTGCTGGTGCTGTTCTTGTTGCTCTTGTTGCTCTTGTTGTTGTCCAGGTCTTGTCCTTGGTGGCTGTTCTGCACCCCGTGTATTCACATTCGGTAGTTCAAGTGGTTCTTTCAAGTACTCGGCACAGCTACGCCAGTGGCGTAAGGATGACCTGCCGATTGCTTATCCAGCACCTCAGTCCGTCTTCTATCATGACAATCAGCCAGGTTAGTCTCAGCTAGTATTAATTTTCATCCCTAATTTTTAATATGCTTGCCAACAGCTGCTGTGCTGCTGATGACGGTGCTGGTGCTAATGCTGCTTATGTTGCTGTTGTTGTTGCTGCTGCTGCCGATGATGATGATGATGATGATGATGATGGCAGATGCTGCTGCTGCTGCGGTTACTGCTGCTGCGGTTGCTGTTGCTGTTTTTGAATTCTTTATTATCACGATGACACCATCGCCAATAAGAGTGTTGATGCTGCTGTTGTTTCTGTTGCTGTTGCTGCTGCTGCTGCTGGTGGTGGTATTGCTGTTGCTGCTGCTGCTGCTGCTGCTGCTGCTGCTGCTGTTGCTGATGATGGTGCTGCTAGTGGTGCTTGTGGTGCTAATGCTGCGGATACTGCTGTTGTTGCTGATGTTGCTGCTGCTGCTAGTGGTGATGATGGTGCTAGCCGTGCTGCTGCTGTTGCTGCTGCTGCTGCTGATGATGATGATGGTGCTTGTGGTGGTGGTTCTAGGTGTCTGGCTGGTATGCATCGACTCTGTTCTTTTCTTCTCATTCCTCCCTCTCTCTATTGTTGTGTTTCTGGTGCTCTCAGCTGTTGGCTTCTTTGAAGCTGGCAATGAGCTGTTCATCTGGTGTGGTTGGATGCGGGAGCAAGGTGAGGATGACCGCACCATTGGCAGTGTCAAGTCTAAGTGGATGGACACGAAGAAGCGTGCATTTCAAACAGCCAAGTCCTACCTTGCTGGTAAGCCCTCTCCTCATCCTCATCCCCCTGTTTACTGACACTGATATAATGATTGTCTTCAATGTTGATGTGGTGCCGCACAAAGGCCATGTCACTGTAGGGAATAGGATTAAAGCCGCTTTGGTTGGTCTGATTTCCTCCTTCTTACTGCATCGGATGCATGGGTGTTGATATCGCTCCTATGGATGGGAGAACTCAGCCAGTCTGGCTATCACACCAGCCATGATTCTAATTTGCTCGCATGCTGTTTAAGATTAGGTTCTTTTGGGTGGCTGAATATGGGTGCAATGTGATTGTCATCATCTTCTGCATCGTGTTAGAGATGTTGTGACACTATAGTTGTCATCATTGTCATCTCCAGCGCCATGAGAAATACCTCTTGTACAGGCAATCGTAAGATTGGGACGCAATGCAGTTGTTGTTGTTGCTGTTGCTGCTGCTGCCGTTTATTTGTTCAGATATGAAGAAGGACGGTTTATCGGGCTGCCATGCTACTGTTATCACTGCTGGTTATGAGCCTGACTCATTCCGCTCCTTGTTCTTACACTGGGAGACGGATGAAGAAGCAGTACAGGCTGTTGAAAAGGTAGTCTGGTTTGCTCTCTTGCAGTTCTCTCTCACACTCTCTCTCTCTTGTTTTCACACCCTTGCTATTTCCGCCATTCACATGCTTTCCATCCTCTCTTTTTTACACGTTTGTTCCTGCCGATGTTGATGTTGTTCTGCATATACCGGTATTTAAATCATTTTATGTGTGATGGCGCTTTGGCCGTACTGGATTGTTTGTGTTCGGCAGGTTCGACCTTGTTCGCAACTGGAGCCAATTGATCTGGAGGAAGAGTTGGAGACTATGGCTGGGTGAGTTTGCTCAGCCCAAATACTGAATTGTGATCAGTAGGGGTGAAACGATTAGTTCGAATATTCGTTCGAAATTTTCAAACGAGCGAGTATTCGAAATTTTGCACTCAATGTTTTTTTTTTTTTTTTGTATTGGCATTCTAATTTTCAAAAAACTTGTGTTGGACCGCTCATCCACTGGTATGAATGTGTTATGTATGCCTTTGAGTCAGTATTTTATGACTTGGACGATGCGATCACCACGGCAAGTTACGTTAGTTTGTTATGAGATAATGAAAGCACTGATGAAAATCGTTACTTTACACTCTGTACAAGACGTTGGCGACTTTTGTTCTATGTTCACAGACCATTTCTCCCGGATTGGTCGAGAACTCACAAATCTAGCGCTTTTGAATTTTGATAAAATACTCGAAATAATCGGATACTCGATCGAATATTATGAATGAGTGATCAATTGGTCAAAATAGATACTCGTTTCACCCCTAGTGATCAGTGTACATGTAGTATAAGGTCGCCTTGGGACTTTAGTGTAAAAGAAGGGCACGACTTATATTCGGTGAAATACGGTATTCGAAGCTGACCACTGTACACGACCGCGCATCAGACAGACATTGGGTTAACGTAAAAGAAAATTCAGACCGCCGTTCGTGTCTTGCACTGGACAAATTTCTCTGCTGTTACCACTAGTAACCTCAGCTGGATATCTCGGAGTGCTCCTCGACTGCTTCCATAAGAAGCGTATTCTCGAGCCTGAGTGTAACGTCAGGGGTATGGGGTCCAGCCACACACTGGGCGCCAATGTAAAGTTAGCTCACAGCACACTAAACAGCAACAGGATGATAATAATAGTCGAAGAGATCATTCTCGTTATGCTACAAAAGAGAGAGAAAATGTTCAGTCATAATAGGTGTGAGATTGAGCTATATATGGGTAGCTATGGCAAATATGGATGAGTGTGCATATGCAGCTACCTGGGCCTGTGCAGCGGGACTTGGGGAACAATACAGGGATGCAGGATGGTGGAAGGGGGAGGGGAGGGGTGTGGCTTTGGCAAATATGGATGAGATGTGCATATGCAGCTACCTGGGCCAGTGCAGCAGGACATGAGGTACAATGGGGGGGGGGGGGGGGGGAGAGATACTTGAAGCTATGACCTATGCATATATGGGTGTGGAGTGATATGACTGTATTTGGGGATAGGCACGCAGGAGCTATGTGTACGGAGTGACCAGGGTGCGGGGTGTATGCAGCGGAATGGGGTACAGATTGAGTCAGGTGCATGGGATCACGAGAGTATATGGCATCTGCCGGGAAAGGAATGTGTGGAAACCCTGCACAGGAACTGGCCTGCTGGGGACCTTGCAATGAAAGTCTGTATCTTTAGAACTTCCGTTGTACTCAAGAATCTTTGGCTCAAACGTTA